>NC_140297.1:95021598-96221598 GCF_964211825.1 Aythya ferina
AAGCCTCTAATGGTCATGAGCCAAGTTATCCATATGGTAATGGAGAAGGGCTAATGAAGTTCAGAATGGCTCGGAGACATAATATTCATAGCAGATGATCACAGGAAACAGACATCTTCCATAAAGTTGCAGAAGAAATAAAGGTGAGTTTTACATTTCATTTAATCAAAATCTCACAGTTAAAGGTAGATTTGAACTTTAAGGAAAGAAGAAAGCACGAGAGGTAAGTTAGATGTCCAAATTTAGGCAAAAATCATGAATTCCAGATTTCAGCACAGACTCACAATGTCTATTTTTAACTGTCCAAAGTTCAGCAACTAGTTTAAATTAGATGCCTGTAATCCCTCTTTAGTCAACAGCAGTGAGATAGGCACAGTAATACTGGTCCCTGCTGGCAATGCTTATCACTTTCCATTAGCTACAGAAGAAGGCTACCTGAGTAGCTTAAAATGGATGCTTAACCTTAGAACAGCTAGAATTAGATAACAAAATCCTGATGCAAGGTTCATGAAAGTCTGTGGTACTCTTTCCATTTATATCTATTTTACTATAATTCAGGATGATCCTTGAAAAAGGTCTTACTACTTCCCTATCAGAAAAGACCAGCCAAAATGGAGGAGCTCACTCAAACTGTTTGAGTGTCTGTTTCCCCAGACTGCAAACAGCAGAATTTTCCCAGCTGAGCAGGCATCGACAATATGAAGTCTCATCCCAAACCTGTGTACAGTCAGTCAAAAATATGGCCAAAATATGGAATACCTACCTGCTTAAATAATTACACTTGCAGTCCCAAATTCAGTCATGCCTGCTACCATAATACCATCCACATTTTGACATGTGTTAAACCTATCTACTCTCAGCTGGGAAGACAGTAAGGAACAACTTCTTAATCTGCTTCATGGCTGTCTGGGGAAGCATCATCAGATGTCTAAGCCATTTTCATGACAATTTCAAGCAAGTAAACTTACAGTCAGTGCCCTGATATGATAAGAAGTGACAACATAGTCATCGAGAGGCAGTAAATAAAAGTTGCAGACCAGCAACTACTGAAACTTCTCTGCTGAAACTGGGTTCTGCTAGTCTAGTTGGGGCAGGGAGGAATCAGACAGATTTATATAAAATACCTTCATCAATGTTTTCTTCTCCTTGACTGTATTCAAGAATGCACTAGAAGCTGTCACAACTACCGCAGCAGGGCCAGGAGGTGGATGTAAGATCCCATATTCTTGTAGTAGTTCTAAATAGCATGAAGGTACATGCTCAATCTCCACTTCAGAATCCTAATCTGCTCCCTTAATCTCAAATCAACAGTTTTACTTTCTAATGTATCTGAATTCAGCGCACATTAGGATGGAAGAGAGTGCTTAAGAGAACTTTAAAATGACTGTGGAGCTATCTTGTCACTGGAAAAAAAAACACTCTCTGTCAAAGAAGAAGGCCATTTTTGTCAGCAAATAAAAGACAAAAATACTCACCACAGTATAATGATTGGAAACAAGACCTCCCAAGACCCAGCAGCCAACAGTGGCCACGTCTACATCGATAAGCAAACTGGCACAATAGGAGCTGACTGCAGAGCAAAAGAGTTTGTTCTGGCAACCTGACTGTCATATTGCATTTTAGAGAGAGTTATTTTGTCTTAGATTTAGTTTGTTCCCAAGGATCCAGTAGCTATCAGTGGCAGAAACACAAAGGGTCACCCTTTCCAGTTTAGTTTCATCTTGAAGTAAAACAGTCTTAAAGGAACCACACAGACAGCATTTCACAGTGTGTCTCTCTCCTAATTGTCCACACTTCCTTCAAAATTCACTCATCATCCAGCCTGAAATGCAGATATACACCTATCCAGTCCCTCAGCTCTAATGTCACAAGTTTCAGATGTGAGAAAAACAAAGCAAATGTTCTCAACATGCAGTTTGTAAAGACAATATGTTTGTACATATCTATTTGTAAACACTTTTACAAATAATCATTTTGTTTATAGAAGTTGTACAGATGACACTGTTCCTTAATCACATTTGTCTACTCATCCATTAAGTATACAGAAAAATATTAATAAAAGAGGAATTGTAACCTAAATAGTGTTCAGTTAAAACAATTATTTCCACAAGTGCATATTTCTTGCTTTTCTATTAAAAAAAAAAAGTCCATATGTCCCTCTGTTATCAGTAACAATAATGCATGCTTTAAATGAAAACCTACAGATACAAGAGTCAAAAAAAAAAAAAAGTTAAAGTAATAATAATAATAATTAAAAAAAAAAAAAACTTTCTAATCTGATTTTTTTTCTTAATCTTAATTTTTTGAATCTTCACCTTTTGAATCATCTTTTGAATCTTATCATGGTATCAGCTTCAAACCTCTCTCCTAAAAGCCTTGGTGACACTTTCCTCCCAGTCTAATTCTAAATTGATTGTGAGAAATTCACCAGAGCAGCCAACGTCTAAGATGATCAGAATAAGTTATTGCCCAATATCATATGAAAGTGTTGTGACAAACAGTTGAAGGGGAAATGGTAGAGCTGAGCTCTAGAGCTCTGACATATGTCCTTCTCCTTTCAGCCTCACATTGGTTCTAAACTCACCTTATAGCTGCTATGAGAAATAATGTGAATATTCCAATCAACCTAATTCAATGCATAACTCTAATTCTCTTAGATGTCATCATCCATGCTGTGCAGTGAGAGGAACACATATTTTTTATTTTTTTTTTAATTTTTTTTAATAAGTAAAAGTATATGATTACTTGACAGTATCATAATATATCTATCCAGGAAATTAACATAGATAACCATAACATTGGATTTTCTAACTTTTAAGTACTTGAAAATCATCACACTAAGGAGAAAAAAAAAAGAAAAAAAAAAAAAAAAAAGACACCTCAGTGGAAAGATCAATTACAATTTCTTTGTGTAGCTGTAATAACCCTTCATCCCATGAATCAGCATTAGCAATGTTAACCTCTGAATTTCCAGAGCTGTCAAGTATGACTTAAATGTTTATTCCTATTGTCCTGCCATAGTTCTTGTCCTGTTCTTTGCGGAAGTCATGGCAATGAATTAGGAATATGCATGATGCCAGCACTGTGGCAGAAGAGCATTTGGATTTTTGGAAGGGAAAGGGTTCAATCTTCTCCCTGGTGTACAAAATATTTCTATACTTAAATGTATTGTTAATCATGAAGACAAAAGTGCAACTCTTGATGTACGCAGGTAGAGTTGATGACCTAGAGCTGGACTAACTTGTTGGCTGCAATCATAGGAACCTCTGCTCTGGGTCTGGTCTTGAGCAAATATGCCTCCCACCTGTCTTATAGCCTGCACAGACAGAAGCATCACACTAGACATAACCTTCAATTCACATCAGGGCTGTTATACCTGCTGGGGACAGCTACAGCAGAACCTCCTGTAGAAGACAGACAGCATTTGTTGGTCTCCAAAAGTAAGGATCCACCATTCAGATCAGGGAAATCCAATTGTTTTTCTCCCTTCCTTGGGGATAAGATTTAAAATTTTCTTGTGTAATCTAACACAAAGGTGGAAATAATTGTGGACCTAATGCTAGGTCTAATGTGATTATGACAGAGAAATCTTGTAGCAAAGTAGCATCTTCATTTTCTGTCCCTGTGTTATGTCTGCTCTTAAGGGCCAGGGTAAGTTATCTCAGCAAAGTTAATCTGGATGCTGAGTGCTGTAATGAACAAGAAGCCTGCCAAGTGAGTGAGACTCCAGCTCAGAGACTTGACGCTTGGCAGGTGTTTTCAAACTGTGCTCCCCAGACTATCTGTGTGGAGTAACTGCAGGTGGTCCAGGGAGTTGTTTTCACTCTCCCAGTGCACAGCTGAAACAAGGAGGCGGTCCTGCTTCCTAAGAAAGTTTTAATTGTCAGTCTTCAAGCACAGTTCCTTTGTATTCCTGCCAGAACTCTCATGTATGCCTGTGCTTGCTTGGGTTGCTGCATAGGAAATGAAGGCTGTTAATGAGTCTCTTCTTTTGTCAGGTGTTTGTTTGCTATACTTTCAAGTGTGATCAAATTTACCAATGACACAGAAATGGGAGTTCTGTAAGCAAGCTGCACAATGACCTGAAGGTAATAAAGTATTGGAGGCTACAGGCAGTGGGAGGGGAGAATAAAAAGAAAAAGTGCTGCTAATGAATTTCAAGCTCCACAAGAGAAAACAAAGAGTTTGGGTGCTCAACGAAGTATAAACCCATAGTAATATTAAATTTATATTTTGTTATGTACTTAATTTTCATCTTTTTCATTTAGCCAGACTTCCATTTGAAGAAGTAGAAACACTATGAAGTTTTAGAATCAGTCTCTAGTTACTGTCTCAATGCAAGCACAGGAAGTACTGTGGCATAAATAGATTGATAGCTTTATCTGAAATGAAATCCATATTATTAGTATGCTGCAAATAATATACAGTGACTTTTCTTTGGCTAGACCAAAACATCCAGGCCCCAAATATACTGCAACTGCTTCCTTTCTGATGACTTTCCAAGACTTCATGGAGTTGCTGCTGGAATTCAGGTTTAGCCGATTTCAGTTTTCTGCCTACTATGCAACATGTGCATTCAAAAGCAGCTGGAAACCAGAGATGAGAATATATTTTCCTGTCTCACAATTTTTTGTCTTCACCAGAGCAGCACATACTAAAAAAAGTATAGCACATCATGCCATCTTTCCCTCACAACGTATTCACAATTCTTTTTGTTAGTCCTTTCATAGGATACTTCCTCAACCCTCCTTTTTCTGTGAAGTTCTTTTTTCTGTCAGATGAATCTTACAGCCCCAGTTTTTATCATTTGTTTTCCCATCCCTTTCATTCTTGGTCCTATTAATTACCATGTTCCATTTCAAATGTTTTGTCCTCTGTCTCAATAATTTAAAGAGAAAATACAGAAGTTCTGTGTATCATTTTCTCAGTGGAGAAGATTTTATCAGGCTATTCCCTATTCATAACAAGATCACTAATTTTTTCCAGGTTCTGGTTCTTCCAGCTGCTCTTTATTCACATGCTGATCTCAGAAAACTTGGAAATGCTGCTCGTTTTAACTGGTGTAAGATTCAGTGCTTTTTGAGTTGTGTTTATGCTCAACAAATTTTAATGTTTGACAAGGGATAAAGGATATTTCCTGATGAATCATCAGACAAATTTAGCTTAAGATTTTCTTGAATAATTCACATCTGGACTCTAACCATCCCTGGAAATTCCTAGCACCAAAACTGAAAGCATTGTCCAAAATGTAAAATCCAACTAATTTCAGTCAGAATCTGTTAATACATACCATAAAAGAATAAATCCTCTTTGGTATGTTGCTTTTCTGACACTAATTCTTTTTTTTCCTTCCAGACACCTGGAAGTCCTCATAGTTGTCAGCTAGTAGAACTTCTAGGGTAGATCATCTGTTAATCTCATTTTAATCTTTCTTTATTCCTATCCTGGAATAGAAATGCGGTTTCATCTTTGAGGTTAGCTACCAAAGGGTATTCAATAAAATAACTGCAGACATACAGTCTGGGTCCTTCCATGCCCAGCTTTGAGGTCTTCAGTGCTCTCTGTGGCATTCAGAAAACCAAAATTCACTGTTTATATTTTCTATGTAAAAAGTGGAGGGGAGGAAAGTTGGTTGAGATAGGGGAAAAGGGTAAGTTTTTGTGGAAGAGTAATACATTACTCTACGTGAAGAATCATGTAGATCTGGTTGCTGAGCACAAGACAGGATATGACTAATGTACTAGTTAAGATATGGAAAGACAAAAAGAAGATTTCTGCCCTTCATATCAATTCTGTGTTATCTGAATCCATGTTTGGTAGCAGGATGGGGTACGTGCTCACCCAGAGAAGGGTAATCATGAAGGAGGTTTTCATTCTCAGAGAACTGCTGTTTGGACTTAAGTTATATAACAAGCCTGACTCTGGCTAACTATGATTTGGCTTGACCCAATGCCTCCATCTGGGCATTTCTCTGTTCAGCCACTACTATTTTACTGACAAAATATCTTTATTACCTCAAATATTTTCTATTGCTTGGATAGCACTTATTACTGCTTCCCTGCTACAGTAGCACTAGAAATTGACTGAACTGTGTCCATCAGAGGAGGTATGTCTTATGTGTGTGTTTTGTGTTTTGTTTTGTTTTGTTTTGTTTTGTTTTTTCATTTGTTTTAAACATGAGTACAGCGTGCAAAACTGCAGCTCAATAACAGGAATAGAATTAACTGCAGTTCAACAAATTTCTACATGGGACCTATGAGTAACAAACAAAAAACTTGTGGAGCGACTGTGCAAGTCATTTTTAATTGATCTTTATGTGTTTTGCTAACAACAAAAAAATCCCATATAAGTGAAAACAACAGTCTCCTTAAAAATGTAGTTGTCAATTGATTGTCAACCATTGTGCCAATGTTAAATTTCCATTTCTTAATCCTCCTATCATCCAAGACCACGAGGTACCGAAGAAAACCTGGCACAACATAAAATGTACTTCAACACCCAATTTTGCATAGTCCAAAATTTTGTTTTACGTATTAATGGACAACTGCCAAACTGCAAGCAGCCAGCTCCATTGACTCAATAACCTGCTAGAAGAATATCCCCCATGTGGATGACCATCTGCACCCAAACAGCTGAGGCATTAAATTATTTCATCACTGTCCCTGTCAAAATTTTAACTTCTTGACCTCCACAAAGAAATCCTGTGCCATCCCACCTAAAATCAGCCATCTATTTTTTTTTTCTTTTTCAAAATGCTACAACTGAAGCACTGTGATAGCTAAAAATGACTCATTAAGACTCGCAATTTTTTCCTGCTTTTATTATATTTTCACTCCAAGTAAGGAGGAGAAGAAAAGGAGGGAAATCATTCAGAAATATATCTTAGAGTTCTTCACTCCATCCAAGGACTGTTTGCAAACAAAGTTTCCCACCTACTGGTCTCCGGCTAGCCACAACTGATAGTATTTTCTTAGTTGGTTCGTGTTCATATGCTACCATCACTTTTCCTAACTAACTTGACTGTCTTTTCTCTAAATACTTATAATTTATTCCCTGTCCTTATTTTTATTATTTCTTCTCCTTTTTCTGAATAGCCTCAAAAACAGAGATTTTGTTCATTGTCCAAGGTCAGAAAAGCCATTATTTTAGGAATTACTTTTTACTCAATGCTTTCTTTAAAGAAACATATGTAAACTGGATCCAAATTTTACCTCCTTAAAGATCAACAGCTTTAAACTGTTGATCTTTATCCTATCACAATGAAATCTTTCACCATTTCACATCCTGTCTTTTTCAGTCCTCTATTTTCTAATACTAATGACAGCAAGCATATTCCTCAATTCTAATATATTCAGTATGCTGTTATTCAGAATTTTTCACACATTATTAACTACATAATTGTCACATTTTTAGTCCCTCCTCTCAGATTCTTCTTCACCCACTTAACGCATAAAGCCTTACCTGAGTTTAAGGCTTATCAAAAATAGCTCTATACTCCCTATGTTTTGCAATTTTTGGTTTCTGATTTTACTTTGCCAGCAACTGAAGTCTTCACAGACCAGTCAGTCTATTCCTTAATCACTTTAGGGCTTCCTCCTGCACAACCTTCTGGCTTAGGTAAAAAATAGTAAACAGATAGGTTATTAAATTATTTCCCTATCCTTCTGTAAAACAAGTTTTAAGTCTAACTTTGTAGTCCTAATAATGTAGAACACGACTGATGAATTCTTCATCTTTCCTTCCATACTTCCTCACTTGTACAAAGTCCTTGATTGATGCCATTCTTTTTATAGGTCCTAGCTACAGTTAGAAGAAAATATAAGACAATGTCTGCTAAATTTGGCTTATCATACTCATTCATTTCTGTGTTATTTCATCTGTTTGTCTAGTTTATTTTGTACCTCCTGGGGCATCAATTCGCTGGAACCTTTTTATTTATGTATCTACAATAACACTCTCACTAAGAACAATAAGTTTTGAGACAGAGAAGAGAAATCAGCTAGTATACAGTAGTCATCTTGGCTCCTACAGTCAATGGAGACAACAAACTGTTCCAGGGATATCCTTGTTTCTGATATGAGATTGCTAAAGTGAAATTATCCTATATTAATAGCAAGAGACTTCTCTTCTGTAAGGAAGGACTCACTATTTATATTATGACAGATTAAAACAGTAACAAGTTTTATTCCAATACTCTTCATTTTCATCTACTTATGGCTATATAGGTTGTTTTTGGTTTATTTTGATTTGTTTTTCATTTTAAGGACTAAAATTTGCAATATCTGGTCCGTATACAATAGTGATTTCTTGAAAAGTTTCAATTAAAAAAAAAAAAAAGTGGTAAAAAATATTTTGTTCCTATTTCAAAAAAGTCTTTCAACTATTTTATTAGGTTTGTAGCCAAAACAGAATTGTGTTTAACTTGTCACTGCTATCTACATTCAGAAATGGCTTTTTTAATGAATAGTTATAATTATATTCCAAAAATGTAACTTGTACATATTTCTCCAGAATTTAAAATTTCCATCTTAATAGTCATGATTTCCATTATTATTAACACTTAATAGTAAGAGTACATAACTGAGAAGTGCTAGTAAGAACTTGTATGAGGTAGGAGTAGAAGTCAGTTCTAGACTTCAAATTTATGAAGTATTCCCTTAGAACATGTTTCTAGGAAGACTTACTCAGTTTGACTTGTCTTGAGTTTGAAAATGTAACGTCACACCCTCCCAAACTTGAATATCACCTGAAATATCACATAACTTTGACCCAACCAACAAATAATTAAATTTTTGGACAAGGCTATTTGGAATTGTGACAAGACTAAAGATTATTAGAAACAAACATACAAGATCCCCAATACAATATCTCTTACCCCAAAATTTACAGAAATATAATATACTGTCAGGAGTTCCAAAATCTTTGGAACTGCACAACTGTAGAATCTGCTTGTAGATATTAATTTTCTGGCAAATTGCATTCTGTGCCTATAACCACACATACATGTACAATAGGTCATTATCAGTAGTCTGAAGCCACCTAGAGCAGACTATTGTTTTTGCTCCCTGATTACATTAAGTTGCATAATTCTAATTCATCCCCAAACATTTAGTTTCACAATTAAACTAATTTTGTTTCATGATTAAATGTATCTTGGCTGTGAGCCTGAAATTCATTTTCCATGTACACTTGAAAGAACAAAACTTAACTTGCATGAATTTTCATAAAAAGGCAGTGTGGAGAGATTTGAACACAAGCAAAGAGGAATTTTATACAAACCTTTCAGAGATGTTAGGGAGAATCGTCTTTACTCGCCCTGCTTGATTGTTTATACATATTTCTTTCAATGTCTTTTTAAAGTTTTGTTTGTTTGTTTTAGTTGTTGCATTTAAATTGTGTAATATATAAGCAGCAAATCAGCTAAAATAGAATATGAACTGTATATGTTATGTGCACACACAGACATGCAAAAAAAAAAAAAAAAAAAAAAAAGATTTAAAAAGCCAAGTTCTTAAATTAGGAAGCAGCAGAATTAAAGTGATGTAAAGGCAACTTTATCCCACTTGGATCTCTGAACATTCATTGGGTCAGAAAAGTCTTTTAATTCTTTGATGATATTCAATGCTTCCTCTACAAATGCATTTAAGGTACTGGGATCTCAGCTTCAACAGTGTTATACTCATGAGTTTACAGAAGTGACACGGTATTGCATTAGTTATGTAAAGATTGTGTATAAATATACCATGTTCCAAACAATAATCTATAAAGATTTTTTATTTTTTATTTTTTTAAATCCTACAAATTAAGAGCTTTCCCTGTGCATAGTGGTATGTTTCAGGTGACAGACTTCATTCTATTTTTTTTGTTTCTTGTACTCAGTCCTATAGGGTTGTACGTCAAGCACAGGAAAGGCTTAAAGACTTTATTTTGTTGCATGAAGAGAATAAGATATACAATAAAATATTTTAATCATGGGTTATAAATCACTTTACAGGGAAACAATTATTATTATTTTTCTACTGTAGTCAAAATATGTAATGGTTACTGACAGGAAATAATATTATTACTAATTTTCACTGTGTTGCAATAGATTTAACCAGACAGGGTTAGCTTTTCAAGGGACAGAATTCCAACAGCCACCCAGTACTTGAACTTGTCTTTACAAGCAGATGTTTCAAAAACTCTGTATGCTGACTATCATTATACACCAAAAAAAAAAAAAAAAAAAAAAATCTTATGGTATTCCTGACTCTCACTGGAATCTTTTCTATGACTTAGTGAAATTTCACAGTCCAAAGTTTTCAAAAATGTTGATTCTGAATTTTGAGAGGAGTTGTTTTTAGTTTGTAACACATTCATGTGTTCACATGGGGATCCAAAAATGGAAGCATCCCTACCTTACTTCTGAAAAATATTAATTTCATTTGATGTTCCTATATGCAAAATATAGCAAAAGTGACTTCAAAATCTCTCATAGCTGTGATCCCTATATCAAAATAAGTTATATATTTTAAATTCAAGAGAATAATAGAGATGATAGAATTTTGCTCATTAATTTCTGTTATGCACTTATCTTCTGGTTGAGATAGATTCTTAATAGATAGATTCTTAATGAAAAGAATCTGTCTAAAATGTACAATTCCATGGGAGAAAACAAACAAACAAACAAAAACAATTCATAAAAAACAATTCAATGCAGGTATGGCATGGAAAATGCAGGTAATACGGTGAGGTGAAGTTTCGGTTACTGATTACGTGGATAATACATAAAAACATAACTGTAAGAGGAGAGAATACCTACAGTCAGAACTAAAAAAAAATATTTTAAAAATGTTATTTTAAATTAAGATAATTACAGAGACTGTTTTAAGTATTTTGTTCACCTGCATACAATAACATCTGTACAAATCCAGATTCATCAGAAAAATGCCACCTAGACAGTTCTCTTGCTGTTTTTATTTGTTAAGCAATGAAATGTGATTACAACATTTTATTTCAACATAAATAATATTAAATAATAATGATAATGATAATGATAATGATAATGATAATGATAATGATAATGATAATAATATCCTGGCAACTCTCTTGCAGACAGCATAGCCTTCTTGCTTGTGGAAAGCTGTATCTCACATCCCTCTCACGGAGTAGATTTATTTATTTATTGATTGATTGATTGATTATCAATGTTTATAAATACCTGAAGTGTGGGAGACAAAGGGATATGGCCAACCTCTTTTCAGTGGTCTGTGGGGACAGGACAAGAGCCCATGGCCAAAAAATGGAGCACAAGAATTTCCACACTGATATGCGAAAGAACTTCTTCACAGAGCACTGGAACAAGCTGCCCAGGGAGGTTGTGGAGTCTCCTTCTCTGGAGATATTCAAGACCCGTCTGGATGCCTACCTAGGCAACCTGCTCTAGGGAACTTGCTTTGATAGGGGGGGTTGGACCCAATGATCTCTGGAGGTCCCTTCCAACCCCTACAATTCTGTGATTCTGTGATTTCTAGTCATTTAACTTCCAAGCTGCCTATTCCTAGCTCAAATTGTCCATGCAGCTTGTATTAATTGTTCATATTTATTAAACTAATGCTTATATTATTTTATTATTCTTTTTGTGACAGTTATCATTGTATGCTGCAGTTATTATAATAATGACTATGTGCTAGTAAAATAAAAGAGTTAAAAGAAAAGTTTGCAGACCACAATGAGGTTTTGTGTATTGATAATGCCATTTTCCTACTTCTATGTAATGTTAAGCAAGTATAAATAAAACATGAGATATTTCACAGAGTTGTCTACAAGGCCCATAAGTATTTAAATATATATATATTGTTATATTTATTATATATATATGTAATGAAAAGATGGAGAGGAAAAGAGAAGTAAGAGGACATATGCTCACAGCAAACAAAAGGTAACCATTTGGAAAGAAAAGTACATTATATTTGTTTTTCAGAGCAACCAATACTTTTTTTTTCGTTTGTTTGTTTGTTTGTTTTTGTAATCCTTAAGGCTTAGAAGGTATCTTGTCTATGAAAGCAAACACTTTTAGGAGTCCTTGCTTCAGCAGTGTGATCCTTTAAATGATATAAACCTGTGCCTAGAAGTCTAAACTAAGGCCAATGTAGTCAATGCAAACTTTCCAGCTTAAAGTATTAAACTAGCTTAAAATAACAACCATAAGTCACAACAGAGTTGATAAGTTAACAGACAATAAAACTTAAAAATAATATACTTGTAACACTGGTATATCAAAGGGACAACACACAGTACAGAGAAGACAAATCATATTAAAATTGGTGGGTGAGTGAAAGGAGATCAGTTTATGCTTCCTCCCTGAATCCAAATTATTCTCACAGCTGGAGAAGAATCAGTGGCTGATAATGGCCTAACAACCTCTACCACTAACAGATATGACCTCAGGTGCAGTGATAAGAATATGTAATTCTGCATTCCCTGAACTCATCTGTGTCTCCTGGAGAGTTCTGACACAGTGGGAGCTCTGTGCCACCTTTAAGAGTAGAAAGCTTTAAAATTGAGAAGAAACTTGGTATGTGCTGGGTCACACAACAATATTTATGGGACTTTAAAATGCATTTTGCATTATTTAGGGGAAAAGGCTCACAACAAAGAAAGAGGTTAATATGTATGTTAAATGTTGGGAATAAAATTTACACATTCATTTTCTTTGTTTGTCAATATTATTATCTATTCCAAAACTATCACACTGATTAGAAAATGAGGAATATATATATATTCCTCATTTTATATATATACATATATATATATTTATTATAAATTTAATATATAAATGTACTGGGTCTGGCTGGAATGTTAACTTTCCCGGCAGCAGCCCATTCAGTGCCGTACTCTGTACTTGTAGCTGGAACAGCAGTGTTATCACACCAGTGTTGTGTCTACTGCTGAGCAGCAGTGGCACAGCATTGGGCCTTTCTCTAACCATCCTAGGGGGTGGGCAAAAAAGTGAGGAGAGAAACATCACTAGGGCAGCTGACCTAAACCAATCAAAGGGATATT
Organism: Aythya ferina; assembly: GCF_964211825.1. Taxonomy (NCBI): domain Eukaryota; kingdom Metazoa; phylum Chordata; class Aves; order Anseriformes; family Anatidae; genus Aythya; species Aythya ferina. The sequence continues at coordinate 95,034,643 of NC_140297.1, forward strand.
CCATACCATGTGGTGTCACACTCAGCAATAAAAGGTGGAAACAGGAAGAAGGGGGGAGGTGTGGGCTCTCGTTGAGAAGACGTCGGTCCTCCTCTCGAACACTGGCTGTGTGCGTTGAGGCCTTGCTTCAAGGACGTGGTCAATCATCGCTCATTTGTGGGAAGTAGAGAGTAGTTTCTTTCCTCTGCACTTCCATATAGCTTTCATTTATTTTGTTTGTTTGTTTTCCTCCCTTTTTCCCCTTTTCCCTTTTACTTCCCCTTAGTTAAATTGTTTAGTTCATGGTAGTCTTTATTTAATTATTATAATTATTTCCCTTTAATTAAATTATCCTTATCTCAACCCGTGAGTTGTTCTTTGCTTTACTTCTCCCCCTCCTCATCTAAAGGAGGGGGAGTGAGAGAGCGGTTGTGGGGTTTAGCTGCCCAGCACGGTAAAACCACCACAATAAAAAAATATATATATATTTATTTATTATAATATATATATATATATATATATTTTATTTTTTTTTTCCATTTCTGGGGAGGAACATTTTTTGGATCTGTATTCAACAGCAGAACTACCATCTGACTTCAGGACAACATGGTTATGATCTTGCCTAGATACATTCAATACACACTCTCAACATATCGCAGGCCACCTTTTAAGTTGTCTCCTGCCAGCAGATAATGATTACAACATATTCACAACAGGAGACAACAGAGAGAAGAAAAAATGATTTTTCTCATTTAGAAACAATAATTATTTAAATTGTATATGTTTGGCTATTTTTAACTAAATCCATTACAGCCTAAAGAAATCCTTGGTGCTTCCCTAAAGAATGCAGTCACAATGGTGACTCAAGATCTTAGATAGGAAACGGGGAGATGATAGAGAATACCCCTTTCATTTTAAACAAACCCTCATGTATAAATTATTTGCCCCCACAGAGCAATTAGTACAGCACCTGAATATATTTCTTTCCAGGTTAAGCAGGATGGCAGAAAACAGTCAAGGCAGAAATATATTTATATTTTGTTAATAACATCTTTATTTAAATTCTGAAATCCTATTACATCTCAAAAAAAAAAAAAAAACAAACAAACAAAAAAAAAAAACTCTAAGCAATTCCCTCATGAGTTGCAGGGCTAAAATTCAAAGATTCCTTGACCAGGGAATGTTGCAGCCCTCTGGTGCAATAATTAAACACAGGATGACACAGATACAGTGGCTGAAATCATGGCAGCTGTAGAGAGGCTGTGAAGATGATCTCTGCCTGCCCTTGGGCAGCTGGATGGAAGACATTTGCTGCAGAGGCCTCATCGTTCCAGCTGTGCAGTGTTCACACAAACACTGGCTGCTGGAATGCATGCCCAAGCTGACTTTCCCATGCCTGGTCTCAGACATAGAATGAAAAGCCCTACAAAGTCTTCTGAATTAACATTTCATTGCTGCATTTGAGCTTCAAGAATAAATGAATGAAAGGCAAATCTTACGTCCTAAAATAAATTGGGATAAAACTACTTTAAAAGTGATCTAATTATAACTCCAGAAGTGTTTCTCAACAGTATGATAACTAAACTGTCTGAAGGAAGATGGGAATGACAGCCAGGTCACCTTTAATTTTTCAAACCCTAAACCCAATACAAAATGCTTCCCCTTGATTTTACTCAGCTTTGGGAAAGACAACTGATTAGGCAATTTTAGGTAGTACCTTAATTCTTAATGCCACCAGTGAGTTTCATTTGCATGAGCAAGTTTAAGGACCTCACAGTCTGAAGCCTTGTGCACCTACTCAGATTTATGAACACAAACACTTTCACAGGACTGGATTTTTGCAGTGGAATATTCATTCTCAAGAGAGGGAAATCCCTATTGAGGAAACTATATTACCTCCCTAATGAGGGCATATAATCTTTATTGCTCGTTAGAAGCAAGTAAGCTACCTTGAAGTGTGTTTTCCTACTTCTCACTTACACTGCTGATTATCCAGCTCCTTCCTGCTTTCTCTATCCAGCACTCCTGGGCTTCCCATCTGCAGGTGACATTAGATGCAAGAGATGCAGCACTCCAAAGAAAGTAGAACACAGCACTTCCTGAAAAAAAACCTCAGAAGCTTACCTGGCTGTTAATCAAATAGAGTAGGAATTCTCTAGCATCATGCAGTGGAAGGATTTCTATCTCAATAACTTGAGTTTTGACACAAGCCCTAGAAAAAGAAGCACACTGTCTCAGGATGGAAATCCTCGGTGACACCATCAGACATGCTACAAAATCATACTGAATAACAATTAAATTCAGCTTAAGAGCAAAAGATAATTGGCATGATCATTTACACAGACATGCTGGGAAAAAAAAGTCCACTTGAGTCTATTTGTGCTACTGTGTACAGCTTAGTTTTTATATGAGAAATCGAGATAATACTTTAAGGAGGCAATTACTGTAGCATTTCACATACAGTAACCTACATATAAAAAGTACTAGTATTGTAGATTATGTCCAGCTCTGTTTTTACATGACAGTGATTATTTTCTCTGGGCTTCTTATGCTGAAATACTGTTACACTTTTTGATTTATACCCTCTTACTTGTCACCCAAATATACATGTTTGAAGGATTATTACAAGGAGGGTTTCACTTAGTAGTGTCCTACTCCCACTAACACTTAGCAGTTACACCTAACTGAAGGATCAATGAGATCAACACTTTGCTGTTACACTTACATAAAAGTTAGGGGATTGCAGACAGTACAAATAAATTAAAAGTACATTGTAGAGGAAACCATAGGTACAACTTACAAGTGATAAACTAAACTAAACTAAACTAAACTAAACTAAACTAAACTAAAATAAAATATTGTCATGCAGGCAAGGACATATTAAACACAAACTTTATTTACAAGGTATTTTGCTATATATATAAAGAAAATGAGAGGGTGAACAAGGCAAAGACTTTAGACACAGTGGGTATTTTCTACTGTTTTATCAACCCAAAGGTTCTCCGAGTCAAATGTTCCCATCCACATTACATGCTTCTCTGAGTTGGAGCGGAGCAGATGGAACAAGAATATCTCTGGTGAGTCATGTGGAACATTTCAGGTGTTTTTAGGTATCTTCTACAACTCACGGGTGCAATTGTAAAATTCCTACCTTTAAGCTGCTCCACAGAAGTAGGACATTTCAGCCTAATCATTCTACCTTTATTCTACAGAAAGCTACACAAACTACTACACATTCTACCTTTATTCTACACAAAGCAAACTGATAACAGACCCTCATTTATAGCAGTGAGCTGGCTAGATACTTCTGGTCAGCTTGCAGGAAAATTATTATAAATTCTGAAAAGGAATTAGAAATCTTTCCATTCCATTTAGCCTATAAGCACGGTAACTAGAGTTATTAATATTACTTTCTTTTCAACTCTGTTGACCAGTACAATCCCAAACTTGTTCCTAAGAGACAATATTATTATACCATGGAAATACTTCCAACTGAAGCAGTAAAATGGCAAAAAGAGTGTTAGAAAACAAGATAATTCAGAAAAGGAAGAGTTTCAAAAACTCATTTTCAAACTTCTCAGACACACGCTATGTTTTCTGACAAGAAAGAGCATTACATATAGATTGCTCTTGCAAATATGGGGCAGATTAACAAATTGAAGATGGGTTTTTACACTCAACCCAGGAACACAAGGAGATGTCAGAAATAAGACCTAGGAGTTATATATCGTTGACAGACATCTATCCTATCTTAAAAACAAAACAAACAAATAAATAAAACAAACACAGAAAACAACAACAACAAATAAATCCCTCATCCTATTATTGAAATACCTCAACATAACCTGATCTTTAGCCACCAAATAGTTTTTACTGATTTCCACCCATCATAATAGGAAGAAAAATAAATAAATAATGGGGGAAAAAGAAACTAACTAACTAAATAAATAATAATTAAAAAATAATAATTAATGAGGGAAAAAAATAAATAAATAAAGATAAAGTGGAGAAAAATTTCTAAATTTGAATGAAATTGTAAATATTTGTTTGTTATCTGCATAACTAGCTGAATGAACAAAAGTGTTTTTTTCCCCATTTTCTATACATGGAAACACATAAATACTTTATAGTGATTGTTGCCAAAGGAAAACCTGGAAACCACTCCTGCCTGATGCAGCCATGGTTAACCAGTCTTTGACTAGTGGAATAATCATGCTGAAGAGTTCAGTTTATGCTTCTGTGCATTTAGATGTGGTGCACAGACAAGTCCACAGAATGGAGAGTTGAAATTTCAATTAGTACAAAAAATGGGACTGGTACTTTTTAAGAACCTAGTAGGTCTAAAAAAGAGTAAAAACTATGCTATAGTTTTATAGTTTATGGGATAGGAACTGCAACAATTATTTCTTTATACATTTTATGTCAACTCAGCATTCTAATTCATTTTCTCAGTTTCACATTGGCTGGTTACTTGTTTTTATAAGATGATCTGGGATGGGTTATTTTCTTGGGATTTGATACACAAGCTCAGAAATGACTAAGCTGTTTTTGTTTCAGACCTTTTATTTTTTTTTATGTAATCCTCTTTGTGAACACTCCGATTTCTACATAATGCAAGTTCATAAAATAGAAACTTTTTGTAATGAAATGGGATACTATTGATCTGAAATAAGAATATTAATCCTTAGCCTTGCATCAAACAATGACAAGTTTGAAACAGATTTCCTTCTCTCAGCTCCTTTATGAGAATAATAAATGTGTTTTTTGCTCATTAACTTGAATAACATATCAAACAGAAATGCCTTTAATTGTTTATTTTACTAGCTGGAAAAGAAGCTGTGAAAATCCAAATAAATAAATAAATAAATAAATAGAGTTATTAAAGTCTTTTTTTTTTTTTTTGGGGGGGGGGGAGTATTTATTTCTTCTTTATTATCAGCCCCATACCAACTCTTTCTCCCGCTCCCCCAGGTTTTAGAGAAACATCTGTCTCTATGTTCTGCCCAGAACTTCTTAGACATTTAAGAGCAACAGGTTCAAAAAATGCCACTATAATAACGCCTACATAGAGCTTGATTCTTTCACAATCAGTGAGAGAATAGCAAACAATCCTATTATACATATAAAGCAGCTTATAGAAAGCAGCTTATTTGTGTGTGTGTATGAAAACACACACACACAGAAAAAGAAACATAATACAAAGGGAGACAGAACTCCACCTACTTGGGACCCTCAAAGTAAATCAAAGAGATCTGAAAATCTTCACACACCACTAGACAGGGAAAATTAGCACCTCATTTAATAGTTGAAGAAACAGCTGCAAAAGTAATGTGTATTTCTCCCTTCCAGTTACAACAGCAGGAACAGTTTGGGCCTAAGAGATTTTTGCCAAGCCATAGACAAAATCCAGAATTGATGCTATATCATAACTTTCATCTTTGGACTTCCATTTCCACTATCAACTACTAGCTAAAAGCCCTGTGTTTTACTGTAACAGCCTTGAATTTCTCTACATTTCATTTTCAATTTGATTAGTATACAGACATCAAAAAAATGAAAGATTTCAAAAGGATTACAAAATCCACTTTCAGTCTCCTACAAAGTGGTTCCTGAATTACTACCAGTCAGACAGCAATGGGCATGAAATATTTTTAGGGCATAGTATAGCTAATATTCCTAAACTATTCCTAAGAGAGACAAAGCACAGAGGTCAAATTCTTTTGTAAGATAAAAGTGCGAAACTCTCACTGAAACATATGTGGATAGTCCACATATAAATCTGTCTGAGGACAGAATTTGAAGAATTTCCAAGCAGAAACTGTCAGCATAAGCACAAGAAAATCAGTTATTATAAGTTATATCAGTTATAAGATCCTTTTAAGCACATCTTTTTTTTTTTTTTTTTTTTTTTTTTTTTCATCTGAAGAAAGATTCAGTGTTAATGGAGAGAACTAAATAAAATGAAAATGCTATATGTTTCAGTACCTGTGTGATAGCAAAGACGAGTTGGATAGATTTTGCATGATCCTAAAAATATTCTAAAACAAATAAATAAATAAAAATAATTACTAGATTCATGGATTTTAATCAGAAAAACTAAGCCTTTTTTCTTGTCTCTTTCTCTTCACATAGAGACCATTGTTGCTGACTAAGAACACCTGATAAAATACTCTAGAGAAGCTTTACAACTCAACTGGCACTTACACAGCAGATAAGTCTCACTGATATCAGAGTAATCTTTCCACAAGGATGAACAGCTCTTGAACAATTTCTCTAGGGAACAGTATTAGACACAAACAGACTTCCTCCACCATCAGACGTGATAGTCAGCCCATATGCAACATACACTCTTAACTATGCACAGTAGTCAACACTTTTTTTTTTTTTTTTGTATGTGTTAGCATCATGAAATTAAATAAACTGATCATTTTTAATAGTGTACAAATATATGATGGAATCTGTCTGTAGACTTTAGGCTTCAGATGCCCACCCCATCATCACAATCAAATAGATGAGACATTTTTATCCTTACAGAATCTCTACATGACCAAAATGCTTTTTTTTTTTTTTTTTAATTATTATTATTATTTCCACCTTTATTCACTCATTACTTTGTAACTACAGTAGAGAATGATTCCTTCACTTACATTACCAATCACAATACCAGGTATTTTCTTTAAATTGCTTACAGTTTTGTTGAATATCAATGATTTTAAAGGTTTTAGCTGAAAACAGTTTAACTGGTTCCAAAGCATGGATATTTGTTCACAATGGTTATTTATTTTCACTATCACCATGGTCTTCTAAACTTAGTTATTTGGTCTGCACTAGTCATATCTGCTTCCTCAGTAATAAGACAGTCCAGCAGCTACAGAGGGTAGTTTGCTCTATCCAAATGTCTCCTTGGAATAAAATGAATCATCTGATTATTGTGTTGACATGACCTTAGACTAAATGCCTAACTTTTAGATAGATATAGACATACTGATTTTTTTTTTTCACAGTGTTCATCTCTGTGAATTTTATTAGAAGAAGGAGTCATATACATGCAGAAGGAGTCATACTATATACAGAGCAATTTCTTCCTTTACGACCATAGTCATAACAGCATGTTTATGAACAGTATTTAGTTACACTTATTTATAGTATTTGTATCAAAGGAAGAAAGGAAGAAAAGTATTCTCATATTTTAATGGGTGAGAGATCTAAGGCTAAAATTGTGAAAATGATCCTTAAATGCCACTTAAGCAATTTAGATCCTGCCTCCCCCCCCCTTTTTTTTTTCCCGAGTTCAAACCCAGATGGGATTAGAACAATCATTTTTCCTTCAGTTTCCAGAAATAACAGTTCCACTTTTCCACAAATCTGGCTTCAAAGTATTGCACAGGCATCCACATAATATGAGAAAGCCAGGATTTTTGTTCTACTGGAATGATTACATGTCAGTCTTCGTATCTCATAAGATGTCTATGGTAGAGATGGAGACAGTCACATTCTCTGAGCTTTCTTTTTTTTTTTTTTTTTTTTCTGCCTCCCATGCCCTGTTTACTGCTATGTACAAGGCAGATACTACAGAAAACAGATACAAAGACCTGATTCACCCTGAGAGAAGACATATTTGGCAGTCAGGGAGGTATGGAGGTATGGGTCAGATGGTTCTGTCCTGTCTTTTTTGTCTTGTATTTGACCTTATCATTAAAGGCTGCAGCATAATACTTACTAAAAAAAAAAAAAAAAAAAAAAAAAAAAAAGGGAGGACAAAAGGAGGAAAAAACACACACACAGAGATAGCATTTTCAAGTATCTGTGTTTCTGACTGTGTAATCTCAATACTCTTCACACAGATTTTTAAGTATTGTAATAATTGTAATAGTTAAACTTCTTTTCTTTGGACCTACTCTAGCATTAATACATAAAGATTTGGACTTTTGGTATCACAACACAGACCACTACAAATGAGCTAACAGCAAAAGTGCCGGAGATAGTAGACATATATTGATAAACTATTTAAAAAAGTATAGGATGCACACTTTAAGCAGTGAGTTTCTAGTCTGTTCACTGACCACAGGAAGTATAGAAGCTAGCAGCCTTGGTTTACATGACAATTTCTGAATAGATTACATTTTAAAACTGGTTTTTGGTTTGGTTTGGTTTGTTTGTTTGTTTGTTTGTTTTTTGATGTTTGCTTTTCACCAGAATCCTCTCTCTGCTCTTTTCATTGGCTAGATATCTGCCTTTTGCCTCCACACCCACAGGTATAAGCTCCACCTCTACTCATACAAAGTTCTATTGTCTCCTTCCCTGTCTCTCTCTCCTCTTCCCCAGTTCCTCACTCCAGATAGCTCCTCCTCCTTGTAATCATCCTTTCCACCCTGCCTGAATGCAAAGTTGGGCCCAGCAAAACCAAACCATGGAGAAAGATATTCAAAACTTGACTAGACACAGTCATGGGCAACCTGCTGTAGCTGAGCATGGAGTTTAACCAGAGAATCTGAAGATGTCCTTTCCAACCTAAAGGACTCTGTGATTCTGTTCCTTCAGTTACATTACCAAGCACGATACCAGGCCTTTTCTTGAAATTGCTTACAGTTCTGTCACACTTCAATTATTTTAAAGGTCTTAGCTGAAAACAGTTTGACTGGTTCCCAAAGCATGGATGCTTGTCCCTAGTGATTAATTAACCTTCACTATCACTGCAGTCTTCTGAATTTAGTTATCTGGTCTGCACTAGTCACTTCTGCTTCCTCAGTAATCGGACAGACAATCCAGCAAACAAACAGCAAAGCTCAGGTCTAGGCAACTGAGATGATGGGTAATATCACTGTCATTTCTGGTACCACTCATAATGCCTTTTGATTTCAATTTTGTAACATTATCTCAGACTGGGATATTTCTGCACAAAAGTTTGAAAGGAATCAGAGAATATATTTATGTTTATGTGAATATTCATCATCTAGCATATTTCTGACTTCCTTAAAAGGTACTATAATTCTATAATCATCTTGGATTTTATACATCTGAGGCTTTCAACTCTTAAGAACCAGAATGCAGAAAAAAGTGAAAAGTAAATTTATATGAAAATTAAAAGCTATTCAACATCTTTGTTTGATACAGTTAATTGTTAGTGAATCCAACAATTAAATATTTAACTGCCAGTCAGCAAATAAATACTGTCAACCAGTCTGCAACAGACTATTTCAGTACTGTAGAGTCTGAGATGAATAGATTCAATGCCTGGCAACCTGAGATTAACTGTTTACCTATTAGGAAGCTGGCAAATAACTTTTGAAATTACTGTGAAACAGAGATGAGCAAGTAAATAATGTGAGTACAGAGGGAATGGTTTGAGACGAGAGTTTCTGCATGATATAAGTTGACACACCAACAAAACAAGCATAGCTCCCTGAAAGTCAGTGAATATAAACTAGTATAAGACTAGCAGGAAGTCCAAAGCAGGACTATCAGTTTAGAATTTTCTACAACAAAACAAAAAGAAGGAAAAAAAGTTATGACAATGAACAGATTTCAAAAAAAGAGTTTGGAATCAAGTGTGTAGTGTATTGTTCAATTTACGACTGGTCTGAGGGAACAGAAAATAGCAAAAAATGGCACCGTTTTTTCAAAATTACTCCAGAAATCACAGAGCAGTTAAGTCTGATTGTCCAAGGAGGCATATTGGTAGGAACTTTAGTAATAAATAAAATTAGTGGTTTAAGGGATATATAAATGTGCATATGTTGCTCTTCATAAAAAGATATCAGTGATTCCAAAAACTACTGAAGTCAGTGAGTAGGGAAAGGAGATAACCTTGTTGATATACCATACCTGAGGTTTTTCAAGACCTCTCACCAAATTTCTTCCAAAAAAATAAGCTAGTCTCAGTTAGAAGATGAAGTCCTCTCACTGATACATGATTGGTATTGGAGTATAAGCAAAGAGTAGAATAAATATTCCATCTCAGAAGTTCATCAGGTGAAACAGTCGAAGGCTTACTAGTAATGAACATGATCCTGTACTGAGATTCAAGTTGTTCAATGTATATCAGTGAGTTGAAAGAGAGTAGGATGAAGAAGAGAGAAGGAGAAAACAAACTCATTGAAGATAGAAAAACAGGATAGCAAAATCTGCAATAGAAAATTCATGATATTCATTAATTAGATTATAAAATAGATGAAATTAGGTCTTAATAAATACAACTATGCACATAAGAAAAACATATCTCACTGTACACAGGGAAAGAGCTTACATTATTACTTAGGAAATTACTAGGGCCATCTAAAGCCAAGATATCAAAATAGAGATCCCGAAATTACTGTACATATTTATATGTGTGCTGTGCTCAGACAGTATGAGTAGCAGTGAAAAAGGAATTGAAAATAACACAGAAACTCTCTTTATGGTACTTCGTAAACTCATGCTAAAACAACATATTAAATATTGTGTGCAGTACTCAGAAGAGCAAACTAGAAAAGCTGGAGAAAAATAGCAAGGATGATCAGAGGTACAAAATTATTCCAATACAGGAAAGAGTACTTTGTGTACATAAACATGAAAAGGATGGAAAAGGTGAACAAAAAAAGATCATCCACTGTGTCTCATTACAGAAAAGCAAGGGTTATTTAGTGAAATGATCATGTAGCAGAAAGAGCATTTTTTGAAAACTCACAGTTTTTACATCAAGATTTCAGGGCTAAAATTTGCCTTTTTTTTTTTTTTTTTCCCCCAATCTATGTCCCTCATAAGAAGCAAATCTCTACCACAAGAATTCAAATGAAAACAGCAGCAGTGGTTTCACCATCACTCCTATTTTTGCTTACAACACTTCACTTTTTTATATGCTGTTATTTTGTAACCAGTCATCCAAAAGTCACTCCAGCAGTTCTGGAAAATATGTGTGGGTTATTTGTGATTTTCTTGTAATATGTACATGGTACCTTTCCACCAGCTCCTGTCATTCTTGCCTATGGCTTGTATACCTGGCTGGAACTGTTGGGACATCATTGCCTTGCAACAACCACACAAAATCCTAGTTTCTGGGACAACAAGATATGTACAAAACTGCTTGAATGCATGCTGGAGAGTGGCAACTCCTGCAGAGAAAACTGGCACAGAATGAAGAGCAAAGAGCTACAACAGATCAATAAAGATCCCAAGGGACACAGCATCTCTCTATGTTCCTGGTAGTCCTATAAACCTTCCTCTTCTTCTACAAGAAGCTTGAAGTATTTCTCTTGAAAAACAAATCAAAAAAAAAAAAAAAACAAAAAAAAAAAACAACACTCCACATAGGACTACAATGCCTAGAGAAGCTGAGATGTTTTTTCTACTTTGCTACTCATTTTCTGATGAGAACATGAGCTGGTAGTGTGCTTTTTCAGAGGGGGAAAAAAAAAAAAAAAAAGTGTTATTCTCAGTGACCAACAGGAATGCAATAGTGAAGACTGGCAACAAATGCATGCAGTCACAAAACTGCAATTCCAGAAATAGCTAATGAGTATCAAATCCCTGGGGCAAAAGAGTCGCAGGGTGGTTGTGATGCTGGAAGAGCTTATAACTTTATAAGAAGTTCAGGCTTTTCAGGGGTATGTGGGGTATCCATGCCCACACAGGCCTGTCAACTACCCCCACAACCCATTTTCACTTCTAGTGTCAAAAAGCACCTTAACACTAATAATACAGGTTGTAGACAGTAGTTATGATGAAACTGTGCAGATGGCCCTTGGGGAAGATGGTATTAAAAGACAAACACAGATTCTCTTTCTTCTCCTTTGTTTTCCAATAGCCCATCACAGTCCATCACACTCTCCTTTAACAGAAAAATATTTTTTGCCACAATATTTTTTCACTTTTTTATCACAAATACACTTTTCTATTACCATTACCTATTAATGTTATTAAAAATTAAATTTATGTTGGTATCAAGATGATTCAATGTTAAACCATGAAAAAGACCCTTAGCCTTCTTCCCATCTATTGGTACATTATACTACACAAGCTGACTGCTGGATCTTAAACAATTCTATAGGATGTCAAACCCTTAACATAACTGGCCTGTGACAGCTGGACAAAGGAAATAAATCATGTGCAAATAGAGCACTTGGTTGCATATATATAGTCATAGTCTTTACCTGTCTTTAATTACAGAATTGAAAGTGTTCATTATTTCCCACAAAATAATTATTTCCAAAAAAGTATACTGTCAGATGACAAAAGAGTCAGAACAAAAAGAAGAAAATAAACTATAGGCCTACAGAAAGAAGAAAGCAGGAAACAAAAACAGAAAGGGAATAAAGACCGAACACAAGCCAAAATTAAAAAAAAAAAAAAAAAAAAAAAAAAAAAAAAAAAAAAAGCAAAACAAATTAGAGACAGAGAGATTAACAATTAGAAAGGCAAGGAGGTAAGGTACAATTTCTTTTTTTTTTTTTTTTTTAATTTCTACATGGAAGGAAATTGATAATTTCCAAAGTGAAATTATCTATCTGAAAGGTGAAACTGTTTAGAGTTGTTTTTTTTTTTAATTGAAGCATTAGTTTTTTTATTTCTTTCTAGAAGTCTTAGGCAGATTTCAGAAGTAGCAGTTTACAGTAATAATATACAGAAGTTAACTTTAGCCACCCATTCTCATACATTGACTTCTCTTATTGAAAAGGGGTGTTGGGAGGGGCTCTTCTATATTCAAAAAAATGCGCTAGAGATTGATTTTTCATCAGGGTGCAAAAAATAAACAATATGAAGCACTACATGTTGCTCTATTGCAGATACATTTCCCAAATTAGTCAGTACCAGTCTGGTGAAGGTGTAGCCTGCAACACAGGGCTTGGAGCCACTTGTGATTTTATGAAAAAAACATTTCTCCACACAAAATTCCTGAACGCAAAATGGAACTGACTGGATTAGAAGTCTATGTCAGCGAATATGCAGGTTATATAGAAATGATGTCTTGAATAGGATGGGTGAGAAGTATATTCCTTTTGATTGTTGTCTCTTTCTTTTTAATGTTCTCAGAAAATGGCTGTATCTTTCTGAGTCTCTCAAGGATTTCTAGATAAAAAGAGAGGTTTTATCTTTGCATGTCTATAAGCAGTGAAAAACTCTGGAGACTGAAACCTACAGGCAATTCAAATAAACTAAATCCGATCAAGGTAATATCAATGCCAGAATTAGAAGAAAACCCAGAGAGAATATCAATAACAACATTAAAACAGCAGGTTTCAACTGGAATCAATAGGCAGTATAAACAGAAAAAATTAAGTCACAAAGTGATAGTAGATAAAAGCTCCTCACTCATTAAAATTCTGTTTGTCTTTGTGTCTTTTTATCAATGTACCTATATATCTATGCAAGTGTATCAAAGTTTATAATGTAAAAGAATGATGAAATAATCTAATTAATTTCCGGTGTCATTTCACATATTTCTTTCAAGTTAAAACTGCAATATTAATAATGGTTTGCAGTTTAATAAAATATCTCTATGTCCTATTAACTTCTATATCTGCTTGTTATAAAGCCCTTTTTTATCAAATAGCTAAACTTCAAAAGATTTCTACTTTGATCTGAAATGAAAAAATGAGGTTCATTCCATTTGTACAGAATAACCTCGCTATATTTTACAGAAAGACAGTTGTCTGTTACTGCCTTTCTGTCTCAAAACACATTGTAACTTGGGCAAATATGAAGAAAAGAATACTAGATAGAGAAAGTACATTAAAATAAGGCTGAACCTGGATCTTAAAATTTATGATGACAGTAGTGAGTGATACATTCTTCCTACTCAAAGATCAATACAAAAATCAAGAATGAAATGTGTAGGTATTCACAGGTGGGTTTAATGTTCTAGGTGTGAACTTTCATGGCTTATTTCCACTTTCTGAACTGAGATTTTAACCTTATGTTAATCTCATGATTTTCTGATAGTCTTTTTTCTCTCCCACAGGAAAAAAAAAAAAAAATCATTAAGGGGGAAATACTCTAAATGGGGGGCGGGGGGGTGTCATGTGGAGAGCAAGCAGAAACTATGTTCCAAATAAATATTTTAGAAGATGCCATACTGGACATCTAGAAAATCATGCAATAATCCTTGCATGACCAAAACACCCAATTATATTGTTCAAATTTTGAACAAAAAGGGAACTCAAGACTGGGCCTACATTAAGACACATGCTTTTTGTCTGAAAAAGGAAAAAGACATATTTTAAATAGTACTGAACCTAAAACTTTTGTAAAGAAATACTGTGAACCGTAGTCAACATTATCACTTTATAATGAATATTTTAAATACTGTTGGTTAAGTGTTGGTGGTAAAGTTCAGAGAAATGCAGCCCGAACTATATGTAGCTATTTTCTAGTATGACAAACAAGGTGGAAAAGATTGTTTAGGGCTACAGTAAAAGTAGTATTTCCTGTCAGTTTAACATCCAATACACTTTTATGCTGGAACTTACTGATATCCTTCACTAACAAAGGCCAGAAGGGGTCCATGACACCCTAGGTCTACAGGTATGTCAGTAAATGCACTTTCATCCACTAGTACTCATCTGCAGCTCTTCTCCATACCTTCAATCCCCCTTTATCCATAACCACATCACCTCAGTATAATCACCTCTATACAGCACTAGTTTGTTGTGTGGTCTATATTCCCCTCCGGGAAACTTCCCCTAAATAACACAGGTAAGTTAGGGACAGTTCTCTTTAATGTTTCTATAAATTACCTGGATGAAGGACTCAAATGGTACTGTGTTCTGAGTACTAAACACAGTACTGCATACTGTGTTCATTTCTGGGCCCCTCACTACAAGAAGGACATTAAGGTGCTTGAGCGAGTCCAGAGAAGGGCGATGAAGCTGGTGAGGGGTCTGCAGAACAAGTCTTACAAGGAACAGCTGAGGGAGCTGGATTTGTTCAGCCTGGTGTCGTGGTTCCACTCGAGTGGGCAGCCGAGCTCCACCACAGCTGCTCTCTCACTCCCCCTCCTCAAAGAGGAATGGGGAGAAAATATGATGAAAAGGGCTCAAAGGTTGAGATAAGGATGAGAAAATCACTCAGTAATTATTGTAATAGGCAAAACAAACTTGGCATAAGGAGACAGTAAGATTTATTGCTTATTACCAACAAGCTAGAGAAGTGAGAAACAAAGGAAAGAAACCAAAAGTACCTTCCTCCCCATCCACCCTCTTCCACATCCTCACCCCGAGCGGCACAGGGGAACAGGGGAATGGGGGTTATGGTCAGTCTACAGCACTTCTCTGCCGCTCCTTCTCGGTCACTCTCGTCCCCTGTGCTGTGGGGTCCCACCCACGGGATGCAGTCCTTGATGAACTGATCCAGGGTGGGCTTCCCACAGGCAGCAGCTCTTCCAGAACTGCTCCAGATATGGGTCCGTACCACGGGGTCCATCCCTCAGGAGAAAACTGCTCCAACCTGGCTCCCCTACGGGCAGCAGCTCCTGGCAGATCACCTGCTCCTGCGTGGGCTCCTCTCCACGGGCCACAGGTCCAGCCTGGAATCTGCGCCGGCAGGGGTCCTCCACAGGCAGTAGCCTCCATTGGTGCAGGGCCACCTGCTCCACCATGGTCTCCTCCACGGGCTGCAGCGTGGAACCCTGCTCCACCGTGGTACTCCATGGGCTGCAGGGGGACATCCTGCTTCACCATGGTCCTCACCACAGGCCGCAGGGGACTTCTGCTCCAGTGCCTGGAGCACCTCTCCCTCTCCTTCTTAACTGACCTTGGCGCCTGCAAGGCTGCTCCTCACTCCTCCCACTCTCCCGGCTGCTGTGTGGCGCAACATTTTTTTTCCCTGTCTTAAATATGCTCTCACAGAGGCACAAAACAACATTGCTTATTGGCTCAGCTCTGGTCAGCAGTGGGGCCCTTACCAAACATGGGGCAGCTTCTAGATCCTTCTCACAGAAACCACCCCTATTGTCCCCTGCTACCAAAACCTTGCCACGTAAACCCACTACACCTGGAGAAAAGGAGGCTCAGGGGTGACCTTATCGCTCTTTATAAGTACTTTAAAGGAGGCTGTAGTGAGGTGGGGGTTGGTCTATTCTGCCATATGCCTGGTGACAGGACGAGGGGGAATGCGCTAAAGTTGTGCCAGGGGTGCTTTAGGTTGGATATTATGAAGAACTTCTTTACCGAGAGGGTTGTTAAGCATTGGAACGGGCTGCCCAGGGAAGTGGTGGAGTCACCATCCCTGGAGGTCTTTAAAAGACGTTTAGATGTTGAACTTAGTGATATGGTTTAGTGGAGGTCTTGTTAGTGTTAGGTCAGAGGTTGGACTCGATCTTGAGGTCTCTTCCAACCTAGACAATTCTGTGATTCTGTGAAATCCTACAAAAAAAAACACAGCCAGGAGAACTAATAACTCCTTTACAGAAACAATGCTGTCAGTTGAAATTGTTCAGCCACAATAAATAAATAAAAAAAGCCACTTTAAACTTGATATCAGGAAGACTTTATCACTTTGAGAGTAGCCAAGCCAGGAAGTAAGTCACCCAGAGAGGTTTTTGCAGTCTATGTCTTTGGAGGTTTTCAATATCCAGCCTGAGAAAGACCTGAGCAGCTTGACTTGATCTCATAGCTGATTCTGCTCTAAGCAAGAAGTAGGACTGGGTTCCTCCTGAGGTCCCCTATTATCTGCATTACCTTCACTTGTATGCATTTTATGCATTACTTCTTACTGATTGTTTTTTATCAACTCACAGGATCCTCAGATGTGCTTTGGAGCAGGAAGCAGGAATACATCAGGGGACCAGTCCTGGGGTCTGCTGTCCCTTAGAAAATTAATTTAACCTTGGCTGAGATTTAAGCCTCTGAAAACCATTATTGAATATCAGCAATTGAGCTTCTTAAATATCGGGTATTAAGCTCTCCATACAGTCCTTCGGCTTGGACTACACTAGAATGAAATGACCTATCCACTGTAACTAGAGCACTGTTAGTCACTGTCTCCCTTGGTTAAACAGACTCTGATATTTCCAACAACATAATGAAAATTTCTGATCTTTTCCCTTTGTTCAGATATTTCACCCTATGTGAAATGCTCACTCAGTTGCTAAAGTACTTTTCTCTGTGAGCAAATGTAGCAGAATCTGACTCAGAGCAAATTATTTAATACATTAAACCCTACTTTCTGCTTACCAATTTTTCTTGAAACAAATATACAGCATTTAAATCAGAGCTGCTGTATCTTTCCTGGTGGCATTTGAGCTCATGTTGTGTCTCCAGCTGGTTAATGATAAATGAACACCCCTGACAGATGGTGCTTCATGCAAACCTCTGCATCAGTAGAGGATGGAGCATTTCAAGGAAGGTCTGGCATTCACCTGGTTGCTTAACAGTGCTATTATTACCATCTGCAGTTATTCATAGTAGGGAGCAGATCAGCTTTGTTTTCTAAACAAACAAACAAAACAAAACAACACACACACAAAAAAAAAAAAAAAAAAAAAAAAAAAAAAAAAAAGAGAGAGAGAAGAGAAGTAGACTGAACCTTGCTGGGCTCTGCATGTAAGACTAAAGAAGAACTGGTGTTCAGACACTGCGCTCTAGTTACAGAGGAGGAATTTGAGGAGGCCCTGATTCCATTTTTCACCACAGTTCCTTGTTAAAAACACCTGAGTCAAGGATAACCAGCAAAATTCAGCATCACAAGTTCACTTGAGGACTGGCTAGTGTTGTGCTTTAACCCATCAGACAGCAAAGCGCCGCACATCCATTCACTCACACCATCCTCCCGTAGTGGGATCAGGGAGAGAACTGGAAAAAGGTAAAACTAGTGGATTAGGTTGATGATAGTTTATTAGGACAGCAAAGGAATGGAAAGTATAAATGTAAATGTAAATGTAAATGTAAATATAAACAAAATAAGTGATGCACAATACAATTGCTCAACACCCACCTAGACAGTTCCTGAGCAGTGCCTTCCAACTCCCAGAGTTTTATTGTTCAGCATGATATCATTTGGTCTGGAATATCCCTTTGGACAGTTTGAGTCATCTGTCCTTGTTCTGCCTCCTCCCAGCTTTTTTGTGCACCCCCAGCCTCCTTGCTGGGAGAGCAGCACAAGAAGCTGAAAAGTCTCTGACTTTGTATAAGCTCCGCTCTGCAGCAACTAAACAATCAGTGTGTTACATCAACGTTTTTCTCCTAAATCCAAAACATAAAACCATACCAGCCACTATGAAGAAAACTAACTCTGTCTCTTCCAGGACAGCTCAAAAGAAAAATACAAGAATAGGTGAAAGTGCATTTCTGGAATCATAATAGGTTAATGGAAGATAAACAAGTAATTTGTTAACAAATATGTGGTACGGTTCTACCATCCTAAATGCAATATTTCAATCTTTAATAATTTATTTAAATTCTATGTTTATACCTTACCATTTCTTAAGCACTGAAAATTCAAGAAAGCACCTTCCATACAGGGGAGGGGAGGAGAAGGGAAGGGAAGGGAAGGGAAGGGAAGGGAAGGGAAGGGAAGGGAAGGGAAGGGAAGGGAAGGGAAGGGAAGGGAAGGGAAGGGAAGGGAAGGGAAGGGAAGGGAAGGGAAGGGAAGGGAAGGGAAGGGAAGGGAAGGGAAGGGAAGGGAAGGGAAGGGAAGGGAAGGGAAGGGAAGGGAAGGGAAGGGAAGGGAAGGGAAGGGAAGGGAAGGGAAGGGAAGGGAAGGGAAGGGAAGGGAAGGGAAGGGAAGGGAAGGGAAGGGAAGGGAAGGGAAGGGAAGGGAAGGGAAGGGAAGGGAAGGGAACAACAAAGCCTGCGAAAGAAATATCTTACCTCTTAACACTTTCTTTAACTTCAATCTTATAAAGGGAAAATAAAAGATGAGCTTTTTATGAGCTCTTAATCACATATATTGTCACTATCATGTAAATAGAAGACATATGGAAATCCATATATGTGGATCTTCCAAGAGAATACTTTGTACACCACCATTCTGTAACAAGTCCCAGTACAACAAGTCCTGTACAAAAGCTATGTTAAAAATCTATGTGATTCATAGAAATTATGCTTTCTTCTTGCCTTACAGCAAATGCATTTCTGCATTTTGCTGCAATATGCATCATCAGTTTTCATTTTTCAGGAATGGCTCTAGTCTCTTTGTCTCTTAAACCCCAAAGTACGTTGAGTAAGATATAAACTACAAAACTATTAGAAAGTTCTCAAGAACAAATAATGGGACCAAACTATCACTTACAGTCTCTTGAAAAACTGCAAAACAATTCAAGATCATCATCTATGTATAATCTTTCTTCACAGGTGATCACTAATATCACACAATTAGTGGCATTGGATGGTACTGTCAATTATACACCTGTCATTCTAAGTCCTCTTTGAGCAAGGTAGTCTCAGACTGGTTTCAAACCATTGTCATTCTGTGCAGAAACTGCCAAAACTGTTTACAAGTCAATACCTCATGTAGAATAAGTTCTGATTTTAAACAGAACCTGTTGAAAACTTTAAGGACAGCGAAATTTTAATCCCAGACAAATCCCAGATTTTTAATTTATTTATTTATTTATTTTTATCTTTCATCTAGCCATTGTCTGACTATTCTCAAATGAGGGGAATTAAATTAATGTTAGCCAGAGCAGTTCATATTTATATTACAGTTTCCTCTGATAGAATATGTTTTTTCTCTAAGATAATATATATTATATATATTTAGGATATAAGGACATTGCTGCAATTGGAACCCATGGTTATAGTACAATGACCATCCCTGTTAAACCATTCAAGAGATGACTGGTAATTACAGTGAGATGAAAAACAAGAAACAGCACTTTTGGAGTAAATCTTAAGATTTTTATTTATTTATTTATTTATCAAAATTACAGTTCTCATCTTTCAGGCAGTTGGTTTTGAAGTGTTTGGTAATAATGAGAAGATCCAGAGAACAATAACCTCTGCCAAGTGCTGAGACTGACTCACAGATCAGTTTTATGCTGGTATCTTTCCACAGTTTTCAATAGAATACTTGATACATGAACATAGAACATATGTCACTGGAGTCATACTAAAAAATCTATAAGAGAAGGAATAAGGTTAGGAATAAGGTTAACTTTTTAAGTCCAGTTACCATCATAACTAATTTGAGTGTTATTTGCTGACTCAAAATAGAATATAAGCAAAGAAACATTCATTTATACAAACATATAACTTTACTTGCTTGCATTCACTTTCCAGCAAGTGGGAAACTAAATGATGATTAAACTTCTAGACATTCTAGACATTTAAACTTTTCAGAATTTTAGCTCACAATTCCTGTTTTCTTGGTAACCCTCATTATAAAAGAAGCAATGCATGTTAGAATTTATTATTGTTATTTATATTAGGCAAGGGTTTGTGATCCTTGAAATTCCCTGAGACTTGATTTACAATATTCTTTTCATTGTATCATCCTTAATTTTATATAACAAGAATTTGAAAGATTTCCTGTTATGGCTGCTGCCATAATGAACTAAGGCTATTTATCCGATCAGAATGTTTGCTTCTGTTGCAGTAAATTTTGTGTATGTTGAGTCTCAGTACTATGTATTTGCTTGTTTGCTTCCCTGCTCTTTTGAATCAGTCTTTCATACAGTATTGAACTTTAGAAATCAATAGAATTTCAGGTGTCCAACAGCCACTTAATGATTCGTGAATATCGAATATTGGTATATATATCCCAGATACATAGTAGTCATCATGTTTATCTAATTCTTTATTTGATTTGAAGAACAGTTTTGAAAACCTTTCATAAACAGAATACAATTATACAAAGAAGGTACAATTATCTTCTTTCATTTTGAGTATGATACTAACTACATAAATATCTGGATTTGTATGGTTTTCATAACTTACCTATTTCTTTTCCATGAATACTTCTTTTCCACTAGTTCCAGAAATAAGATAGTTTTTATAGTATATAAAAACTTATATACTATAAAAAGCACATCTTTGCTGTGTTTTTCTACTACATTTAAGTTTTGGTTTGTTTTGGTTTGTTTTGGTTTAGTTTTAATGTTTTGCTATTTAGAATCTTCTTCAGTCTTCACAAATAATATGTATCATGACTTGAGGATAAACTGCTTCAATAAATCCCATTATTCTGAAGAACAATAGAAATTACAAGTTGTTGACACTGAAACAGTGATAAATAACACATTTTATTTTCTTACGCTGTTAGAATCTTATTCTTACACTTCTGAATCAACTCCTGTTCCCAGTGCTGTCAGACTAGGCAAGCACTACCTGTGTTTTTTGGTTGGTTGGTTGGTTTTGGATGTTGTTTGTTTGTTTGTTTGTTTATTTGTTCTGCTAAAGAAAAAAAATGGTTTTGAACATTATAATTTGTTAAATTTGAAATCTTGTTTAGGCAATTAGTGCAACCTTTGTTGCACTAAAAAATAAAAATAGAAATAAAATAAAAGAACAATGCATATAAAATGTGCCCATGTCTCCTGAAACAAAGAGGACCTTATTCAGGTTTGTACTGTATGAAGAGCACAGGACTCTGGTATCATGCCTCTCCCTTTGATGCCATGAAACCAATCTTTTGTTACAGCTTTGATGGTTGTGGATCCCTGAGTTGCTAAAGTTAGGTGGGTTGGAGAACAGTAATTTTCCTGCAGATAGACAAAAATCACCAGAGAAAACGTGTACTAAATACATTTGAAATTATATTCACAATAATTGCAGTTATTGCGATCCAAGTTGTGAGCCCAAGGTTAGCCTTATTTTGCCTGTCTATACCTTTATAGGATCTACAAACAAAAGCATAAAGTATCAAAATCAGCGAATTCACCTAGTGCCGAGACAAACATTTTCCACGAGCTTCAAAAGTTAAACTTCATCTCACATTACAAAAATAGGAAAGACAAAAAAAAAAAATGTGAAAAAAGTGATTGGCCAAGGCACAGAGAGCAATCAACCCTCAATTCCTTCTGTAAGAGATATTAAACCCATAATCTTGAATATAAGTATTTAGTATTAATATCTTCTTTGCTGACTAGGATCGGTGCCTGAACACAGAGTAGAAGAATGAAGAGAAGAAGTAGAACACAGAAGATTACTGAGAAACCACCTCTTTCATCCCCAACAAGTTAACAGTGGTTGACAGTAGTGCTACTGCTGCTCATTGCACTTTTGCAGGCCTCTGCAGTAGACAGAAACACAGAACATGAAATCATCATCCTCCTGCTGTCCATAAAAGCACTGCCATCAATTTCAGTGGAATCAGAGTCCTTCATTCTCTCCTTTGACCAGGTTGATATGCTGCCTGAGGGCCCCTCTTTATGTTGTCCTCTGTCAAGTACTTCACCTTCCAGCAAAAAAAAATCCACCTCTTACTCCTGTTCTCAGATTACTGATCAGCCACTGTCCCATACCTTCACCAAGGCCCTCAGGGCACTGACAGCTCTGGCCTCAGCTAGGCCTTCTCCACATCTTTGCCCCAGGGAGCCTTTTTTCAGCTCAACCCAGGACCATCAGTCCCTGACTAAGCTATGCTGTAGGAGTGTTTGTCTCCAGCTCTGTCACAGCCGTGCCTTACCATGAACTCTATAGATCTGGACCCTGATGCATGGAGCAGGGCATCCAGAGATTTGCAGTCAATGACTCTATGATCAGGTTGAGGCCAGTGATAAGTGATGTCCCTCAGGGGTCTGTCATGGGACTGGTGATGTTTAATATCTTTATCAATGACATAGATGATGGGATGGAGTGCACCTTCAGCAAGTCTGCAGATGACACCAAGCTGAGTGGTGTGGTCAATACAACAGAAGGAAGGGATGCCATCCAAAATGACCTGGACAAGCTTAAGAAGTGGGTCCAAGTGAACCTAATGAGAGTCAACAAATCTAAGTGAAAGGTGCTGCACCTGGGTCAGGCCAATCCCAGGCATCAGTACAGACTGGGAGAAGAACTCACTGAGAGCAGCCCTGCAGAAGAGTTGGAGATTCTGGTGGATGCAAAGCTTGACATGAGCCAGCAGTGAGCACTTGCAGTCTAGAAGGCCAATGGCATCTTGAACTGCATCAAAAGAGGTGTGGCCAGCAGATCAAGGGTGATGATGGTCCCCCTCTGTTCTGTCTTTATGAGGCCCCACTCGAAGTACTGTGTCCACATCTGGAGGCCCCAGCACAAGTATAAGGATCTCTTAGAACAGGTCCAGAGGAGGGCCACAGAGATGGTAAGAGGGATGGAGCACCTCTCCTACAAAGAAAGGATGAGAGAAATGGGGATGTTCAACCTGGAGAATGCTCCTAGGTGACTTCACTGCAGTTTTAAATGGGGTGCTTATAAAAAAAGATGGAGGGCAACTTTTGCTTGGGCAGATAATGACAAGACAAGGGGGAATGTTTTTCAACTAAAAGAGGAGAGATTTATGTTACAGATTAGGAGGAAATTCTTCACTCAGAGGGTGGTGAGACACTAGAGAAGTTATGGACTTCCTATCCCAAGACCACGCTGGACAAGGCCTTGGGTAATCTGATCTAACAGGAGGTATCCCTGCCCATGGCAGAGGGATTGGAGTTAAGGTCTTTAAGGTCCCTTCCAACCCAAGCCATCCTATGACTCTGTGATTCTATGACTGACTTCCCAGCTTGACTTCAGAGCTGCTTTCCTTACTGTGAATCTGTCCAATGGTCACCAGGCTGACTGCAACCCTGGTTACTGCCAGACCTGATCCTGCTTTGCTAACTTACTTTCCTGTCTTGACTTGGAACTTGCCTCATCACCATGGTCTTGCCTGATGATCTGGACTCTCCCTTGACCGTCACTGCCATCGCCAGGCATGTCTTGCTCCCCTTTTCTGGGAACTGTGGGAGGGAGCCCTGTCTGGCAAGACCCTGCCCTGCTGGCTGTGTGACCATGCTTGGCTATTCCCCACCTGATGTACTTCCTGTGGTTCATGGTGGTAAACCTGCTTCACATAATCTAGCATAATCCTCGGACTGGTAAATGTATGGAATGGCCTTCAGCAGTCTAGGCTGCTATCAGTGTTTCAGATGAAGGCACCAAGTTGCAAAAGACTGAAGAACTGTCTGGCTTGACTTCCAGAGGTCGTCAGCTTATATAGATGCACAATCCCAAATACATAGCTGTCCTTTAGATCCTGTAGATCTGAGGAAATCACAAAGAAATGGAGGAGAATGCTGTATTAAAACTGGAAAGAAGTTAAAGGAAGGGGGTGGGAAGAGAGGACAGATGGAAAAACTAGCTCTTTTCTGGTAATTAATAAATCTGGTGTGGGACTTTTTCTGTTTTTTGTCTTGTCATAATTTTGCAACAATGTAATAAGAGCAATTCACCTTCCATTACTGCACCTGCTTATACAGTTTAAATTAAAACCAGAAACTGCAAATCCCACTTTACAATGCCTTTCAGTGTTCAAGACTGAATTAAAGGCCTTCATTGTTTAGGAGGATTATTTCATTGCCTTCACTGGCTTCAAAGAAATAAAAATCTTCGCTCACTTTTCTGTTGATCCCTGTTGATCAGATTAACTTTGTTTTGGATTCCTACAGAAACAAAAGACAAATAGGAACATTTTGGACACTTAAGGGCACAGTTGTGTTCAGTTCACAATTCTATTACCTATTACAAAGATGATTATTTGTTAGACAAAGAAAGAATAAATGAATTACTGTAAAATAGGTTCAGTGAATACCATTAGTTTAAAAAATTACTAAACTGTGAAATACTTCAGAATGACAGGTAAGTATGGTTAATTCCTCAAATAACAGTATATACATATGTGTGTATATTTAGCAGCACTTGTTCTTTCATAAAAAAATAATTAGGATTAAGAAAGGTCAGAGAACACTCCGTTTACAACACTACAAAAACATTTAAAGTCATCCTTGCTCCCATCACCCCTCTGTGCACTTTTATATTCAGTGATTTTGCTCTTTGTTATTTTGTAACAAATGACAAAGGAGCTTAACTTTGGAATGGGCCACGAGGCTCTTCTAGGACACTGCAAGCCAAGAGAGACAGATAGTGTTATCCTGTCATAAACAAAAGCTATTATGCTAGAAAGAGTTATTTTTATTATATCCCATTTTTAAGTGTGTGCTCAGAAATATTATACTTGGAAGTAGAGAGCATGGTAATAACTGGTGGATCTGCTTTCTTACAGTGCTATCCTGCACAACTGCAAGAAAGTTTATTTCTTGTATATCCACTGGAGCAAGCCATTAAAGCATCAACTGGATAGGAATGCCATCAATTGGATGACTATACCTCATGTCTTAGTCACGCATTTTCTCCTTCCTCTTCACTCTTTCCTGGACATAGAAATGGCTTTCTGATAAAGATGGCACACTGCTTGGCAGATCTCACTAGCTTGCTACTGTTCACTGTATCAGACAGCATCTTCTTAGCTATCATGGCTACTTATAAGCTCTACTATGCTCTCATAAAAGAGAAAATATCAATGCCATTACACACTGCATTTTGATGACACTCCAAAGTTATGAAATAAATGTATCTCTAGTCAATACAACTGATGTGTTATAGCCATATGTATTTGTGTCACATATGTCGTAGACTGCCCCGAAAGGCCCTGTAATATGTACAGGGATGTTAACTGCACTTTTACAGTGCAATAAGTTCAATTGCTACAAAATCATACAATAACTTTGGTTGGAAAAGTCCTCTCAAGGTTGTCTAGTTCCACTCTCCTCTCAAAGTGATCCAGCTAGGTCAGATTCCTGTGGGCCCTGTCCAGTTGAGTTCTGAATGTCTTCAAGGATGGTGAGTCCATAGTCTTTCTGGTCACTTGTTCCAGTTTATGGCATTTTTTTTCCCCTAACATCTAATCAGAATTTCCACTATAACAACGTGTCTTCTCATTCTCATTCTGCCATCTCTTAAAACAGTGTTTCCATCTTTTTAACACCCTACCAATAATTACCCACATACATTGATAAGATCTCCCATTAACCTGTTCTTGGCAGAACAAAGACAATTTTCCCAGACTCTCCTTGTCATGTACACTAAGCTTCTGATCATCTTGGTAGCCCTCAACTACACTGACAGATGTATGCCAATATCTATTTTACACTAAAAAAAATCAAAAACGAACAGAGTCCTTCATATGGGATCTCACAAGTGCAATGTAGAGAAGAGTCACTTCCTTCTACCTGCTGTCTACATGTACACTGTTATTGAATATACAGTTGATCTTCATCACTACAGCAGTGGCTCGCTGCTGGCTCTGTTACCCCTGTTGTTCCCTGGGGTCCTCAGGTCATTTTTCACAATGTTGCTTTTCAACAAATTGATGCCATGCCTGGATGGAAGTAGGATGTCTTCCCATACCAGGGCTAGGATTCTGCATTCTCCTGTGTTGAACCTTCTGAGATCCCTGCTGGACTGTCTCCAGCCTGTTAATGTCCTTATGAATGACAGCCTGCCTTCCAGTGAAAGAGCCACTCCCACCTAATGTGGTATGATCTGCAAACTTTACTACAGGTACACTTTATCCTAGTTTCTAGTTTGATAAGAAACAGCATAGGTTCCCCCATGAACTGCTGGGGATCCCCACTCATAACTGTCTCCCAGGAGCACTTTGTACCACTATCTTGTATCCTTGGAGTCTTGTAGTCAGTGGTCCACCTACCTTGAACTTCACTTCTCAGCTTCAATGCCTGAACTAGAGAGTGGTCCTTGCAGTGTCTCCAGCTGTCTTTCCACATCTTTGATTACATCTCTTCTTGTCCTATAGACTTTTCCAGTTGGCTGAAGACATTCTTTAGCTTATGCTAAATGCTTTTTGTTTTCTTATATATATATATATATATATATATTATATATATATATTATATATATTATATATATATATATTCCTTCATTTCTACTCTTTCCCATTAATAAATTTCAACTAAAGCTAAACAGCAGTGATAATACAATATTAAAGTGTTCAAAATCGTATGTGTATGAGTTAATTCTACCATAGTAACACTATTAGTCAGTGGAAACAAGATATCCAAGAGCTTTCTCAACGCTGTGTTGCTTCTTCCCCAAGGAAGGGCTATTCTTCTGCTTCTGTGCCACACTGAATGAAAATAATTTGGGTGTCCTTCTCTCAGGACTTCAAGACAGTACTTCTGTCACAAGTACACAACAAAAGCAGATGAGCAAATAAAACTGCAGTGGAAATGAGATGACAAAGAATCTTGAACACAATCTTCCAGTAAATAGTCCAGTTTATGTTACAGAAGTCCTTTTTATACCTACAGAACTTATCATGGTTTAAAAGAGTGCATAAACTTTATGGAAACAGTGTTCTCAGTACAACTGCAACAATGATGCAAGTGCAGTATGAGCTAATGCAAATGCTTGCACCTGTTGCTCTGAGACAAGGTGAGAAAGAGAAAAGAGAACACACCTGTGAAAAACAGAATGATCGCATTACTATCTAAGTCTCTGACACCCATGAGGGTGAGCTGAGGAAAGAAATAAAAGGTGGACCAAAAGCAAATATTTCCCTTCCTGTTATCAGCCCAGTTCTGCAGTATATGGCCTTTTACTTTTCTAATGTTCAAAAAACTGCTGTTTAGACTTTTTTTTTTTTTGTTTTGTTTTGATCTGACTTTGAGTATCCCAGGGTGTTCCAAAAGCATCAGTCCAGGTTCTACTACCTATACTCAAGCTTCCTGATATTTTAGTCCATTGGTAACCTCTTTAACTTGGGGTTAAGAATACATTAAGCACATAGTTCCTTGCGTGTTTTCTCTTTGCATGCAGTAATTAACCTCAAAAAGCTTACAGCTGCTAAACTGAGGGTCTTAATTTGGGCCTGTTCTGTTTATAAATGTTCATAATTCCTTACTGTTAATAATGTCTGTAAGTCTCTGAACATCATGACTTAGACTTCTAAAATTTTGTCTGTGAACAATGTAAAACATATGAAGAAACAGTAGAATACATGTGGAAAAAAATAATAATGACTGCTATATATCTATCTATCCATACTGTCTTGTAAATTGAAGCAGCCTAGTTATGCATGAAAATTAACACTGGATGTAAGGCTATCATTATTATCGAGTGTTTCCAACCCCAGGCAAAATCCTAAAAATTCCTGCCTGTGGCAGAGAAGTATCATGCTTAAATAAAATGAAACATATGAGATGAGGAACAGTAGTTTTAGGAAATAAAATTAGAAAAAGAAAAAAAAAAAAAAAAAAGGAAAAAAAAAGGCAATGAATCAATGAAATAAACTTAGTGCTGCTTTGTGAAGCACAATGATGCAGACTGTGACTGCACGTAAAGTTCTACTCATTGCCACTCTGATTTCACTACTATAGAGACCCTATCCTAATAAATAAATAAAATTGAACAGTCTAGTTTCCTGTTTCTCAGAACATCTAGACCAATAATTCATCAAAGGACAATTATTATATTTCTTGATAAGAAATACTGTTTTCTTGGTCCACTAGTCAATATTTATTCTAAGCACCAAATATGAAGGATTTTTCTCACAATGCTGTAAAAGTATTTTCATTTGATTACTATTATTTTTAAATGCGCTTATTTCTGGTCTCAGTGCTATCCCAATGAAATTGTTGTGATAGACTAGTGCTGATTCATACAGTCCAAGTTCAAACTCTGTTGCTATTTAAGTATGCTTTTGTGTTATTGGAAAGCGCAAATATGAAATAGATACAGATTTCGTGGACTTAAACATATTAATATAGAGGAAAGAAACCAAATAGAAAAGCTAATTTCAATTTTAAGCCTATACAAAAATACAAAAAAAAAAAAAAAAAAAAAAAAAAAGTATAATTGCATAAAAAGGCATACTGGCATACTCTGGTTTAAGTGTAGGTCTTTCAGTCTTGCCCAGGTCTTTGTCACTAAAAAAACAAAACAACACCTTATACCTGTAGTTAAAATACAATTCAAACAGTCTTGTTAAAAAGTATTATTGGATAAAACAAAGTCACCATTAAAATGCAGCTCACATCAGTGGATACATAAGTCAAGTATATTAGAAAAAAGAATGAGTGTACATCTAAGAAAACAGAAAGCAAAGTGAAGCGAAGAAAGAAAATACACCAATGCTACTAATGCTGAAATGTTAAAAGAAAACTATAGAAGAGGTAGAATAATATTGTAAATTATGTTGTTTATAGAATATTAAAAAGAATCCAAGGATCTTTTGTGAAGAATTTTAGTTCAACAAGTTCCAGTTTAAGATTTATTTAATAGTTTGTACTACCATAACTACATGATTTAAATTGTAGTGCTGCATTTTGTCAGTAATAGTACAGTGGAAATGCATACATTTTTCCAAAGGGGGAAAGAATAAATACATACAGACAAACATGATTTGTTAATATATGTATTTGATTATCAAAACAAATGGAGTAAGCTATACTATGTAGATGTGCTGTGACTGCTGCACTCATAACTTTAAGAAAAGCACAGTCCCTCAAGAATTAAAATGCCAGACCCACAGATCTATAGTGTTCATAACATCTTAGAGTCATTACAAAAATTTAAGTGGAATTGCCAGTTGATTTTAACAATACTGTGTGCAAAAGACACACAGTAGAGGAGACAGATCCATTTATGTACATCTAAGCAGTGAGCAATGATAATAATTTTGTTTTAAGACCTTAAAATAACTGCAGTCCTAGCTTGGAATACCTTAGATATTTTTAATATAATTGTGAGATACTTTTTTTTTTCTGAAATCAATACACCATATGTAACAGACACGGGACTGCTCTTGGGTTCAGGACCTGGCATAGTTACTTGAAAGCGTGAAATAAACTTTAGATCCAAACACCAGAAGTATAAGTTGAGATGCTGGTCAGTGGGTAAACTCTACAAACGGCCACGGCCGCATTAGTTTGTGCATCCTGTGCATAAAGCTGCTTTTCTTCTGCAAAACTCCCCAAATCGTGACAGAAATTAGAGTACCCCAGAACTGGAGAAGGCTGAAGATCGTCTCCACCACTCTGTTCCTGCCTTACATCCAGCGCATCTTCAGATCACTGAGCATGAGCCGCGGCCCGAGAGGGGCTCTCCGGGCTTCCCCACAACCGCTGAGGCCGAGCACAGCTCCACTGGGCGGTAATTAAGCGCAATTGACTGAGCACGAGCAGGCATGTCTGCAGCACTCCGGCCAGTCGGGGTGGAACCCGCAGCGAGCCCACCTTTCATTCAAAGCACCGACGTGAGAACGTTGGTGGAGGGCGTTGCGCGGTGGTGCGCGCAAGCTCCGCACCGTCCCCCGACGGTAGCAGGGTTCTGGGGGCACACGGCCCCCACCACCCCCGCCGTGTGACTGGTAGGACACATCCTGCCCGGCAGCGGAGAGTGGGATAGCGGCCGGCCGCAGCCCGGCGCGGCGAGTGCCGGGGATGCACGGTCCTCCCGACGGAGCCCCCTGCCCTCGGGAGGGACAGCATGCGACTTGGATGCTTTGAACGGCAGGGAAATGTCCCAGCTTCGCCTCGGTCTGGGCACTTGGGCTGATTCGCGCCCCTGTGCACCTGTGGGCTCATTGGTGGTGCGCTCCTCTTCTGCCGGCCCCCCCCGAATGGGAGCTTCAGTGTTACGTCTTGGGGACCCCAGGCAAGATTGTGTGTCCTAGCTCGAACCAGTGCTTCAATGGTGTTGAAGCTTAGTTTAAAGCTTGCTTCTTCTTTCACCCTCTTTTCCCGAGACTTTCCACTCTCCCTCTTGCCGGTGCTTCCCATGCGGAAATGTTTAGTAGGCAAGAGGGACAAATACCTCCATCTTGTTTGTCATCCCCTGGTCACCTTGGCCACCTCCAAGGATACGGCTTAATGCCCTATTCTGAAAGCGATCGAGCCTTCTGCGTGGTGCTAGAGCATCAGAGGGGAAGAAAAGGCTGGGCCGACTCCCCACTGCTCCCTGCCCTCCGGTGCAAACCCTGCGTACGGGCTCGTTGTGCTGGGGAGAGGAGGGCCCGAAAATGCCGGATCTGAGCGACTGGTAGCTCCTTTCAAGGGGTCCTATGGCCAAGCGCTATAGAAGAAGGAGAAAATTAAAATAAAAAATGTAGGGACCTGCAGGGCAGTAGAACGCATCAAGGAAAGCTTCCCTCTATTGAATTATTGTTGTTGTTGTTAATAATAATTAATAATAATACTATTACTATTATTAGGAACATAATCACCAAGCTATGGTGCTTTCAGACGAATCTTCTGACAAGTGTTGCAGTTCACCACTGTGTGCGTAGTGTCTTGGAAACAAACAATGCAGTAGCTGTAAAACTTGGGGACGGAGGATAAAGGTCAAGGGTAGAGGATAGACAGTTTTTTGCTGTCTCGGGTGAAGAATCATAAATAATCAAAGAATTGTCACCAGCTACACTGATCACAAAACTGGGGAAAAGGGGGAGGGGAAAAGAAAAAAAAAAAAAAAGAAAGAAAGAAAGAAAGAAAGCGACATTTCTGCAGCTCTGACACCTTCCCGACCAGGACCTTTTGCGCGCACAGCGCTGTGGATGCCGCGGAGCAGTTCCACACCCGCGGAGCCAGGCGATGCGCAGCCTCACCGCTCCACGGCGGCAGCCGGGCGACCTCGCCACCGCTTGTCGAGTCCCGCCGGCGCGGGCTTTTCGCCTCGAAATTCCCCCTGCGGAGCCGCCCGCGTCCCGATTCTCCATCCCCGCTCCCTGCCCACCGCAGCGCGGTGGTGCGCGTTACTTACGCGGGTTACTTGCCCGGGGCTCACTGCGGGAAGCCCGAGGGAGAGGGTGGGAGCCCTGGCCGCAGAGGGCTCGCCCACGGCTGACTGAATCAAAGAGTTAAAATATAAAAGCACTTTTTTTTTTTTTTTTTTTTTTTAATATTAATGTTCTTATAACGGAAGTTCTTATCAGTGGGTTGCACTGTACTTGGCAAACAAGCCTTTTTACCTTTTAAACAAATAATTCATTAGGTAATTAAATTCAAGTGAGATTACTCTAATTAAATATACACTGCTGTTGAATCATAATTTCTATGTGGCCTAGTTAAAGATGAACGATCTCTTATTTCTGAAAAAAGAAAAAAAAAAAAAAAGCTTTAAAAGAATTCCCCAGTGACTGGAATAATAGATTTATACACCACCATACAGAGGTCATTTCAAGAAAGAAAAGACACCAAACACAACATAAAGGGACTTTTCATGTCTGGAGATACTAGAATTTCAGGTTTTATTGCTGCGAGTTCTATTAAAAGACTTTGTGGAACCTAGGAGGAAATCAAAATTATCTTTCAAAAGGCAATAAGTTATATAAATATGTGCACAAACAGAAATGTGTCTCTGAAGGTATTAGTTCTGCATAATTTCAGATGAGTAGCTACTAGGCCTCAAAGGAAACAGTGCATCTTGAAATGCTCTGAAGGCTTACATTGGCCAAAATAAGGCAGGACTTTAGCAAAATTAGAAGTAACTTTGTAGCCAACGATGTGCTATATGTCCTGGTTCCCTTTAATAGCATTAGGCGTTCAAACCATAAAGACTAATCTGGAGAGTAGAAGTTCCTGCTCTCTGCTTTGATCTCCCTCCTCTTGGCTGTTTAAAGCTGACAGTTTGGCTGAATGGCATTCACTGCTTTCATTTGTAAGACATGAGTTTCCTAGTGTTCCAGAGCTAGCAGCTACACCTGTACTGCAGGAATTTACATTGCATTGCTCCAGGATGGCATTGATTTGGGACGGGTGAAATACAAACACAAACTAATTAAAAACTGCATAATGCAGCCCTACAGGAACAAGACAGAAAAACAAATAAATACAACTGCAGCTGGCACGGCAATTGTGCCTCTGCCCCCAAGCAACAGTCTGGTGACATAAAATTATAAACCTTTAAAATCTCACATAATTGCCGTTGATCATTTCGGAGACAAAATGGAAATTATTTTGTTAATTAAGTTCAGATCCATAAAATATTCATAGGTAGGTAGACAGACGGATGGACAGATAGATATAGAGAAGTAGATGATTCATTCTGTAGATCTGTCAGCTTGTTTATATAGGCCTGTGTGCATAGCTTTAACAATTCATTTGCAAAACAGCTAAGGAAGGGAACATCTATGCATTCTCATTCAAAAATAAGTACAAGTTGCAACCAAGGTGGTCTGAGATAAAGGTTTAATAAAAAAAGTCACTGCCAGAATACTAGGGGAAAAAATCAATTTATCTTAATTTGCTAAAAGAGAGAGAGAGTGAAATTTCTTTTGTATTAATATCCCCTCTCTCTGAATAACATAATCCTTGTAAATGCCTTATTAGCTGTTACCTTGAATACAGTCAAATGCTTCAGCTGATCAGACTGCGATTCCTCCCTGCGTTATACATACCTACGTGCTCGCATTTAGGGGATCGGCCAGGTATCCCTGACTGCAACTTTGGATTTGTTTGGACAGATCAAACCATTCGTTTGCACGGGCAGAGGTCTGAAGACTGCTGTTGCTGTGAATTAAATTTACTAAAAGAGTGAGTTCTTTTTTTTTTTTTTTTTTTTTTTTTTCCTCTCTCACAGAATTGTTCATCGGATTGGGCGTGAAGGGGAGGGAGGGGGAATCTGGCGCTGCAGAGATACATCGCCTCTCCGCCTATAATTGTTTGACACATGCCCTGTTGTCACAAAGTGGGGTTGTTTCCCAGACCCTGCTGGAAAAAGGTGCAAAGTAATAATGAGTGTTTAACAAGGCTCATAAATCAGGGCTGATGAGAAGCGCTCGGGACGGACGCTCGGAGAAGACAGGGCCTGGCAGCGGGTGACCAGCGAGAGGAAACGAGCACGGCGGTAGTGCAGAGCGGGAGCAGCGCTACCGACACCCCAAAAAGTGCAAGCCGTCAAATGCAGCGCGGCCCCATGCTAGATCAGACATAATGCACTTAATGAAAACTCAGTCAACTGATCCAAATAGTCGACAGTCGGCGAATAATTATAAGCTAGGCAAGATATATTAAATTAATGGATTCAGTCCTGCACAAAAGTATCATTAGAATGTATAGGATTGATACTTAACATGGTACAGTTATTTTAAAATTACACATTAAAAAAAAAAAAAAAGACAAAAAAAGGCAGTGAAAGTACGTGGTAGGAACAGCGAGAAAATTAGCATCGCAAGAATAATCTATTTTTGGTAGTTTTTTGTTGTTGTTGTTGTTTGTTTGTTTGTTTGTGTGTGTGTGTTTTTTTTTTGTTTTGTTTTTTACCTTCATGTTCTTTCCATAGGAAAGACCATTGAAGCAGACTATTAACTAGAGAGACCATCTTAAAATTATTTGTTTTATCACTGATTCGAGCTAAAAATCAAGAGAGGATTTGCAGAAGAAATCGTTTGCCAGGATGTTTCAAAGCAGTCACAGAATTAAATGAAAACTTTTTTTCTCGAGCCACAAACAAGGCGCTTTAGCGATTAAGCCTCTCTTTCTTTTGGTAGATCTTATTATCAATGCCGCATAAACCCCGAGTTTTGCTAACAGATTTAGGCGCACGTGTATCTGTATGCAGATACAGTGCACAAATGCGTGCATGTCTGTGGAAATTACACGGGTGAGCTGTAGCCTAATAAATATCTGAACTCCATTCTCAAAGTGTGCTCTGCTTAGTATCTTATTCTTCCCATAGTTAGGTGTCTCCTTTCAACATCTCTGTCATCTCCATTTGAAGATATTTTCAGCGGTTTATCACTGCCATCTCCAGCCCTGCACATTTGCAGCAGGTTATCACAATTGCCAGTCCCCCCTGGCTGATGTGTTGTGTTGATTACCATCAGTGCCCTCAGATATTTGGTGCGGATTCCCAGCACTGCAATATCCACTCTTAGGACATCTGGAGCAGATCAAAATCACTGACTTCATTTTTCAGTAGAGTCAGTGTTAAAGCTTCACATATCCTCTTTGCAAACATACCCTTTAGTCAATTCCTACAGAACCAGCCTTTAGTTAAAATTCGGCCAAGCAGCGACCCCTATGTCTGGATTTGCATTTCTTATCGGACACCTATCTAAACTGATTTGTTAATAATAAAAAGAAAATCTCTTGGCAGTGGATGCATCGCCTTAAGAAACTGGAAGGATCACACTGTCTTAGCAAGCTCCTTCTCCGGAAAGGCTCTTTAAGGAGAAGTTTATCTGCCCAATGATCTCTGAATTATACGAGCGTGGCCATTTAGGTCGATTTACTTTAAACAGTATACAATTTATTTTAAGCGATTACCTTAGGTATAATCACATTATACCCAGCGCTGCTATATATTTCTCTCCCGCTTGTTTTCAGATGCACATCCGCTCTCCAATGGAAAGGTGACTCTGTTTTTCACTCTGATCTCAATTTCTTCCTTGCTACGTGACCCTTCAGCGTTTTAAAAGCGCTGTTCAGCTAATGAGTTGGCACCGCGTTCCTTTTTGTTAGATTTTGCCGAAAGTTAAGGAGACATTTGAGCAACCACAGCACAGGTCTCGGAAAAAAAAAAATAATAATTAAAAAAATAATAATAAATAAATAAATACAAGATTACAGGAAGAGATGTTAAATATTTTTTTTTTCCCGAATTACGTTTAAGAAGACCTTTTCGAAAACACTGTTTTATTCAATCTCCTTAAAATTTCAAGCTAATTTATGGGTGGGAAGGGGGAACGGTGATCACACCAACCTTTTGGACTGTTTAGGGTTTAGGGAGATTTTCCTGGTGCTTCTGGCAGCTGACGATGATGTTTGTAATTTTCCGTACACTTTCGTTCTTTCCGCACTTTCCTGATTAAGCTCCTGCTATAGGTCTTGTATGGGGGAAATAAACCCAGGATCTCCCAAACCTTCACTAAACTGATTTTCAAGCTAAGTAGCTTAATGTAGCAGCTCTGGTCCCCGCTTACTTGCACAAGGGGGAAAAAAATTAAAAAGGGCTTTGAAAGGTTGCCTGCTAACGTGACTTAATAAACTGCCAGAAAAATGGGCAATGTCCAATACAGGAGCGGGAACTGCGTGGTGAGGGATTCGCATTTACTGATCAGAATTGTGCATAATTAATGGCGCTTATCCTCGCGACGGGAACTTTTCAGTTGAGAAACAAAGCTCTCCCTCCCAGCCCTGAAACTTTCCCCCTCCACGGTGCGTTTCTTTTTTTTTTTTTTTTTTCTTTCTTAATTTTTCCCTTCCCATTTTGTCCTGTTTCCAAATCACCGTTCCAGGTAACTCGCACTTTTTTTTTTTTTTTTTTTTTTTTCTTGCTGTTTATTTGCTTTATTTCCACGCAAGGCGTAGAATAACAAAGTTCGCCCGGAAAAAAAAAAAAAAAAAAAAAAATGTTGCGCTGATAAAAAAGCAAGAGGGACATTTTTTTTTAAATTTATTTATTTTTTTCTTGAACTGATCTGAGCGGGATGGGAGCGGGTGGGGGAGGGGGTGACTCACATTTCTTAAGCCTCCGAGTGGAAACCTTTTTTCTGGATACATATTCCGACCAGATCTAAAGCGCTAAGAAGATTTCGGCAGCGTCGGTGCCTTATCCCACCTTTATTTACCTGCAGCCCTTGTAACGTGACACTTCCCTTCGCAAAACACCGCGGCAGTTTCCAAACCCCACTCAAGCTTTGTCACGGCCATGCATTTTTGACTGAGGGTCGCTCTCCTGCTCGCAGGGTGAGATTTTGGAGCCGGGGGAGCGCGGGGAGGGGGGCGTACGGGGGGTCCTCCTCTCCCTTTTAGCCATGAGGAGGGGAGAGATCACTGCTTCTAAGTGATGGGGGAAGGAAGTTAACCCAACTCGCAGGGATGGAGATGATTCCCGCAGCGCGGGGCGGGCAGGGTTGGCCGGGCTTACAGCTGCCCCACGGAGGCTTTGGGGGGCGGCAGGGGCTCCCCGCGGGCCCCCCGCCTTGGGGTCGACCCCCACGCTCGGAGCGGGTGCGAAGCCCACGGTGGGGCGCCGACCCTCGGAGTTGGCTCCTGCCCCGGGCTTGGGGAAAAAAGGACAGAGACATCCGCGCTCCCCTTTTCCGCTTTCTCCCTCCCCTCCCCTTCGCTCGCCCCCAGACAAACACTCTCATCCCAAAAAGCAGTGGCCCTGCGCCGTGCCGGCCCCTTGAGGCAGGGAAAGGAGAGTTGGAGGAGCCGCCACCCCGGCCGGATCGGGGAGCGCCCGGCCACGTCAAGGGAGCTGGGGACATCCCGGGCAGGTCACGGTGACAAGTCATTTCCTCCGAGGCGGCCGAGTCCCGCGGTCCCTCGCAGAGGGGTCCTTTGTCTACCGCTGCACCTTCCACCCGCCTCTCAGGGGAAAGGGGGGAGAGGAAAAAAAAAAACCAGCCCTCTTAATAGCGATGGTGGCAACAGACTGTTTGGGTCCTTGTATCCCCCCACACCTCAACATTTCCCTTAGTCCCCGCTGAAAGGGGCGGTTTGGAAGTTGTGACAGTCTACAAAAGCCCGCCAGGACACCCCGGCTCAGGGGCGAGAGCTTCGGGGCTTCCGTGCCCCCCGGCATCCACGTCGCCCCTTGTCGATTTGCGGGATTATTTATCGCCGACATCCCGAGGACTGGCGCGATGCCTCTGAGACTTGCCCCCGAGCGTCAGTCGGTCGGCGGGGCATAAGGAGGAGAGGGGGGAAGGAGGGGGGGGGGGAATCTCTGCGGGTATTATTATTTTTTTTTTCCTTTTCTTTTTAAATAAAGATTTCTGTGACGAACGACTAGGAGCCTTTTGACTTTTCAGCAAAGTTGTGTGTGTGTGTGTGCGTGGTGTGGCTTTGTGGGGTTGCTAGAC
Organism: Aythya ferina; assembly: GCF_964211825.1. Lineage (NCBI taxonomy): Eukaryota > Metazoa > Chordata > Aves > Anseriformes > Anatidae > Aythya > Aythya ferina. The sequence continues at coordinate 95,072,359 of NC_140297.1, forward strand.
ATAGTTAGCATTTATTTATTTATTTATCTGTTTAGGTGGTGGGGAGGTTGCTTTTTTTTTTTTTTTTTTTTTTTCCTAGTGGTAAATTGTTACAAGTCGCCTGTCTACAGAGCCCACTTTTTCTCTCACGGCCACTCTCGTTTGTTCCCGAGTCCAACGACGACAAGGGGGACTCAATGCTAAAGGTGGAAAAACCCGGCACCGCAGTTGTTTTTGTTAAAAGGGGACACACTAAGGCTGCGAAACAGCAAAACCCCAATGTTGGACAGCTGTAAAATCGTGTAGACAGGTTGTCATACAGCAGTGGGGGCTTTTCTGAAAGGAGCCCATTGCTAAACATTAAATACACACACAGCACAGCACAGCAGCTGCGCGGACACACGCACACACACACACACACACACGCACGCCTGGAGGAAAGTGGCCCGGGCTGAGCTGCGCACCACGTGCTGCACCGGGGGGGCCGGCGGGGGCGCGGGGCGGCGCTTGCAGCTCAAGTGGATGCCAATCAAAACATCAACTTCAAATTGTATCTGAAAGATCAGCCTAGGACCTAAGGGCAGACACATCAGTTGGAGCTCAATTGTTGATCAGATCACATCTAAGGGATTTAGGAGCACAGAAGAGCCGAGATTTGAGGAAAGACACCCCACTGAATCCTTCCACACTCCTCCTCCTCCTCCTCCACACCTAGGTTGCAATATCTCTCTGACAGAAAGAAATCAGAACGAAAAAAGAAAATTACCGGCTCGATTTCTGTTCTCTCGCCCTGCCTGACTCCAGTAAAGAGGGGGGGGGGGGGGCGGGGGGGGGGGGGAGGAAAAAAAAAAAAAAGAGAGAGAGAGAAAGAAAGAGATCCTAAGAAGCCCGGGTTTGTTCCTCTCCCCTTCCCGGCTGTTCAAGTCTCCCTCCTCCCCTTTTCTTCCTTTTTTTTTTTTTTTTTTTTTTTTGGTATAATTCCCTCCCCCCCCCCCCCTTTTTTTTTGTATTATATATATATATTTCTGCCGCTTCTACCGCCGCCGCCGTCAGTGCCGCCGCCGCCGCCGTGCCCGCGCCCCGGAGATGTCCTTCCCCCAGCTGGGCTACCCGCAGTATCTCAGCGCCAGCCAGGCGGTGTACGGGAGCGACCGGCCCGGGGTGCTGGCCGCCGCCGCCGCCGCGGCAGCCGCCGCTGCCGCCGCTTCGGGCCGGCCGGCGGGCGCCGAGCTGGGCAGCGGATCGGCCGCTGTCACCTCGGTGCTGGGCATGTACGCGAGTCCCTACAGCGCCCCCAACTACAGCGCCTTCCTGCCCTACACCGCCGACCTCGGCCTCTTCTCCCAAATGGTGAGTGAGCACCGCCGCGCATCCTTCCTTCCTTCCTTCGTTCCTTCCTTCCCCCACCCTCCTGTACCCATTTCCCCCGCGTCCCTTCGGGCCGCCGATAGAGTCAGAGGGAGGGTGCGGGGGGCTGAGGTCCGAGCTCCGCGGGGTGGCGGAGGCCGCGGAGAGCGCGGCAGGGGCTGGGGACGGGGCGCAGGTCGTCCCCGCTGCCGCCGCCGGGCAAAACTCCTCCGAGTTTTGCTTCTCGGAGGGGGAAAGCAAGGATCCTGCGCCCTAGAAACTCGGCTGTTTCTTCTTGTTGTTATTGTTGCGGTTGGAGACGGGCGGTACCGATGGTGCTGCTGCCTCAGTGGGCTCTCCAGCCCGCTGCTCTTCCCATCGGGTCTTTTTCTTCCGTCCCGGGTTCCCCCCGAAAGGCCGAAGTGTGGTCTAGGTAGCTGCTACGTCCGTTTATTTTCGGGCATTTTCTTTAAGCTTTAAAAACTGTCCGCTCACTTCCCTGAACTTTTCCCACTCTGATTATGGCGAGACAGAATTTGCATCCAGCGAAGGAGGGCATCCACTTTCCATTATCCGTGTCGGGGCAGAAAGGCACATTGGCATTACCCCTAAATCAAATTACTGTTATCGTAGTTCTCCTCGCATTTTTTTTCATCCCCGTCAGAACGTAATAGGTAAAAAGTGAAAAATCTTTTATACTAATTGTTTTTCGTCTCTGGTGTCGCTGAAACGTTTTCTTTGCTCATGTCTGCAAATTTCTCAGCGGCGGTACGAATAGGTTCTACTTTATTTCTCAATACCCCTCTGCTCTCTCCCCTGAAACATAAAAGTGTGAATATTTATAACTAGGTGCATGCAAGGCATAACTTAGAGGGGTTTTTGATACATGTATGCGTGCAGGCAGGCAGATAGGCTGTTGAACAAGGGTCTTCGCCTGAAAGCGGCTCATTTTGTGCTGCAAACATTTCCTACGAAGGCAGTTTTAACAGCATGCGTTCCCTACTTTTTTAACCTTGATTTTGGAACGCAGTAAAAGTTGACACAGAAGCAATGAGTGATTTACAAGTGGCTTCTTCAAAAGAATTCCCAGCAGAGATCATAGAAATAATATAATTTCAGCAACAATAACAAAAGACAACGGAATAAAGGGGGTGCAGAAAGCCTACTCTGTAACACATTATAAAAATTGCATCGGACTTCTCCTTATGTATAAGCTTTGACTCTGAAATTAAAATACACGTTCGTTTATAAATGTTTGACAGAGTTAGATTAGTTTCTCTGGTGACATTTTTGAGAGGTTCATTTTTAAGGCTGACATAAAATTTCACAAGATTAATGCTATGGGTATATTTCTTGACTAGAAGAAAGCGACATTGTAGTAGGGAGAGAAAAAAAAAAAAAAAAAAAAAGGCTTTAAATGTTAGATACTCAGCAACAGTTTCCTTTCCTACTCGCAAAGGTATCCTGGTGTTTTACTACAGTAGTTCACCACGATGGCGATATTTTGAGATAAATTCTACGATTCCGAGCATTTGGAAAATAAGATTTAAAATATTAAGTTAATATCTGGGCTATTTGCGGTAATAATGAGGCCTAATGAGCTTGCTAGAAAGATAAAATGTTATTTAGCAAAACACCTGATGGGATAATTTGACTTGCTGTGTTTTACTACTGATGATAAAAAGAATATTGATTGCAAATAAATCACCGTCTCTAAACGCTTGTAAACAATTTGTGTTTGTTCTGCTCAGATCAAAGCAAAACTTATAAGATAAAGTATCTGCATATACATATTCTACAGTACACGGATCATCCTGCATTCCAGAGTTTAAAGGCTTTTGTAACACTTGGAAGTTAATATTTTACACCAGATTCCCAGAGTATTATTGTGTGTGTGCTGGGGGGGATGCTTGTGTGTGGAAAACCTCTCATATGAGAATTGCATTCGCGCTGAAGTTGTGCGTTCATCTCCCCAGCCACGTCTCACACCAACTCCTTTTAAAGGCAGATCTGGAGCCAAATAAGAATGCTCTGAATGCATCTGTAATATCCTCCTGGATATTTTGCAGATAAATGCAACATTGTGAGAAGGCATTAGTTGGTAACTCTGGTGTAATACCTGCTTTCTCTGCCCGATAATTTTGAGCACACAGTAAATTGTCTCATTGAGGTGAATGTGAACTTGCTGCATTCCCACTGATTAGATTTGGTTTGGGGAGAAAACATGCATTATGTCTAGCATAACCCAGCTGAGTCCTTCTTTCCTGTCTCTGCAAGAAGGGGGGATCATTTGGGAATTCCTCTGCTTGATGTAAACGTGAAAAGCCTGGAGCGGGGAGGGCTGAATCTGACTGTGAAGGCCCTCTGCACTACTCAAAGGCGTATTCTGGCTCCCAGAGTAGCCTATTCAGCTCTGTTAGAGACACTAATGAGATAACTGATGTGCTTTTTCCTCTCCGCTTGTCTGAACGTGTTGCAGGGTTCCCAGTATGAGCTGAAAGATAATCCTGGTGTCCACCCTGCTACCTTTGCTGCCCACACTGCCCCCGGCTATTATCCTTATGGACAGTTCCAGTACGGGGACCCAGGACGACCCAAAAATGCCACCCGGGAGAGCACCAGCACCCTCAAGGCCTGGCTCAATGAGCACCGCAAGAACCCCTACCCCACCAAGGGTGAGAAGATAATGCTGGCCATCATCACCAAGATGACCCTCACCCAGGTCTCCACTTGGTTCGCCAATGCCCGCAGGCGGCTCAAGAAGGAGAACAAGGTGACCTGGGGATCCCGGAGTAAGGACCAAGAAGATACCAACCTCTTTGGCAGTGACAATGAGGGAGACCCCGAGAAGAATGAAGACGATGAGGAGATCGACCTGGAAAGCATAGACATAGACAAAATTGATGAAAATGACGGGGAGCAGAGCAACGAGGAAGAGGAGGAGAAGCCTGATCTCCTGAGACAAAGCAGTGAAGAGGATCACTTGGAAAAAGACAAGGATTTGGCACTGTCAGGGTCTGAAGGGCTGAAACCCAAAGATGCACTGGCCATGGTGAAGGAGGCCTCTGACAACAGCACACGAATCATCAGCCCTGGGGGACAGAGCAACTTGCAGATGCCATCTCACAGCAAACCCAAGATTTGGTCTTTGGCAGAGACAGCAACCAGCCCTGATGGCGGCCTGAAATCCTCCCCTCCTCCACCCCCTCCTCCCCAGGTTAACCACACTTCTCCACAGATCCAGCATCCTGCTTTTCTCCCCAGCCATGGACTCTATACGTGCCAGATTGGCAAATTTCACAACTGGACAAATGGGGCTTTCCTCACACAGAGTTCCCTGCTAAATGTGAGGTCCTTTTTGGGAGTAAATCACCACCACGCTACTCACCACAACCACCACCTCCAGGCCCAGCAACAGCCTTCTGTTTTAACAGCAACCCTGGGAGCCCTAAGCAGTGAAAAACCTTCAGAGAGGACCAGTCCCAAACACCTAGGTAATGTCCCAGGCAGCCATTTCCCTTCTGCCCCACCACATGCACACCAGCTTCTTGAGGGATGGTGTCAGGTTCAGCCCCAGTGTAACTGACTGCTTTTGATGGTGTTACAGACAGTATAGCCTGGTACTGAATTTTGCTTGCAGCATGTTGGTTGTATGCATTAAATCCATTTCATATGGGCTATTACATTCTCACCCTACACACCCATTAGACAATTTAAGAATGACAGAATAGGCCTGCAAAAGTATGCTCTTCCCTCCTTCCTGATGGTCACTGATGGTCCAAAGCATGGCAAGAAAAGCTTGTGTACTCCTTAAATATTGAAAATAAGTGATTACAACCATGCACTTGTGTTGTATGTATGCAAATGTACATGCAAACATGTACAACTACACGTGTCCTAACAAGTGGGGCAGAGGGAGATGAGTTTTTTGCACACTGTACAGATTTTTGTTGGTTTTATTCTAATTATTTTCCCTTGTTTTCTGTCTCCTTCTAGAAAGAGAAAATGTACCAAGAACCGAATCCCCACCTCAGCCACTCAAATCGCCCTTCCAGCCTGTCCGTGACAAGTGAGTTTGTTTGTTTGTTTTCACTGAAGGAATGTTACTTATGCGAAAACAGAGTGCTTGAATAATAAAGACTAATTATAACACCTAATCAGCACCATAATACTACATACAGAAAACAAGAACAACATAGAAGTTGCTGTAATCTTTTCAAAGTTAGGCTAAATTACAATTGTACATAGCCAGACTTTAACTTTTCTGAAACTTAACAGACCTCAAAGATCTTGTGTTAATTACATTAATGACAAAGATTTCTGTGCAGTTAACTAATAGTAGGATATTATAGCAATAGTCAGGCGATTATAGGAAAGGACTCTCTCTCTCTTTTTTTTTTTTTTTTTTTAACTGAAAGTTTGTTACGTCTTTTTTTTTTCCTTCCTCCTTTCCCCCCTGCAGCTCTTTGGCTCAGCAAGAGGGAACACCGAGAATTTTAACAGCTCTCCCTTCTGCTTGATTAAGTGGTTTGCTGAGAAAAAAAAAAAATAATAATAATAAAAATTACAGAGACTGGTATTAAGGACAGAAAAAAAAAAAAAAAAAAAGGAAACGATATAAACGACTCCCATCAATCTCTTTTTTGCAATAAGGTGGTGCAAATCCATAAAAGCGATTACACAAATCTGTAGATGGATCCCCTTCTTCATTGTACCAATTCAGATCGTGTTATTCTAACCATTCTTGGGTTATTTGGTAAATGTTTCCCATGTGTTTGTGTTTTTTCTGTATATAGAGTGATTTCAGATTGTAAATAGCGCGTCAGCAAAACTTGTCTAAATCATATATTTTTGTCTAATAAACTAAATGAAATTATGAACTCTCTTCAGGTATGTATTCTCTGTTGCTGCAGATCTTAAAAATATATTACAAATCTATTCAAACATTTATAATTGCTTTCTAAAATGTCAAGAGATTTTGCCTTCACATAAATGAAATTTACTATACCAAATTCAAGCTTTTAAGGACTCTCATGGCTATTTTATCAAAAGCAAACTGCAACCTTCCCTTTCATACACGTAAATTTAAGAATCTCAGTGAAGCTAGTTCTTGAGTAGTGAAATTAAAGTTGTTCCTTTTAAATTGTGATGAATCAGATGTGTCCTGTACTATCCATTTTTTTCTGCATATAAATGGATCTGACTTTCACTTATGTTATAAAATATATTCTTGAAAATGAAAGGGGGAAGTATTCTCACAGTTCCCTAGTGTATAACTTTGCTGTCCAGACCAGTTACTACACTGGATCAGAAGGTTTATTGCTTTAGCACACATTCTGACGAAAGCCGAAAAATATTGGATTAGGACAGAATTTGTAACGATTTACTCTTTAAATAAATACAAGAGGAAACGTAACGATGAAAGATTTTTCCGTGTGAGATTAAGCACAATTTTACCACGGAGAAATGGCAGCTCTGGCACTTCCCAGAAGAAAGTACTCAGATTCCGATCTGATGGTTAAAAAGAGACTAAGACAATCTATCTGTTTATAAAGGCATTAATCTTCCAAAGACGGTCCGTTAAAATGTGTAATATTTTGAGTGTTTACTTCTTTTTTTCTCCTAAATGAGAACACTAAATGAGCATTGAGGTGCTAATAAGATACCAGATGGTTGTTGATGGTGGAAAATGGAAAGAAGCAGCTGGGAAAGTCATTAAGAAATAATGTGGTGACGCCCTACCCAAACCGAACCAACCTCAACCTTGTCGGAAACAAGATGAGATTTTCCAATAAAATATTAATAAAAATCTTGTCAGAGATCAGAAAATTGATCTTGATTTAGCTGCACAATTAACGCAAGTAAAGACTGGTCTAGGGAAACTATCACTTAGAGATTTGTTGACGAAGTAGTGGAGGCGGTGGACTTCAGGTTTTGCGTTTTTCAGATGGATCAGAGAAATAGATCAGGCGAGGTAGATTTGTGCGGGCTGGCTAGAGGACTGAAACGTTCAGCTCCCTGTCTTCTGAAAAGGGTCCCATTTTGACATCCTGCGGTTTCTAGCATACCATCAGTTAGTTTGCTTTCTGACTTCTCGTTGTTTGCTTTTTCCTCAATCGCAGGCAGCGTTTGCTACCGTTTCCAACAAGAGAGTATATTGCAGTTTTAAAGAAACCATAATAACTCAGCTTTTTTTTTTTTTTTTTTTTTTTTTTTTTTGGGGGGGGGGGGGGGGGAGAGGAAGGAAGGAAGAGAGAAGACGTCCTGTTAAATAAAATAAAACAAAATAAAAACACTTCACGCCTGTAAATCCAAACAGCGCGTCAGAAGAGTACCAGTGTAAACTTGACCGAATTCCTCTCTCTTTCATCTTATTTCCAAAGCAATAGATTCCCAAATTCGCGGCGCGGGCCGGATCGGGCCCCCCGCTGCCCGTTTGACCGTCCCAAACCGGCACCTTTCGTTCAGAGCTGGCATTGGCGGAGCGCGCAGGGCCGCCCTGCCAGGCTAAGCGAACAGGGCGATGCCAAGCTGGCTTGGGAGAATAGGAAAAGGGATCGCTTCGCGGCTTAGAAACGTTAAGAAGGGGCTTTGCGGAGGGCAAGGGAGTGCAGGTGCGGGTGCACTCCCGCTCCCTGCCCGCCGCCAGTGCGGGACCGAGCGGGGCCGGGCAGAGCCGAGTTTTGGGCAGGCTTTGGGCACGTTTTGGCAGGCTTTATGGGCAGGCTCGCAGCGCCCTCTGTGGGCTACGGGCGGCGCCGTCTCCTGGTCCGGCGCAGGGGCAGCCCGAGGTGCGGCCCCGACCCGAGCTCAGCCGGGCCGGGGGCAGGCTGCCCGCCTTGATTACAGCCAGAAAACCCGCAACGTCCTCCGCAGGGGGGGCCTCCAGCTCTGGTCACCCTCTGGACACTGAGGATTCCCACGCGTCGATGTTCGGCACTTTTCCTCTTTGGGGAACCTCATCATCTCTAGAGCAGGATCTCCTGCAAAACTTCAGTATATTTTTTTCCTTAGTTGCTTGCTTTTTTTTTTTTTCTTTTTCTTTTTCCCTCACAACGCCAACGTATATCCTCATTTCCCTCCTGGGCCAGCTGACGGGGTTTACGGCAGGGGGCGGATAAAGACCCGCGGGGCGACCGCTCGCCACCGCCTGTCCCCGGGGAACCCGCTGCCTCTACTGGGCGAAGCCCCCGGCTCCCTCCTTCCCCATGCTGGTGAGGGCACAACCGTGCCGTGCCGTGCATCCCCCGGGGCCGCAGGTGCGCGCTCGGACGGCGGGTACAGGCTCCCCAATCCTCTCCCTTGTGCCCTCCCAAAGTTTCAGGACGGAGGCTTCCCCGTGGCACAGCGGGGAAGTGCTACCAGCAGCTGCAGAGTGAGCACTATTTGAGTCATTTCGGTTAGGCACGTTCTTGCCGTTCTTGGGTGCACGCCGAAACGCCCAGCAATCCCACAGGACCATCGCCTCAACCCGGCTGCTACCTGCAGCAGAGAGACGGCTTCGTTCGCTCTCCCCCCCCACCCCAGCCACCGAGGAGGTTTCAGAGAAAGCGGCCGCTTCGCGCAGCCCACCGAAGGGGCCACCTCTGCACGGGGGCTCCCGGCTAGCCCCGCTGCGGGGCCGGGGGCGCCCTGCGCCCCGCTGCAGCCTGAGAGCCGAGTGAGGGCTCCATATTTCCTCGCTTTGCCTTGTCACGTGAGCGATGCTAGGAATGAGCCTTTACGTCACGTTGGCAGAGAAAATAATTTCTAGTTTTTCTGTCATATTTTCCGTTTTCAGCGAGATCCACCCTGGCAGGCGTACACCAGCAAATACCACATGGTAGGGAGGGTAATAAAGGAACAGCTTAAGCTAAACGGTTCGCCTTAATTGGGAATGCGTTGGGCTGATAAGAGTAAATTGGAAAGTCCTCGTTTCCTACTTTTTTTTTTTTTTTTTTTTTTTTTTTTTCCTCGTCATGACGGGACTCGAACCTGATAAATAAAGTCGATAGGAAAATTTGCTCTGAATTGGATGCGAGTTGCATGGAGTAATGCTTTTAGAACAACAACCAAGCGCCAAGATATATTTTCTCGCTATTTAAAAGGGCGGCAGAAAACATTTTACGTACATGTTTCCATAATCCTCTATCCCCTCCCTCCCTCCCCCCCCCCCGGTGAAACTTGGCTCGCTTTCTTGTTTCTCTTATTATTTACTTAGCATTAACAGAAGAATGGCAGAAATCTGTGAAGAAAGAACACCGAAAAGTTGATATAATCCCGAGTTCAGCAAATTCTGAAATTTGCAATTGCCAGAACACACTAAAAGCAAACGGGAGCTTTACGGGGATTTAGCTTTGTCACTGAGACGTAGTTATGAAACGTGCTCATTGGTATGCGTGCCTCATTTTTTATTCTTTTTCTATTTTATTTTTAAAAGAAGTCTATTTTTAACTGGGGGAAAAAAAAAAAAAAAAAGCACGGAGAAAAGGAAAGAGAAAATTAGTAAGGGTGTATGTGCTTAAACAGGCTCGTCTTTAAGATTGTTATCACTCCAAGCTCCTGTCAGCCCTTTTGTTGCTTCGGTTGAGTTCTTGACGTGCTTACTCCGAAACTTGAGCAGCTCCGAAGCCGGGAAGCCGCTGCCGACGACTGCAAGACGCTCCTGCGGGGGCGCGCTCCCGAGCCCACGGGGTGCCGGCGGGAGTCCCGCGCCGTACCCAGGCCGTGCCGTGCCGTGTCTTTGGCTCGGGTCTCGCTAGATCGCCCGGTAACTTTCATTGTATTTTCTTCCCCCCCCTATTCTTTTCATGGGCGCCGATCAATTATTCACAAGCACATTTATCTCCCCTACAATATGGAGAATTCATATTCATATCTCTGTTTTAGTGGCCTGACACTGATTAATGTAATATGCGCCGCGGCTCCGAGTGCTGCCCCTCTCTATGAATCATGCACTATAAAGTTTCAATCGTCCTTGCGGATGAGACTATTACAAAGAGTGCGACGCCGAGGGGGCGGGGGAGGCGGTGGCAGGGACAAAATGTCTTTCCGTCGCTGCCGGCCGCTGGCCCAGTGCTAAACTGCCTCACTCACTCAAGGAACCCGGGGACCGGCGGGAGACAATGTGGGTCCTACACCGCTGCTGCCCAGAGGGGCTCCACCCCCCCCGGGGCCGCCCCGTCAGGTGGGCGCTGGGGGCCGGGAAGGGACAGGGGTAGGGGCAGGGCCTGGGGTGCACTGGGCTGGTTCCCGGAGGCCGGGCCCCTGCTGCAGCTCGAGGGGGAAGGCGTTAAAGAGAGTCTCGAGTTCCAGTGTTGTTATATATATCTCTATATTTCGGTATTTTTATTTTTTCAATTCTTGAATGTCCTTAAAAGGCGAGGTGTAAAGAAGCTGGCAGAGGAGCGCTGGAGAGGCTGCAGGCACTCGAACAGCGCAGGGAAAGGGCTAGTGAGTGCTTTGCCAAGGGGTTGGCCAAACGCAAGCTTCCAAAGGCAGCCACTGGCCTGCACTCAGGGACGGGGTCACCTCTCTGGTCCAGCAGCCGCCTCACTCTCAAATCCCACATTTTGCACCACCTGTCTCCCCACCACCCCATCTGGGAAACAGGCATTGGAGAGGAGACACTGGGCCCACTCACACCACCCAACTTTCCACTCTGGATAAAGTCATCATAGCCCAAAAGGGCCAGTGCAAGTCCATGTGGAACTGGAAGGTGTTCAAGGCGGATGCAGGACACACCAGGCAGGACTCTCTGTCCCCACCAGGAAAGGCCATGGGGGCCCAGCAAGGAGGCACATGAGGCCTGATTCCAGTTTTTGAGCCACAAAGTTTTACATTTCAGCAGTAAATTTTACCTGGGACTAAAAAATCAAGTAAAACAGTGGAACATGTAATAAACATGGTCTGTGTGACATGTTTGCTGGTGAAAAGTTACATAAATGACTCACAGCGAGGTTGGTGTTCCCAATTGTGTGGTGCCCCCATGCAGTTTTGTTCATAGTTTGCCCATAAAACCAGCCATGTGTACAGGAATCGCTGGAAGTACCAGGAGACTGAAAACCCCACAGAAATAGGTATTCAAAATTTAAGAGTTAGAAAATATGAGCTCTTAAAACTAAACAATGTACTTCTGTGAGGAATTAATTTACTCGAGTCCCGTCACCATTATTAATATTAGTTTTGGCTTCTCTTTTGTGTATATGAAGAGAATACACTTATGGGTGTTTTTTTTTTTTTTTTTTTTTTTAAAAAAAAAAAGGAATAAAACCCTACATCTTTTATCTGTTTTTACTTACTTTAACTAGCATTGCAGACATCCATCACGTTTGACAGCAAAACTTGTTTCCCAACATGTTCATTTGGAATCAAACTAATGCAAAAATGCAAACTCAGGCACACACCGAGTGCCGGTCTTGCCTCTCCTGAGAGAAGAGAAAGCCCCAATGTAAACTCCATGAAGAATTAAAGACGAGTTTAAAAAGTAACATTTATTTTTATTCCAGATTTATGGCTGACCCGTAGATAATTAAAGGTTTTATTTTGAGCTGTTGGCCCCACACAATACATTGTCCTTTGTTGCTGTGCAAGTAGCGCTTTCCCTGTGCTGCCTACGGTTCAAAAACAATGAAGCAATCCATTTATTTTGTTGGTCAATTGTAGCACAAAGTGAGGTGGTCAGTGTGGAAAGTTTATCACTGTCTTGTCCCTTTGGAAGAGGCAGAGCATTCACACACCCTCTGCCCCAGTACACAAATGTCAGTCTTTTTGCAGGCTGCTGTTTTCCTTTTGAAGATGCCGATGGTGTCTCTGATCCACTAATCCATTTATCCAGTTTCATGAGTGCATTGGCTGAATACGTTCACAATAGCCTTGCCCAGCTGGAAACAAGAAGTCAGGGAGTGCAGCCGGCACACCCACCAGTGCCTGACACCGCTCTCAGATGAGGATCGAGCGCTTGTCTCAAAAAAACACCCATCTCGACCCAAAACAACCCCCCCTGAAGCCCCTAGCCTGCCGCAATGCACCCAACCCTGCGATCCTATCCTTCCTTAGAGTAGAAATATTTTTAGCACCATCTATAGCATGTTACAGGCTTGTATTATCTTCATGATACTCAGCTGTATCAGTGAGGGCTGAAGCATGCTTGACGAAAAAAAGAAATACCGTGGGGACTCTGCAAACAAGTGCACATTAAAGAAACTGGTCAGTTACTGCCAAAGGGCAGGGGGCACATGAGAGACAGTGGGCAGCGGGTTTCCATTTGTGTTTAGTGCTGTGCCGTTATTTGCCAGCTTTTTATTACATTTTAAATGTATGTTTAATTACCAGTGTTATTGGTAATAACAGAATGTTTGAAAATATTAAATACATTTGTGGGCTTGTGTGAAAAAGAAGTTAAAAGGTGTTCAGTGCACAGAATGTTAAAAAGATCTCACAATGAAGTGATTAACATTTTTATGAATAAAATTAATCACGCATTAACTCTGCAGCTCAATACATCTGAATGCCAAATGTTGCACAGCAGCCCTTTCCCCTAAACCCAAGAATTTTGGATGCAGTGTTGACCCACATCAAACACTGTCTATTAGTAATAGCAGTGTAGTTATGAGAAGATATTTTAATAATGTACATTTACATTTGAGGCAAGCAAATAAAAAGGAGAAAATAAATTGGGGGTATTTTGTCAGGTTTTGTGAGGACTGGTAGGCACATAAAACATTAAGAAGCAATCAACAGAGGCAACTGTTGGAGAAAAAAAAAAAGTTTACGTGGCACTGGTGGAGGCAAATAGCAAAGTCACCATAGTAAACAGATGCCAGGGGATTGTGCCTGACTCTCATTGGCTCTTATTAGTGCACTCATTGTTCTGTGCAAAGCTTATTAGGTTTTAAGATGGGAGCTTACCATTATTAAAATTTCCACTGTGTCAGATAATAAAATGTGATCTCCCTCTCCCTTCTTCCCGCTCTCTCTTCCTCCGTGTGTGTGCGCGTGTGTGTGTTTTCTAATCTCTTGCCACTGTGGTTTTGGGATTATTCCAGCAGACTGTACAAAGGGAAGCAAAGGCATCTGAAGTGTCACTCTACAGCTGTGGCAAAGTAACAGAATTTCCATTTTGTTGATGCTCCCAGCACATGTGTGCAGCAGAAGGTGATATCAAAGGAGCCGTTCTTCCTCAGTTCTGCACATTATTTTTCACTGCTGTGGCGAATCTCTCTGAGCTCCGTGAACCAATAAAACAACGGTCCCTGTTTGAGTTGATATATTAATATTTACTGAGGATTTGCAAGGTCGGGGCTAAATGTCAGCAGATTGCTGGGGCAGTACTGTGGGGAATAATTAAACAAATCTCACAGCAGTTCAGCCTACTAACATCTTTATTAATCTTTTTTTTTTTTTTTTTTTTTTTTTTTCCTGAAACAGTATACTGAAATACTGCTTTTTCTATCTTAGTGAAGATTTGGGAAATTTAATAATAGAATCCTAGTTTGGAAGTATTTGTTTTTGACAGCTTCTTGGCCCACTCACCAACAGATGTTAGTTAGTTGGAAAGGCTATGATGTGTGAATTATCACCAAGCTGCTGGGATTCTCACCTGCCTCTCCATCAAATTCATCTTGACCAGTCTGCCAAGCACAATAACATTGCAGCGATAAATGGAAACCCAAATTGGCTTCATTAAGCAGTGAGTCCACTTGTCTAAGAGAAGAAACTGGAGGACCTCATCCAGTATGCATGTCTTCCTTAACGTGATTATAGCATGCACTTTAGTACAACTTAGACAATTCTCTTTAATAAGCTTCATAATTAGTGTTGGGATGCCTCATTACAAGTTATTGCCTGTAGCAGTCCTTGGCCAAACAGCCCTCTCAATCTGATTTATTTTATTTTATTTTATTATTTTATTTTATTTTATTTTATTTTATTTTATTTTATTTTATTTTATTTTATTTTATTTTATTTTATTTTATTTTATTTTATTTTATTTTATCAGGCAGCAGGAGCTGTCTAGAGCTTTTTGTTTGTATAATGGGGACTTGCATTAAGCCCCCAGTGTAAAAATACCACAAGGAAATTAATTGCTTCTGTGCAGATTCACCACAGATGTGTCCTGTTATGGGGAATGGAATATTTCTGACATTGCTATACTGCAGTGTGTTGGAAAAAAAAAAAAAAAGTCTGGAATAGCTACAAATGCAAACATATTAGCATCCATATAGATTCCTTATGTTGTAGCTGAAAACAAGGAGATTTTTAAAGTGTGTCAGAACCTTTAAGCCTTTTTTGAAAGAAAGTAGATGAATTTTATTTTATTTTATTTTATTTTATTTTATTTTATTTTATTTTATTTTATTTTATTTTATTTTATTTTATTTTAATATTCCAAACCTACTAATAAAATACACATGTCCATGTATTCTGTTTGGTACTGGCTGATAAATGTGCTACTTAAAATAACACACACGAGGAGTGCGGTGACTCAACGCAATAAGAAGGCTGACACACAAAGCCGCCCTCAAGGTCAGTGGTTTGTTATCTATCACTGTTGGTCAGGTTGTGAATCACAGCTGCAAGTTTCAGCAAGTTAAGGGGAGGAGGAGCATTTAGAGTGCTTGCCCTGTGGAAAAGAAAAGCTGAGCTGGTGGTTTGTTAGCTGCATCTGAACATCACCCTGCAGCTTCTGGGTAATGCCCATTCCCCTGTCACTAAAGCAAAGCTGGAAAGTGCCTTGATCCAGATACAAGCGCTTTGATTTACTTGTTAGAATTCAGGTGGAAGGGTTTAGGGTTAGCAAGTCCACCACAGCAGAGCCTCATAGCACTGCCCTCTCTTTATTCAGATCGATTTCTTTCATCTCAATCCTTGTAAACTTTGGTTTTGACTTTGGGCTGATTCATCTGTTACAGTTTAATTTGCCTAGTGACATCACTATTATTAATCAAATATTAGCAATTCACTTCACAACAATTACAAGAATGAAACACACATTTAGAATAATATAATGTGGGAGCTGTGGCACTTGGCTAGAAATAATTATTTATATTCTTCATGTGTGAATGTGAAGGGGATTCCTGCATCTACTAATTCTAGGTGCTACTAAATAAAATAATAATAATTATAACATAAATAAATAAAAAGCAAGAAGCAACTCTTCTTCTAAAATTCAGGGTATTGCCTGTCCAGTAATGACACAATAGCTGAAGTGATAAACCTCTTTTAGCCAAGAATGACTCAGGGTAGATTTTCTAAGTAATTGCAGCATGGAAAATTCATGGATAGGTGAAATTTGTGCAGGCCCACAGAATCTACAAGAGAAACACTTCACAGGTTTTAATAAATATATTAATTAAGCATGATTTCATGGAAATCTCTACGTTAACAGCAAGCAGTAGTGGGAACGTGCAAGTTACATAATCAGATCAGACCAGCATTCAGTTTTACCACACTGCATTTCCTAGGATCTTTTACCAGATGTTTCAGAACAAAGGGTAAGATAAACTGTACAGACCACACCACAAATACTTACTTTTAAATTAAGTTTTTTGTTTTGTTTTGTTTAAATGCCATTTTTATGGTTCTTCTGTGATGGTAACACCTTGCCCAAATTCTACTCTTTTTAGTCTATCAAAGACCAGACAGCTCAGACATACAATCCCAGGGGGAATGATTAGTATTTTCCTGTGTCTTGCAATAGCAGTACCTGGAAACCTCTTAAAAATGTCTTTGTATAATGTAGAAGAAAGCCCCTTGTCTTAGAAGAGGTGAAATTCTACTAGATGGGATCTGCACAAAATGCAGCAAAGAAACACTATCTCTGTGATATTGGCAGAGGACAGAAGTGCAGAGGTAGAGAAGTGGTTTCCTCAAGTTGCTGATTTGTTTATGGCAGGAATGAGAATCCGAAACTGAGAATTAGGATTTTCAATTCACAGAGACTCAAGTATTAGGGGATATTTCAAAGATTCACAGGGACTGCAACTGAATGGTGGAGCCAGAACTGGTACCTTTAAACTGAACCCACAGCCTCATAATATATTCACCACAGTGTTTTCAACTCATAAGACACAGGTGCAAACATATTAACTCTGATATCTTACACATTGAAATTCATATTTAGCCATGTGAGATAAAACAAAACAAAACAAAACAAAACAAAAAAAACAGTCTGGTATTTACAAATTGTGCTTATTCTCACCAAAATCAGTGTAAAGGACATCCTTTAGGCTTAAGCTTTAAGACCAAGGTGGTTTATATTGTTGTTGTTGATATTTTTTTTAGAACTTTTTTTAGAAGTTGCTTTTTTAAAAAAAAAAAAAAAAAGAGAATGCGCTTTTTAATAAACTCTTTTCTAATAATGCCAAACAAATACTTTAAGTCTTTGTATAAAAATATAAGTAATTTGCAATTTCGTATACAAAATTATTTGTAAATAAGATAATTTTAGAAAATGAGAAAATTATTTTGGATGTTAAACCTTGAAAAATACTGTGTTGTCAAGTGAGATTATGATAATTATGTCCATACATGTTCTCCTATACCCACAGAGGAAAAGAGAAAATGGATACTTTTCTTCATCTGAGCCAGGCATGTTTTAGGGTGTGTGAGAGAGTAGGAAGCTTAGGAGGGTATCAAAAATACTTCACTGTTTCTCAGATTGTCAGCAGTTTGGAACCAGATTGAGAAAATAAATTTAACAATTCTGATAAATGTCACAACACACACACACACAATACAAAGTTTTTATCAGGAAAGAGAATTTAAGGAATTTAAGAACAAAAGAGAACAAAGCAGGGTATCTTTTTGAAAAAAAGAGTGGGATACAATGAAGAAATTAGTGGTGATGATGCCTCAAAGTAGGATTAGAATATAGATTCAAGTGCTAAAGGAAGAGATAAACATCCTTTGAGGGGAATAGGCTATGGAGGTGAACAAACTGTGTATCTCCTGTGGGTTATTTTTCAGAAACTGAACTTCATAGGAATGCTTTAACTCAACATTTCTCTTTGGAGAGGAGTAACTTGAGGTAAGATATACATTCCTTCTTAAGTTACATTTTCTCTGTATACCAACTTAACAAGAAATGAAAACAGTGGAGCAGAAGAGGAATTGAAAACCAATTCATGTCACCAACTAATTTCTTTTTTAAATGTATTTTATTTTTAATTTATATATACTTCTTACATACAACTTTATATGTTGTATATGTGTGTACATGTGTATGTTAGAGACAAAAGACATAATTCCCCTAAGCCTTGCTCAAAAGGGTTGATCTGTGAGTCTAAGTGATTACATGTGGTAAGTAAGAGGAAGATGATTTACTGTGAACACAGGAAGTTTGTATACTTCCGGTAATCTGTGATAAATCCACCAGGAAACTCACAAAGTCTCATCTTCCTTACATTTTGTGTGGCTACTATCTGGTTATGAAGATCATCTCAGATGCATTATGAAAACAGAATTGCTGAGCTCCTCAAAATACCCAAATACAAGCCGTTCTCACACAGGATAAGGCCGACAGTCTGCCTAGGCCCATCCCTTGCTGATTTTTGTAATGTATATGGTCACAGAAACATAAGAGAAATGCGGTTCTTGCTAAAAAAACCTGACTTTCTTGATTGCTTTGCCAGTGTATGTTGTCCATGTTCACAACTTCACCAAACTATTGTTTGTTTGTTTGTTTTATTCCCCAATTAATATTTGGCTTATAGTATTGAGACTATCTACATTTGTTTGATAAATATTTATCAGCTTTGATAATGTTTGTGACCAAACATTTCAGTTTGGTCACATCTTTGCAGAAAGTACCCTTGGATAGTACATGATATCCACGCTTGCAGTGCAGGTCCTTTGGGTCCTGGGTAAAACACAGGGGTTCTCAGATTTTCACTTGCAACATTGGCATTGACTCTTACCTTTGGAATTATGGTTTATTCAGATCTCTCCTGACAATAAACACTCATAGTCACTCATTGACCTTGGCTTGAGTACTTACTTGAGTGCCTATGAATTAGAAGAACTGTGGCTGAAGGGGCTGAAGTCCTTTTTCTCCCTCCCCCACATTTTTTCAGTAGATAGAAGGCTTTCCATTGTTGATGTAAGAACAGACTGCTGACAGCAAGCAGCCTGACTGTTCTGTGCTCTACAGCAGATGTCCATGTCTGCCTGCATCTACCCTTCCTTCCCTGCTCCAAACTGAAGTCATTCTTCAACTGACTCCCATTTAAAAAAAAAAAAAAAAAAAGTAATTTTTAAAAAGCAACAACAAAAAACATTTCCAGACTGAATACTGTGTATTGAGGGTATATGAACAACTCAACTCTGTATCAAGAGTATATAAACAGCATTTGACTGAACCTCTGGGAGAAGAGGAGTAATGGAATACTGCTCCCAAACCATCACTGCAAGCATAACAGCCTGTCAACCTGGCCAGTTTTCTGCTAGTCTTGATAGAAGCAAAAGAATACAAGAATGCCATTGTTTTGCCTGGCAGAAGCTGCTCATTATGTCAGTTCCAAAGCCTGGCAGAAAGATGCTGCCTGTGCACCTCTCAGTCGGAGGAAGCACAGCCTCTCATATCCTTGATCCCAGAGAGAACTTCTTTTGCACTCGATTGTCATCTGTTTATAAACTTTTATTGGAATGGGACTTGAGGTTCCCATGTTTTCTGTAAGAGAATATTAGTCCATACCTAAATGTGCAGTGGTTCTCATCTCACAGGATCAGAGCATGAGCATGATCCCAGGGAGAAGACAGAGAAAACAGCAGTAGAGCTAAGTGTAGTCCCAAAGGACCTTAAGCCCAGAGAACAAACATATGTTAGAAAGTACAAAAAATATTTTATTGTTGTCAAATGTATAAACCTGATGTGCAATTTTAACCAGATCAGGCTTTGGGCTGTTTGCCCAGTTATTCATAAGAAAGTGTCCATAGTGGATAAGATTGTGAGATTCTCCTGGGACACAGCTCTTGATCTGGTTATTTCTTGTTGAGTTTGATAATACACAGTTCTTTGCCAGAGGCAGTTCTGGGCTTACATCCATGTTCATCCTCATGTTCAGGCAGCAGGGATAGGACTAGTTATGGAAGTGTGCTATGCGTAAATCAAGAGTACCTTTAAAGGATGAGGAAATTGTGTGAAGTCTGGTCTGAAAGCAAGGCCCATCCTTCCCTCTGCCTTCTTTTCCACAGAAGGAACACCATCTTGGGATGTTCTACAGTAAATCTCCTTTCCTTAAAGATTATATCATCTTGCTTCCTAAAGATGTTGAGAGAGTTTCCTTGGAAAATCCTGTAATGAAGTTTGTGCAGTAAGTAATCAGTACAAAACAATTATTCCACCTCATTTGGTTTTGGCAGATAGTAAGAATATCCCAATACTTTTTTTATATTTATATTTTTTTCCAGATGACTGTAAGTGTAGCAGAACTGTATCTGATACAATCTAAAAGAATAACTCATTCCAGCTTTTGAGTAGTGAGTATCCCTCTGATATGTGGAGGAAGAATAACTTCTAGGAGCATGAGGGAAGAGGTCTCCATACTGAAAGCAGGGTACTGGGCATGGAGTGTCTGGGATAGTTCTCACTGTCTCTAGGCAATGATTCTAATAAGCTGAAGGAGTTGCCTTGCTTGGTTGGAAATCCTTACACAGCTAATGATAGGAAGTTGTGGCAAGAGGTCACCCATAGTTTTGTGTGCATGGCAGATGTTCTTCTGTGTATCTCTCTAGAAGTATCCTAGATCCTAGATCTAGTATCCTAGATCTAGAAGTCATCTTCTGTCCCATTTTCCTCTTTTATATTTTGAGTTACTAGTTTGGAGATCTGTTTTCTCTTCTTCCATCCCAAGAATAGAATGAGCTGCACAGTAGTCTCTAATGATGGACCTCCTTGCACTAGCCCCTTTACAGAGTTACTGTATTTGGCTTGGTTGTAGATCTCCATCAGGTTTTCTTCCTTTCTGTGTCACTGCTTTCCTCTCTACATTAAGTTGACTTGTTCCAGACTGACAGTGCTTTCTGTAGAATTCCAATTATTGCAAATGAACTTCCTGGACCATACTCCTAAACTAAATCTGTCCAGATTTTCTCCTGATTTAATGATTTCCCAGAGGTATAATGCTATCATTTCCTTTTGCCTACAAATAAGAAGCCATGACTTTTTGAAGAGATATATTCTGTGTGGAGAATGAAGGAAGGGGAGCGGAGGGAGGGAGGGAGGAAACATGGAGTGGAGGTCTCCTAATCATGTGCTACAATGTCTTCTGAGAGAGGTGTGGGTAGATTCTTCAGAAGTGAAAGTACAGAGCACCAGTATTGAGACTGTATGGAGGTATGTACTGGAGGTGTTGTACACTTCCATGTTTTTTTCCTACCTGTTACCTTTTCCATCTGTAGTATGCCTACCATGCCTCAGAGAACATTTCAAAACTACATGGAGGCAATAAGGGAATTTGGTCAGGGAAACTCTCCTCAAGATTGCCAACAGAACCAAATTACAAAAGGGCAGTGCAGACATAGCTTTCCAGGTTGGCAAGTCTCCACTGTAGTAAGAATAATTAATACTTTTTCTAAAAAAGAAGATGCAGAAGAACATCAGAGACTATTTGGGAAAGTTTGGGAGGGAAGTTATGTGTTCAAGGGCATCTCAGTATCAATACCATTTGAATAGATTCCGTCATCTCAAGTGTCATTCATTAAAGTACAGATAGAGTTCATGGAAATAGTAAACGCTATTTTAGGTTCACAGAACTTTGTAAGTACACACAGATTTATTGCTGCAGCTGAAAGACATTCAATAGAGTTCTAAAGTGCAAGACTTAACAGCAGTTTATCTATTCTGTTATTGCAGTCTAGTGAAACATTTGACGTTCTTTTCCATATTTCAATCATTAGTCACTCAGTCACTTTGAGTTCAGGCATGCCATCTTTACTTACAAAAGTAATGTGTCAAATACAGCAAGTGCCACTGACTTCCAGAAGTACTCACAGGAGTTTGAATAAAAGAGTCAATCCCAGTATGCACTCAAGAGCAATTCTTGTTATTGTAACTTTCATTATAGGAACACTCCTTCATAACTCATATTTTGAGCTGGATGAGAGTGGGTGATGGGGATGCATGTTGGATAAATAAGACATCTTTCCATCAATTCAGATAGGATATGTATTTTCCCATTTCTGAATCATTATTTTTATCTTTTTGGGCAACTGATATAACTGGACACAATGATATATATATTCCAGACTACAGGCAGAGCTTCTAATCTTATTTAATTAAGTAATATATTAATGTTATTGATTCTGTTATTGCCTGTAAATCCCGTTGCTTAATAAAGCTGCAGTCATTTTGCAATAAAGTTGTGTTTGCAGTCAATTAATGGTTGACTGGGGGCAATGGACAAAGTAATAGGGATATTGGTGCAAAGTGGAAAGCATGGTACAGGGACTTTGAGTCCTGTGAAATATAAAAGCTTGGATTAAATAAAAAATAAATATATATGATATATATTTAGCCTCTGTTCAGTATACTGGTTCACAGTTTTCTTTTAGGTCCAACAAAAAAAGCGGCATTGTGCAAAGCATCTGCACATGAATACAGGGCAGGATAATATTTGATTTAAAAATACAAGTAAACGATAACTGCCAATATTGAGACCATGTGAAGGCAAAGGAACAAAGCATACTTTCATTGCTAATCATGTTAACATCAAAGTTTGAAGAGTACATTCGCCTATTCAGAGGAAATGCCATCACACTTCTGACGATCACATCTGCCACTAATATCATCCGGCATGTGGTCAGGTCTCTGTTCTGACTTTTATCTCTCTACCAAAATTTCATGTCTTGATTTTAACATCTGATGCTAAATTCAGGTCACTACAAAATAAGTACAACTTTTATTTCTTTTCCACTTTCATAATGTGTTCAAGAGATGCATTATAAATCAGTATGTAATATGACTAAAATACTTTTTTTTTTTTTCCCTTGTGAAGCCTTTTCTGGTTTTAGGAGATGATGATGATGATGATTTTCTTATTTGTTTGTTTATTTCTCAAATTTTCCTTAGAAAACACTGTGTTAGATCTGTAGGAAATGCAGGAATCTGATTTTTGACTACAACACTCTCCTTTCATGACAGAAATCAATAAAATTTCATCTATGTAAAACTGGAGTAGTGCACTCACACTACACACATTTTCAACCTGGAGGGTTTCAAACATAGATTCACATTTTTATGAAAGCCAGAATTTTTACCCTTCCTAAAGAAGGATGGGTATTCCCTGGTTTTAAAATCATGATGAGTTCAGTCAAAGATTTCTGAGCATGTGAAACAAAGATGTATGTTGATAGTTTTTCCTTCACATGCCAACATAACACTCTTCTTTAGGCTGGAAAATTATAAACTCTTATTTCAAAACTGAAACAACTCAGTACTGATAATGAAGTGGAATAATACTACTACTAATAATACTGCATTCTTTTTCAAGACATGAAAGACATGACTTTCAAATCAAGAAATCCTTCCAATTATGTTAAGCATATATCTCTTTTGCCCTTACATAGAGAGAGGTTCCTTAGGTAGAATCTAAGAACCCTGTATGGTTTGTCAAAGCAGAGAAGGAAGAAGGCTATCATATTGGCTAATATTTTTTTTTAGAGTAAGAAGTGGTTATAATGAACAAAGGCTGTGCATATTTTACTTTTGTAAATTGTACCTTGATATGTTTACCTCCACTGTAATATCAGCTGGAATAATTGTCAAGAGTTGTGAGAATTCTTTGACACTGAAAGATGCAGTGTAACACTTCCTTGTTACATCTTGATTTAAAATTGGTCTTCTGGTCATACATATATATATGACCAGAAATATATATATATATTTCTTTTTGCCATATTCTTTTAGAAAACTTTTTTTTATTTCTATATTGTTCCTCTTGTTCTTTCTTCACATATACACACAGTCATAAAAATCCTTGGATCACAGAAGACAAGGTAACAACAGTGGCCATTTTTTGTCCCTCAGCTAAAACATGTTAAAAACAATGAATTAAAATATTTTCAGATTTTTTTTTTTTTCCAAATACACTAAATACATAATGTACAAATCTTGACAGATATTTTTTTTTATCTGCTTTACATACCAGTGAATAGCTTACATGCACACAGGCCCCCCTTTTTCTATAAAATCAAGACCACTGACTACAAAACATCATATTTAAACACTGCTTTTTGCTAGCTGCAACACATTAAACAGAGTTACTTGTAGAATATCTGACATGTCACTAACTGATGCAAACAGGTAATACACTAGTTTTGTAGTAACACAGAAGAGTTACTTGTTGATATAAGCTTAAGAGGTTTTATTAAAAAAAAAAAAAAAAAAAGAAAAAGAAAAAAGAAAAAAGGTCATAAGTCTATCAAAACCAAGCTGGAATGCTACTGACAACTACCTGGCTACACTAACTAACAGTTTAATTTGCAAAAATTTGGAGCAATACCCTCTTATATAAATTCCCCTTAACTCCATTTTTTTTAAACCTCCATGTCAATAAGTAAATGTACAGCTATAATATATAAAGTATTAGCATGCTTCTTCTAGCAATATATTACAACAAATATGTAACCTAAGTTTCTTGGTGGATTTACGTGAAACAGAATTTTCCAGGTTCTGCTTCTTACTAATGTTGAAAATTACACTGTTCCATTCTTCCACATCATTTAAAACACAATTTTGTTAGTTTAACATTTTATAAGTTGAGGTCTTACTCTATAACTTCTTTTAATCAGTTAAGTAAACAGGGTAATATACCAATTTAGAAAAATATTTTAATGTATTGTAATTCATTAAGATGAGACTGTATTATTACCTTTAATTGTACATGAAATAGAACATTACTGTCCATCATTGCTTTCAAGAAGCTTCTGTCATTGATATTGATGTATGCTAGATTATATTTTGGAGATTATTGATTCAAGCAATATCACTAGTTAACTACAGCAAACTCAAATATTAAAATCAAATATTAAAAACAAGCAAACAAACAACAACAACAAAAACACTTCTAATTTTGATCTCAGATTATGTTGAGGGGTTTATAAATTACCCATCCAACATGAGATTTAAAAAGATAAAAGTCTTGATCATAAGTGATCAATATGTGTCCTATTGAAAAAAACAAAAAATCAAGCAACAAAATACTAATAAATTTCAAAATAAAAGTGATATGAATTAAGAGCAGAACATTTGAAAATGTAATTGTACAGCATGATTTTCTTTAATGTTATGTTTTAACCTTTTTTTTTTTTATCTTTTTGAAGTGCTTATGGGACAAGTAACTCTTTCTGATTCATTCTAAATTTTAATAAGAAACTTAGCCCTACTGACATATACTATTTTATTTTTGTAAATGTATCAAGTGTAAGAGAATGACGAATAAGAAAAGTAAATGCAAGGTTTCCCATTGAACTGGGATGAAAGTTATGTTGGCATACTGAGAAGTTTCCAAACATTCCTGGAGATTCTACCCAGCAGGTGTCTTCAATGGAGGACTCAAATCTTGGAGGCAGGAAATAGAGGTGTACTATCCGTGCTCTTGCTGTCACTAGCCTCCTGACAGCCCACACTGGGTAACCCATTATACCCTAACACTTAGAAAAAGGCTACACTTGTGACTGACCCGACAGCTCACTCTGTGTGTCATCCCTGGAGCAGGCAGGGGTGTAAGGGAGGAAAAGGGAGTCGCCAAATCTTTAGTTGGAGCATGAAGGACTTTGCATCAACCTTTTGAAGAAAGAACATTTCAGCAGAGATTAGCTCCACTCAGGAGACTGATACAAGTCTCCCTCATCACCTGTCTTTTCCAACAAAGGCTAGACATGTAGCGGTAAGAATTGCACCAGCAACTGGTAAAATGCCCCTGGGATGCAGGAGTAGGTATCCACTACTTCTGAGAAAAGTGGTTCCATCTCAACTAACATTTCAAGCCTGGATAAACTGAAGGGAGAAAGCCTGGAGGAGAAAAGATATGGAGAGGCAGAGTAAGAAAGGAGCATATGGAGAGAACATGTGGGACAAAACAGCTCTATTCTGCCAGTTCACTGGGGGCCCAGACCCACTTGAGATCAAGATGACACCAGAAGAGGATATGGGGAGGAATCCACAGCAGGTGCAGTTTCGTGCTATGTATGTGGCCCTGGCCAAGTTTAACTACAGAAATAGGCAGAAAATTTCCTGCAGAAAGGCCAAGTTCATTGCTCCCAATCTCCTGCAGGTGCTGGAAGCAACTGTAGTTCAGAATCTTGCTTTTTCAGGTCCCAGTACCTTGAAGTGATGCAAAGTGGCTTAGACATCTGCACATGGTTAGATGACATGGAGGATACAGAGCTACCCCAGAGGCAGGAAACAGCCTTGCTAGACTGGGCATTGTCTCCCTGTGATCACAAATTCCATCCTGCTTTTTCAAGCCTCATGTAACCCCTTCTTTCTTGATCTACAGTGCATGTGCCCTCCTCTGTGGAGTGAAGAAGAGAGATCTCTTCTACACCAATTGAGGAAGAAAATGAGTGGAGAGGACCTGGCTTTCTTTACAATATTGCAAAATTCCATTGGCTTCTGCAGATATGGAATGGCCCCCTCAATGTCAATCCCTATCTCCAAACACAGAGCCAAGAGAACTTCTGACCAAAGTAAGGTTGAACCATTCAAGCTTAACCTGAGGGCAAAAATCACTGTAACACATCATGATCAGGTACTTTCTCAAACTACCAAGAAACTGGTTCTTGGAAGAGCAGGCCTGACAAGGTCTTCACATAAAGTAGTGTGAGAGAGAGACTGCTTGGATGTGAGCTCTGGGGAAACAGAGATAAAGTCAGGAGGGTGCCATGAAAGTGGATTGTGCAGCAGTCAGACTATAGGAATGTACAAAGGGTGCAGATGGCAGAGAAGAAACCTGGCCATGGGCTAACATTCCTGAGTTTCTCTGTCTTTGCAATGAGATGGCAAGTGGCTTGTTTCCAGCCTGAAGGCTTATGTTTCAGAAGGCGGCTACCAAAAGGTAGACATTATCAGAGGTTGGACTCGATGATCTTGAGGTCTCTTCCAACCTAGAAATTCTGTGATTCTGTGTGATTATCTTGGAGAAGCTGAGAGCTCCAAATGTCTGCCTTGGCTAAGCCAAACAAGGCCCATTTTGCAGCTAGGATCATGGGATAAGGAGGATCTGGAGAGAATCAACATAATCACAAACTAACATAGTCCCTGCATACATCCATCCACGTTGTCATATTATGTATTAGTAAGAAGGCAGAATGCTCCCAGCTGTGGCCAATTCTGTTGCAACCAAAACAGTTCTGAAGAAAAATGAGGACAATTTCTAGACAAAGTGAATTAGTAAGCTGAGTAGGGGAGGTGCAGGTAAAATGAAGTATTTGTTCTTCTCTGCACAACACTAGGGAGGCACATGAAGAATTTTGTCCACTTTGGGCTCCCCACTCTATAAGTTAGGGAATAAGCCCATCAGAGGGCCACCAGGATGCAGGAGCACAAGACACCTGCAGGAAGGTTCAGAACTTTGTTCAGTGCTAAGAAGAGAAAGAGAAAGGGAGATCTTGTCTTCACCTAATCCAGAGGATGTACAGAACCACATCCAGGCTTTTCTCAGAGCTGCACAACGACGGAATGGGAGGTGATGGATGAAAGTTGCAACTTTTAGATATTATGAGTTTTTTTTTTTTTTTTCTACAAATTTTTCAAATGTGGGGAATGACATGCAGGGATTTTTAGAATTGTCTATGGAGTTACTCAACACTTAACTGGGCAAGTCCCAGAACGATCTGATTCCAGCTGGCCTTGTTGGACCAGATCACTTCCAGAGGTTCTTTGTTCTAAATTATTTTATAACTCTATGAGTTTCATTTGAGCAGTTGTCACAGTGCCAGAATTTGATACATAAAAAGCAGGAGTGCATGGTAATACCTAAGTTATACTTACCAGCTTACAAGCAGCAGATGACCCTACCTAGTGTTTATTTAATCTCTACTGTGGTCAAGAATACCATACAAATTATCTACTTTTTTATAGTGGTATTATATTGATTATTTTTACCTCTTTAGGAAGCACTGCTATAAAAATCTTTATACTCCCTCAAGTCTTTTAGCAAAGAGAATAAAAATCAAGTTTCACAGCTGTGCTAACATTAGGCCTAGACCCTTTTCAATACATATTAAATACAAAATGTTAAAATAACATTAAAAGCCTAATTTAAGCTGACAAAGGCAAAGAAATCAGAAATTGAATGAAAAAAAAAAAAAAAAAGATTAAAAGGAAAGTAACCTCTTTCTAGATGTATACACACCAACTTTCTCATTTTTTTAAATAAGATTTATGTTTATTTTGAAAGAAAAAAAAGTCCCTGGGACTATTAGGGAACAAATAACATGGGACCTTTTCCAAAATAATCTATACTAATTCATGATTTTCATAAATTTTAAATAAATTCATAAATTAAATACAATTACTAAATCCCAACATATAGGATTAAGGATATTGGTCTTTTTATGTTCCAATTAAATCCTTTGGAGTTTTCATACTGGAAGTATTGCATAATACAAAAGTTAGAATATTACATGCATTTAAATGTACTTCTACAAAAGTACTTAAGCAGCTTCTTCTCAAAAGTAAACAGTTCTTGCTCATTGTTTATTTTGGGGAGAGAAGTAGATCAGGAAGTTGAGCTAGTTCAAGTGTATTTTTATGGAAAGATATGTTTTCAGAATGTCTTATGTTAATATATTAATGGGATTTGCAAGAACATTCCATGAAAAACTAGCAGGAAAATTAGCACAAGAATGAAGTACATTAAAACAGACTGTTTGTTTGTTTGTTTTTGTTGTTTTGTTTTGTTAGATGGTATTCTATAGATTTTAGCAGAAAAATGGTATGATTGACAATTTCCTGTCTTTTTTGATTTCTACAGGTATATATGCATTGCAATACAAATTTAAATTCCTTTTGAAGCTCACTTTTTTATTGAAAAACGTGTATAGAAATGCTACCACTGAACACACCATATGTAAACACAAAAACTACAGTTTTGGAGTAGGGTAAGTCAAGAACTAGGTGAAGTTTGATCTGAGGACACCAGTTACAGTCATCTGTTCAGTAGTCTCTGCTGTGTTATACTGCTGGGTTTTGTCAGGTGCTTTGTAGCTGGAAGAGGAAGATGCCACATGAAGTGTCAGCCTTTGTTATTGAAAGGTGAATGACCTTTCAAAAAGTATAAGTCAAGGTCTCTAATAGTCTACCAATACAGTATTGTCTCAGAATTCCCCAACTGATTGTAGATATTGCATCAGGCTATGTCCTTCTATGCTGTAGATATAGCTTTTTCCCGCAAGGAAACACCTATTTTCATTTTTAAACAAAGGCATATAGATTTTAACCAAGTGAAAAAAAGAAAAAAAAGAAAGAAAGAAAGAAAGAAAGAAAGAAAGAAAGAAAGAAAGAAAGAAAGAAAGAAAGAAAGGTAATTCATAGCTTACCTTTAAAAATAGGTTCTGTAATATATTCTTATGTAATAGACCTACATTTAACATAGGAGCAATGGGGCATATTGAATTAAAGCTACAGTAAACTTAAAAGCTCTATATAAAAGCTAACAAATACTGCAATATTCTACTTATGATGGCTCAGCCACAGTCATTCCAAACAAAATCAGTGTATTTTGCTTATTATTTAGTATAGACTGCAGCAGATGGAAGAACTAGATGGGAAGGAAGTATTGAAATAATAATAATAATAATAATAATAATAATAATAATAATAAAAATAAACAGCTATGAACCAGAAAAAAGCAAACAAAACACATACACACACATGTGCACATGTGCACACAGGCACATACACACAAAAAACTTATTGCTCATCTGTTGCTTACCCCTAATGGCCCGGGCTCTACTTTATTTTTTTTCCCCACCTAGAAGAGCTCAGCTGATGTCAACCCCTCTTTATCATTTTCATGTAAACCATATAAACATTTCTTGTGTGGCATAATAGGTAGTTTGGGTGTTAGTTTTCAAAAACATCAAGCATGTGTATGACTTACAAACTCACATTACTTTGAAGTTTTTGACAGTTTTACAGAAATCACCCAAAGGCCAAATTAACAGTGGACATGCATGTCCACTAGAAGATGTGTTTTATGGTAAACTGAGCTTATGAAAGAAAATTTGAAGATACTTTCTCACAGGTCAAACTACTCATCAGTAGTTGGCAATCTTTCAATCTCATTTCATGGAAGATATAAACACTTCTCCAAATTATCTTTCTCCCTCCTTTCCCCCCTCTCTTTATATTAATACGATGATATATTATAATGCTTTTACAATTATTTTTTATTTTTCTTTATTTGTTTATTTATTTATTTTAAGCACAGATGTTACCACTCTTTTACCAAATATGATCTTACTGTCTAAATCATCACATTGTCTTCAATGAGAACCTCTATAGCAGAGGATATAGCATCCTGGTCATCATATAAGAAGAATGTTTTTATGGCTTTCTATATATTTTGCTTTAAGGAACTGGCTTACATCACTCTTCCTTCTCATTGTCCATGTTTTTGTCAGCTCAAGTATAGCTTCTGTGTACTTTACAGAGTTTTCCCAGATAATGAATCTGTAGAACAAAAGACAAAATTAGGAATAAGCACTGATACAATTTCAGTCTAGGTGATTCCTGCTGCAATCATTGCCTGCTTCCTCATTTTCCAAGACTTTAACAGCAAGTCAGCAGACTTAAGTTTTAGATAAAAGTCACCTAATTGCATTCCTTGGTTCGAGAAAAAATAAACTCACAAAAAAACTCATCTGTCTTGACTACAAAGTGAGTTTACAAAAGAATTTTAGTACAGAAAAATACTGGAGAGGGTTTTGAATAGTTTTATTATTGCAATATTTATATAACTACCTTTAAAAGCATAAGGACTGTTTTTCCTCTTCATACATTTGTAGCATAAATATCATCAATAGTGGTAGGAATCATATGCATGTTTGGAAAATAAACCCTTTAAAGACTATGTCTGAAATATACAGACTAGAAAAAGAATCCCTTAAAGGAGAAATACACCATTAATATATGCTGGTGATGAAATAATAAGCATTAAAAACTATCAAAGACAAGATGTTTGCTTGTTTACATTTTAACAAATCAGTAAAGACATAGATGTTAATTTTTGATCATCTCAAAGTAAGTTATATAAAGCAAAGGTGATATTAGATTCAACTTTAAATGCGTATGAAGAAAAAGAGAAGAGGAGGGGAAGGGAAGGGAAGGGAAGGGAAGGGAAGGGAAGGGAAGGGAAGGGAAGGGAAGGGAAGGGAAGGGAAGGGAAGGGAAGGGAAGGGAAGGGAAGGGAAGGGAAGGGAAGGGAAGGGAAGGGAAGGGAAGGGAAGGGAAGGGAAGGGAAGGGAAGGGAAGGGAAGGGAAAAGGGAAGGGAAAAGGGAAGGGAAAAGGGAAGGGAAAAGGGAAGGGAAAAGGGAAGGGAAAAGGGAAGGGAAAGAAAAAGAGAAGAGAAGAGAAGAGAAGAGAAGAGAAGAGAAGAGAAGAGAAGAGAAGAGAAGAGAAGAGAAGAGAAGAGAAGAGAAGAGAAGAGAAGAGAAGAGAAGAGAAGAGAAGAGAAGAGAAGAGAAGAGAAGAGAAGAGAAGAGAAGAGAAGAGAAGAGAAGAGAAGAGAAGAGAAGAGAAGAGAAGAGACCTCTGCAATCTTCTCACAAGTATAATATCTGTATAGGTAATTAATTGAATTAAACCTATGGCAGTGTGAAATGGTGTTGTGTATGGACTTGTATGTTTGTTTAAATAAAGCTATTGTTCTAGTGGGTATACCTGCTTTGATGGTAGGTCCTGTTGTCTGTCTCTGCAGAGGACAGAACACTGAAATTAAAGTGACTAAATGCATCTAGTTCAGCTGAAAACTCCATCACTATATAGATAAATAGCTTTTATAATTCAGACATTTCTATTAAACTTACTGAATGCAAAGGACTTTGCTTTTGGAAAGTTCTGAATTAAAGAATAAATAGATAAGCCAATTTATTGAGACAGACTACTTGGCAACTTCAAGTGTTTAACCATGACACTGTAGCTTATTAGCTAAATGTTGTGCTATTAAAAATAAATAAATAAATAATAAATCATTCAAAACTCACACTGCTAAATCCTGAATGCTGGTAAAATAAGCACATTCCCTATGTTTAGTCTGTAATAACCATGATGGACTTCTCTAGAACTAACAGGGTTAAAGCCTACAAGATACTTGTGTGAGGAAATCAGAGAGGCCAATTTTAATAGGAAACAAGCTTGAATTTGCAGTGATGTTAATGGCAGTTGTATGGTGTGATCAGCATATTGTATGACTGGGATCACAGCACAATCTTTTGAGAGCTAAATGAAATATAACTTTACCAGGAAAACCCTTACAATGCTATCCAGTACATTAGTCCTGGAAAATCTATACTCACTTTTACAGCACCTTTGGTCTAGATCACATATATGTTTTACCCTTTCAGTTATGCTTTTAGCTATTGAACTCTAGATCTTTCAGTCACGTGTCAAAATAAATACTGTCTGACAGTTAAAGAATACCTTTATCATCCCCCGTTGTTCACTGACTTCACAGACTCATACCTTTAGTCTTCACAAGAAAAAAGGAGACTGTGATCTCAATATTTCAACACTTTTATTTACCTTATCTGTAATATAATTAATAGATGACTGCATAAAGATCAAGGTGGCTATCAAAGAAAATGAGACAGCTTCATATAAAACTTGCTCTTTTGAATCAGTCTAGGACTCTATCAAAGCATGTGTGATAATTTCATGTAAATCCCGGTGTTCTGAATCTGTATCTTTTAACCTGTACATACCATTTTTAACATACTACATTTCAAAGACATTCAAAGCTGATCTAATTTGTATTACAGAATTACATTATAATCTGCAAGCAGCACATCATACTGATTTCTTAAAATTAATGTGGAAGCTCATTATAAAGACATCTACAGAGGGCTCATGTAGCTTTTCTCAAAAATACAGTGACTTAAAACAACCACATTCTGTATCTAAAGCACAATTTTTTTCTAGCCATTCATATACTTTCTCTAAATTCTGTATTTTGAAACTCAGCATATTGAGCATCAAGATCAAAATATTTATTGGCATCCAGGATTGCCATATGTAAAAAGAAACAGAATTTCTGGGGTTGAAATATATTTAAATATATATATATATATTTTAATAATGAGATGATGGACTAAGAGGATAGGTTAACATAATGCAAATTAATGTAAAAGTGAAGTACTGAAACAAAAAGTGATAGTACTAAGCAGAGCTTTAGCAAAGGGAAGTCTCTAGTCATTTTTCTGCAAATTTACATGAAAAGTCTAAGCAGACTTTTCAAAATTAACCTAATAAATTTAATACACAGACTTAAAAAATACCATGTAGGCTTTGTCATGACAAATTAATGGACCTTGTTTACCAGGGCGCCATCCTAACAAAGGTATAGTCAAAGACTGCCTTTTTACCAGGTTCCAGGGAGAGACGCTTTTTGGAAGATCACAGAAGTAGTAGCATAGACTTCCAGGCCAATCTATTT
This sequence comes from Aythya ferina, assembly GCF_964211825.1. Classification (NCBI taxonomy): domain Eukaryota; kingdom Metazoa; phylum Chordata; class Aves; order Anseriformes; family Anatidae; genus Aythya; species Aythya ferina. The sequence goes on from NC_140297.1 coordinate 95,105,323, forward strand.
AGACACACTATAAATTAAAATTTGACCACTATCTAAGTCTGGTTTTAAATTAACTCTGAGCCAGTGCACTGGAGCACTGTCCCATGCCAGCACTGCTTTCTGAGTAACCTATTACCTGCCTCAGTGAATTACATCTGACTCTTTTTATTCTCTTTCTCCAAACTAACAGGAACTACCCACACTACACAAGGTAAGAGTACAGAAATATTAAATGTAAAATATATGTGGCATACACAGCTGACCAATTGCAAGGTACATGAAATCATAGAAACTTGGAATGGTTTGAGATGGAAGGGACCTTAAAGATCATCTAGTTTCAATCCCCCAGCCATGGGCAGAGACAGATTCCACTAGCTCTGGTTGCCCAGAGCCCCATGCAATCTGGCCTTGAACACTTCCAAGGATGAGACATCCACACCTTGTATAGGCAACCTGTTCTAGTGCGCTCATACTAAAGAATTTCTTCCTAATGTCTATTCTAAATCTACCCTCTTTTGGTTTAAAACCATTATACCTTGTCCTATCACTACAATCCCTGAAAAAGAGTCCTTTCCCATCTTTTCTGTAGGCCTACTAAAAAGGAAAGAGGTCTACCTTGGCTCTTAAATTAAGTTTAATATACTGAATACTTCTGTCCGACTGAAGAAGCTGTAATAAAGCTATCAGTTTATAGTCCATGACCATGTCCCAGATCACTGTTAGATAATCTCATTACTGAGGATACCAAGACATTTGTACAATCATACTTCCTGTCTGTACAATTTTCTAATGGAAAGACGTCAAACCAGATCTTGTATCCTTGGTCTGGCTAATAACATTACTGTGTTTCTCCAAAGAATATGTCTGTATAAAGGGGCAAAGAGAACTGTTGGTAATCATAAACTCCTAAAAAGAAGCAATGCTTGCAAACCAAAACTGGTGTTACCAACAGTTAAAATAAGCCTTGAAAACCCTTTGTTTAGAACATGATGTATATGAGAAAAAGGTCTAAAACAAATATTTTCTCTGGTCAACTCCACAAAGTTTTTTGTGTGCTATCCGCAGAGAGGATTTCCAGAGTGCCTAAACCCTCATGAACAGAATCCAATTAGATATACCTGCTCACCCATCTCAGAATACAGCTTTAGAGCAAGACTGAGCGGTCAGGTTCAGAGGTGAGCTTTGCCTCATAGTTGACATGCAAAACAGGAAAAACAGTATCTGGATAGAGGGAAAAACAAAGGAATGCAGCTGAATATGAAAACCTAAACAAATTTGAAACATTGTATATCTAACATTATCTTTCTGCTGCATCCACCTGCAAGTGGCAAGTGTTTGCCCACTGTTTTGATTGTAAAGGCAGCAGTGTCTGGAGTTCCCATTCTCAAGCACTTAGTTGTTTTTTACACATTTCAACTATACAGATGTTAGATTTAGAGCATCCATTAACAAGGCTTTACATACGGTAAATAATTTTTACAAGGGAAGAGGAATGAAGACAGTACAGTGCACAAAGATGTGATAGCACTTTTCCTATATCTCATATTAGATTTTAGATTTTGTGTAGATCACTTTGTATGAAAATTGCTATGACGTTGTTAGAGATCATGCTCACATAACTGAGGACAAAATGTCACCCAATACCATTTAATTGGAAGAATGTGCATGCCAAGGACGAAACTTGGTCTCTTAATTCTAAGAAGGCATTATCAATCATGTAGAGTGAAAAGCATGAAAACTAAAGCCTATAACAGCTTTCCATTTAATCAAAGGAACCTCCTAACAGTATACCATCTCTACACTAAAGTGTAATCATCCTGGTATATATATTAATTATGCCCTTAAAAGAGCATTAAATTAACATGGTATGGAAACAAACCTTATACAGAGAAAACATTCTGTGCCCCTTACCAAAAACTATTTCATAATTCCAATGAACTTTTTAAGCAAACTTAAATCAAAAGAACAACCCCTCTCTCTGAATGCCATGAAATCTGCTGGCCTCTCTTAAGAACTCTTAAGAAAAAGCCCTAAAACAACAATTTCTATTCCCCAGAGAAAAAGTGTCCAAGCAGAGAAATGATCTCTGCTTAAAACAAGTGCTGATCTGAAGCTACTAGTGATGTTTCATCTTAGAGTGCTTTCCTTGTTTTTCAGGAAATATCTTAAATCCAGTACGGATTACAGATATGAAATAAAAAGCAGAGCCACATCTGGCTGTCACATCTGTGCAAAGCAAAGCTTACTTTGTTTGGTTTGTCTTATTTATGGGTGTATCTAAATTATCTGAAAGCTGTCTCAATTTTAAGTGCCATAATATACAAACAAATTTTATTCCATGTCACTTCTGTATAGTGTATTTTAAAGATATCTAAACTGAGGGAAAGGATTGCACAAAAATAACCTTAAAATATAACATAAACCTTGCAAATTAATAAGATACACTTTAATCTAAAATTGTTGCATGCTATTAAATTAGTCTATAAAATATTGTATATATATAAATTATTACATCTAATGAGGAAAACTGAAGCATTGTTCAGATTTTCAGCTATGTAAACAAATAGCAACCCATTAACTTACAAGTCTTAAAGTTAAGCTCTCAATCAAATTCAGTGAAAAATTTTGAAATATTTCTGTTTCAATAAATCATTAAACCACACAGCCAAGTTTATGCAAATATGTCAGTGCATTCCTTTGCAACAAAGCTGGTTAAAACAAGCTTAATGGTAAGCAGTGGCCTGAAGCAGATTCATTAACAGCCCTAATAAATAACTGGACCCAGAATAAATGTATTGATCACTTAATTTCTATTATGAGAAGAAAAGATAGCAAGGAAAGCATTAAAACTAAGAGAAGAAGAATCAGAAACAAAGCTTGGCAAACAGAAAGTAGCCATTTATAACTTTGCAAAATTTCAGACTGATGGTTACAAAAGGGATAGAGAAAAGGATAAGGAAAAAACAACAAAACAACATACACCAGTATGCATAGTAAATTTATCTACAATACACTGTAAAAGTATGAAGTTGTCAGCTTAATAGGAATACCAATGATCTTTTAATAATATATTTTTAAAATATTTATTGTCTGTAATGGGAAATTGCTAATAATTATTAAAAAAAAACCACCAACAACTATGTAATTTGGAAGTTAGATCAACAGTGACTTTTAGACGTCATGAATCATTATTTCTTTGAAGAAGCTGGAAAAGGAAAATCACATCACAGTTACTCAATGTACACAGTGAGAATAACCCCTGGGAATTAATTCAATGACATTTATAAGAAAAATCCCATATTTATGTATAGTTACTTTCTTTTTTTTTTTTTTTAAAGTTACATTCTCTCATACTAGACAAAAGTTACATACACCATATTGTTATATGATAGATTGTCTAGAAGAAGGCATACAACTTTTACATGTTTAAATTTAGTTCCCATTACAAATACATTCCATCATAGGACTCATTTCTCTAATGCTGTAATTTTGCTTTCATTTCCTCCATTCTCTACCAAAACTACATTGAGAGAATACACTTTAAAATGCTAACAATTTAGCACAAACAATTCAATAATTTAAAAGTATGTGGACATTTTTGAAAAATGTCAAGATAAAACAATTATGTTTAACAGAGTCAAACCTCATACAGTCATTTCATGCAATATGTTCTTCATGTTGTATTCTTTAGCTCAAAATAAAGATATGGAATGCTTTACAATAGACAAGAATGACATTTAGACAAGATTAAAACCATATTGGCTTGAAAAATCATATTCAGACTGGAAAAAGAAGATACAGGTTATATAATTTGCGAAATGATAGAAAACAACTTCTATTGTGTTACAGCTTTTGTATTTAATTATATTCTGAAATACTGGTAATTATAATTCGATAGATTTTTTTCATGTGCAAACACTTACATAGAGAGACCAAGTGAAATAATATGACAAACTTCAAAGCACTCAAAAGCTGAACTATTTAAATGGTCCTCAAACAGGTCAACTTCTGGACTGTTCATTGTAGAATGCACGGAGCACTGAAAATTAGAGTGATAAAACTGTTTTAGTTGAGATTTCAGCGATAAAGTAATTTATCTTTACTGATTTACTGACAGAAACACATCTTTTTGTGTCTTTGGAAGTCATGAAGATAAAAGACTCCACTTCATGTAGATGAACTATTACTATTAGGAAAACAGGAAGAATATATTGGATACGCATTCAAACTGTAAGCTCTCTGATGAAGGAACTACCTACTCCTCTGCCCTTATGTATAGCAGGGCTTTGTTTTTGGTTAGTTCATGGCAATACCATAGTAAATAAGATTAATTCAAAATAATGAGAGCAATTTGGAGGTTTTTTGTTTTTTGTTTGTTTGTTTGTTTTTGGTATAAATTACATTTGGAAGATGTAGGAAAGTTCCTGTTCTGAAGGTCAGTATAATTCTTATAGAGCCCTTAGGCACCACACCTCTAAGTGTAGAACTGTAGGGAATGTTAAATAACTTCATATTCATTATTTTCACAGTAATTAATTGTACCCAATCTTCTAATTCAGTAAGATCTTCAACCTTGAACTAGTTTTGTCTTTCCCTCCTGCCAGGCGGATAGTCTTTCCCTCAGCAGCCAGGCAGATAGTTGCAGAAGGAAACTGAGGATGTTATCCAGCCCATTTCCTTGATCTCAATTTGAGTTAACATTACTTATAGTCAGGGAAATATTTGTCCAATCTTATTTTGAAAACTAACTATTCTTTCCAAGAGATTAACAGTTTTAAGTCTTTATTTCTTTCATACCCGCACCGACTGTGGGGAACAACTTACTTCTTTTCTCAGTTAAATTGGCATATTGTGTATTTACTACTGCTTATATCTTCTTCAAACTAAACAACTTCAATGTTACAAATATTCTCTGTAAGTACCATCTCTCAGATCTGTTACTGTTCTTCGTTGCCTGTATAAACCTTTATTGAACAATGCCACATACAGGAGAAAAGACCACTCCAGCTGAGGCCTTGCCTGTTTTAGGAAAGGACTGCTACCTACATCCTCAGCATGCAGTTCATATTTTGGAAACTGACAATTTAATATCTATCTTCTGGTTCACTAGTGAAAATACAGTTTTCAAAAATATTTCAGTACATTCTAGTCCCTGGTTTTCTGTCTTAAGACTGTGTGTAGTTTATTTGTCAACAAACTACAAGACATATTTCCTCCACACTTTTCATCTTGTAGAAGAAAATGAGACCAGTGTGACTGGTCTCATATATTTTTTAATTTGTTCCTATATTATTTTCCCTCTTTCTACCTGTATAACTTTTGAAATACAGTTGTATGAAGTTAAGCTGCCTGTTTGTAATTCCTATGTCTCCCTTGCACTTCTAAAGGTCAATACTATCTGCACTAAGTTAGTTTTCTGGAATGTCATTTACTAGCACAAGTTTTCCAGAAGGACTTCTAATTTATCTGACAGTAGTGAAATTATTCCCTTGTGAATTTTGGAGTTTAAATGGACTTGTCCAGCTGACTAAAAATAATGTAAATATTTTTAACAACCTCAAACTTATTCTTATCCTTCTGTAACCTGACTCCTCATCCTTCTGTCATAAGCACTGCCTGTTTGACTGAAGTTTAACTGCTTAGCGAAGACTGGAGAAAAAAAAAAAAACATCAAATTTACTTTGCATTTCTTGATATCATATATTGATAGCGTTCTGCTCCGTTGTGTTCTTTTGCTAGTGTTCTTCTTACATGTGTCTCTTGCCAGAAGTATTCTGCTTTGAACCTTGACTTTCCTCATACTGCAAACCTTATTTTATATTTTATTTTAAAATAAAATATATGCAAATATTATTTTATATTTTAATCTTATTTTCATAAATTACCTAGCTTCTACTTCTCTATTCTTCATTCTTAAATTTTAAGTGATTGAAAAACACTTTATCAAAAATTTCACTTTCCATCCTTCATCTGCCACTATGTAATATACAGTTGTGCCCTTGATATAATTTTTAAAGCAATGGTTAACTTTTGAGAACTCTTTCTTCTCCATTAGATTGATTTTTCATAGGAGCTTAGTCAAAGCTGTGAGTTTATCAGTATGCTTTCATACCTTCTAACGCCTTAATTTTCTGTTCTCATTCTCTTTCTTCCTAAGAAATAAAAAAATACTGTTTTGTTGCCAGTCTCATCACATTGCCTTTCATCTTCAAATTTTCATCTAGTTCTTCTCAGTTGATTAGAAGTGATTCTAGAAAGTCCTCCCTCTTTGCTTCTTTTTCTCTCTTCTATTTGTATAAAAAATTGTCAACATATTGCAAAATGATGTGAGACATTTAGTTTTTGCTTTATTCTTTTCTCAGCAGATCTCTGAATAAAGGCCACCATCACTATCAAATCATTAGATGACTCTGCTTATTGTTAAAAATAAATAAACTGCTGTGATTGCTTAATTTTCCTGGGGGTTGAGAATGAGAACATCTAATAAACAAAGACTCAGGACCACAATTTTCCATCTTATGAGAGGCCTGTGTTTCCTTTACAACCAAAAGTGCTTGTCAGAAATGGTATTTGACAGCTTCTACTGCTCTCTCTCACCTCCACACATTGATTTTCACCTTGTACAGTACTTTAGCTTCAATTAGGCACAAGGTGTTATGCCTGAGACCACTTAGATACCCATCAGAAAGGCTACAGCCAACCACTGCTGCTGTGGAGACCAAGGACAGAAAAACTGATTTGGCTGTCAAACACTCTGAAAAAGGTTTCATGGTAGCTGCAGGCTAAAAACATGAACTATAAGCAATGTAGTTATAAAGTAGATGGAAAACAAACTCCATGGTTACCCAGCTCTTTCATTATGATCAGATCATTTGGCACATCACTGAAGAGAACTTACTCTGGAAAAAGACTACATTTTTTTTCCCATGAGCAGTTCAATAAAATAAACTATTTTATGGGTCCAGGAGATGATGGAAGGGGTCAGAAGGAAATAATTTGTTTTTATTTTGCTTTAGAAATTAATTTATTTTTTTATGGCAATTTATAACAAATTCTTGGGCATTAAATACAAAATACTAAAGCAAAAGTTAAAAAGAGTGAGTATCAGTATTTTTGGAATGAAAATTAAAATGTGCTGCGACTTTTACAGTCCAAGTCATTATATTTTATGACTTAGGTTAACATTATGCTATAAAATATAGTAAATAACTGTTAAAAGCAGTCATTTGCTCAGAATTATTGTGAGTTTTATTTTAGGAATGGTTCAGATTTCCTTTTTTTTTTTTTTTGTATATATGGGTTATTATTATTTTTTAATTTTACTGCTGAGCACTTAACAGTCTTCTGTCATACTGAGTAGACAGTCTATGTTAAGAAATCAGATTTAAATAAGCCAACAGCTACTCTGATCTCACCTCCTCATTCATAAAAAATTGTACATGGGGATCTTTCTTTTCTAACCAACCAATGTCATATAGCAGGAGTCTCAGCATGACATAGTAGACAAATTCAACTTCTTGCTTAAAAGTCCAGCCTTTCACATCTTCTTTTCCTAATCAAATGCAAAAAACAACAACAACAACAACAAAAAAAACAGTAACAGTTTACAAACCATATTAGTTTTCTGGAGTGTTTCAAATATTTATAACCAGACTGTTAAAAAAAAATAATTCAATATTATGATTATGGGTGTCCTGAGGTAGTTCAGGGGCCTGTGGGTTTCCTCTTTTGATCCAAGACTGTGTTGCAACAGATAGAAAAGATATTTTTGATGTATCTGTACTCTTCTTGCGTATGGGATACTTTGATTGTCATTTACTGTCATAATACTTCTTTATTAAGGTATTTCGTTATTCCTCCAGGTCATCTAACACGTCATTAAGAGTTTTAAACTATCCAGCATCATTTTATCAACGCATTCTACAGTGCAATGCACTGTGGTTTTCTGGCTGCGGGTTCAAAGAGGTTGGACATACACTTTTCTACATAGTTCAGAGTTTGTCATTCCAATGAGTCTGTAAGACCTTTTCATATTTGCTGGAAGACATGTTTGAGTTTGGCCCAAACTATGATGTGAAATGTTTATTTACTTCTCTTCCTGAAATACTACTGAAACAAGCTGGAACACACAAGGTTCCATCTGAACAAAGGGAAGCATTTATTTACTGTGCAGGTGACTGAGAACTGGAGGAGGTTGCCCAGAGAGTTGTGGAGTCTTCCTCCTTGGAGATCTTCAAAGCTGCCTGGACATGGTCCTGGACAACCTGCTTGAACAGGGGGTAGGACCACATGACCTCCAGATGACCTTCTACATGACCTTCTACATGACCTTCTAACCTGAACCAGTCTGTGATCTGCTATTGTATTACTCAGACTTGTTGACTCAAATGTCTTGCTCTTTGCAAAGCCACCTTGAGCCATCAGTTACAGTCATCTACCATTTTTCCAAATCAAGATGTAATTTCTATAGACCATAATATAAGTTCTATGGCAGGAAATACTTGCTATATTTTCTTGTGAATCAACATCTTGTAGATGTTGCATATCATTCAATAATCATTATTATTATTATTTTTTTTCACAGCAGAACTGAACTGTTATTTCAGTTTAAGCACTCCACTTGAACACATATCATTAATCAAACGTAGAAAAGCAAGCAATGTCAAATACTTCTCCCATATTTTCCCTTTCCTATCCTCCTTTAGTACAATGACAATTATTTTTCTTTAAATCAGATGTATATACATGTATAAGTGTGAGATCTGCATTTTTCAACAATGGTGACCAGCTTATGGACTCATTCCCTTTGTTTCTTTCCTCAAGCTGTAATTTCCAGAGCAGTGTGGCCATTCATCTCCATTCTTTGTTGTAAGGGAGGATTTTCCCTATGAGATGCATACATCTTAGGACAATAGATCTACCTTCTTTTTTCCCTGAAGTGTGACATAAAAATCTCCTTCTGTTATAATCCTAGCCCTGCAGGACTTGAGATGTTTCACAAACTAATATTCTTCCCTTGACACTTTTGTAAAATTTTAATCCTTTTCAGTTCTGTTCACTCAAACACATGTTCTCTTTGTGCAAATAAGTTCTCCTCCATAGGTACTTCATTTAAAAATCATACATACCTCTGCTTATAGCTTTTCTTTAAGTGTTGGTATTATGGTTTCTGCTACTATGTTGACTGCTGTACTGTCCTATTCAACACTGAGAAGTGTTCCATTTGCTTTGAAGATGAATATAGATGATAGCCCTGTGAAGAAGTTGTCTCACTATTCATGACTACAGGACTGAGTGAGCCAATATGCAAGTACATGTTAAATTGTAACATTTCTAAATGTAGGCAATTGTTTCTGTTATATATTTCATGACATGTAAAAATTTGCTTTTCAGACTATTTTATTTACCAAGTCAGGTTGTCATTGTTCTGTCTCACAGTTCTTTCCTTAAGAATTTTGTTTTCAGAATTGCAGGGTATCTCACTAACTAGGATACTAGGATTTTTATTCAAAACACTAGATTACCTATATACATGTATGTAGTATATATGTACATATGCATGTAGTTTATATACATGTATATATGTATATATGTCGTATATATGTGTTTATGTAGTATACGTAAATAGGTAAAAAATTCTCACTGACTCACTATTTCATAGGCAAGAGCTTGAACCAGTAAGCTGTTACAAAAAAGTTGGCTGGGCGACTAGTTAGCAATATAGGATTCCATGAAACAGGCAGAGCTTCATAGATTCTCTTTGTTGTTTCTTACTAACTAGTTTAAATATCTTTGTGTTCAGTATGCTGGTTATTATGAATCCCAATCCATTCACTTTTCTTCGGCTAATTAATTTATGTATTTAGGAGTTTCAAATACTTAATTTGACATTATAAATTCCATGTCCAAATTTCAGATGTTGCAGAGCTCATCATTACAGACCAGTTAGTCTCACCTCTATCCCTGGAAAGGTGTTGGAACAGCTTGTTCTGGATGTCATCTCCAAGCAATTGGAAGAGAAGAAGGTTATGAGGAATAGTCAGCATGGATTCACCAAGGGGAAATCATGCTCAATCAACCTTTTTGCTTTCTATGATAGCATCACCAGCTGGGTAGAGGGGGGGGAAAGCAGTGTATGTCATCTACCTTGACTTTAACAAGGCTTTCGATACTGTCTCCCATGACATCCTGCTAACAAAGCTGAGAAAGTGTGGGACAGATGAGAGGACAGTAAGGTGGGTTGAGAACTGGCTTACTGGCCGGGCTCAGAGGGTGGTGATCGGCAATGCAGAGTCTGGCTGGATACCTGTGACTAGTGGTGTTCCCCAAGGGTCGGTGCTGGGTCCAGTCTTCTTCAACATCTTCATTGATGACCTTAATGAGGGAATAGTGTCCACCCTCAGCAAGTATGCCAATGACACAAAGCTGGGAGGGGTGGCTGACACGCCAGAAGGCTGTGCTGCCATTCAGTGAGACCTGGACAGGCTGGAGAGCTGGGTTGGAAGAAACCAAATGAAGTTTAATAAGAGCAAGTGTAGAGTCCTGCACCTGGGAAGGAACAGCTGCATGTATCAGTACAGACTGGGGAATGACCTGCTGGAGAGGAGGACCTAGGTGTCCTGGTGGACGACAGGTTGGCCATGAGCCAACAGTGTGCCCCAGTGGCCAAGAAGGTGAATACGATCCTGGTATGCATTAAAAGGAGCGTGGCCAGCATGTCAAGGAAGGTGATCCTCCCTCTCTACTCTGCCATGATCAGGCCTCACCTGCAGTACTGTGCCCAGTTCTGGACTCCCTGGTACAAAAAAAAGACAAGGATCTCCTTGAAAGAGTCCAGCAGAAGGCCACAAATATGATATGGGGCCTGGAGCATCTTCCCCATGAGGAAAGGCTGAGAAACCTGGGTCTGTTCAGCCTGGAGAAGAGAAGGTTGAGAAGGGATCTTATCAATGTTTACAAATATCTTAAGTGTGGGAGACAGAGGGATTTGGCCAACCTCTTTTCAGTGGTTTGTGGGGATAGGACAAGGAGTAATGGCCAAAATATGAAGCACAGGAAGTTCCGCACCAACACGAGAAAGAACTTCTTCATGGTGAGGGTGACAACGCACTGGAACAGGCTGCTCATGGAGGTTGTGGAGTCTCCTTCTCTGGAGGTATTCAAGATGCACCTGGACGCCTGTTTGGGCAACCTGTTCTAGGGAACCTGCTTTGATAGGGAGGTTGGACCCAATGATCTCTTGAGGTCCCTTCCAACCCCTACAATTCTGTGATTCTGTGAAAAAGTTGCTTTTAATGTTTCAAACACTTATCTTTGAGCTCTTGATATCTTTCTGTCTCAGGTGTCTTTCTTTTTGGTATTTCAGTCTATTGGCTAACCTAAGAACAGTATCACGAAGATTTCATACACTTAGTAAATTCAAATACAGTAGTTTAGCTAAGGTTCAACTACTAGGTTTCTGAGAATCACTTTAAGTTTTATTTAATACTCCAATCATCATATTACTTCTCATCATGGAGGCATGTTAGTCCTTGATTTTGAGTGAAACCAATTTTCAGAATTTTCTATTAGCTGGGATTTCTTGCTCCCTTGGTGAAGTTGTCATGCATAGCACCTTGATATCAGTGGCAGAAATTGCAACAAACAAGAAACATTATGAAGTTCAGGAAATGTTAGTTAACTCTTCAAACAAAATGTTTCTGAGCTCAACAAACAGAAATGTTGTATGCCTTGAAAAAAATCTGACCATTACTGACAAAATAACAAGGTCATGGTGAATAACAAATCAGCAATTCTGTTAACTCACTGAGTACAGATCTCACAGGTTCCATCTTGGACGGTACCTACAGGAGCTGTAATTGCAACATAAGTTTTTATTCTAGACCAACAGCTGTGAAAATGCTGCAGCCTACTTCATCATGGCGTTGTGCAATTCCTGTGCCCAAGTTGTGTTTTTACAAGTACCTGAACCTAGCTGCTGACAGAAGGGGGTGATATTACTCAGCTTTCCCGTGCTTCTTGCTCCTCAAATTCTCACTCTTCCTTTCTACCTTTCCTGCTTCTAGCTACATGCTCACAGTCCTCCTCTGTTAAACTGGCTGCACCCTTTGTTGGTTTATGAAAGAGTTGCATTCTGTAGACCTGAATATCGTATTCAGATTCTTTTTTCCTTCCTACATATTTTATTCTGCCAGGTTAGTGAGCTAAATTGACTGGTAGAATGGTGCAACAAACTTTAAATGTGGAGGAAGTGGTTATGAATGGGGAGCAGAGGTGAAGGGCACTTATGATTTACTTATTTCATGAAGTACCAGTCTCTGTGTCTTCATCCTGGATGCCTGAAATGGTAGAATTACAGCTCTGCTGTCCTATAGTCCAAAGGAGGATAGAAAGTAATATTTTTGAACAAATAAATATCTGCTATATGGAAAGAGATATTGTATGAAAGTCCTATCTGAAGACACTCAAAATTTATATATGTTGGTCAGCTGACAATAAATAAATATAAAAACATAGAATGTACTAGATAAAATTAGTTTTGCATAAAAATCAACTGTATGTGATGTGTTAAGCGAGAAGTAGGTGAAAGTGGGGCCTATTCATATATTAACAGTCATATGTGCTACAATAAAATAACTTTGCATAGTCTTCAAAGGTGAATTCAACCACAAGCAAAGGGTTTACTCACAGATATTGTATCACTTAAGTGTAATAGTTTGGTTCTCAAAATAGATATAACGGAACTGCAGGTACTACATGAAGCCATATTCTTTATATGGAACATAATCTGATGTTAGTAAAAAGGTGGTGAATAACAGTATTTTCTTGGTGAACCTTAGATGTTAACATAGTCAACACCTGGAAACTACAAAATTTATAAAAAAAAAAAAAAAAGTGAATTATGGCCTCAAAAATTATGGATATATCTTATACATCCACAACAGTAGAGCCACAGATATCCTGATATTCCTAGACTATATTCCTAGAAGAAAATATTTTTTCTAACTTTTACTGAAATAAAGATTCAAACACCTTGTTTGACTCCAAAAAATGCGTAACCTCTGGTTCTAGAAATACAAACTTGTGAGGAAGAGAAAACATTAGAGTACTAAAGGAAGCATCTGAAATATTTTGGTCTCAGATCTAAAATGGAGTTTAGGTATCTAATTAGAATAATATTAATTCAGAACTTTGAAATCCAATTCTAATATTAAGTCCAGCCATACTGAAAATCCTCCTCAGTTTTCAGTGAATTCAAATAAATAAATAAATAAATAAATTCTAGAGGACATTCAGATGTCAGCGCTACTTTCCAGGTAATTATGGCCATGTTTCTATTGCTCTGCCTAGAACCATCTCGACAGTGATGAGCAAACAAAGTGCCTGGAGAGGAAGAGACATTGCAAGTATCTATATCTTATCTTGTGTTCTCCAAGGCTAATCAAATCTTTAACACCCCCTCTTCCCACATATTTCTATATGTTTCAATTGCTAATTACTACTAGTAAATATGCCTCTCTTTTTTTTTTTTTTTTTTTTTTTTTAATTTTTTGTTTTCTTCTTCACATTACCATGATTATAGAAAGGTTTTGGTCTAATTCAGCTAGTATTTTAAACAAGGAAGCAATTTGATCTGCACTCTATATTTCTATTTACATTTTCAGTAGAAGTTTTCATCCTTAAATTTCTTCTCTCACTTGTGGCAGCATCTCTCCAGACACTATATATTTATATAGTTTATTTAGTCTATATATTAGGCTATATTATTTGCTGTCTTTATGTATTTTCCTCCAATATAGGCCAATTCTATTGTGCTCCATGCTGTTTGAACTAACCTCTAACATAGACTGATTTAAACTCTGCTTCATCTCTCCCATGTTCAAAATGTACTTTTGTACTCAGAAGACAAATGAATGCCAACAACATGTAGTTGACTTTGATGCTTAACCTCTGTATTGAAAGTTTGTTATAGTATCTCTCTGAAGAAATATAAACACAGAGAAATCATCTCAGTTACTACATAGCCTCAATGTATGTCTTAAACTGAAAATGTCTCTATGACAAGAAGGAAAATTTATGTAACTGCATGAATTGTGTTAAAATGTTACTGTTGCAGACACACTCAGGGCTTCACCACCATTGACATAGTATTACACATGGCTAAGGGAGGAAAGGAACTTTGTTTTTTCTTGCAGTATTAGTAGCAGTGTTACCGATATCTTTATAGGCAAAAAATCAGAATGGTTTTTTATTAGGTAAAGGAGAAAGTATTATTTTTAGTTGTTTTGTTCAGAAATACATTATTTTTTCAGTTATGTGTTCCTCTGATATGTTAGAAATTTGGGGCTTGATAAGACTTTAGGAATCACTTATATTTTCCTCTGTTACCATGAGAGAAACAGGTGACAGAAAATTCTCTAGCATTCCCTGTTTTTTCCTGATTAGGCCATGAGGAAGAAAGTATAGGTTAAGTAAAGAAAACTAGCCCTTTTCTTTATCTCTGTCAGCAATGGGACAGAATCACAGAATGTCAGCTATGAAGCCTGGAAGTACATTTTTCTTAAATGTTTTTGTATAATTGAGCTTGAGATGACTCTGTCATCTCAAATGTTTATACTTTTTTTTTTTTGTTCACAGTTTTGTTTGTTGTTGTTACTGTTATTGTCATTTTTTTTTTTTTTTCCTAAGGATCTACCACAAGTGAAGCTATATCAGTGCAAAAACATTGTTTAGGACCTGTTTGTTTACAATTCCCATGTCCAGCAACAAAAACCCAGGATGAGACAATCCTTGAAGACAGACATTGTTAATGGAACACAATTATACTTCATCTTTCACAAGCAGCAGGCTTAATAGCAAGGGTTGTTAAGTGTACAGTCTTGTGGGGATGATAAACTATGAAGAGTTCATATGGGGATGGTGTACATGGAATGAATATGTTCCAGTAAATCTGTAAGGAAAATATATAGATATAATGGCTTACCCTACTCTGTCAACACTTTGAAATTTTAGTAATCTCTGCCTCATGTTACTCGATCACAAGAAACTGATTGATGTTAAATAGGAAATCAGAAATGTACAAACTGAAATTGGACATACAAGAAAAGTTTCAAATGCTATGAGAACATGATAAACTACCTATTGAGTGACACTTATCACATCTAGTGGCCTACCCCATTCCTTTTCTCTAACACTGGCACTGGGGGATGGCATTTAACATGTGAATTTGTCCACCTGCTTTTTCCCCTTCCTGCATATTCTATCTAGTATCTGCTTTGCCCTTGAGATTGTCCAATTTCTTTTTGAAATGATAAGAATATGATTACTATGTGTTTGCATAATCTTCTATGAGAGCCATTTTGAAAAGTTCAGTACCTGTTCAGTAAAATAAAATTTTTTCTTCCATCTGTTTTAATTCCCCTCCTACTAGGTTTAGTAACAGTTCCACAATTCTAGATTTTAGGAAATTACTAAATAAAGATTCCTGATGATCTAACTCCATCATCATCAATATTTTATAAACTTCAATTATAATTCCCCTCAGCCCTCTCCATTTTTTTTTCCCCAATTATTAATACTACTGCTTCATTTCTGTAATCATTTTAGTTACTCTTTTTTGTATCTTTTTTGACTCTTTCAATGAATGTTTCGATGAATGTTGAATGTCAGTCAGGGAGTTCTAGTACTCAACATTGAAATTGTCACCAACAAACCAATGAATTGAATCCTCATTCTTCTGATCCCTTAGCCCCATGATACTTGCCATCCTTTCGAGTCACAGTATAATGAACACATTTACTGCCTTGCAATATGTTGATACCATTTAGTAAGTATATCCTTGTGCAAGTAACAGGAATAAACAAAGATTATTATTTTTTTTTTGTCACTAAAAATCCATTTCAACATAATATTATAGAAAATATTCCTTCAATGCTTACTCAGCCTTTCTTTTTCACTCATCATATTTTAATTCTCCAGATAGTTTAGTAGAGGGATTTACTAGCAGGAACGTTCACTGGTATATAGATCACACAATCAAATATGATTTAAAAATGTATATACATGAATATTTGTAAACCGGAGCTGAAGTTTTATTCAGCCATTGACAGAAGAGAAATAAACTCAATAAAATATCTGGGCAATCATAACATCAAAATTCCCTATTAGTATCTATTTCCAATTAATTCTTTCACTATAAGATAGAGCTATGAATGAATCACATGAATAATTAATTGATTAATTTCAAATAAACAAATCTGAGAAAATTATGAACTGTTCACAGAGTCTGCAAACAGAAAAAAAAAAAAAGAAAAAATTATCGTATAACTTATTTATTATGAATAATTCTTGCAACTCTACATGAGGCACTGGTACTCTGAGCATCCATTATTTATATGTGCTTTTTACTGTTTTTTCTTTCTTTTTTTTTTTTTTTTTTTTTTTGTAATAGCATGAAAGTTATAAATGTGCAAATACAATGTTGCTCAAATATATCACCTGAAATTTTGACCAGTGTGTCTGACACCTTTCAAAATTCATATCATTAAATTTCAGCTCTGAATACCACATAGGTCCAATTTCAACTTCCTTTAGATGCATGCTCCTTTACTCACTTGAGTTGAGGAAGAATGACAGAAGATTTTCATAGTTATAAAGGAAATCTCGAAAGATGGTACAATAATATCTGTAATTTACATGGATGTTAAGCATGGCAAGGTGTAACCATTGTTATCTCAGAAGGAAAAAATATTCATCACCAGATGGCTGCAACTGACAAATTTGCATTATACAGGCTTTATTTATACATTTCTTCTTACAAACAGATTCTAAATTAAATTATAAATAGCATACTCTAAACACACCTAGAATTTCTTCCTTGGTCAAACAAAATATTGAAAAGATCATGAAATCTATTATGTTAAAACATAATCAAAGGTGATAACACAATAATGAAATGTAATGACATTTTTATTTCTGCTTGGCAGAAATAGCACTGAAGAGCACTGAAGAGATGTATAGATGTCACCCTCAAGACAGGGTCCAATGTATTCCAGGAACATCGTTCTGCTGTGCCATCTTGGTCATGAACAGGGTGACTGGGAGACTTCCAGGGCTTTGGCTCCTTCCGTAATCTTTTTTTTCTTGATTTCCTGTCATGGCACTGTCACTAATTACATTCCTACCCCAGTGCTACAGTGATTCTCTGATTCCTTGATTTATGTAGGTTCCTTGGAAGGCTAGCTTAGAAATGTGAATAGTGGATTAAATGGTGAAGGAATGGGGGAAAGGGTAAGCTAAATGTATTTCTTTTTATGTATTATATGACCCTAAAAGTAGGTGTGCCTTTAGATCATGACTGCAGTCAGGTTGAAGGCTTGAAGTGAACCTCTCCTATGAAGAAAGGTTGAGAGAGTTGTGGCTGTTCAGCCTGAAGAAGAGAAGGCTTCTTGGAGACCTCATTGAAGATTTCAATATTTAAAGGGGAGGCTGGTTATAAAAAAAGATGGAGAACAACTTTTTGCTCAATCAGATAATGACAGTACAAGGGGGAATGGTTTTAAAATGAAAGAGGAGAAATTTAGAATAGATGTTAGGAGGAAATTATTCACTCAGAGGGTAGGAAGACACTGGAACAGGTTGCTCAGAGTAGTTGTGTATTCACCATCCCTAGAGGTGCTAAGTTGCTTAAGTTGCGCCAGGGGAGTTTTAGGTTGGATCTTAGGAAGAACTTCTTTACCGAAAGGGTTGTTAGACATTGGAACAGGCTGCCCAGGGAAGTGGTGGAGTCACCATCCCTGGAAGTCTTGAAAAGATGTTTAGATGTAGAGCTTAGGGATATGGTTTAGTGGGGACTGTTAGTGTTAGGTCAGAGGTTGGACTCGATGACCTTGAGGTCTCTTCCAACCTAGAAATTCTGTGATTCTGTGATTCTGTGTTCAAGACCAGGTTGGGCAAGGCTTCGGGCAACGAGGTATCCCTGCCCATGGCAGTGCTGTTGGAACTGGATGGTCTTTCAAGTCCCTTCCAACACAAGCTGCTCTATGATTCTATGAACTGAATTTCCTGCTCTTGTCTGTACACGTTGCTTTCATTCCCGTCACTCATCCTAAGGCAGCTACCAAAGGGTTACACCAAAATTTCTATACAAGGGCCTCCAAGATTTTCTACATTGCCACCTTCAAACAAACTACCCTCTAACTCCGATGCTTGGCATTATCCTTCCTGTATCTCTTCTCATGTCACGTATTTCTCCCACACTACCCAGCTCTTCCTGTGAACCTGTTATTCTCATAGTGATTATCATCTTGTGCCAAAACAAAATCTGTCAAGCTTGGGATGGATATGAGAGATCACAGGGAAGAAATGTCTGTGCATGAGGGCCTCCCTTTCCCTGTCAGCCTTCAGCTCATCAAATACTACTTCATACAGGCAGTCCTTCTCCAGATTTGAATAAAGTGCTTTTCATAGGGAAGTTCACTATGAAGTCAATCACCTGAACATGAATTTTCTTTCATTAAAGCCACCTATACAGGTACAAATCTGCAAAATCATAGGCAGCTGTTTAACATCACAGATATACAAAAATGAGGCAATTTCAAATCATTGGTTTTGTGATTTTATATTGGCCAATTCCAATGTATTTCATGATTACAAACTGACCAAAACCAGTTTCAAGGTGCTAATCTAACAAGGCCTGTAATAACAGGGCCTCTCCCTTTTCCAGTCAGTTAGACTTATTAAATGAAATTTAATTCTTTGAAGTGAAAAATGCAGGTAAATTATTTCAAAGATGTCTGGCAGGTGATTTCTTTAATATTATTATTATTATTACCTTTCTGAGTGAGATTTTTGCATTTTTCATGGTCTTCGTCTGAATCCAGATTCCAAATTCTCTGTCAAGATTTAAAATCTAGGAAATAAGTCTGTTACCATTCTCAGTAGGTGCCACTTACATGCCTCTGTATTGTGTCTGTCAAGATGAAAGGACAATCAAAAAAGTGTTTGACCTCATCTATGCAGTGCTTCTCTATGGTGCAGATTTAGTCTAAAAATTTTAGACCAAAGTAGTAAACTAGATAGCAGTTATATGAAGACCCCAAAATAATATATTCTCTGAGGAAAATTCAGAGATTACTGCATGTAACTCTACTGCAAAAGCACTTGCAGTTTTGGTTGCAGTTTTGGAAATGATAATAAAAAGTATTGAATTGCAAAGAAGCTAATGAGAAACACAAGAATCAGGCTCATAAGTTTTGATTAACCTTCTGAGTTAACAGTCTGATACTAAGTAATCCATTTTTTTTCTAAATTTTGTTTTCATAGAAATATATTTAAATCCGTACATATGATTATTTGATACAGAAACAATTCAAATACAGACAGAAATAAACTGTGATCACAGAAAATTACCATGTCTCCTTATGAACTTTGCTAATGTATAGGAATAAAGCTACATTTTGTTTTCTGTGTTAAATTTTAGCTTCATTATTTCAGTCTTATCTGAACCCAATTATTTGTAGCAGAAAAAAAAAAAAGAATTAAAAATAAGTAAATTTCTTATCTCTTTTAAAACTAAAGTCAAAATACAGTAGACCTTGCTGTTCTCTAATAGGTTTTATTATCATTATTAATGTTGCTTGACACTTTAAATAAAGTCTTTGTTTCCAGTGCTCATTACTCTATCCACAGATTTAAGCAGTAGTCTGACTCTTTACATTCTGAGTGTCCAGTCATCTCTGATTTTTTGTAAGATTTGAGAACAAAATAAAGATGACAGAAACAGGTGGAGCAAGAGTAGGTATGGAACTAAGAATTCAGACACCCTTGAAAATGAAGATATGCTTGCTTTATCTATGTTAAAAGAGAAGAGAGAAGAGAAGAGAAGAGAAGAGAAGAGAAGAGAAGAGAAGAGAAGAGAAGAGAAGAGAAGAGAAGAGAAGAGAAGAGAAGAGAAGAGAAGAGAAGAGAAGAGAAGAGAAGAGAAGAGAAGAGAAGAGAAGAGAAGAGAAGAGAAGAGAAGAGAAGAGAAGAGAAGAGAAGAGAAGAGGAAAGGAAAGGAAAGGAAAGGAAAGGAAAGGAAAGGAAAGGAAAGGAAAGGAAAGGAAAGGAAAGGAAAGGAAAGGAAAGGAAAGGAAAGGAAAGGAAAGGAAAGGAAAGGAAAGGAAAGGAAAGGAAAGGAAAGGAAAGGAAAGGAAAGGAAAGGAAAGGAAAGGAAAGGAAAGGAAAGGAAAGGAAAGGAAAGGAAAGGAAAGGAAAGGAAAAGAGAGAGAGACCTTTTTGGTTTCCATGTGCTAAAAAGTGAATTTCATTAAACTTCCTGTAATCATTTCTTCATCTAGAGTTCACTTACTTTGGAGCAAAGACTTGAAGTTTGGTAAAAGAAAGTAATTGAGTCAGACTTCTGTTTTTGCCAGTCATATTAAAATCTGCTTCGATTTGACCATGCTTTATTATTGCTTTCATCATCATCATCATCATCAATTTATTTATTATTCATTATTTATTATTTATTAATATTAAAGATTGCCCTATTCTCTGCTACTGGCAAAAAATGGAACAAGAGTCTCCATGGATTCCTGTGAGACCACTTGATAGCATTTTTTCTGTAGGCTAGGCCAGTTTACTAACTGAATAAGGAAACAGAAACTTCAAAATAATGCCATGGAATAACAGAGGAGGAGGAGATCATTATATCTTTTTTAGAAAAGAAAATAAAAAGGAAAGAAAAGAAAGAAAGAGAGAGAGAGAGAGAGAGAGAGAGAAAGAATGAAAGAATGAATGAACAAAAGAACGAAAGAATGAACGAAAGAATGAATGAAAGAACGAAAGAATGAACAAACGAATGAAAGAAAGAAAGAAAGAAAGAAAGAAAGAAAGAAAGAAAGAAAGAAAGAAAGAAAGAAAGAAAAGAAAATTACAGACAAAAATTCTGGTTTAAATAAAGATCTAAAATGACACTGAAAAGCATTATTAAGGTCATGAAGTCAAATACTGAACAGTTAGGCAGAGACACACTTGTTTTGAGCAGCTTTAATTTATCCCCTATCCATGTGCATTCTGAAAAAGAACTAACAAAGCACTTAGACTACAAAAATTAAGCTGGCCTTATTTTTGAGCATTTGATCTCTGCTTTCTTATCTATCAACAATCTCCACTAAGTACACAGAGGATATATGTATATTTGTTCATATGTGTGCATTGTGATATGATAGTACTGTCTCTGGTTTAGCTTGTTCTTTAAGATATTACAGCATTAAAGAACTAATTCATACATATCTCTTTCACTTCCTTTTCAAGATTTGCTATATATTTGTAACTTATTTCTAACATGCAGAAAACAATTATGACAGAGAAACAACTTTTCAATAACAGTTGTAAAGCTTAACCTGATGCTAGAAGTAAAAGACATGAAGAAAGCTCTTGAAAGAAATACAGACACAAAGTTGTTAAAAAGATGATGAAACAACTGAATATCCTACTTCAAATTGAACTCTAGAGACATACAGCAGCCATCTGAAAGAGATTAAAATAAGAATTTGAACTTTTTATGAAAGTAAATGGAGCTACAGAGAAAACTGGATTTGTTTTTTTTTTTTGTTTTTTTTTTTTTTTTAGTATCTTTAACTCCATGACATTAGAGTTGCTGAAAAGTTTTCCATTAAAATGTTCAAGAAGAAGCCAATTATCAGGCAGTTCTACAGAAATTAAAAGAATGTTACACTGGTAGTGAGAATGTACATAAAGAACTAATCTCAGAAGCAGAGACACTGGCCTCTCATTAATCCTCCAATAAGAACATGATGTACTTTGGAATGAAATTTAAAATGTTTGCATGCTGAACAGTCCAATTAGAATGCTGTTGCCTGGAGCTAAGAAGTGGGAAAGGGTCAGAAGAGAGGTGCATCTTAATTTCTGCAGTGTATCTGTATTTTTAGGGGTGAAATGATGTACATGTATTTCTATACATTTAGGATGCAGAGTTCAGTGTCTTCATGGAGACAGATAACTATATGCTATTTATAAAGAAAAGAGCAGTTGATACTTCTTAAAATCAGCCAGAGAAAGACCCCCTCCAGACCACAGAATATCTTTTTGTGAGAAGCTGATAATTCTGGAGTATATTAAATGCGTTTTGAGAGCAATGTCTGAGGCAAAATCTTTGGAGACATCCAAAGACATCCTTGAAAGCATGGCTTCCAAGTACTGACAAGAGCTTCGGTGCAGAGGCTGGCTGTTGAGCTGCCCTGTCTGTAAAGACTTGGAATACTCAATTTTAGATGCCTGTGGAGCTCTGAAGTTAAAAATGATGAAAGAGAAGGTGATAATGAAAACTTAAGTACCTTTAGGATTAGTGGGCAGCTGATGGTCTGTTCACAGGTTTTGTAGTTTTGGAGGCAGGAACCTAATCTCTGAGTCCCAAACTGAGTGCAGAAGTACTGTGACAGATTTAGGTTCATCCTTTCATTATGTGACTGTCGACTCTTCTTTTTTTTTTTTTTTTTTTTTTTTCTCTCTCTCTCTCTCTTTTTTTTTTTTTTTTTCCAGTGAATATCTCTTTGTGATACAGAACAGGGATGAACTAACATTGATAAGGTTGTTGTATCCTTCATCCCCACATTAGTATGAAAATGGGAAGGTATTAGTGAATACAGCTGAGAGGTTATGCTGTCTTGTTATTGCCTTGCTCCACTCTCGAAAACCAAATTCTTTGCCATCCTATAAAGATATTTAGCAAGATCCTCATGCCAAACTTTTAATGAGGGATCTCTAATTGTATGAGCTTCATTTGCTCTGTGCCTGGTCAGAAATCATTCCACAATACTGTGAGTAGCTGCACTGATGGAAGAAGCCAGTGGATGCTGCTAGTGGACAACTCCACTCTGTTTTTGAAAACCTATTCTCTAAGGTATTTCTGACTAAATACTCAAAATTAATGGAAATTTCTGACTTTAGTGTTAGTGTGCATAATCATGTTGTAAAATGAAGATACATATCTCTACTTCACACAGTCATTTTGAAAACAAATTCTTATACCATGGTGACACTGGAAAACAGCAATGGGGAAAACGAAAGGGTAGGATTCAGAGTTGGATTTGAAGAGTAAGAAAAAATAAAAGCCGAGAGAGGTACACACTTATGAAAGCAAAGTATTAAACTTCCTCAGGATCACAATGCCAGCCATTCTGCACACTGAATGAATTGGTGGTCTTCTGTAGAAAGTGACGTGCATTTAACTAACTAAAGAAAAATTCAAAAAAACATATAGGCAAGAGCACTGAATTGCAAATTTCTTAGCAACTTTGACACTGACATCTCAAAACATTATAATTTGCAATTGATTGAACTGAATGCTCAAAAATCATTTGACTTTGTAATCTTAATGTATAGTGATTTTAACAAGCTGGGCAGCTGAACTCCATGACAACTACTCTCTCACTTCCCCTCCTCAAAGGGAATGGGGGAGAAAATATGACGAAAAGAAAAGAAAGGGCTCACAGGCTGAGATAAGACAGGGAGATCACTCTACAATTATTGTCACAGGAAAAAAAAAAAAAAAAAACACAGCATAGGGAGATCAATATAATTTATTACCTTTTACTAACAGGCTAGAGAACTGAAAAACTAAAAGAAAACTAAAAACACCTCCCCCCTCATTCACCTTCTATCTCCTCCCACCTCCACCCGCGCAGGGGAATGAAGAATAGGGGCTGTGGTCAGTCTATGGTACTTCATCTCCACTGCTCCTTCACAGTCACTCCCTGCCCCTGCTCCACATGGGGTCCGTCCCATTGGATGCCGTCCTTCCCGAACTGATCCTGTGTGGGCTTCCTACAGGCAGCAGCTTTTCAAGAACTGCTCCAACATGGGTCTGTACCACAGGGTCCATCCCTCAGGGGCAAACTGCTCCAGCACGGGTCCTCCACGGGTGGGTGGCAGCTCCCCTCAGATCCCCTGCTCCTGCATGGGATCCTCTCCACAGGCTGTAGCTCTGGTCTAGGGCCTGCTCCTGCAGGGGCTCGCCATGGGCCGCAGCCTTCTCCAGGCCACATCCACCTGCTCCACCGGGGGTTCCTCCACCCACGGGGGGGCTGCAGCATGGAGATCTGCTCCATGGGGGACCCATGGTCTGCAGGGGGACAGCCTGCTCCACCAGGGGTCTCTCCACAGGCCTCAGGAGCACTTCCTGCCCTCCTTCTGTACTCACCTTGCTGTCTGCAGGGCCTTTTCTCTCACAGTTTCAAACTCCCCCAGCTACTGTTCCACATCATTTTTTTCCCTTTCTTATATCTGCTCTCCCAGAGGCCCAACCAGCATTGCTCCTTGGCTTGGTTCTGGCCAGCATTGGGTCCCTTTTGGAGCTGTCTGGAGCTGGCTCTGATGTGACCTGAGGCAGCTGCTGGGCTCTGTTCACAGAGGCCACCCCTGCAGCCCCCTACTGCCAAAACCTCACCACATAAACCTAATACATAACATTATGCTAACTTGTTTTTCTAGGTGGTGTGATGTAGAGGCAGTATAAAAAAAAAAAAAAAAAAAAAAAAAGGAATCTAAGAGATTTGTTGGATGAGTGGGGAATAAGTTCATTCTGACAATAAGAATACATCTTGGAAGGTATACTTTGCAATAGACTTTATTATATTTTGCATACATTACATTTTTATATAAGTAAAGGTCTTTTAAAATTTTTGTCTTGTTAAGGGATTTTGTCTTGTTAAGGGATTTGAATTAAAGAAGGTGTTTTATCATCTGATGCAATACATCTTTACCATGAAAAGCCCACTTGTGTAGAGGGAACAGGAAAAACCTGTCTCAAGGATTTTCAATTGATAAGTTTGATAGATCTTCTTTTAAAAGCTGATAGCCAAGAAATACTCATCCTGGATTTTTTAGTGCAAAACATAGATGAGGAGAAGGGAAAGCCTGTCATGTTTTGTTTTGGTTTTAAAGGAAACTCTTGTAAAGTACAGGGGGTGTTGGAACATTAGAAGTAGAACTAGATGTTGATCTATTATAAGTTTGTTGTGAGTAACACAATAACACTTTGTGATCAGTCACAAAAATTATTTAGTCACCACAGTACAGCTGAGGAAGTTAGGTGCTTTTTTTATTAACATTTGCAGTTGTAGTCAAGTAATTTGAATGGGAACATTCCAACAGAATTTAAATGACATAATTGGTATCATGGTCTTCATTAAAAGCATGTAACAGCTGGATAAAGTGATTTTTAACATGCAGTTTATTATTATTATTATTATTATTATTATTATTATTATTATTATTATTATTATTATTATTATTATTATTTCTTTAGCTATAAGTCAGTGAAAGTTTAAAAATGCATGTGTAAAAGATATAGTTATACTACTCAGGCCATAAATATGCATGTCTGTATATCTCTGTTAAGAGTTTTTTTTTCTTTCTAGGTCTGGAAGAGTTTAATAGAGAGAGGAAAGTGAAGTGCAGATGTTTTTAACACTGATAAAAATATGAAGTAACCTGAAGCGAGAGGAAGGTGTGTTTCTTGTATGAATTTATAACATAAAACAAAACATCATAGTCCAGAGGAGAGAAACTCCATGAAGTATTTAGAAGGTACATCTGTAATAATACTGATGAATCTGTGCTACATAAAGGAGTCATGAAAGAAGTACATATAAAAGCAGGCAGAAACTCAACAATATTCTTCAGTCAGGTTACAGTCATGCACAGTGGAAGGCCACGATGCAACAGTTACAAGCTGCAACAAGACCCTGAGTTAATTTTGAAGTTCGTCCTGATTTAGCTAGAAGATTGAACTTCCACCAGCCCCTTCCAAACAACTTTTTCTGTGGTTCTGTGAACGTGAACTTACTTGAAAGGCACAAGCATGTAACTTGTATTTTTATCCTTGAACAGGGAGCTGTGGAGGTCTGTAAAAGCTTAAAGAGCCTTACAGTTTGATTTCATCATATTTCCTTGTTGTCTAAGTCATTGTCTGGCATCTATCAGTTAAAGTCATAAATGTTGTCTCATTCAACTTCTGGGTTTGAAACAATAAACTCTACTGATACCTTATTTACTTGTATATAGGATATGAGAACAGATGACATATCCTTTTTATATTGCCCTCATATAAGGTGATGATGCAGATTTATTTTTGCCTTAAAATATCTGTGTAGTGTTAGATTTTTTTTTTTTTTGGTAATGACTAGTCAATAAAAGTGCATGTTCAGGGACAGATTATAGCTTATAATGCTTAAATATCTTGAGCTATTTAAATGTCAAAATAAAACAGACACTTCACAGGGGAAGCAAAACAATATCTCTCTATAGCATATCCTCTCTAAAGCTCTTCCTAAGTGAAAATTTAAACAGAAATTAACAAGGTGTGAACTGTAAATCTGATGGTTGATTTTTGAAGTGTAACAATGGAATGTACTGATAAAACAAAGCTAGTAAGTCAGAAAGAAATTCTAAATTTTATATCTATTGCTGAGACTTCAACTTAAGTATTCCTTTTGCGTTAGTTACTGGGAAGTGCTAAAAAAAAGCTTAAGTTATAAAGGGTTTGTCACATAGTGTTATGATCTGGTGCAATGTAATTGGGGTCTGGGTTTTTTGTCTCTGTACTGTAGCTAATAATTGTCATGTTCATCTGTTTGCTTTTTAGCTTGCTGAAGGGGCAACACTGTTCTCAACATTCATAAGAGTCTGCAATTATAACATTCATAAAAACAGCCAGTCATAAACATGTCACACAAAGTATTTCACAGTGTTTATGTGAAAGGAAATTGAAGTCTCTTGAAAATAGAACTGAATCTTGTCCAAACAACCTTCGATACACTAACCCAACTTTATTGTTGATATATATTACAGACTTCTTTATCCATGCATTAACCATACAGTATGTTTTCATAAATATTCCCCTTCCTGAAATTCATGAAGTTCTTTGACCATTGTCTCTGTCGGCGGTCCTTTGACATTAAGTCTAAACAGTAGAAGAAGATTCAGGTGAAAAAAAATTATAAATTAAAATATATGTATATATGTTAGTATCTCTCAAGGTATTCATGTAGTATGTAGTAGAACTACGTGTCTCCACTTTAACACTCCTAGATAATTGGTTAATATTTGAGAAATAATAAACAATCATACTTAAGGCTAATAGCTCTACTTAATTTTTATTAAAGATCTATAATGTCCAGGGTCACCACATAACCTGCAATATTCCCAAACGGTACTCAGGATGTGAGTTATGACATAATTTGGATGAATAATTCCTTCATTTTAACAGATGACAAAAGAAACAATAAAGAAAAAACAATTTGTGGTATGAATTTCAGAATACTTATACTTTCACCTATATATATGCTGGTTATAAAATTTAGCTAAATGTTCTTTTGATCCACATCATAGCTCTTCGGGAATTTCATTTGCCTCAGTCAGATATTGTGTCTTTCAGATTTTGCTGCTGCTGCTTCTGGTGAGAACCCATCATTTGCAGTCATGCTCTTGGAGTAGCTTTAGATAGGTGGACTAGTCCTACCCTTACTCTGTCCAGGAGCAGGCACAACAAAGTCTACAGCGTTGGTTAGTCACCAGGTCAAGATTATCTTCAGTTCAGCACTGCATGTGGTTGTTATAGTTATGCATGGGTTCATGCTCCAGCAGGGATGTAGGTCTAGCTCTGGAAGGGACAAGATATCATTGCTGTACATACCTAAGGTATCCTCTCTACAAATAGAATAGATTGGGGTTGGGCAAAGCTGTGAATGCAAAAAATGGGTACAGTCCAAATGTTATGGTAAAGATTTTCTCTTTTTTATGTGTGCTTAAGATCCAACGATAAATTCAGGTAACCTGTGGATTAGGAAATAAGTTTGATCTTAAAGTCTGTTACCGATTTATTTATTTGTTTATTTATTTATTTTTGATTCTACTGGGCTTCCAGAGTTGTCTAATTCTGTCTGTCTTTCAGCCATTAGTCATATAGTACACTAGCTCCATGTCCATATATGCTTCTGTAACTGTAGATTACCAGCTAAAATAGCAGGCACCTGAGTCCCATAGATATAGAGGCCAGAAGTGGGTAAATGGGGACAGTAGATCACAGCTCTGCACAGTATGTGTTTCGTTCTCTTTGGTTGTCCATTTGTCTTGAGGGTACAAGCAGTATTTAATAATGTACTTCCATAAGAGACTGATATCTTAGGAGTACCAGAAGATTAGATTGCATTAAGTCTAGAGTCTAGCAGGTTGGACCATGTGGCAGATTGCATTGAGTCTAGCAGGTGCACCACATGGCATTTAAAAAAACATAGCTCAATCACCCAGAGCTTTCTGTGCCTGCTACACTGAGAAGAAACTCCTTAAAAACAAGTTGGGAATTTCTATGATTATTGTTTGGGATTTTTTTAATAAGAAACCCAAAGCAAACTGTCATGCAAAGTGAAAATTTTAACAGAGCTGTCTACTAGAAAAAATGTTTTGACAGTAGTTGGCCAGATGCATTTATGAACTCTCACACTCTGAGAGTCCAAATACACAAAACTGTGTTTTTAGGATCATGTAGTTCTAGGCTTTTGAGCCCCTCGGTCAGGGAACTTCTCAAGACCTCCTGCTGACCTCTGATTCTGCAAGGTTTATAGTTGAACACTGACAGCTTCTCAGATTTTATGGCTGTTCTTAACTTTTCCTATGGAAAGCCTTGGCAATAGAGTCAATAAAAGACATTTTCATCAGTATTTTTCTGAGAAAAGTTTTAATTTTCTAAGAATTCTTTAATGGAATGTTGAAAGCTGTTATGGAAAGTGGGTGTTCCTATTTGGGTGTGGAGAGAATGTTCAGTAAAAAACAAAATAAAAAAAATCCAGGTATCAGTTGAAAAGCAGAGTGCTAGACATTTTTCAAAGATCTACAGTAGACTTCCTTCTTCCTTCCTTCCTTCCTTCCTTCCTTCCTTCCTTCCTTCCTTCCTTCCTTCCTTCCTTCCTTAGTCAGAAATGCATTTGTTTCTTGTTAAGAATGTATTGTCTGTCATGTCTTGGTTGCTTCTGGTTGCCTGAAATTTGAATCTGGAAGAATGGTTGAGTATTAGTTGCTTTCACATAAGATATTAGTCAACCTTCTTCAGAAAATTTCACTCTTAACACTTGAAATTATGGAAGAGAAAAAACATGCTTTATCATTTGTGAAAATCACTACAAAGTGCTGAAGTTTTGTGACAGAAGGAACTCAATAGTGAGGAGATGAAGTGCTGCTTGGGACGAAGGGGATACAGATGAACGTGGTTTTTACTTCTCAGTGTGTCCTTTCTTTGTTTGAAGGTTTCCTCTCTGTGTCACTTCTGTTAGAAGTCTTTTGTTAAATAATTTAGAGCTTTCCAGTCTGCCAATCAGAAAAGGATTAAAGGTGTGATTTTTTTTTCTTCTCATTTTTTCTCCTTCTATTAGCCTGCTGCTATCTGTTTCTTTTAAAAAATAGAAAAGGAGAAGACAAAATGAAAAAAGATTAAAATCTGTTACAGATGTACTCTAGTGGTATTTGGTTGTTCCTGAAAGAATTCAGAGGCAGAGCTCGCATAGGGAATCATATTTTACATTGTGCTCTTTTGAAACAAATATTCTGTCAGATCACATCAATGTCTTTTATTTATTTACTGTTATTATTTTTAATCATTATTATTATTCTAACTTTTTTTTTCTACTTTTAATTTATATATTTTTTTTCAGGTGAAATATTTTTCACAAGTTTCAGAGTATGGAACCTATTTAAAGGTAGAGTTTTAACACAAAATGCTGAACCAATTTTAAAATAACTGAAATTCAGAAAAATTGTTATTCTATTGATTTGTGTTTGTCTTCACTAAGATGGAAATATAAAAGTGTTTACTTGAGGTAGATCACACTTGATCCACTTTGGGATTTTCTTGACATTTGTCCTCTTGCATTATCTTTGGTAAGGAAAGTAACAAGCAAATATGGAACTCCTACATTACTGTGATCTCAATCTCAGTGAAGTTAATGTCCCAAACACAATGAAAGAAGCAATAGTC
This sequence comes from Aythya ferina, assembly GCF_964211825.1. Lineage (NCBI taxonomy): Eukaryota > Metazoa > Chordata > Aves > Anseriformes > Anatidae > Aythya > Aythya ferina. Next base: position 95,135,336 of record NC_140297.1, read on the forward strand.
TAACAACTGTTTCAATATAAATTGCAGAATTCTAGCCATGGCATTAACAATTATGTTTTTTCTTCTCATTTCCCAGGAAAAGTTCTAGAGAAAAGAACAATATAAAAATAATAACAGCATTAGCTGACAAAAGTGTTCTAAGTTTGTTACTGGTTGCAGCAAATGATTTTTTTTTCTATAATTAATAAAGATTTTGACTAAATTACTCAGTTTAAATGTGGAAAATCCACTACATTTAGCCATAAGCCAAAATACATGACATGGGGTGGGTTATCAGAACCACTCTAAATTGGCTTTGCTAACTTTCATCACAGCAGGCAGGATCTTCTTCTCATGCTCAAAGTCATTTAAAATCCTCCACTTTATAGAAAAACAAACCAAAACAAAACAAACAACAAAAAAACTTGTACCTTTATATACTAAGGTGCTCAATGTTCAATGCCATTGCTCTGTATCAGTGCAAGACCATAAAACTGAATTTTATTGGCCTAGATGCAGAATTTCCTGACAGCATCCAGCTGTTCTTCTTCTCTTCTCACCCTCTGCCATCAATGTTATCACCTAGTTGGCTGCATGTTTGTGAAAAATAAGGACTCGGATAAAAAACAGGAGCCTCCAGATTAACCAAAGCATGAGTAAAGAAACACATTACATGACTGACAGACAAGAAGTTGAGAAAGGAATTAAGGAATCCCTGTTAAGGAATGCATGCTCTGAAGGTCCTATTGCACATATATCTTAACCTGTATGTTAAAATAGCAGCATTCACTATTGCACACTTTAGCCCTCTTTCTTTTTTGCCTGCCTAGTGGTAAACCTTGGTTTCTGTTAGATAAACAACTCATCTGTTTGTCATGGAAAATTAAGCCAACTTTTATGTAAGGTCTGTACAGAGATGCTTCCATGAATGTGCTTAGACCTGTTGTAGTAAGCATGAGGAAAAAATGGTAATATGGTAGAGAACAGTGCTTTGTATGCGTCCAAAAGGATTTTGAAAGAAAATGATCAACTGGTTAGATTTGTTATTTTTTCTTAAAATATGCCTCTCCTAACACAGTTCTTGCTTTTTACTACTGCTTTTTCCCATATGGATTTGGACTTTTTGCCCTGGGCTGGGTTAAAGCCCAGGAGCTATAGATGTCATTCAGAGGGTACTTTTTGCCCCTTACCTGCAGTGAGTACAGCCCAGGCAGGTCAATAGTAGAGTTAAGACTAGGTGTGCTGATTCACATACTGCAAACTTCACGCAGGTAACCTGCATCAACTTCCCACTCATTCGTACACTTTCTGTCTTCTGTAGTGCTACCAGCCATGCAAATGGAGGCTCATAGTTGAAGCAAGCTGAGCACAGTACAGATAATGACAAAAAAATTGTGATAATATCTCCCTCTGTTTCTTTCCTTTGTTTGCAGAACCAGCTTAGCCTCCTAATATCAATCAGTCTCAAAAATTCAGTTGGTCAACTGACTTCCTGAGGTATATCTTGGGTCTGTCTGCCAACATAGTAAGGTTTTATTCTCATATTCAAGTTTTTCTTTATGGACATGAGGACTGGAAATAGGTATATCTGTAACTTAAATGCAAAATTTGAAATTAATGGGCTGCTGTGGAAGCTGGAACCAGAAGATCCACATATCACTTACCTTCCTGTTTTGTGTATTTGAAATTATAATTAGCATACTTAAGTTGTACTTATTTTACGCACTAAGTCCCAGTAATGCTACATGTGTACATGTTGCATCTGTATTCAATTACTTCCTCTACAAGTGTAATACTCAGTAAAAGTTAATATTTAGATAATTCCATACTATGTTTCTGTCCTTGTTCACATACATGTAAATATGCATAATCATGAGATATCTCAATGAAAAAGCATATTGCAATAAAACATAGTAAAAGCCAGTCTCATAATATTTTTGCAGATTGATTTGTTTTTTTTTTTTTTTTATAGTCAGCACTCATATTCTTTAAATCTTCACTGTTGTCAGACAAACCTACTGTGGATGGTACCTGATGCATCAGTAACCCAAGTCTTTCATTATTTAAGATACCGTCAGGGTAAAACAGGGCTATGGAATTTAGCGTAAATATATTTGTTATGTAAGGGTGGAAAAATACTTCTGAAAACAGTCGTTTTCTGTGCCTTATTTTTGCTGTACAAAGATCTAGCTTCAGAAGAAGTGAAGTTCTTCATCTTATGCTTGCTGCCACCCTGTATCATAATAATTATAGCACCTTCCTGAGGTGACTTTCAGACCTCTAGAAAGAGCTAGAACCTGATTCCACTAGTGCACTGCACTGACCTTTGGCATTGGGTGGAAAGTGAACACTACTACTTGTATCTGGAGCCTTCTCTGCTATATCAAAATAATAGGCCACAGGTCTACCATCTTAAGGAAAGTGCTAAAGTTCTGTCCAAATGATAAATTGACTCCTGTTTCTCTTGTCTGACTAGGACACCCCCAAACTTGTGAGCCAGTTTTTGCTATGTATCTGAAGAAGAAACGTTTTGGCCCGTAGGAAGGAACTGACTGCTTTATGTGCTCCAAGGTTTTGCTGGTAATCAGTCTGATTCACTATGAGAGACTTGTTTCCACCAGCCCAGCCTGATGAACTGTCACTTTCTGTAGAGCTTTGCAATAAATAATTTTCAGTAAAGCATATCAAACAGCTTGTTACTTCACTTCACATTGCTACAAAAGGTGACATATTTTCTCTACTAGTGCTGTAAAATCAGGTTTTAACACTCTGTTTTGCTTTAGTGTAGCCCACTCTGGAGTGAAAGGTGAGAAATGTTACTAACAAAGAAAATTAAGTTTAATTACACTGCCAGGTCGCATGGGGCTTTAAGCAACCTGGTCTATTGAAAGATGTCCCTGCCCATGCCAGGGGGATTGGAACTAGGTGAACTTTAAGGCTCTATTCCAACCCAAGCTCTTCCATGATTCTATGATTATTTATGAGATATTACGGAGGCAAGCATCCTAAGAAATCCAAGCCTTAAATAAAAAAGCTGTTCTAATTTTTTAATATACAAGATGGTAAAACTTTTTTCATGAGAAGACATAAATCACCTGGAAATAGATTCTTTTTATGCAAGAAAAAGTGAACAGTAAGGTACTCTTGACCAGATTCTTCAAAGTTACTTCAAATGAAAATGTTACCTTTTTAGTGTCTCCCTTGTCTCAACAGTGTTTGTTGCATATATTAGACCTCCTTCAAGGTGATTTGAACGTACATGCTCAGTGTTTGAAAACCTCTTTGTTTTTCAATCATGAAAGGCCATTTATTCATATTTGATTTTATCCCGCTTTTCTCTATCCTTATTTGGACTTCACATGCCTCACAGATACAAATGTATAGAAAATAATCCATATTGCTTTGTATTGTCTTCATGTATATTACAAAGGAAAATCCCTACAGCATTACGATTTTGTGTGTATAACCCTTAGTGAGAGCAGAATATTAAGAAGTTGAGACTGAAGATGAATTTTAACATTAGAATGATTCTGACTCCTTCAACACAGTTTGGCTCCTAATGATACCAATTAAAGAAAAAAAAAAATAAAAAAAGAAGAAAGTAATGAAGAAGGTACAGATAACTACTTCATGTTGTTTTTTGGTATAATCATGGCAAGGGCTGTTAGTACAATCTGTCAGTAATAGCCAACAGAAAATAAATAAATAAATAAATAAAACAGATATAGCATTTAATTTATCATTTTATTTAATTAGTCTATTATTATTATTATTAATTATTATTATTATTATTATTATTTGTTTGCACAACACTCAATACTGAAAAGAAAAGAAAAGAAAAGAAAAGAAAAGAAAAGAAAAGAAAAGAAAAGAAAAGAAAAGAAAAGAAAAGAAAAGAAAAGAAAAAAGGTTGTTAATTTATAATACCACATTTAATTATTTCTTAAAATTTATTATTATTATTATTATTATTATTATTATTATTATTTAATAAACTCATAGAAATGATAGTTAACAGATACTTGTTGGTACACTCTTAAGTTTATCTAGGTCTCTTTCCTTTGTGTAGCATGACTGTGACTTTTATTACTGAAAAACAAACAGACAAACAAAAAAATAAACAACAAACAAACAAACAAACAAAAAGTCAGTGTCTTGATTCAGTGATCATCGAGTTCTGCAAGTTGCAATGGATTTAGTGTTTTCACTCTCAGAAATAAAAATGTGATGCAATTGGGTCTCTCTACATTTAGAGTTATAATTTCAAATATTTCAAGTACATTTTGAGTTTTTATTTTCTGTCCCTTCATCTTCTGGAATTCTCTTGGGGAAGGTGGTCTTACCAAGAAGAGGGTTTAAAAAATATTCCCTTGTCTTTTGTATAATGTAAAGCTAATTGTATGGTGTTCCTTCAGTGTAATCCTGTAACTAGGAATAATCAGGCCACCCATGAGCTGAACTGAAGAAGGTAGTATCTGGGACTAGCTGAGATGAGAAGAGGAAGGTAATTTTATCATCTGTAACACTTTAACACTTCTGGCTCTTGTGGGGCATTGAAGATGGATGATACACCACAAACATAACCTGTTAAAGTCCTTCATCTTCAAATCTTCAAGTCTTTGGGCGTTTTGGATCTCTATGGTTTTATTTTTATTACAAGACAAAAGCTTGAAAGGACTGTGTGGCTGTTTTTTTTTTTTTTTTTTTTTTTTTTTAAATAATAATGTAATATGCTCTAGTATCCAAAATAATTCCAAAATAACAAGATAATAATTACCCTCTTTATACGTGGTATTTATGGTATATTTGTGGTAATTATTACAGGATACACTGATAGCATTTAAATTATCTATTTGATTATGTTATGTATGCTGTGTGAGATAGTGTTACACGGTCCATTTATATGTCTGTTTTGATTGACATCACTTTCACCCTAAATACTTGCTTTCTGTTTTCAGCTAAAATAGACTAAATTCATCATGCACTGGCTGGAAATTTAAGAATAAGTGTTTAGATAATTGGGCATCAGGGATTCTTAGAAGTCTTTATTATGTGAGAGTGTCCAAATAACATCTGTTCCTACATTCCTGTTATTCAGGGTTGCTTTTTAGTTATCAGGTCTTCAGGGACCTCAGAAGCAAGAAACAAAGATATGCAGAATAAAATCCACTTTATGTAATGCCTTTTACACTCATCTATTTAGTGAAAGTGGCCTGGATTAGGGTACAACTAAACATTAGTGAAGAAATGCAGGTTTTTTGGCACTCAGCAACAGCCAGTTACATGAAACACATAAAGAAGCTGTTTAGGAGAGTAAAAGTGCCTAAAAACTTCTTGATACCACTAGAAGGGCAACTTCCTTGAGATGTGTTTTGAAAACACTAATTTTCACCCAAATACCAAAATTTCCAACATATTCTTTAGAGAAGATCTTATCAGAGATTCAAGAGAAATGTAATTAAAATTGAAAACAAACAAACAAACAAACCAAAAACAAAAACAAAAAAACACATAAAAATGAATTGATTGAGAACAAAGGAGAAAACAGGTACAGCATGAAGGGCAGTACTCCTCAAAGATTAGAAGCAGCTAGTCAATTGTAAAACGTGAGTATACTTGAATTACACCTGCTGTCTCTTCCAAACCTAATTTATTTATATTCCAGTTCCTTCCCTAGGCTGGATGCAGTGGCAAATTATGGTGGGATGAATAGGTGATTTGGCTTTCCAGTTGACTGAAGATTAATTGTATCATCTCTCACCATCATGCATGCAATCTTCCTTTCTAATTTTGTTTTAAAGCTCCACTTTCAAACAGAATTTGCTAATGGTTTTGACTTGGCACTGATTTAGTGCTCTTTGCCCATAGAGTTCACCTTAATCTTCTCTACTCTTGAAAGATGGAAATTACTGTACTTACTGCACAACAGGTATTTTAAAGTTTGTTGTCCTCAGAAAGTCCATCAATTTCCATCTTTACCCTTAAAGAGATTAGATCACCATGATTTGGCTTTTTCTGCTTAGGACAATAACTGGAACTTAAACATAGATCTCTTTCCATGATTGTTATCAGATACAGCTGATATAAAAGGAGACATAAAGGTTGATTTTCTCTGAGAAAAAATCAGCTGTATACAATTAACAGTTTTGGCATTGTGCTACTATTAGCATTTCTCATGGCATAACTTTAAAATGAAGAGGAGGTGTACCTTTGACATTATTTAGGAATGTTTTGTGGTGATGTATGCACAGGAAATAGACAGTCAGGCAATCAGTGATTAAGGAACTGAGTTTTCCATGTGCCTACATTTAACTTCAGTGCTTTTCAGCATGCTCTGCTTCTATTAATTAATGATTATATAGAAGCTTTTATTTTTTGCTAGTATTATTTTAGATTATTACAGAATTGAGCTGTACCTAAAAACCAAACCAAAACAAACCAAAACAAACAAACAGAAAACAATTGATAAATCATTTAATTATCCTTAAACAACAGTGAATAAATGTATACAAAATTAAAATTCACAGGCTTAGGAATTTTATTTTATTTTATTTTATTTTATTTTATTTTATTTTATTTTATTTTATTTTATTTTATTTTATTTTATTTTATTTCATTTCATTTCATTTCATTTCATTTCATTTCATTTCATTTTATTATTTTTTTTTTCATAGCACACCTGTTACTTTAATTAATGAAAGATTAAAAACTGATTATCATTCCAAAGTCAAAGTATTGTATCTGGCCTATAATGTCTAAACTATAGTTTTGAGTAGTCAGAGTGCCAAGCAGGGTTCTTAGCATTTTCATATATATATCTATTAATCTATGTTCTGGTCTCCTGAGGGACCCTGGGAAGTTTCACTGCATTCCCATGCCTCAGTTTTCCCATCTGTAAAAGGGAAATTACATTGATCTCATTGATCTTGTTTTATATGCAATGCCCTCTAATTTATTAAGTTGAGCAGGGGTTGGCAAAACTTGCACACAGGTATGAAAGTAATGAGTTACCATTTAATGATCTCCTCAGATTTCTTTACTCTTCATGAACTAGTATGAGTCTGTGAGAGCATAATCCCATACTCAAGATTATGTAGATTTCTACATGGAAGCAAATTACCAGCATGACAGGTAGGTAGTATGTGCGAGGGCTTCTTCTTAAGCAATTTCCCTAGGACTTTGTAGAGGTAGAGACAAGAAGAAAAGTAAATGAACTGAGTCTAGAGCTTCTCCCAGCTCTGTAAACTCAAGTGTTCTCACAAGAGGCTATGGAATGAAGAGGCTTCATGGATGCACACAGGATCAGTCACTAGCTGTCTGATTCCCTACTCCTCTGAATCAGCAATTAGAGGCAGTAACTGTTGTATCACTCTGTTGTGTCATGGATAGAAAGCTTTTTGATATACTCGTGTGTTTAATACTAACTACAAATTCTTTTACTCTTCAGCTAATTTTCAGCAGAGATTTAGATACAAAGATATGTAGTATCTGGTGGCCCTTGTCCCTTCTATAGGAATGCATTATAACCCAAGTCAAATAGGTTTCTATTAAGCATGACAGTTTGATGTCAGTCTTCAAATGAAGGCTCTGTATATCAATAAACAAATCTGTTCAGAATAATAAACTCAGAACATCACTGATGGCAAGTAAGGAAACACAGGAAGAACAGAAGCATATCCTAAGTACTGTTTTTGATATCACTTTGCCTTCAATAGCCACAACGTAACACTAACTTCATGAGGTAAAAGACCACATGTACATTGTGGGTGATTAAAAAAAAAAAAAAAAAAAAAAAAAAAGAATTTCCTGTAATGCGTTAACTTCACCAAGAGATTAATTTATAGAATCCAAAATTCAGAGACATTTTTGAATGGGACTTCTTGATAGTTTAGTATCGCTTGAGGGTATCTTAATAGCTTAAATCTTATATATATAATATATATATACATTTTAATAATAAGTTTTCCTACTAAGAACATATGAAGAAAAACTATGAACTAAACAATGTGACATGCTACATTATTAAAATGATTACAGCTTCTGAAAACAGTGTTTCCAAATTCATACCTCTTACTGAGTCTTTTTCTAGCTGTACATTCAACAACTTAAAATTTTCAAGACACATTTTTCTTTTTATTCTGCAGGAATATCTTCTGTTAAGAGATTATTCCAATTATCTGTCAAAAAAGATATGTTATAATTATAGAAAGATATCTGACAATGTCAGAATAACTCCTCATAATCCATTGATTTACTCAAGTATTTGGTCACTTTGTATCTGGTATCTGTTTGTAATCTGTAGAGTCATTGCATATACTGACATCAACAGCATCCCTTCTGTCTGTCTCTCTCAAGACCTTCTTACGAGACTGTGGATGCGATATGGTTAAAGAGAAAAATAATCTATGCTGTCTTTATTAAAAAAGAAAAAAAAAAAAAAGTGATTTGAATCCTTCCACATTAGATAAAGATAGGGAATATTCTAACCCGGTGGTGGTACAGATAAAATCAAAAAAAAAGAAAAAAAAAAAAAGATCCACATGAACATTATTGAATTTATTGTTTTCTATCTATCTGATCTCATCCCTTCCTTTTGATGTAAATATATTTGATTGAGAGCTATGGCTGTAAATATTTCTGAAATTCTGATTGCTTTTTTTTTTTCAATGTATTGCACAATTTAAAGTATTTAATAAATATTTAATGAACATTTAAATATCTAATATTTAGATATTTCTGTTGTGGAATAGCAATTGTGTTATTTTCTAGTATAGTAGCATTCAAATAACCCTAAGATTACTGATCTAGTGTTTTTACTGTGATGTCCCTTAAGGATAATAAGCAATGACAGGTATTTATGTCAAACATTTATGTTTTAGGCCAAAATGGTGTGCCTAGATACTTTAGCTTATGAGATGTATCATCTTTCTCATTAATAGTGGAATACTGCAATTATGACATAAATTCTAATGCTGAAGTTAAATTACATGTTAAAGTGACTATAGCTTCATTTCTGAATCTGTTTTAAGATGTGTGTGATGTGTTTTAATCATAACAATTGCAGCCTGCTGAAAAAAAGTTTTTTTTGGACACAAAATACTTTCAGATCTGACAGTTGAGATTTGTGTTCAGTAGAATTTCTGGTCAGTAGTCCATTATTAGTAGATTGTTATAAATTAAAGATAATGAGAGGTAAGTTCTAAATACAAAATTATTTAACTTGCTACTTAATTATTACAGTAATTTCCTTAATTAGTCTACCTTTGAGTTCAGTAATGAATCCTTGATGAAATTAACATCTACCATATCTTCATGATAATTGTAGAAACTGAACAATTTTTCAAATTTCCTTTATAGATAAAATTTGTGAAATCCCATGCATTGAGTCCACATAGTCACTGATATTTTGTCATGCTGAAAGTGTGTAGAAATCCTTTCTCACCTCTCAGGTGTACAGGGTTTGTGTCTAATAAAGGCCATCATGTCTCTGGAGCAGAAAGGCAGATGGAACCCAGACCACTTTATCTCACATCCTAACACAAAGTAGAGCTAACTCGAATGAGAGCTTCTGGTGCCTTGCTTTGTACAGCGGGCAGAAATGAGGTGAAGCTGAGAAATATACCAAAATGCAATTACATTCTTGAAACTTTCCTGCATGTAAAGATGTCACAGAGACCATGGAAGCTACCCTAACATGTGTACTACTGCAGAGTTTATAGAACGAATTTTCCCACTTTACAATGAGCAAGATGAAACGACCATCTTCAAATTCTTTTCTGTTATTTTTTTCTTCCTCACAGCTACATTAGTGAGGGTCACAGAGATGAGGATTTAGGCTTTAAATCATGGGATAATGCAGAAGAGCTCATAGAATAGGTTAAGATTGGAGAAAGCCTGGGTTGCAATGACCATGCCCTCAGGGATATGGGACTGGCTAAGAGCAAAATCAGGACGCTGAACTTCAGAAGCATGAACATCCAGCTGTTCAAAGAATTAGTGGATGAGATCCCATGGGACATGGTCTTTGCTTTTCTGTATCTTCATTAATGACATAGACAATGGGATTGAGTGCACCTTCAGCAAGTTTGCAGATGACACAAAGCTGAGTGTAGCATTTGATTCAACAGAAGGAAAGATGTAATTCAATGGACATGGACATGGATATGATGACATGGACATGGACAGGGTGGAGAAGTGGGCCCATGGATATGATGACATGGACATGGACAGGGTGGAGAAGTGGGCCCATGTGAGATGCATGAGGGTCAACAAGTCCAAACACAAGGTGCTGCACCTGGGTCAGGGCAATCCCAGACATGAGTACAGACTAGAAGAACTCATTGAGAGCAGCCCTGTGGAGAGAAACTTGGGAGTTCTGGCAGACGAAAGGCTCAGTCTGAGCCAGCAGTGTGCACTTGCAGCTCAGAAGGCCAACTGCATCAAATGAGGCGTGACCAGCAGGATGAGAGAGGTGATTGTCCCCCTCTACTCTCCCCTCATGAGGCCCCACATGGAGTATTGCATCCAGGTTTAGGGCCCACAGCATGAAAAAGATGTGGATTTGTTAGAGTCCAGAGGGGGGCTACCAAGATGATAAGAGGGTTGGAATATCTCTCCTGTGAAGAAAAGCTGAGAGAGCTTGAAGCTCCGAAGAACGTTCTTCAGCCTGAAGAGTGGGGAGACCTCCTTGAAGCCTTTCAATACTTAAACAGGTCTTGTAAAGAGGATGGAGGAGGACTCTCTACTTGAGTAGATAATGGTAGGACAATGGGGAATGGTCTTAAACTAAAAGAGGATAGATTTAGATTAAACAGTAGGAGGAAATTCTTCACTGTAAGGGCAGTAAGGCATTGGCACAGGCTGCCCAGAGAAGTTGTGGATGACCCATCCCTGGAGGTGTTCAAGGCCAAACTGGATGGGGCCTTGGCCAACCTGATCTAGTGGCATTCCTGCTTATGGCTGGGAGGTTGGAGTTAGATATTCGTTAAGGTCCCTTCCAACCCAAGCCATTCTATGATTCTAAGATAATTCAAATATTTTATGTTAACACCAGTCAGAATAAAGAAGTGTGTCTATTTTTCCTTAAAGTAGCCATAGAAGGAATGTTATTTATCAGCAAAGTATATTTTTAATATTTTGAGAATGATAATCAAATAAACAAAACTCTATAGATCTGATTCAAGACATGACTTCAAGAGATGACTTTTCAGCACCAAAATTATGTTTCTACTTCTCCCTGTTATTCTTGAGAAACCAACTCAGAATATTCTAAAATATTCATTTTTTATTATTATTAAATTGAACTTAAATATGTAGAAAACTGCAATCCACCCTCGGTTCTAAAGTTAAGACATACTCCTTGTATTAGATGTGACAGAACTTTATCTGAAGGTGTAATTGATCTTTCTGGGACCTTATTGTCTAAAGAATGATCTGAATCTGAGAGGTCAATAAGAACTCTAAATTTTCTTATGATTTGGTACACCAAAGTAAATGCTGTGTTCATCTGCTTTAATTTTACAGCATATAGGAGAGTTTTATTTAGTACTTGTGTGTGTGTGTCTGTGTGTGTTCTATTTTCCAAAGGATTTTGAGAAGTAGGACAGTTTTTGGTTGTCACAGCATTGTCTTCTCAGAAGGAAAGGGCTGATATTAGGAAAGACTTTCCACTCATTCTCTCTATTCCTGAATTTATTCCTTTGTGACTCCAAAGGATTTGTGAGTAGTACTTATTCTGAGATTTCAGGTTCTGGTTAACCTGAGTAGATGTGAATAGTTTAAAATACCGAAATATTCAAATAAATACAGTGGAAGTATGGATATTGTGCAAGGTATGCATGCTATCTGAGATCTGCAAGCCTTACATTTTGAAAACTGTCATTAAACAATAGAATATTCTGTGACAGTTTACATAGCTTTCGTATTACAAATTTATATTGTTAATCCTTGTCTTTGCTCTCAGAGCTGCTAGGAAGAATGAAAAATACACCTAAACCCAATGAATCCCTGCCAGAGCAGGAGGTCAAGCAGAACTAGCCATATATAGGGAAAAAGTGGGATGTCATCAACATTACCAATTACATTTCTCCTCCCTTCTTTTCTAACTTCTTCATAGAAACATTTATAGCAAACCAGCATGATACTAACTGAGTCTTGCTGCTCTATGCAGCTGTGATTATTCTGCTAACTAGATAAAGTAACCAAGTGTTACTTTATTAATCAAGTGTTGCTAAATTTAATTCTGTAAGTTAGAATAAGCTGAAAAAAAAATATTAAGTGAGCTGTAACTCATGCAAAAAGCATCAATTCTTAATGTTTGGACTAAATATGATGGGACACTAGGAACAAACCCAAATCAAAAAAGGAAAAAAAGCAATAGAAAACTGGGACAGATGTACATAAAAATTGTACTGAATAATGATTCATGACTGTTATGCTTTCTGACTGCAACTTTTTAGCTTCTCTTTATCCTCACATACTCAGATTCTAAGATGAAAATTATGTCCAAATTTCTGGCCACATTTCCTGGTCTAAAAGTCAATGTTTAAAATGTGAATGTCATTGGCACAAACTGAAAGTGTTCTCAAAAATGACTAACATGCAGTAGCTTTCATTGAAATAAACAATAGCCAGTGTGTTCTCAGCAGCTTTGAAAATACTTCCATGTATTTAGAAGTTTCTGTTGTTGCACTAAGAAATTATAATATGAACCGTATTGTGTTGTTTGCCATTCCTATTTCTGAAACCATAGTGTTTACCATGATTTCCTCCAAGCCCATAGTTATAACTCTCTGTCCTTTCTAGTTTCTATTCACTTAACTTCTCCAGCTTTCTGTTTACCCAAACTGCTGAATCTGAGATCTCCATCTTCAGCTACTACAATTGCTGCAATTGCAGCCACTGCAAATGTCTTGTCCCACTGTACAGTTGCATCTAAGCTTAGAACCGCTGATAGATAGTACTATCAATTACTGCTATTACCACTGACAGTCATAAATCCCTAAGTCACAACAAGGCCACATTATACTAAAACAAATATATGTGTGTATATATATATATAATATATATATAATATATAATATATATATTATATATAATATATATATTATATATTATATATATATATAATATACATATTATATATATATATATATAATTAACAACTATTGATTCTTGGCCCAAATTTGCTACAAAATAAATAAATAAGATGGACAAAAAAATGATTTGCACATATATTAGATGAAATACTGAAAGGTGGTATCTCAAATCTTGCAGTATACTACCTAGTCCCATACACAACAGGAAATATTAGCTTTCAAATTCTGCAGGATTTTTTTTTTTAAGGTTATTTTTTTTTCACAATCTAAAACAGATATGCTTTTAATAGTCCACCTCTCTTTTATGAATTTAAGATTTGTTTGGCCTTAATGTGGCATTCATGGGTGTTCCATGGATACAGAGTGTTGTATATTTGGTTGGAGATTTTCCATATATATTACAAACAGAAACGTGTCTTCTGTTTTTGCAAAAAGTTTAATAAAATTGTGTTTTTATTATATTTTCCTTTGGCCAGTATTTAAATGTCCAGAGCATTCAAAAGACTCTGGAAAATAAAATAAAAAATAAATAAATCCTTTCCATGTGGACTTTATAACATCATACATTAGCTCCGATACATATCGTATGCCAACATAATCACTATCAGAGTCAGCATAAGAAAACTTTGAAAAAAACATTAGAAAGCATTTGAAGGTAAAAGGGAACATACAAAGTCTGGGGACCTGGAAAGACAATGGGCATATGAATTTTAGAGGGCAAAAAAAGCCAGCATCTAAAGGATAGTTTTCCAATGTGTGTGTAAATTGAGGATAAAGGATAAAGGATAAAGGACAGTTTTCCAATGTGTGAGTTCTACAGGCAACTGACAGAAGTTGCGAAATCTTCAGCGCTTGTTCTCGTGGGGGACTTCAACTTCCCTGACATATCCTGGAAGCACAACACAGCCCAGAGAAAGCAGTCTAGGAGGTTTCTGGAGAGTGTGGAAGATAGCTTCCTGACGCAGCTGGTTAGTGAACCTACCAGGGGTGGCGCCCCGCTAGACCTTCTCTTCACAAACAGAGAAGGACTGGTGGAGGATGTGATTGTCGGGATGCTGTCTTGGGCAGAGTGACTACGAAATGGTAGAGTTCACTATTCTTGGTGAGGCCAGGAAGGGGACCAGTAAAACCGCTGTATTGGACTTCCGGAGGGCTGACTTTGAGCTGCTCAGGACACTAGTTGGTGGAGTCCCTTGGGAGGTGGTTCTGAAGGGCAGAGGGGTCCAGGAAGGCTGGGTGCTCTTCAAGAGGGAAGTCTTAATGGTGCAGGAATGGTCTGTCCCCACGTGCCCAAAGACGAGCTGGCGGGGAAGAAGACCAGCCTGGCTCAACAGAGAATTGTGGCTTGATCTTAGGAGGAAAAAGAGGGTTTATAAGCTTTGGAAAAATGGGCAGGCCACTAAGGAGGACTTTACAGAAGTAGCGAGGCTGTGCAGGGACAAAATTAGGAAGGCCAAAGCTCATCTGGAGCTCAATCTGGCTACTGCCGTTAAAGATAACAAAAAACGTTTCTATAAATACATCAGCACAAAAAGGAGGACTAAGGAGAATCTCCATCCTTTACTGGATGCGGGGGGAAACTTAGTTACAAGAGATGAGGAAAAGGCGGAGGTGCTCAATGCCTTCTTTGCCTCAGTCTTTAGCGGCAATACCGGATGTTCTCTGGATACTCAGTACCCTGAGCTGGTGGAAGGGGATGGGGAGCAGGATGTGGCCCTCACTATCCATGAAGAACTGTTTGGTGACCTGCTACGGCACTTAGATGTATGCAAGTCGATGGGGCCGGATGGGATCCACCCGAGGGTACTGAGAGAACTGGCAGAGGAGCTGGTCAAGCCACTATCCATCATTTATCAGCAGTCCTGGCTATCGGGGGAGGTCCCAGTTGACTGACGGCTAGCAAATGTGACGCCCATCTACAAGAAGGGCCAGAGGGCAGACCCGGGGAACTATAGGCCTGTAAGTTTGACCTCAGTGCCAGGGAAGCTCATGGAGCAGATCCTCTTGAGAGTCATCACGCAGCACTTGCAGGGCAAGCAGGTGATCAGGCCCAGTCAGTATGGGTTTATGAAAGGCAAATCCTGCTTGATGGACCTGATCTCCTTCTATGACAAAGTGACGCGCTGGGTGGATGAGGGAAAGGCTGTGGATGTGGTCTACCTTGACTTCAGCAAGGCTTTTGACACCGTCTCCCACAGCATTCTCCTCAAGAAACTGGCTGCTCTTGGCTTGGACTGGTGCACGCTTCGTTGGGTTAGAAACTGGCTGGATAGCCGGGCCCGAAGAGTCGTGGTAAATGGAGTCAAATCCAGCTGGAGGCTGGTTACTAGCGGCATTCCCCAGGGCTCGGTGCTGGGGCCGGTCCTCTTTAATATCTTCATCGATGATCTGGACGAGGGCATTGAGTGCACCCTCAGTAAGTTTGCAGATGACACCAAGCTATGCGCGTGTGTCGATCTGCTTGAGGGTAGGAAGGCTCTGCAGGAGGATCTGGATAGGCTGGACCGATGGGCTGAGGTTAACTGCATGAAGTTCAATAAGGCCAAGTGCCGGGTCCTCCACCTGGGGCGCAATAACCCCAAGCAGAGCTACAGGCTGGGAGATGAGTGGTTGGAGAGCTGCCAGGCAGAGAAGGACCTGGGAGTGATGGTTGATAGTCAGCTGAATATGAGCCAGCAGTGTGCTCAGGTGGCCAAGAAGGCCAACGGCATCCTGGCTTGCATAAGAAACAGTGTGGCCAGCAGGGCTAGGGAGGTGATCATCCCCCTGTACTCAGCTCTGGTGAGGCTGCACCTCGAGTACTGTGTTCAGTTTTGGGCCCCTCACTACAAGAAGGACATCGAGGTGCTTGAGCGGGTCCAGAGAAGGGCGACGAAGCTGGTGAGGGGCCTGGAGAACAAGTCCTATGAGGAGTGGGTGAGGGAGCTGGGCTTGTTCAGCCTGGAGAAAAGGAGGCTCAGGGGTGACCTTATTGCTCTTTACAGATACCTTAAAGGAGGCTGCAGCGAGGTGGGAGTTGGTCTATTCTTCCACGTGCCTGGTGACCGGATGAGGGGGAATGGACTTAAGTTGCGCCAGGGGAGTTTTAGGTTGGATCTTAGGAAGAACTTCTTTACCGAAAGGGTTGTTAGACATTGGACCAAGCTTCCCAGGGAAGTGGTGGAGTCACCATCCCTGGAAGTCTTGAAAAGACGTTTAGATGTAGAGCTTAGGGATATGGTTTAGTGGGGACTGTTAGTGTTAGGTCAGAGGTTGGACTCGATGATCTTGAGGTCTCTTCCAACCTAGAAATTCTGTGATTCTGTGTAAATAAATCCTGGATAAAAAGTAGGTAAGATCATTTACTGCTGAAGTTGTGTTGTGTGCAGCGGAAAATGACTTCGGGGTGCTGACTGATGCTCGCATGAACATGAGCTGGCAGTGGGGCCCAGTGACCAAGAAGGCCAACTGCATCCTGGTTTGTATCAGGAATGGTGTAGCCAGCAGAACCAGGGAGAAGATCATCCCCTTGTATTCTGCTCTGGAGAGGCTGCACCTGAAGTTCTGTGTTCAGTTTTGGGCCCCTCAGTACAAGAAAGACATTGAGATCCTGGAACATGTCCAGAGAAGAGCTACAAAGGTTGTGAAGGGTCTGAAACACAAGTCCTATGAGGAGCAGCTGAGGGAACTGGGGTTGTTTAGTCCGGAGAAGAGGAGGTTCAGGGGAGATCTTATTGCTCTCTACAATATTTGTAGAGAAATATCTGAAAGGAGTTGTAGTTATAGTAAAAAGAGTTGTAGAAAAGTTACTTCTCACAGGTAACCAGCAATAGGACTATAGGGAATGTTCTCAAGTTGTGCCAGGGGAAGTTTGGGTTGGAAATTAGGAGACATTTCTTCTCAGAAAGAGTAGTCAGGCATTGGAACAGGTTGCCTAGGGAGGTGGTGGAGTCACCATCCCTGGGGGCATTTAAGAAAAGGTTGGATGTGGTGCTTAGGGGCATGATTTAGTGGATGATAGTGGTGGTAGGGGAATGGTTGGACTTGGATGGTCTTGGAGGTCTTTTTCAACCTTAATAGATTCTATGATCATCAGTACCTGCAGGAAATCGATAGAAACCAATTGAGTTGAACTTGATTATTTTAATTTATTTTTGTCCCATAACATTTACAAACTCATGCTTATTTAGGAGCAGTATTCTACTCTGTAAGTATCACTGTGATAGCACATTTTTGCCACCTGCTGCATCATGCTTCTACTTCTGTAAAGCAAATAGATTGATGGAAATAGACATATAGAACATTTATTTTCCTGCTTTTTTTTTTTTTTTTTTTTTTTGGTTTGTCTGTTTGTTTATTTTGTTTCTATTAGTTGCATGACGTCACTGTAGTGCAAAATCAACATAATTATATTTTGATTACGGGACAACATTTTCTTTTGGAATAGTCACACCACTCTGTTGAAGTTGATTATGTCAACAGCACAGGCTAGAAAAGAACAGATTTCTTGTTAGCTATTCACACACAGGAGGTACATCCTGATGGAGTTCTTTGCTCTGAAAGAGAAGCTATGGCGCTCCCTGTAAAACAATGATCCAAATTCTGAATTACAGAAGAGAAAAGAAAATAAGGCATAGAACATTACACTATTAAACAAGGTGAACTATTGTTTTTAGCACAGTAGGTTCATGTTTAATTCAAAGTTATCCATATTTTCAATATTTTCAATTAATTTCCTAAAATCACTGGGTTTATGTGACTAGTCTCATATTCCTTAACAGCTAAAAATATAAATAAATTAGTTGGAGTTTTGACTGTAGACTCTAGAAAGCTATGGAAACAGAGAAGTGGGGAGTAGAAGGCTGAGGTCTCAACTCATCACAGAAACAAAATTAGAGGTTATCATTTCAAGTACAACACAAAGTGCAAAAAGTGTGCTGGAGACAGAAGACTCCAATCCACAACTAATCAAGAACCCAGGTGGCTGAGAATCAAATACAATTACTCTAATGAGCAGACAACTGTCAGAGCCCCAACACTTTAGTCATAACAATTGGTATGGAAACTGCTGAAACACAACAAACATAAAATCCCACTGTACTATTTCAGAAATCCTTTAAATTAACACTCTTTTGCCCTTTATGTAAGCAATAATAGTGTTTCAAATGTTTAACTACAATAGTTGTTTTGCATATTAATTCAAATTCAAATGAAATTGAAAATAACAGAAATGTTCTTTTAAATTGAAAACATGTTAAGAAAATGACATAGAGATGAAAAATCTGTGACAACACAATGCTTTTCAGAGCATCCATACCTATAAAGCTACAATAAGCAGCTGTTATCTTTGCCATACTATTTCACAAATCCATAACAATGTTACTTAAAGAAGGCCTTTAAAATCAATTTTGAAAGTCTTTGTCATACAGACAGTAGTAAGAAAACAAAAACAACACAGGGCCAAAAGTAGAGGAAGTTACATGCAGCTCAGGGGATTGGACATTTTTTCTATAAGATGGTTGACTGCATGTCTATAGAATTGCTTCCCTTGGTTGGACTTTTCCTCCTGCAATGCTGGTATGTTACAGAAAGCACACAGGGTGTGAAACAGAAGATGTTCAGTATATTGTTTGGTCAGGTTTTCACAATGGTTGTTGTAGGGCTAGCTTGTACTGTGAGCATGAAAGAAATAATGCTGAATTTGGCTTTGATATTTTTTCTGCATTCTAATCTTATTTTCTGCATTCATAATCTTTGTCAATAAATTGTTCTCCACTGTGAACAGTTAAATCACTGAAATGCATAAGTCTTTTGAGTCTGCTATCCTATAAGGCAGTAGGATTTCTTTTAATTACCCATAGTATGAGTCCTATGGGTAAGAGTGCTTAGTCTGCACTTACTGTGCATGAAGATCTGAATGACAGCACTGGGATTCCAGAGTGCAGAGGATTCGGGAGTGCAGAGATCCTCACGCTGGATAAGAAAACTCAGCGCAACCTTAGATTTTTTCCTTCAGAAAAGGTAGTTTCTTTCCAGGTGGGAGGGAAAAAAAAATCTATTAAGCTATGCTGTATTGATTGAGAAAATTCTTCTGCTTAGTTATTCATTTAGAGAATGCAAGAAAATACAATGAGTTAATGCCGTGTGGGTTCTGACTTGTGTTGTCAGCTTGCATAGGTTTTTATCCAGTACCTAAAGTCCATGTCAGTAGCTGTACTGCCATAAAGCACACATTTTAAGCTGTGTGTCTCAATATGCTGGTGATGCCCATGAGCTAGATCTGTGGAGTTAACTTTGACATTGAAGAAATGACTATGTCCCTTCCTATTCAGCAAGTATTAACTAAGGACTTGGAAGCTGTGGAATGTTATGGAAATTTCATACTTTGAAACAAGTTATTTTTATATGTTGAGATTTTTTTTTTTATGTCCTGTAAAATATTCTACTGAATGATGGTCTTTGAAGAAAATTTGCTGAATTATAATCAAAATTTGCATCAGACACCTGAGATAGTCAAGTTTATCTAGCTGAAGAAGATAAATGAATAGTGTAGTTAGTATAAATAATATGATTTTAAAATTAAATATTCAAAATATGCTACCCCAAAGTTTTTAGATATCTATTAAATTACCAGTATATTTTTGAGGAATAAATCTGTAATTCAAATAATTTAATAACTGAAGAATAAATTGTTCTGTTTGCAGATAATTTATGAACAGAAAAAAAAAGAGATTAAATAAACCAAACATTAGTTTTGAATTACCTTTATTAAACATTTATTATAATATGAATTATTAGAGAATTGAAGTGTTTTTTTTGAACTGTCTAGGAAAGGTCATCTTTGTTATGACATACTAAATGGTAGGCTCGGTACTTTTAAATTAAACTGTAAATACAAACCCATAAAAGATATTAAACATATTTTAAAAGTGCATAGTAGATATTTACCAGGAAAGCATGAAATAAATGGAAAAAAAAAAAAAAAAAAGCCTGGAATTAGCAGAATGTTAGTAAGTTAACACTTCTTATGGAATAAGATGTAACATTTGGACTAAATTTTAAGTACATAGTACAACTCTGAACTGCCTGTTATTATTCTACCAAGTTTCTGCATTTATGAACTGAAGTGAGATTCTATAATACTCCTTCTAATACAGAAAAAATTCCATCACTTACAAACCTGAAAATCCAAAACTATATGTACTTTATTGTTTTACGGTGATTTTGCCCACCAGCATTTTCACTATCTTCCATTAATAGAGACTTCTAAAATCAGATTCAAATATCCAGCATAAAATCTTAAAGAATAAAATAATTTTTCAAATTCTTTTTTTTTTTTTTTTTTTTTTTCAGCATAGCCATACTCTGCATACATTTAGCATATGTCCCAACAACTTCTGTTAAAGGATTTGTGAATTAAGATACGTCTTAAATTCATATTGATGAATTTCCTATATGTCCAGATTTTTTAAGTGTCTATGTTTTGGTGTTTTCCTGTGATCATAGTTAACAGCTGTTGCATAGCTGATACACCTTAGTATCTTATATATCTCTCTGTCCCTGTAACTTATTTCAGCAGATGGTCTTAGAATTCACTTGCTTGTGTTCTTATGCTACATTTAGTCCTCTTGGGTCCATGAATCCAAGAAAAAGCACTCCATCCTATGAGATCTACTTTTATATTCCTTCAAAAATAAGTCTTTCTTCTCAGTGTTATCTCATGTTTATAGTCTCAGCTGGTTTAAAACTCAGTTGATATCAGTGGCATCTGGTTTAAATTGAACAAATTGTGAAATCATATTTTGGGGCCACTGTACAATATATCCCTATTTTGCAAAGAACTTATAGAATCATAGAATCATAGAATCATAGAATATCCTGAGTTGGAAGGGACCCTTAAGGATCATCAAGTCCAACTCTTTGACACCGCACAGGTCTACCCAAAAGTTCAGACCATGTGCCTAAGTTCACAGTCCAATCTCTTCTTAAATTCAGACAGGCTCGGTGCAGTGACCACTTCCCTGGGGAGCCTGTTCCAGTGTGCAACCACCCTCTCTGTGAAGAACCCCTTCCTGACGTCCAGCCTAAATTTCCCCTGCCTCAACTTGACCAAAACAGTGAGAAAACTGTTATAAATATTTCTACATCTTTAAAAGAAAGGAAAAAGTCTGAGTGATCATTTTATATCTCTTCCAGGAGACTGGATGAGAAGGTGCCTTTAAAGAAATAAAAAAAAAAAAAAAAAAGAAAAATCTGGAGAAGCAACACAAACATTCACATTAAAAA
This sequence comes from Aythya ferina, assembly GCF_964211825.1. NCBI lineage: Eukaryota > Metazoa > Chordata > Aves > Anseriformes > Anatidae > Aythya > Aythya ferina. The sequence goes on from NC_140297.1 coordinate 95,156,677, forward strand.
ATCTTGAGGCAGAATAATGTATTGACATTTTTAAAGGTAACATGTTGCTGCTTTAAAACTCATTAGAACAAAATCTTCTTGATGTTAAATTTCTCTTACAGAAATGCCAGAAGTACTTTATTCTTAGACACCCTATGACTATTTAATCACAATTTCTATGAGAAAAGACTATTGTATATCATGATTCTAGCAATTAGGAAGTTTAAATGCATCATTATATTAAACAGACTCTTTGCACACTTTCTAACCTGTAGTCATCTTGAGAGAAATGTCATAATTAATTGCTTTGTTGACTGTTTTGAGGGGAAAAAAAGGAGAATCTGAGTCTTGATGAAACTGTAAATAGTCAAACTTTTCTCAGTAAGAAGAGAGACTAAGGCATTTCTTGTGTAAACTGCTAAATAAATCTCAATACGCTGGTCTAACAAAGACCTTGAATAGCTAAGCATCTTGACAAAATGATAAATAGTCCCTTTTATCAAGGGGAAAATGTTGTAAATACATTTTCTAATGCTTTTATTTTATGAGATTAGATTAATTTTTCATTGCTTTATTTTACCACATTACCTTTAACTAGGACACCGAGTATTTCTTGCAATTTATACAGTGTACAGTTCTTTTGACAGCAAATGGCTTCCCATAGTAAAATTTGATCCTCTTATATATATATATATATATATATATAACATACATATATTTATAATATATATATATATATTTATTTTTTTCCCCAACTTTTCATGGCTTGATACTCAGAGTAACTCAGTTAAAGTTGGACTTCCTCAAAATTTATCGTTATGTAAATGGCAACAGATTTTGTCTCTCTGTGCTGTCCATCAGCCTTCGTGGTCCCTCTTTCCTCTCAAATACTGGCCATGCATTTGTCAAATAGTTAGTTGATTAAGTGTTTCAGGAAGAAAAAACAAAAATTGTCCTTCTAATTTACTATTTTTACATGATACATTTGCCACTGCAGGCCACCAAGACAGTGAGCTGAAGAATTTCACTGTGCCTCTGTGAACTAAGCAATTATTATCTTCAGGCTTGACTTGCTGTCTTATAATTTTGGTTGTGCCTGGTGTCATTTTCTCATAAGACTATCTACATATAAACAGAGGGATGTGTGATGGAGGACCATGAGATTTGAATATGAATTATCTCTTTGTTGTGTATTGTATCTTATGCATAAATTCATGGCATTACTGTTTGCAAGTTATCAGAAGATAAAAACATTTCATGGCTGAAAATTGTTCCCCTTATTCCATTCCTTAAATTATTTTTCTACACTGTGGCTTTTAATTCACTATGTTTTGTTTTTAATTTATTTCCAAAAGGCGTTTTATGGAATAAATTATGTCAGGATTTTAACAGAGGATGCCCCTTGCCTGGCATTAAGTTCCTGTGCATATGGGTAATGATGTCAGACCTGCAATAAACTAGGGGTGCTTTTTCCAATGTACTTACGGTGCTTTAAGTCTGGGTACTCACTGTTGATGCTTTAGGGAGCTTTTTCAATCCATACATCTGAATGACTCTTATTTTGATTCCTGGGATCAAACCTGAAAATCAAAACTGTTACAACTAGGGTCAGTTTGCGGCATTTGATGCCACAAACAAGGCAGTGACAGTATGTTCACCATTCAGGTTTTGTCTATTTACTGCAATGTGGCTAAGCAGCCAAACTCATAGAACTGCCATGTACAATAAATATTAGGTCTGACCTCTTGGCTAAGATCAAGCGTGAGATCACTTTAATATCTGATACATTACCTCCCATGGGACTATGTCCTACCCTTGCAAGGAAATGGACTCAGTAATCTGACAGGTCATTTCCTTTGCTAGCAACTACCAGGCATAGATGTGCTATGAGCAGCTATAAAGGGAAGGTTCTGGAAGATGGGGATGGACACTAAGTGCTCCGTACTTTATTGGGAAATCTTCTGGAATCTTCTGGTTCTACAAAGGGCGTTAGTTGTGTTATGAAAATAAAAGTTCTTTTTGAGTGTCTCAAGCACAGAAGTATGTTGACAGAGTTAGCAGCAGGTTAATCACTGAAGAATTTATGTCTTAAGTTCTGGGGTGTAGATTTCATAAAAAGATGTGGAAATGACAGGTAGAGACTATAGACTTTTTTTTTTTTTTTTTCTGAATATCCCTGGTTTTGAGTATCCCAGCACTATTTCTCCATCAAGCTCCATTAAGATTTAGCACAGCCAATGGAGCATAGGCAAAAGGAAGCACTCACTGCCAGCTTTTATTTAAGGTTGTTTCTACTTGAAATAAATAACAGATATAAATACAAATTTTTGCATTTAAAACTGCAAAGTCTAAAAAGATAGAAACTAGTCATTTTTAGCCTGCCAGATGATTAAAAGAAAGATATGTCAAGCATACTCAGCCTAGTGATATCCCTTTCATCTATGTGTCTGTTCTCACTCAAAATTTTGCTCCCATTTTGAAGCTTTTCTATCACTTGTTAGAGGGAGTTGTAGGCACACAGTTCTAGACTGCTTAACAAATAGCTTTTCAGAAGCAGGCTGAGCAGAGAGGCTCAGAAAGCTGGCATATAGGATAAGCTGAAGAAGAAAACAGTTCAGGTACCTCTGTCTGTTTGGCAATGTGTCTCATTCAGGACTTTGTGCAAGTTTCTCTCCACTGGGATTCAGAGATGTAATTTCACCATTTAATAATTTGTCTATGGTTCCTGCCAGTGTCCTTCCCATATCACTGTATTTGTTCACTCTCAAGTACTATTTTGTTACAGATCAATTAGTCCTTTCTGAGACAGAGTTAAGGTGCAGTTCAGGCCAGAAATTTTGTACTAGAGGTCATTTGACTCCATCTGCCATGTGTAGGCCTTTGACATTAGCAGAATATGCCTCACACAAAAATACCCCTTTACAACCTTGATCTAGGCTCACAAAAAGCATGGTCATCCTAAAACAGCTCCACCCTGACAAGATTAGAAACAGACTTCATTATAACTGAGGAGTTTTGAGAAAAACTCAGGGAAAAAAAAAAAAAATCATATACTGATGAAATAATCATGCCTTAGTCAGAGAGGAATGCTGCATGGGACAAAGTGCTATGAAATGTCAACGTGTCTGGCTATAAGCATTATAAGCATCACTGCTACAAGCTGCTCTGCATTATTTGACACTCCTTGGGACAAATACCTGTGACAGTGAAGGGGAGGCTGTTTTTTAGTATTTTTTTTTTATTATTATTTTTTATTTTCCCCTTGAGAGTGAATGCTGACTGGCCTAGTTTTAAACATGGGTGCTGGAGGAATAAAATAAGTCTCTTCTCACTATTCATTGTTAGCTGTAGGGTCACCCACAGTGGGTGCCCCTACATCAATCATTTCATAGGCTGGTGGCAAGGATGTCATGTGGAAAATGAGGGCTGTAGGTAGAAAAAGGCTATAATATGGGATTTCTGCTTTCTGGATGAGTGCTTTTTCATGTAACACCTTAAGAGAATAACCACATACTCAAATGAATGAGGTTTTTGGCTGCTGCTTGGTGCATTACTTGTTGCTGCTGATGTGTATTTGGTTCTGCTTAAAGTACACCTAACGTTTGGGTTTTGTTTCGTAATGGATCTTTGGTAGATGCCTGTCAGGTTTACAGGAGTTCTTTTGAACACACTTGGGAGCCTAAGATGAAGTATTTCACCATACCAGTGAATTTAGGGCCAAAACTCTCAATGAATCTAAGGTTTTTTAATCTGCAGCTGGTCCTGTGGCAGTTTGGAAACTGTCTGTGGAGATGGAGAAGTGGAGAAGAAAGCTGTGCTTTGTCACCTAAATAACAACAAATCCCATTGCTACCATAGCATCTGTGAATCATGCCTTTAATCTCTGTGGATCTTTGAGACTGGCATGAGGTGGGATATAAAAATATACCACACAAAGTCTTCCTGTCTGTTTTGGCACTTAAATACACAGACACAAGAGTAATCTTTCTAAAAGAAGAGTTTGCAGGCAGTACGTGAGGCGGGAGAATGATGGAATGCTCTTTTCTTATCTCCATACCAGCCCCTAGCCTCAAGCAGAAGTCTGTAAGGAACGATGGGAACCACCTTGCTATTACACCCCCCACCACATGTCAGGTTTCAAGCACTCTCGTGAACCAAGGACTCTTTTCCCCAGAACCTGAGGAGGTGTGCTCCTGTGCCGCTCAGCAGTGCATCTCCAGCAGTATCTCAGCTACCTTCTGGAGCCATACTATTCTTCCCCAGGACACTCATCACTAAAGGCTGCCCTGTGGGGATGTGTACAGGTCAATGTCTGACCAAGAGGTCTGGCTGAATATGTCTGTTCACATCTGCAAACTGGTGACAAATATGAGAAAAAAAAAAAAAAAAAAAAAAAAGAAAGAAAAAGGAAATTGTCTTCCTATATGATGCTTGCTCTTGTATTGCTAATGGTGTGAAATTGTGCTTGTGGACTGCTAATCATTAGAAAACTTTTTTTTTTTTTTTTTTCCCAAAGAAACTCAGCATACATTTTATAAACTTCAGCTGTTGTTGATATGCTTATCTTTTGCATCTGCATAGTAGCAGGAGACCATGATCCTGTTACTTTTTCCACTGGCAGTTTTTCATAAACAGGACTTATATCAGCTAATGTTGTTCTTTAATGATTTGTGATCAGGCACAGTGCCTGTCCCATCTGCAATCCAATTACACATGGAAGAATTAAGTATGATCTTCTCCATTTCTCCTCTATTCCTTTATTTTCAGAATAAGTGTGCAACTACACCTGGAACTCCAACAATTACAGTGGTGGTTCAGAGCTTTTTATTCTTAATTACTGAATGAACAGTTTGATAAGCATTTCCTTCCTGAACAGAAAAAGCTTCAGATCTGGAGATACCAAGGGTGGCATGTGTATCAGGAATGGAGAATGATGTCTCCCTATTTATCAATTTCTATTTCTTTTTTTTTCTGACTTGTCATCTTTCTTTCTGTATCATTTAACAAACCTAGCTATCAAGTTGAGCTTAGTACCTCGGCACAAAGGAGAGTCTCTTCACTAAACAGTCTGTACTTTTTCCTTTTCTATCCAAAGTGCAAGGTATAAGTTTGCACACAGCTCCATTATATCAGCTGCAGAAAGAAGAGATCTACCATATTACAACCATATTCGTTGAGCCTTCAGTTCAACGAAGCGGGACTTCCTCATTTTCTCTGCAGGATTAGCCAGGGAACAGGAGAAGTTGTCTGTCAAGTTCACAGGAAAAGCATCACTGGTGGAAAAACTGGAGGACACTAGCAGCTCCTGCTAAGCGTAGCATATAAGTATAATATTTGCTGGGTCTTTTAAAATTATTTACTGAAACTTGTTTCACAGTTAGAAAACATTTTTTTAGAAGAAAACTTTTTTTTTTTTTTTTTTTTTTTCCAGTTTCTCTTATTTAAGAAAAAAAAAAATCAATATTTTTCTAAACCAATGTTGGAAAAAAAAAAAAGGCACTGGTAAAATTTATTCCGTGATGCATTGATTCCTATATCATATTCAGTCCTTGAATTCAGTACTCTCATTTTCTAAAATGCTTTGTGAAAACTTCCCTGGCAAAATAATGTCAACTTAATGTCAATTAGAACTGGTGGTGAAAACGTGGCCTCCCTGATGGCCCATAGAGTTTACCACTGATTTAAATATAATCTCTTCACTCAAAATAAGGAGTGTTTTTTTCTTTTTTTCCTCTCCTTTTTTTTTTTTTTTTCCTTTTTTCTTCCTCCAGGACTTCCTCCCCAACTGAGACTGACTCCTGAAACACACTGAAACGGACAAAATATTACTGAAAAGCTATTTTATTTCTTTTGCAAAATATTTCTGAAGCAATTTCTCTTTGGAAGAGGAAATATTTTACTGAATTGTGTTTATTCAAAGACATGCACACTTCTGGTAGGCACTGATTTGAATGCTTGAGACAGATATATTTTTTTTAATATTTAAAAAAAAAAACCTTATTTTCTCACAACATCCAATACTATTAGATATAGTATAGTTTTGAAAAAAAAAATTCATCACCACCTTATATCTTGTGACAGAAGTCAGATATGTGTTAGCAAGCAATCACATACGCAAATGACAATATTGTAGTGTTTTCTGCAGGGAAAAGACAAACAAACAAACAAAAATCAACAGGAAAATGTGCACATTTTGTTCAAAAGTTATGTTATGCTTTTTCTCCTTCATGTTTACACTAAAATTCAGTATAAATATATATATATATTAAAAAAAAAAAAAAAGTTATTGCTGCCTCTTCATTTTGCACTCAGCTATAAGAGCTATTTCCTAGACCAAACTCCAGCTGCTAAATGACTAGTCTCTTAACTCTAAAAGGCTTTGTTCACTTTAATCCATGCTGTATGTTCTGGATGAGCATTTTTTTTACTAGATGTAAAAATAAACAGAATAGAAGGAAATAATAATAATAATTACTTAAAACAAAACAAACAAACAAACAAACACAAACAAGTAAATGAGAATACAGAAATAATAATTCAACATGTGAACAAAGGATTCTTACATCACAGATCACATTGTGGTCTTTTATTTTATTAAACACTATTTAAAGAGAGAATAAAGAGAGAACTCATAACATTTTCTGCTTACTTTCTCCAGTGTTAGGAAAAGTGTAAGACTAACTTGTCCCACTTGTCTCCAATAACAATGTCCATGCTTAATGCAAAGATTCAGCTTTGGAAGACAGTGGCCTAAATTGACACTATTGATTGTACTCAAGTTACTGAGAAAAGGAAAATCACAAAACTGGGAAAGATTCCTATCATTGCTTTTATATTTTATTTTTATTTTATTTTATTTTTTATTTTCCCAGAGAAAGGTGGATCAGGCCCTGGGTGAACATGTTATGAAGGCTTACAGTTTTAACACAGATTATTATTCATAACCTACAGATTGGCTGCTAAAAATATGACTAAACAATAAAATACAGATGCTTGGCTATAAGCAACAGTTCTTTGGAAAATATATAATAATAATGAAAAATATCAGAATGCACAATTACTTTATTAAGTCTGTTTTATGTCTCTTCTGATATTATTGCAAGCATACAGACAATGTCAGGATATGGTTCCTATTCACAGCACCCACTGTCTGATAACATCACAACTATTTTATATTCTCTGTGCTAATTGGAAACATCAAATCTGCTTTGCTAGAATTTAGTCATGTTTCATTTGAAAGTTAAAAGCAGCTCCTGGGAGGAGGGAGGTTCTTTATTCAAAACCCCTTTTATAAGCAGTGTGGTTAGAGCTGGAATATTTAAATACCTATTTCTAAGCCTTGCTTTAGGCCTTGCCATCTTTTTATTTTAAGGGAGAAAAATGTCATGCAGCACTCTAGTTAGAATTAAATTTCTTAGTTAGCCAAGCAGTATGTCAACATCAGGCAGCATTAAAACAACAACAACAACATTATCATTATCATTATCAAGTGAAGTGCAGTAAGTATATGTTACTATAGAAGAGCTCTCAGTTTTACTGTAGAAGAGCTCTCAGTTTTCTGATATAACAGAATATTGAAATATTCCCTGGTTTAGCCAAAATGAAAAACAAAATCAAACTATGGCAGGACCTTATTTTCTGAGAATTTCAAAAAGATTAAACGTATATGGTTAAATGTGAGATGCTGATGAGCATTAAGTTTGGCTTTTGCAGGGTAGGTAGTGAGTTCATACGTGCAAAATCTTTGCCAGTGTGAATCGAGAGTCTTGTCTGAGCTGGGACACAGATGTCTGGAGTCCTGTGCACATCTGCATAGTGCTACTCTTGCTGGTAAAAAAGATGTCTCATAATCCCAAAAGGTTCTTAAACATTTATTCATCTTCAAATAGTATTTGTAATTTTCTGATTTCTTAAGCCATTATTTGCAGAAGACCCTGTACAAATGCTCTGCAGCAATCTGAATGGAAAGAAAGAAAGAGAGCAGCAAAACATTGGTAATATTATCACAAAATAAATACAAAACTTATCTGCTCCTTTCTTTTTCTTTTTACTCTTTTTACATTATTTATTTAATCATTTATTTAAGAAGCTGGAAAGTACCCAGTAGCAAGTTTTAACACTTCCTTCTTACTGGACGCACCTCCATCAGTAAGATGGAGGTGGGAGGTAACTGCCGCTGATGCTCATCCAATATCCAATTGGGTACTTGACAGGTAAAAATAACAAAAGGAAAAAATCTTCTAGATATCAAATCCACTGTGATGTATGCAAAAATTATATGCCATTAAAAAGATGTATTTGAAATTAATGTATGTGGTGCTGTAGGAATTTAAATTCATAACTGATCTTAGAAGTGTCCAGTGCTAGTGTATGAGGCAAGATTTTTTTTAAGTGGCACAGACAGAAGAAAATCTGAATTTTATTTCATAAAAGGGTCTTTAGAAAGTGTTCATCATTGACTGAAGAACACTTTTTACTGCAGCAGCATTGCAGTCAATGTACCTGTAAACTTTATTTTCCTCAGGCTTTTATGCTTAGTAGTTTCTAACAGTTATGGATCGTATTCTTCCACCAATTTTGACAATGATACCATGAAGTGCCATGGAGTATAAACATTTTTAAAGAAGTGATGTAATTCTTAGAGGCATTAATATATCGTACAGCTTTTGTTTAACCTTGTAAAACTCTAAAGAGGGAGTGAAAATCACTGGCTTCTAACCAATGCTTGCAAAAAATAATTGAAAACAAACAAACAAACAAACAAAACCACAAAACAAAACAAACAAACAAACAAACAAAAAAAAAAAAAAACAATAACAGCAACAACAAACACCAAAAAGACCCAGCCTAAAATTTTGCAGTAGGGACTACAATCAGCTAGATGTATATATGTTCTCAGTCAGCTCCAGGAGAATTAGGGCTAAAATTCCTGATTAAATACTATTGAAAAGATTATTGAAAAAGTTACTTTTTCCACTATTAGAAATTACACAGGTAAAAGAAAATGAAGGAATATTCTCTAAGTTTTATTTTAAAAACTGTATTTTAAATATTTACTTCATTTTTTTCCCTTTCACAAGCTTTACATTAAAAGTTAAAATGTTTGTTCAAGGTTACAAGAGTAAGGACTTTTGCTTCTGAAAATCACCTCGTTTTCCAAATCTCCTCTGAAATATAGAAAAATCACAGTAATCTGCATTTCCTTACATCACATAAATTAAAAAAAAAAATGTCACCGCATAGATGAAAATCCAATATTCATTTAGGACACAGAGAAAAAGGGAGCCTGACTTTGCTGCCTTCTGAAGTAGGCTGTCACATGGGAGGTCTGAGGTCTGGATATTTCTCTCTTTGCAGGGGGTCTTTCTGTGGTCCAGAAACTATCCAAGAAAATGTAACTTAACCGCTAAATTTTTATAACTTGCTTTTAATTTGTGGTATTATCAATACTAGTGAACTTTTTAATCTAGATGTGGAGTTTATTTAAAAAAAAAAAAAAAAAAAAAAAAAAAGCTTCTATTAGGGTTGGCTGTAATTATCCCCTGTTTAAAGTCCTTTTTAGGGAATTGACGTTATTTCATTTTCTTATACATGCAGACAAGCATGCTCAATAATACAGACACATACATGGAGCTAATAATATACAGACACATACATGGAGCTAATAATACTTTTGATGTTATGGGGATTTAGTAGCTATCTTCCCAGCAGGGACAAGCATCGAGCGCGTTGTACAACTAAAAGCATTCTTGCTCTTCCTAAGAAGGCAACTGTTCAGATTCTCCATTCTCAGGGGAATGGAATACTTTCCCTCTTGTCAGTCAGTGCTGAAGGCATCTCTGTTTTGAATACTTTTTGCATTCGATTTGGTTGTGCAAAAATAGTTCCTCCCTGATGAGCTCCTAAGAGAGCATGTCTACCCCACCACTCTATAGGAGCTTGAGTGAAGTAGCTCCAGGATTTTAATGCTGAAGGAAAAGGGTTTGGAGCTGAGCATGATCTGAAAGGGAACTGGAAACATCCAAAAAGATGTTTCATCTGTTGTAGAGATGTCACTTGGTTCTTCCTGGCTCTTACAATCTCAAGACATTTGGAAGGGACTATGATGTTCGTAATATTATGAAGCAAGCTTGAGTGATCCACTTATAGTGCTTCTCTTTTCTGTCTGTATCACAGAGCAATATATTATTAAAACTTTTGAATATGCTGAGATTTGATTTTTTTAGAGGCAAATAAGCATTTTAATATCTCTTCCTTTCAGCCCAAGAACTCATGTTTGAAAACTTTATGGAAATCCTGTATGCTTTCAAAGATCATTTTCACTCCAACAAAACTGCATATTTTTTTATGCTTCTTTTTCAGTGGTAATACTCTATGATCTAAAATGAAACAGGAGAATGTTCATTTTTAGTTTATGACTAATATCTGTGAAGGAGGAGTCACACCTAATTCATTCATTATCCTCTTGCTCAAAATTCCTTAAGGAATTCTCAAGCTGAGACAATATACCAACAGAGACACAGTGGAAGAAAAGACATGATCTGATCTTACCTAATAACATGAGGATTCCCATCTTATAAAGAAAGGATGTTTACAAATGCCCTACCCAGGGCATGGAAGTGTTTGGAGTATGACTACCCAGTAAAAAAAAAAAAAAAATAGCAACGGTAATATGCATGTGCTTACTTCATTTTATTTACCATGGGTAAGTGAGAATATGGATGAATAGTTCATACTAATACAAAATTCAAGCTCATCTGAGACTGGGGCTGTTTTCATTCTGTGTTTAGAGCTTATACAACCAGGCAATAACATCTACCACCAATTCCACCAACTTTAACAAATATCACTCTTTGTTTTCTTTATCAGTCATTAATTTTGATATGGATGGAAACATGATCTAATTCTTGTGAGAAGACTAACCAGGCTGTTTGCTTCCAAAGATCAAGTACTCTGATCTGCATGGATGTGCCTTTTGTACTATGTTTTAATGAAGTAAAACATCACTTCTAGGTGTGAGTGAAGTTATCAGTTCTTTTAGTGCAGTGCCTGTCTTTTTGTGAGTTGTAAAACTATTTCTGAGTCAAAGAGATTAGTTTTGAATAAAGCAATCCAATTTTCTTTGAATTTTCCTGATAGTCATTTTTTTTTTTCAAAAAATGTTTTCTAGAGGTCCTTCATATTTGCCTTAATATGTGATGTCTTCTATAATTGGAAAGTCATTTGTTCTACAAGAATGTGAATGACCAAAAGCAAGCAAAGTCATACTATTTCTTTATACCAAGAGTTAGCACCCTCAGCACAGCAGCTCCATGAGCTTCATGGAACTGAACTGTGTTATCTGGTGCATAAAAATGCAATGCCTGTCATCCCATAGGACTGATAAACCAGTCCATTTTTGAGATGTGGTAATCACTAAGTCTGAGAAAAAAAGCTATTGAGTCTTGGATTGTCCTTCTGAATGGAACTTATGGGTTTAAATTTAGGTAATTCTAGCTTTCAGGTTACCTTCCTTAACACTTTCCGCCATCTTTATTAATCAGCTTTTGAGAACTTAATTTTTTTCTTAATTCAATGTTTTATTCCTGTCATCTGCATCCATTTCCTTCTTTTATAGTTATTTCAAATAGCAAAAGAATATGGAGCAGAATTTGAATGTTATCTGCATCATTAGAAGGGGATTTGAAAATTTATTTTACTATATTTGATCAACCAATAGTTCCTTTTTAATTATTTTATTTATTTATAAATTATATTTGGATTTTTAACAACTCTATTTACAATGATTCAGTGGATTCTCCATTTTTCAGCTTATGTGTTGTCTGAAAGCTATTAATGATAATTCATCTGTCATGTTGTGTCAATAGATGCAAAGAGTTTTGAGTGGACTGTTTGAGTATTTGGTGCTCAGACATCTGTTCAAATTCCTAGTTGTGCATTCTGGACTGCATGTGCACATATTGCCACACTGAACATCAGTGTTACTAAAACAAAAGGTTATTTTTATAAAGCTCACTTAAAAATGTGTAGAGTGAAGTCGTGGTACTTGGAAAGAAAAAGTATTTATTTATTTATTTATTTATTTATTTATTTCTCCCAAAATATTATTACCTCACTGTATTTCACTGAAAAAGATTCTGTTTTCCAAATTATTTTCATTACTGAGTATTTACCAGTTTATACTTTTGCAGAAACTGAAGAAATTGCTATTTTCATCTAGTAAAAATATGCAGATAGTCTAGAAAGAAATATTAGAAATATGTATTGATCCAATCCTGAAAGAATCTCAGTGTTTGAGTCTCTGAATGAGAAAGCAAATGCTGAATCTTGACTGTATTTGTTTTAAACGTCGAAAGCAATATGTGACCTAAAATTTTTTTGGTATGCACTCTCTAAAGTCTGTTTGAAAAAATCCTGCAGATGCTATTACTGTTAAATTTGTGTACATTTTCATGTCAATGATGTTTAGGGTGTTATATAGTACTTAGCAAGATAATTAATCCATGTTCAGCCTAACATCAAAATTTATACATAATTTGAAGCATGTTTAATTTAGTAAGATTTTTTTTTTTTTTTCATTTTTTAAAATGGTTTATCATCATAGCTTCCCTGATAAAGCTCTCAGTATATGGATATCTATAAATACGTTCTTCAACTTTACTCATATCGAAAGCTAATGATCCACTTAAAGAATGATACTTAACTAGGATGTAAATGTATACTGCTCAAATAATCCAATCTTTTTTTTTTTTTTTTTTTCATTTGTATTATATTTTGAATATTTATATACTTACCATAAGAAAAAAAAGATGTCCTGAAAACATCATGGATTTTATCAATTCTAATGTTTTAAGAAGTGTTTGGAAATTCTTAAATATCACAGGAGGTCTAAGATCATTTATTTGTCTGTTTTTTTTTTTTTTTTTTGTTTGTTTGTTTGTTTTTGTTTTTTTTAATCCTTTTTTTCTTAATAATTACAACTGAGGAATTTTAGTGTTATAAGGGTATAAGGGAAGCTCTTTCATAGGTACATAAAAGGGAAGTTCTTTCTCAGCTGTATCAAGCATTTAATTGATTCAATATCATATGTAATTGTATGTAGTAATCTTATTTTATTATTTCTGATTTTCAAAAGTACTCCTTAATATCAACATTAACTTGTGATTTGAAGTTAATTTTAAAATTAAATTTTATATTGGAAGTATTACACCAGAACTACATTTTTAAGCTCAGGAAACAATCAAATATTACCTCTGAATATGCATACTTAGTACAATAGACTAAATCCTGAAAGAATAATTTTATTAATCTGTTTTGCCCTTTTGCATTTAAAAATAAATGTTTCTAATTGTCCATGAACTAGCCAAATGAAAAGGCAAAATGAAAAATGTATAGAGTTTTCCACCTAAGCTATGTTTTGATTGTGTATTATGTGTGGAGAAAACAATTATCAAGTACACAGGTTGTGATACCGAAAGTATTCTAGGAACACGTGATAAATGGTGCCTACAGGAGAGCTAGGGAGGGAATCTTTGCCAGAGAGTGTAATGACAGGACAATTTATCTTTTAAGGCCAGGTTGGATGGGGCTTGGGCAACCTGATCTAGTGGCAGGTGTCTTGGGCCATGGCAGATGGCCATGGCATATGTCAGATCCTACATGTTTTTGTATTAAAAGGAGAGTGGTAATTCCCAGGGCTAAGGAAATCTTCATTCTTTAGCTGCATTTTGTGAGGCTACTTAACCATCCAAGAGGTCCACTTAAAGCTCATCAAATTAAAGAACAGTCACCCTACTAGAAAGTTACTGTTTACATAACCTTGGGTTCTGGCCCATATACATCTCGATGTCTGCATATCCTCTTTATTATATCATTAACCTAGTGTGGTGGGCAGCCAAGTTCCACCACAGCCACTCTCTCACTCACCCTCCTCAAAGGGGAAGGGGGAGAAAATATGATGCAAAGGGCTCAAGGGTGGAGATAAGGATGGGGAGATCACTCAGTAATTATCATGACGGGCAAAAGAGACTCAGAGTAGGGAGACAGTAAGATTTATTGCCTATTACTGGCAAGATAGAGAATTGAGAAACAAAGGAAAGAAACTGAAAACGCCTTTCCCCCATCCACCCTCTTCCACCTCCTCCCGCTGAGCAGCACAGGGGGATGGGAATGGGGGTTGCGGTCAGTCTACAGCACTTCATATCCACCACTTCTTCTCAGTCACTCTGTTCTCCTGCTCCAACCTGGGGTCCCTCCCACGGGATGACATCCTTCCTATGGGGGTGTCCCACAGGCAGCAGCTCTTCAAGAGCTGCTCCAGATATGGGTCCGTACCATGGAGTCCATCCATCAGGAACAAACTGTTCCAACCTGGATCCCCCATGGGCAGCAGCTCTCCTCAGACCCCCTGCATGGTCTCATCTCCTCGGGGTACAGGTCCAGCCCGGAATCTGCTCTGGCAGGGGTCCTCCACAGGCTGCAGCCTTCTTTAGTACAGGTCCACCTGTTCCACCGTGGTCTCCTCCACAGACTGCAGCGTGGAACCCTACTCCACTGTGGTACTCCATGGGCTGTAGGGGGACAGCCTGCTTCACCATGGTCCTCACCACAGGCCTCAGGGAACTCCTGCTCCAGTGCCTAGAGCACCTCTCCTCCTCCTTCTTCACTGACCTTGGTGTCTGCAAGGCTGTTTCTCACTCCTCTCTCTCTCCCAGCTGTTGTGTAGCAGCATTTTTTTCCCCGTTTCTTAAATATGCTCTTACAGCGGTGCAAACAACATTGCTTATTGACTCAGCTCTGGCCAGCAGCAGGGCTGTTATCTAACATGGGGCAGCTTCTAGATTCTTCTCACAGAAGCCACACCTATGGCCCCCTGCTACCAAAACATTGCCATATAAATGCACTACACCTAGGGCTTCCTGGGTCTCATTCAATAAACTAAAATTAGCACATGCAAAAAGTTGGGTCAACACTCTGTCTATTTCTAGATCACAAGAATGTTTTAGATGGGGGTTCCAGGCTCATCTGAATGCTTCTGGAGGCAAAAGTGCTTGGAGGATTTTCATCCTAAGAGAGATTGCTGTCTAGTGATCTCAGATAAGAAAGGGCTAGGCCATCTTGAAAATCAGGAAATTTAAATGGAACTTAAAGTGGAACTTTAAGTAGATCTTTGGTTCCAGAGGTGTGACTTGCCCAGAAAGTTGTGAACAGCTGTATTAGTCAGCTGTTCCTGGTATGTTACATTTCTTCTGTACATAAAGAGTAGTGAAAGGAACATCAGGAATAATGAAAATTATTCCCACTTCTCTTTGTCAGTCCACTGCCTATCAGTATCTTTCTGACCTTTCAGGTGTTAAGTATATTAATGAATTTATTTTTAAGGCAAAGAAGCAAATTGTTGATTTGGGACTTTTATTTACTGAAAACTATTTTTCTAATTACTTTCAGAGTGAGTTTCATGTAACTTGCTTAGCAAGCTACAACATATGTTATGCAAATATCAACAGAAACCACTGTTTTCTATAGAACCCGCCTAAAACACATTAATAAGGCAGAAATTTTCATTCCTAACCTAGTCTTACTTTAATCTTTTTTTCTAAAACCTGTAGGAGATAACTTAATTACAACAGCAGTTTACAGTACCAGTACAAAAATTGTATCTAGTTGAAGAAATGGCTTAAGTTTTCAAGGAATTTAAATAAAAATTGTTGAAAGATTTTGTAGCATTTTCTGAAGCAATATTTTCTATTTTCCTTATTCTCTTTTCTATCCCCTTATTGTATTTTCTATTTTCCTTATTATTTAGAATTTTGAAGATAATAATGTATAAAAATGCTACAGAAGTGCAATATCAAAGGAAATAAAAATAAATCTAATTGAAAATGAATACTTTAATAGAGAATATATCATCAGAGCCACCTCTTGATGTTTCCAATATACCAAAAACTTGTATGAAAGAGTCTGGCAGTACGTAAAAATCTATAAGGGAAATTTCAAATTGTTATTCAGGTATTTGAATATATATCTTACAGTATGAAACCCACTCAAGTAGAATAGTTTAAATTTATTATTGTTGTATCAATTATCTTCGCCGACATTTTTCAGTATCCACCGAATCTAATTGTTAAATTATTTTTTCAGAAATTGTGTACTTTCCTGAACAAAAGTAATTCTGAGTGTTCTATTATAGTTTGACAGACTGAATAAAAAATTCTGAAGAAAATAATTTCATAAGAATGTCTAGTGCAAAACAGGTTGTTTTATAATATTCAGTATTACTTGTTTCTTATTGAAGGAGAATTTCTAACAGAAGAACATTATGCATTTGAACAATGCATTTGAGAGAAAAAATATAAATTACTTCTCATTTGTGGATATATTATGGGTGCTTTGTTTTGTCCTTGCTAGTGTATCTTATTTCTGGTACAAAATGCTCAACAATGGAAGGACAGGTAAAAATAGGATCTAAATGTTAAAGTACATTCAGAATAAGAAGTTAGGACTTTTTTATTGTCTGTTTTTGAATGACTACAAATATTACCTTCAGTTGCTTATATATCTGATACCACAGACATACTGTAATTTTACATTTTTGGATACATAAAGCTTAGAAAGTGTTTTTACATATTAGAAAGTGTATTTACATATTAGTGAGAGTCCAGTTCAATCCAACATAAATGTTAAAACACTGGAAGAAGCACCAAAATCCCTCAACCATGTCCAGAATTTTCCTTTTAGACGATCAGTTTGTGTCTACTGCTTTTCTTTCTTTCTTTTATGTAATTACTGTATATATTGAAAATTTTTCACTGTAAGTTGCTTACTTACTCAACCCACATTTTGTAGAAACTATGACTTTGCCTTAAAATTAACAAATGGAGTAATGCTAACACTCAGAAAAATACATAGATTTATATTTAAATATACTTTAAAAAAGTCATTACAGATTTACTTATATCTACGTATATTAAAGTTGCACATCTGATTACACAATTAGTACCTAAAAATGTGAAGTCCCTGAAAGAAAAGACTTAACAAAGCAGCATATGATTTGCTTTCACATTCATTTTCATAATGGTCACATGCTGCAGCTTATAGGAATATTAAATCTGTCTTTAGTATTGCCACTTTATCTTCTGCTTTCATATTTTCTATTTATTAATATTCCCACCCTCTTCATTTGACAGTGAATTCTGACCTCTGATGCCAGTAAACCATTCAATAAATCAACAGTACTTTGATCTGCAAAATTATGGAATTTCTCTTCATGATACAGGTGAACAAATGAAAATTTTCTAGAGAAGAGGCATTTTTGATCCATGGAGAAATAATTCTAAAGTTTTCCAGTACTAATACTACTGGATTTTCAAAACAAATAAAAGAGATGCGTTAGTAATAGGAAAAGGCTGAGTATTTGTAATTATGATGTCTTTTATCTTGTTTTTATACTGGAGTATTAAGACAATGTGTCAGAATAGTAGTAGGTGTTTTATGGAATGATAAATTCAGGTCTGACTCTCTATCAGAACACTGAATTACAGATTCCTTAAGGTTGGAAAAGACCTTCAGGATCATCTGGTCCAACCACCACCCTACTACCAATGTCACCCACTAAACTATATCCCAACATAAAACCACATATGACAAAAATGTTTTTGCCAAGTCCTGTTCCAGGTAGATGTATGATTTTCATATGTAAAGTCATGAGTTGGACAAAACAAGCATGATCTGGGCCATGCCTGTAATTATGTCCCAACTGAGAGAAATATCCCTAAAACAAACAAACAAAAAACATATCAGATGGGATATCAGAGCACACCAATTTGTGGGGAAGTGTTGATCTGCTGGAGGGTAGGAAGGCCCTGCAGAGTGACCTGGGAAGGTTGGATTGATGGGCAAAGGCCAATGGGATGAGGTTCAACATGGCTAAGTTTCCTCCTTCGCTTTGGTCACAACAATCCCATGCAGCTCTGCAGGTTTGGGGCAGAGTGGCTGGAAAACTGTGCAGAGGAAAGGGATCCGGGAATGCTAGTTGATGCTCACCAGAACATGAGATGGCAGTGTGGCCAGGTGGCCAAGAAGGTCAATGGCATCGTGGCTTGTATCAGGAATAGTATAGCCAGCAGGACCAGGGAGGTGATTGTTCACCTGTACTCGGCTCTGGTGAGGACGTACCTTGAGTACTGTGTTCAGCTTTGGGCTCCTTACTACACGAAGGACATCAAGGCCCTGAAGCACGTCCAGAGAAGGGCTACAAAGCCGCTGAACAGAAGTCTTATGAGGAGCAGATGAGGGAACTGGGGCTGTTCAGTCTGGAGAAGAAGCAGCTCAGGGATGACCTTATTGCTCTCTACAACTACCTGAAAGGAAGTTGTGGGTAGCTGGGGGTCAGCCTCTTCTCACAGGTAACCAGCAATAAGACTAGAGGGTATGGCATCAAATTGCACTAGGAGAGGCTTAGGTTGGAAATTAGGAGACATTTCTTCTCAGAAAGAGTAGTTAGTCATTGGAACGAGTTGCCCAGGAAGGTGGTGGAGTCATTGTCCCTGGGGGTGTTTAAGGAATGGTTGGATGTGGTGCTTAGGGATATGGTCTAACGGGTGATATTGGTGGTAAGGGGATGGTTGGACCAGATGGTCTTGGAGGTCTTTTCCAACCTTAATAATTCTATGATTCTATGATTTGGCTTGATTACACTCCATTAACTCAACGTGCTTTAATGCTAATTAAGTAGATGTAAGAATATGTTTGCAGTGTTTTCTAGGAACTATCTTGACTGACATAACACATTATGGATAAAATGAACCAGTCCATGTGCAAATTAAAACCCCTCCCTCCAGTGTTCCCCTTTCATTATGAGACAGGAAGAGGGAGATGGCTCAAAGAAAACAAAAATGATTGCCAGATCCAGTCTGCAAGATATCTTGAACATTCGGACTAGTAATATAGAAAAGCAAATGCTTTGGGGGGTTGTTATTATTGTCACTACTTTTAGAGAAAAAAATAATTTATTTGATTCCACCAGAAAAAGGCAGTATCAACACTGTCAAATATGAACAGAAATGCAGTCACTTCTAAAAATTTCAGATTCTAATTTAAAATCCATAAAATTTTCAACTATTTCAAAGAAAAAATTATTAATAATAAAGCCGAGTAAATAGGTTGTAATGAATTATTTAGACAATGAATTCTACATTTTTGGACAAGTTTCCCATGAAAAATAGTGAAATTCTCAAGCTATGTTGAATGCAAATGTACTGTACTCAGTGAAACATGTTTACTTTACAGACCATGTAGAAGGTAAAGTTCACATTTTAATGGCTAATCAGACAGATATAGCCCTTTGGCTTCTTCAAATTATATATACAACTAATATAGAATGGGTTTCAGATTGTAAATTCTTGTGTTAAATGAGAGAATTAAATAATTCTGTGAATTAAAAACAAAGCAAAATTTGAATTAATTCTTACTACCTGTGCTTAGATATTGCAGATATGAAAATATTTTCCACCTTTAAGGAAAAACATAACAAAACAAAACAAAAAAATGCACATTACTATTATTTAAAAATTCGGAAAATGAAGGCAAAGATTTTGTGATTTCCCCATAAAACACACTGTGTAATGGAAACCTATCATCTACTGTACACCTCCTTTCACTTAAGAAGAGAAATACACTAAGAAGGGGCCTTTCCCTTTTTGCTTTGGCAACTAATGAAGAGATGAATGGTCTTTTGTAATTTCTTTGCAAAATGTTTAACCTAAAATTATCCACTTGGCTATCCTCTCCCTTTTGCAACATATACATATAATGTTACATTTCAAAGATGTTCAGAAGTCCTCAAAACCACAATAACACACAAAGAAAAACCATCTTTCTGCTCATTTTTCTGTATAATTCTTTGACACAACATGTCTAAAGTGATCTATCCAACTGTTTGAATGAGGATATTGTAGCACAAAGCCAGCATTGACTGAGGCCAATCTGCAAAGGCTAATTTGTGTTTTCTTATCCTTCAGACAGACCTCTTCAGTGTCTATAAAAGTCTGTAAATGACTACAGTCTGCAGCTGGAAAAGCCTGATGACTGGCAAGAGACCCAAAGAGGACTGAGTAATCAAGCTGTGCTATTAAAAGGTATAAGACATCAATCCCAAATCACTAGGATGATGCAAATTTTTCAATGTACATTCTTTTAATTGAACAGCTTTGTTCATGCTTTTTTTTTTGCTATATGAAGATAAGACAGAACAGAGTAAAAGCCACATTCCAAGGGCCTATTTCTCTAATTCCAATAAAAACTATGCTGTCCAAGCTGCTGATCAAAAGTAATTGCTACTTTGCTAATTCTCTTCTTGCTCTTTCTTGTGGAAAGTATTGGACAAATGCTTTGGTTGTATGTTACATTTATATATATGGAACAGTCAAGTAAACTTACTCTTTCAAAGTTTGTGGCCATCCTGTTTTTTAAATTTACTTCATCTGTATGAAGTACAACTAATTTTGTATTTTTTTCTTTATTTTTTCCTCTCTAAAGAAATAATAGTATAAGTAATCACTGAGAAATTGAATTCATGTTAGGAGGCCTTCAGGATTACAGAGAAATGTATAATTAAGATATATATATATACACATACACGTTTAATGTACAGATTCTCAGGATTTTTTTCTATATTTATAATTTTAAATTGCAATTTTTAACAAATTATAATTTTAATACACATTCAACAATATAAGTACATATGTTTCTTAATATTAATCTGTAAACATTTGCACTGAATAAAAAGATATTTCTAACAGAATAATGGGCAATAGAAAATCTTTGAATAATAAGATTTTCTATCTTTTGACATTACAATAAAGATGTATGTATATATAGCATAACTGTAATCTAAAAACCAAGTTTCCTTTTAAGTGAATGTGTATAAAAGAGAATGAAATATAATGTTTTTTTTTTGTTTGTTTGTTTTGTTTGTTTGTTTGTTTTTTAGTATGATTCATCCAATAGTTTTAAAAAGTCAATAACATCCAATTTGTAATTGTTCTTGTTATTTTTTTAAGAGACAAAAACTTTAACTAAGTAGAATCACTACTAAACTAACCAGATTAGTAAAGTTAGGGGAACTCTGGTGTAAATGAGAAAAAGTAGAGGTGATTTTATAGTCTATTTTAGCCCTTTAAATAACTGTTACTATTGTTGTGCCATGATTATCCAGGAACTGTTACACCCAAATTTCTTCTAACTTATTTCTGACTTTTCAGTTGCTCTCCCAAACTAAACCCAACAGTTTACAGTGGACCCTAAATTTACATCCGGAAATACTGTAACCTACACTGATGTTCAGGACTCTTCTCTACCTAAAAAATATAGAATGTATTTTCTTAGGATATTTAGAAGGTAAGTTAGCAGTACACATCTCTACAGCATTTACAGTTAGTGTACATGTAAGTGAATGTATTTTATACATCAAAACACAAACATAAATTTTCAGTAGAATCATCAGAGTAATCTTCCAAGTATCATTTACTTAAAGTAGGCTAGGATATTGATAACATCAGATGACACCTCCAGGCTTGGTGGATTATGGCCCTTTGCAAATGGCCTGAGGTCATCCTTGTTTCTTCCCAATTCTCTGTCTTTTCTAAGTGCAAGTGTCTCAGTGAGACACTGAAGTGCCACCAGGTGAAGGGTAGAAATCCAAACCTCCATGATTCTTTTCAGTACCTACCCTATTCCAAGTGTGCAGTAACTATGAAACATTGAGAATCCATTTCCTTTTCCATAGTAAGGCAGCCCAAAGGGTTCTAGGTATCTTCTACTATTACAGAGACAGGCATCAATATCTACTTCAAAGTCAAGTTTCCTCAGATAAAGCAAAGCTTATATTACTTACTCAAGACAATAAAGAGCCTAGAGATTTTAAATCATACCTGCTGTTGCATATATGACTGACTAATAAAAACACTTGGAGTCTACTTTTTTAACATGGGGGTATTTTAACACATCCAGGTGACCTATAATTAGCTGAGTAGACTTTTTTTTCTCTCCCTCAAAGCCTACTTTTCTTCCACTTCTTCTTGTAAACTACATGGCCAAGGAAGAAATGCTTCATCTGAAAAAATATCAATATGTAAAAAACAAACTGCAAGAAATCAAAAGCAGAAACTTCTGATAAGTCTTCTACCAGTGTGTATGGTTAGAATCCAGAAAGATGCATGGTTTGACATGGACCAAACCAAACTTTAAAATACTTGTTGACTCTTTAGCATTTCTTAGTCTTACGGAGAGAAAAAAAAAAAAAAAGAAAAAAAAAAAGTAATGAGGTCTAGCCACACGAAAAAGCTGCGTTCATTCACTGTAGGCTCAGTATGCTTGCATGAGGACATCATATGTGGGCTTTGTGAGAGAAGCTCTGGCATATATTTTTGCTGGGATCAGTTGTGGATTCTGTTTGCAACACCTGTGGTTATAGAAAATTTCTGAGTGATAGGCAATATATGATGTACAGCTTCTTTCTTCCCTGTTCTACATTCAAGACCTTCACCATACTGGAAGTGTAGGAGGAGCCAGGAGAAGGAGGACAGAAGGACAAAACTTAATCAGGAAGGTTAGCTGTAATCATACACAAGCCACTCCACACTCCTGGGATACACCCCCAGTTAAAATGTGTCAGGAATTTTCCCTTTTCTGTCTGGCTAAGTATGGAGACAAACCACCACCTATGTCCAGGGGAACACAATCTGAAGGTAAGGGATCCATCCCAAAAAAAGGAACCCCAAATCAAAAGTAGATTTAAAAAATATTACTTGCTTTGAATCTACTTTTGTTTATAATTAGCTCCAGTAACATAATATAATTTGTAGGTTGCAGCATTAGAAATATCTCTTCCAATAGATAGTATGCAAAAGATACAGATGTTTACACGCATTTCGAGTGAAAAAATACAGACCATAAAATATTACTGTAGGTTATGTAATAACCTACAGTTAACCTGTAATATCAGTGTATTCAGATTAGCTCACACTTAAGTAAATTCTAAATGCTCTACTCCAGCATATTTCCTTTGATTTCTATGGGAGACTGTCAGATAAAGACTTTGTTAAAAAAAGTGCCTCAGGATTTAACTTTCTCATGTGGATTTTATTTCTAAAGGACTATGTGTTGCTTTATGAACTTTTATGTTTCCATGTTAATATGACTAAGAAGACATACACTGAGGTATAAGAATCTGCCTGTGCAAATTTCACTTTTGACAACAATTTTACTGACACATTAGGGAAAACTATCAAATCTTACTTACTTGGCTTCTTGTCTATATAAAACTGGAGTTTTTGTTTATTTTTTGTTTCCTAAGGCTATGAAGAATGAAAAAGGACCAAAGCAACTTGTCATGAAGAAAATATTTTCAAGCACCAGGAAACTCAGAGACTGAATGTCATCTTGTGGATCTTGCTTACTTGACGTTCCTTCAGTTGCTTTGTACTACAGTTTCTTAGCACTACTATTTCATCTAATTATGATTTCCTCTTACGTAACTTCAGTGAAAAAAAAAATAAATTGGTATACTAAGAGGAGATGATCAGAAAATAGCTGTCTTTATTCTTAAAGCATTACAAGGTTGGTTACTTTGGATGTACCTTCAATTATCTGTAGAGAACAGAAAATAATTATATGTTTATTTCTATTATGTGTTTATTTCTGCATTCAACTCCAATTATGGTGTCTAAAGTGATCTGAAAATTGTCATTTCTCTTTGGTATCTCTCTTGGTATCTCTTTTCTATTTTTATGGAGTTTGACCATTTATTTTTTTTACTGCAACTGAATCATTTGAGGCCTCCTGGTGATCTAGCCATCACTGCTAGATGTTACTAGGTAGCTTCCAGTTTGGGAAGTTTAATTTAGGAACAGGAAAATTTAATTTAGGAAAGCTGACTTTGCTTTATTAGCAAACTTTTATTGCAATGTATCAGCATTTTCCTGTTAAAGTAAATTGTCTATAGTGAGTCTATACCACTGGTTCGAGACGGGTTTATGCTGACTTGTAATTTCATTGATGCTTATTAGAATGTTGTCCTCTCTGCCCCAGTTCACCATGTGAGATGTAAAGATATGCTATTGTTCATATTTACAAAATATTTCATATTTTCATATTTGCAAAAAGAGAGATTTTTTTTATTATTATTATTTTTTATGTCCTCAGATTGCAGACCATAAAGATTCATATAAAATAATTTTGTAAAAAAATTATGGTCTAAATCAGCCTTTTTATTTTGACTTCTGAGTTGTCACTATGCTATTCCATCTGTTGACATCCTATCAGCTTTTGGCATAATGTAAAATAACATAATATAATAATGGATTTTGATATAATACAGTAATGTTTTAAAATAAAATGCCTCTGAGAACTTGGAGGTTGACAGACGCTGATCAAAGTCTTGAAAAAGTGGGTCATCTTTGCAATGATACACAAACAATACAGGTATGGATTGTGTACCTGCCACCAGAGTGTCCCTGGAAGTTTCTTAAACCACTCATGTATGACAAATCATTTGCTACTTTTTTGAACAAGATCTTGCTAAAAAGCATAAACTATATTAAGCATTGATTTATAGTATCCAAGGGGGTGATGAACAATATACACAGCATTCCTGTAATTAAAGAATAGTTTTGGTTCAACTGGAAGTTCATTCTCCATAGAAGGAATGACACAAAAAGACCTGGTTAAATTCTACAAATCTGTAGTATATCTGTTTCTTTCCTATTGGCATTACTTGCTGTTATTTTGTTATTTTCAAAGTATAATAGTGTAGAATCATGTACGTTTATCCTTTATCCTTTGGGAAAAAAAAAAAAAAAGAAAAAAAAAAAGAACATGGGAGTAAGGAATCTAGAAATCTAGAAGAGACAGAATATACATGAAACAAGACATAATTCAATGTCAATTTTACATACCACCATCTTTTTTTTTTTTTTTTTTTTTTTTTTTTGACCAGAAATATTATTTGCTTCAAATGTTCACCTCAGCTTGTATTATTCACACCTCTGTTACTGATGGATCAAGCAGACAAATGGTAGCTGAAACCTACAAAATTCAAGACAATTTTTAGATTATGTTGTCTAACCCAAAAAGTGTCTAGTCACACAGTTAAGATAAGTTAGAGACAATATATTATTGTAACTCATGTACACTTTTTCACAGACTTCAACTTTTTCCCTAGATTTGTATCAGGACAGTGTAGATACATATCAGTCTTTGTTTTTGAACTGAATGTGTGTGATTTGAAGATGGGGTTAGATTCAGAAGAGGCATCATGCTTGTACAGTTTTAAAAATAAAATGTCTGCAAATGCAAAAAATATGGTGGCTGAGTACCTGGAAAACACTAGGTTCCAGAAGATAAGTGACTTTCTACTTGACCTGTCTGTGAGTGGTAGGCTGAGAATGGGAGCCATAAAGGAAAAGGAGAGACAAAATCATCCTATGCACAATTTGACCATTACACCTGGTGACAATTACTCCTATAGGCACTGTGGGGAACCTACATTAGATTAATTCATTCACCTGCAGTGCTTAGGTGAATTTTTGTCTATTCTATATATACATATATTCCAAGACCTGATTCATTCTGTTTGAGATTGAGTCTGGCTAAACCTTCTAGAAGGATGGAACTGACAAAGGATACAACATAACTTAAATAACAAAATAGTACATTAGGCTTTGTAAATATTTGGCTAAAAGTGTTGAGAAGATGACATATCAAGAAAAAATCCTGGCACAGCAGAATAAGAACCACACTGAAGCAAAGTTTGTTGCATTGAAATGGATATATCCAAGGAAAGGTTTATCCACCTCTAATTTTTTCACTTCAGAATATGGGATATAGAGGTTGTTTCCAATAAGTCTCCAGGACTGCTGAGTGCCTTCTTTTTACAAGTGTCAGGGAAAAACAAAACAAAACAGAACAAAATAAACAACAACACTAAAAAACAAATGTTTACCTGTTTTAATAAAGAAAGTGATCAGAAAAATCTAAGTGATGCCATTGTCAAAGAAGCTATTCAGAAAAGCTAATGTTGATAAACACCTGAAGCAAAGTTTTCAGATGCAGCTTTCTTTCAATGTTTTTTTTTTGTTTGTTTGTTTGTTTGTTTTCTCCATAGGTGATCATGTCTGGATATATTTTAAAACAATTTGAGTGATACAAGAAGCAAACTTGTTCCTTTTACATTCACATATATGCTTCACGAGGTACAACTTCATTCTTTCATCTCTTTTATGATTTAGTCATATTTTATTGAAATTTTGTCAGTGTTTCTTTGTCACAGTTCCTGCCAAGCGTACTCAAGCAGCTGAGATGAGAGGTTGAAAGAAAAGTGACTGAACAGAATTTTAACTAGGGACAGACAAATATCAGATGGTTTGTTTCATATTGTGAAGCAAAATACCTGAATCCTCCACCTCTTTGAACAGTTTATCGAAGCCTTCAGCCTGGATCCACAGTGGTATCCAGACTTGCAGAGCAGAAGGTATCTCAAGCTGTGCTCAATAATTGTGAATAACAACAATATTTTCAAAATAATGAGCAATTAAGGTATATATCTTAAATTCTCTTAACACTGCTGGAAAGCAGACTCAGATTTCTATGTTTAATTCTGAGCACATTGCCATAACACATTACTCTGATCTAGGAAAATCAAAACACTTATGTTCAGAACAGCTCAAGCAGTGACAGTTTTAATCCACTGTTAAACAGCAGACAAGTCATTCCTCTTCATGAGCATACATATATATATGAGTAATAGTTAAAAAAATCATAACTGAGTTTGAAATCTTTTGGCCATGGAACTCACATTATCATAAAATGGCTGGCATTGGTACAGCTTTACAGTTAAACAAACAAATGAAACAAACAAAGAAAAACAAACAAACACCTGCATACTACTGCTGCTTTATTCAACATAAAAAATGCTGTTTTGTTGTTGTTGTTTTGTTTTGTTTTGTTTTTGGTGAGAATCACATAAATCAGGTAACATTTGGAATTAAGCTAGGAATTCGCTGTATGAAATTGATGCTGGTAATATGGTACAAGTTTCATGGTGTACCATACTTTCAGCTAGTGAAGAAGAGTTTTTTATTTTTACATTTGTAGTAATATGATAATTAGGATAATGAGTGTATTGTTTTGTGAAGGATTAAAATGTCACAAAGAAAAGTGTCCCCATATGGGTGAGAACTGGCTTTGCATGACCTTACGTGAATTTTGTGTCCTGGGTGGCCTCACTATCCAGTAAGACTGTAAGACTAATATAATAATATAGTGTTACTGAAAAAAACACTGTAAAGACTTTAAGTAAATATTGTTGATGCAATCTTTACCAATAATGGTTTAGGCTGCCAATTTAAAAGTAAAATTAAAAGTAAATTTAAAAGTAAAAAAAAGCCATGAAAAGTCTGGTTTGTAAGACATCCAGGTACTTCTGAAACTGTACCTTATACTATAAAATATATATATATATATTTATTATAAAACATTTAGAAGGCTATATTTAATATTGCATACTTAACCTGCTTTCTGGCATTTCCTAACTTTCAGGTGCTTTATTTCACAATTTGATAACATTATTTTAATATAATTGGGCTTAGATTTTGTTTGTCTTTGGTGGTGAAAAAAGAGGTGGTGTTTCTCTTTGTTTTGCACACCACTTATTTAGAAACAATATCTGTACAGTGAATTGCAGAGCCATTCAGTAAGTGTTCACCCATCTCTGATCACAGCACCTGTTTTCTTCTCACCAACAGTTTCACCTTTTGAAACTTAATCTAACATTTTATACTCAGAGCAATTTCAAAAAGATGTTATTTAGAAGTCCCTTTCTAAGGACATTCTTTTTTTTTTTTTTTTTTTTTTTTTTTTTTTTTTCTGTTCTATGTAATGTCATACCAAGTTATAAAGAGAGAGAGAGAGTAAAGGCACTAGAATTCAGTAACACATATTAGAATTCAGTAATAATTAGAATTAGTAATAGAGAATTAGTAATTTAGTTCTGAGAACTAAAATGTCAAAAGCTTGATATAGCTCCAGTACTACTGAAAATGGAATTTCAAAACCTAAGGGAAAGGGAAAATTTCCTTGTGTCTTAACAGGACACAGACCACTTAATGCTTTCAAAGTGTGGCAATAGTAGTTATATGAAGTGATCTAAATCTCCTAGTAGAACATGTTTATTCATTGCAATTCCTAAACTTCTTTTTTCTCAAGAACATTTTTATTTCATAACTAGAGATATAGGTACATGCACAGTTACTGAAAAACAGTTGTTGTGAGGATAACTTCATGTGTATACAAAAACTAAAATAGGTAGAAAAGTAATTCAGATTAAAAAGAAAGAAATCTATCAGAGCATTCCTCACTGTGGAGGTTTATTGTAAATATTTCCTATGTAATAGAGATGATGATAAAGTTGATAAAACTTTATAACAATAAAGTACATAGAATCCTATTATTTTAATTATTGTTTGTGTCCTGTTCTCTTGTGATTGATATGCTAAAGAGTATTGTATTGCTACTGTATTTTACCATGGCCACTTTAAAGATTTAAAGCATTTTCCCAGGCAAATAAACTTCTTTTTCAGAAAGAAAAAATACTCCACTGCTGCTGTTTCAAACCTTATCTTATCTTTTTTATCTAAGAAACAATGAGTTTCCTTAAAGATGAATGTATTAAAAGTCATTTAAAGAGAGTGACCCAGAATGTCTGGGTC
Source organism: Aythya ferina (assembly GCF_964211825.1). Classification (NCBI taxonomy): domain Eukaryota; kingdom Metazoa; phylum Chordata; class Aves; order Anseriformes; family Anatidae; genus Aythya; species Aythya ferina. Next base: position 95,185,419 of record NC_140297.1, read on the forward strand.
TATATTATGTAGACTAATATAAATAAATATGACTAATATATATATGAATATATATGTACATAAGTATATATGTACATATATTTTCACATATATATATATGTATGTATGTACATATATATTATTTCCTTAGATTTTGGAAATATATATATTAATATAGGAACACATTATTTAAGAGGACAGAAATTAAAAATTATTCTCCTGAGAATTAAAAAATGGCATTCAATTAAGTTTCTGAGCAATGCATATGATGTTGGAATGTGTGCTTTTTGATGTTATATATATACATGCCATACATACACATCTTTCTTTTCCTGAAAGTTTTCATTACTTCTATAAAAATTGAATTAAATTCATGTCTAAGACATAATTGTTAACATAGAGCATTGTAGGTTTTGAATATATAACATATACGAACATATATGTTCATATATGAACATGTAACATATATAATATAACAGAACATATACGTCATTTACCTTCTTTTGTAAACTTAACTTTTATTAACATTTATTTAAATTTTATTAACCTGTTATAGCCCTTTCTTATATATCATATTACTGATTTCCCTTCACTGAAGGATTTACAATTTCTATATAAGACTTATTTTTCACTCAGCATTGCTTTTACATTGTAACCAAAGATTAGGCAATACAATTAAAGTTGTTTTCAGTGTGTATTCTTTCATACATTATGCTACTTCATCAGTTGTACAGTTTTGGAAGATAACTCTTGGTGGTCTCATTCAGTGGCAATTCCAATAGAGCTGGCAAATTAATGTTGTGGGGTAGAACTTTTCACGGATCCCTCATCCATTACAGAACAATTTTTCAAAATATAAAGCACTTTGTAAGTCAAACAAAGCAGAATTATGGTTTAGTGAACTGCAGTCCTGAGTGCATTATAGTTTATTTTTCTGGTGAAAAAATAAACTATTACTTTGACTAATAACTCTCATGGAATGCAGGAAAAGATTACCATTAGGTATTTCTTGCCAAAAGAAATTGATATCATGATACTCTTAAAGCACACAAAAAAGACCTGAAGTTACTGGTACTTGAATAGATTTTTAGGCCTGGCATGTGTCATTACTGTAAATCTTTCAAACATTCAGAGTGGAAAAGAATCAGTATCATCTTTCTTCTGGAAAAAGTTGCAGCTAATCCTCCTTACACTCTGGGCTTGATCCAAGGAGAATCATTAATTCTCACTGACCTTAAGCAAGGACCACAGGAAATTCAGCACCTTTCTGGGTGAACTCCTTTAGACAAGCTATGTGTAGTTAAATCTGTACATGCATTTTGACTACAAATGGAGAGAGAAGGAAATAAACTTTTCATTTAGCACACAAATGCCATCTTATCCATTCTCAAACGAAGAAATGACTTCTCTGTAAAACTCATCAACATATATCTTAGAGGATAGCTCTAGGGAAGACATTTTAGTACATTCTCGTGTCAAATGATTAACAATATCTTTAAAATCCTTACAATTCCTTAAAATCTTTAAGGAATCTAATATTGAGTGCTAGCTGTGTTTCATCATGTGGTGAGTTGTGTTCTTCAGTCTATTCTACAGAGAAAGCAGTGAAGGGTTTCTGCTTGCTGACTGATCAGACCCTGTCTGACACATATAAGGGAAGGTGACTGTCATCTTGTGCAAATAACTTGAAAAAAAAATATATTAAAAAAAAAGTGAAATTTTGTTATGAAGAATCTGGTTTTTAATTACATTTCCATGTCCTGGTACAGCTTTATTTATCCTATTGCAGTACAGAAAGCACTCAAGCACTATTGAAAATTCTTAGGGATATTTATTTAACTATGCAAAATTGATTTAGGAGTCAACATCTGTTTTGAATGTTTTGTTCATTGTTTAAGTAACTGCATGATTGAATGATTGCAGGAAACCACTAATTTATGCTGACAGCAAAAGACACAGGTTCTCCAGTAATGCCTATGTCCAGGCACAGAAGAACAGCATATGAAGAATACAGAGGTTTTAAGTTTAAAATATCCATGATATAAAGACCAAACTGATTAGTAAAGTAAACTAGTAAAGTGCAAACACATCACTACAATTTTTCCAGTCTAAGTGTACATGTCCCATTAAGTCTGGGAGAATGGGTTATTCTCATGTGTGAACACAGGAAGTGAACACTATGGATGGAAACACATAAGCACATTTTTGTGCTTATAATATTTGTACAATAATGTTTACAAAATAAACAACTAGAGACATAAATAGAAAGAAATTTCCTCAAGCTTCAAGGACACTTATTAACCTTGGAATTGCATGATTAATACATATGGCCTTGATCCAGCAAAGCATTTTAAGCATGTTTAACTTCCATCCTTCAGGTTGTTCCTCTAAAATACTAAATATATAACTAAAGCTAAGCACATACTTAATTCAAGATCTTTGCTAGATTTGAGCCCATGTTATTATAGGGAAAGTGTGAAATTTCATAAGTTACAGAATATAAAGAAATGTGAAGAGTCCTAATGACACAAGCTATTTTCACAACAGACTGTACTGTCTGCTATAAACTTGCACAAAATAATCTTTCCATTTCGGAGTAACAATTAAGCATGAAGTTTCAAATGTTATTAGTAAAACTTCAAAGTGAAAATGTAATTGTCAGCTGTGTACAAAAAGGCTTGAAGCAACTACAGCAAATATTTGTTGTCTTAAATATCAAGTTTTATACACCAGCTTTGTTGCTTTACTGTATCAATTGCCAAGGTTAAAGCATTGCAGAATATTTGCACATGAAAAATGTTGTCTTCCTTTTAAAGGGCTAAATCTATATAATGATTACTGTTTGATGAAACAGTAGTACAGTGCTTTAAACTGTAACCTTCATAAATACCTCTACTTGAATATGAACCTTGAAATCCTAAAGCAAACAAAAGCATGATTATATGTACAGGAATAATGCCCTTATCACAATGGGATAACAAACACAATGGTTAGTAGCATTTGAATAGTGTAACAAGAGTTTTTACAGTAAGGTAATTAAAGACAAAATGCATTGGTCCTTCCAGAGATGGCTTCATGAGCATATTATACTCTTTGCACTTCAGGACTTTGAACAGTTTCTAGATCATTCTTCTAGTAAAGCTACTTTTGGAAGGGAAACATTTCCTAAGCTTTAATAAAATGTATTTTTCAAACTAAGAATCATAAGGTTTGATATGGCTTGAGGACACAAATTTTTAGAGACCATTCTGACAAGGACAGAAAAAGGTCTTTTGGTCCAATAAGAATTTCCACTTAAATTTAACTTGTTATACTTTGATTCTCAGATCTTGCTCTTGATAAAAAGCTCCTTTTCATTTAGCATGACTACCCTGCTCAGACTTTATTTCAAATAAATTTATTAGAGTAAATTCAGGTGCCATTTTATGCATGTAAGCAAAGCCTTTGACTTTTACTGTAACAAAAGACATTTCAGATTCTGTCACCCATCTTTGATCAAGACAACCCATTTGCACTTTCAGTAACAAGTTTGCTAGATGTTGTAGTGAAAGCTGAATTGTCTGACCTCTTGCTTCAGTAACTTCCACCCTCCCTTTAACATGACACCACAGAGTATTTAACTTTAAAATGGTTATTGCCTGATGAATTATTTTCTTAAGTGTGAACACAGGACCAATTCTACAACATCTCAAAGTGAGGGATGAGATAGGCTTCTGAACTTTGTAGAACTGATGGCCAAAAAGTCTCAATACTACATATACTGAAAATTGAGAAAGGACCTTGATTGTCTTCTGTGGATCCCACATGAATTTATATAGGATTCCATCAACTGAAGTAAGGCCTCCAAAAAGTAGGCAATATTGTCAATTATTTCTGGATATATTTTAATGTCAAATTATTTATTATTATTATTATCATTCTTTTATTTGTATGCCATGGATTCTGACTTTATGGTATGATACTTTATGGTGTCATAGATAAAATGATGAGAAAACATTTACTTTTACTGACACTGTCAAGTGCAATTACAAAATACACTACAAAAACGTCCAATAACTGAGAGGGGAATAAAAAAAATAATAATAATAAAAAAAAAAAAAAACACAAACACCACCACCAACAATAAAATAGCTGTCAGATAGCAGTAGGGACATGGCAAAATTTGCTTCATATTCTTCATATTTTGATAAAGTGTTTCACTTCCTTCCCATTCCTACCATTTGCATTCCATTAACACAAAATTTACTTTGTGATTTCTCTGCAGTCATTTGTAGTCCTTCAAATCTCTTTCACAAAACTTGTTTGTAGTTGCTATGATCATTCAAACAAATAAGGGTTAAGGAACTGAAAGAGTGTATGTCACATTTTGGAGACAGTTGTAGCACGTGAATATAAAGCAAATTAACATAGGTGTTTTAAAATGAAACTAATTACATGATTAAGCTATTCTCTACTTGAATGGAGACAAGAATTCCATATAATAAATATAGTTGTGCTGATGAGAGACAGCTGACATAGCTAGAATTTGGGATTTAAGGATTTTGTTTCTGATAAAATATTTCTTCCCTTTATTTTTAGTGTGTCTTAAATGAACATTTTTAAAATCACCTACATATAGTTTAGTAGAACTATTTTAAACTCGTAAGATGTCTCAGTATATTAAAAATCTTGTTCGGTGCATTAAGCCTACCTTAAAATTAAATTCTTCTCTTTAATAATGGAGAGTCACAGCACAGCCATGATTAGCATTCAGTCCCACCCTAATGACACAGTTTGTTCCAGTATAGAAAAGGTGGGAGAAGGAACTAGAAAGTGCTATATCTTTCTAAACTGTTGTAGAGAAAACACAGATAAATGGAAGTCACAGCCAAATGAGTAAAAAATGAACCACAAAACCAAGTCTTTTCTGTTTACATTTTGAAAATCATTTCCACCCAGTTATCTTTGGCTGAGTGTGCAAGCTCTGTTACAGTGAAACTATGACATTAAATTCTACAGTAATGGGTAGCAGCCTTTTACTTATTTATTTATTTTCATTTTTGATTGCAGATTCAGCCATGAGATTTTGATAAAATGTCTAGCTCTTGAAAATTACATACAATTAGTATGAATTAAAATAAATAAAGCAAATACAATTATTTACACATATGAAAGAAAAAGAAAAATCCTATCCAGTGGTTTCAATTAACATCTTTAATTTATGTGTGTTATGAATTAAGTCAACCACTGAAAAGTTACTGATAGCTAGATTTTTGCCATCTTGGATCCTATGTGTTTGATTATTTGGAGGAAAGAAATGTCAGTTGCCAGTGTGAAGAACATAAGTTTGTTTGTTAGGTCCCTGTGTGCACCAACAGGCTTTAATGGCCCTGACCAGCATCATCTGTGGCCCTCATCCACTCCTAACCTTGGCTTCAAGAGCTCCATTTAAGACTACCAGAGGTTATCTAAGAGTGCACATGCCAAATTTGGCTGTATTAGCCCTTGTTGCTCCCTCTCATGACTTGATTTTTCAGTCCTCAAAGACTTACTCCTGTATGAATGCCAAGGGTAGATTATTCCACAGTGTGAGCTAAGTGACCAGGAAGACTGAGGTGACACTGTCCAGTAAGGTGGCTAGGGGAAAAAAAAAAAAAAAGTATATATATATATATGAAATATATATAAAATATATATTTATATATAATATTTATATTTTATTTATATTTTATATTTATATTTTATTATATTTGTATTATATATATTAATATATATATATGTGCATATATATCCCTTTGTTATTACAAGCTCCTAGCATAGTCAATTTTATCTCTTCCTAGCTTTTGATAGTGTGGAGCTCTTGTCCCAAAATATTAGCTTTTCATAGTTAAAAAAAAAAAAGAATATTTAACATTAATTCTGTCCTACACAGGCCCTTCTGTTCTAAGACATTTCTATTTTATATATAAATTATTTATGTGTTGCAATTTGTATGTATGTTTATACAGTACCAAGAGCAACAAAAGCATGATCTGTAGGAGTAGTATAACTGAGTATTATGCCAGTCATGAAAACTATGATTTGACTTAAATCACACTAACACAAGGGATGTTGGGGATGAATTTTGATTTTAGGAAGGAATTCCTCTTAGATATGTCTAAGAGTGCTGTCTTTTGATCTCTCAAAACAGCTTGGGATAGTGTATGGTTCCTCACATGTACATGAAAAACTAGACCTCGCTAACATGATGGCAAAAAAAATCTTTTTACTTCCTTTTTTCCCTCAGTAATTTCACATCTCTTTTTAAAGACAGCTGAAGAAAGGTAGGGAATATTCATAGTGTTCTTTCTACCTCCATACATGGTGGAACTGCCAAAGAATAAACTGGTAAAGTATAAGCTGGTCTGGAATTTTATACTCTAATTGGAGTTTGAAAATTCTGGAAAATATGAGATTTTCAAAGTGCAGTTTTAACACTGACCTGTACTCAGTCCTCATATTCACACTCATTTGTGGCATGGAGGGAAAATAACCTCAGACAAGGAAACTCACATCAAATTGTAGAGGGAGATCATAGTATTTGAAATTCTATCATGCCCTTAGAAGAGATACCACAATATTTTGATAATCTTATGAAATGACCATAATGAATTGCAACATTTAATATAAACATTGCAATTGGTTCTGGTTCCAGTGTGCATTTATGGTGGGGAGGAATTTGGAAGGTCAGTTTGTGCTAATATATGCTATATTTTGAATATGCTGAAATTTTAAATAAAAAGACTACCTTCTTTCCTTACAACGTGTATGTGCTGGCTGACACTCCAAAACAAGCTAGAGCTCCACGTTTCCTAGAAATACAATATTTTTCTACAGAAAATTTTCTGTAGAAAATTCAAGGCATAGTTCATTTATTCTGACCTTTTTAGGTGTCTCTCTTCAACCTCTGGCAAGTTTGAAAACTAATCAGAAAGGAGACTTTTTTTTTCACAAACTTTGTGGTGTTCAGTTTGAAATGTGAATTTAATGGACCTGTTTCACACATGCATAAGTAAAGACTATCACAGATATTAATGCCTTTTTTATAACTATTCAAAGTGATGCAGCAGTTGGTTTTGAAACCATTTCTACTCATATCACAGTAATATATTTTAGGATATTTAGGCATTACGCATTCTGTATTTGATAGTCACTTTTCTAAATGAAAAATTCTAATAAAGGTAAGAATATAGTTTTGCTGGAAAATGGAGTATGTCTTTTAATTTAGAAAATGAAGATACTTAGAAGCCAGTAATCATCATACATTAGATATTGATAAGATGGAAAGGGTTGTATTCTCTGCTCTTTGCTCGTCTAACCAAAATAATTAAATTCAAGCTTTGACTCATAATTTCAACTCACACCCCCCTCTGGGCATCAGTCCCTGGCCAGCTTTATCAACAATAACAAAACTTTGACAGTTTGAAGGTTGCATCTAAAAATCACACGGAAAGTAGAGCTTTTTTTTTTTTTTTTTTTAGGCCATTGACTTTCAAAACAGCTCTGTCTCTTGCATACAATCTTGATAAGGGAACTTTCCAATGAGGAATTTGGTAGCTAGATGTTTGATAGCAAGATTGTCTTTTCTAAGGAAAATTATAGTCATCTCCAATTTATATAAAAATGCTACCATTTGAAACAAAATATATAAGTGAATACTGGAAGTTTATTCTTAAGGAACAGTGTCGTGATCAATAAGATTTCTGATGTGTTCTAAATATATCATTCAAGACTGATTTGGGCTAAAAAGTAAGCATAATTGTTTGTGGAAAGAAAAAGACACTGCTAGTTGATATAGTTCAATAATTTATTTTCTTTTTATAATTCTGATAGATTACCTTTACTCTTTAAAGTTATCATTATCTGATTGAATTCATTTACCAGGTAGTAGGCAAACTGAAAAACATGAACTATTGACAAGAAGTGCCCATTTATGATGCTGTTGTAACAGATCTGTAGATTTTTAGATCCAGAGAAGCCATGGTAAAGTTCTTTAATTGACAGTTTTCCCTACATTTGAAGAGAGTTTGTACATGTATCAGTACTGGCTTCCTGAAAATTTCTGACTGCCAGTGAACTGATTCAAACAATGAAAAGTCAAATCATCATGCCTTCTTTCAACCACTCATTGCTCTCTTACAGACCACAAGAAGACCAAGAAGTTGTCAAATGAAGAATATTTGCCTTGTGATTTACAACTTTACTGGATCCTTTTTTTTTTTTTTTTTTTTTTTTGTATGGAAATTTTCATAAGTGGTTTGGCAAACGTCTTTAAAATAACTGTGGTATTTGGCAGAAAAAAAGGCCGCAGAACTTGGGCCTGCTGTTTCCATTTTAGTTCAACATTTAGACTCCTCTCAGTGATATGAACCAAGCAGAGAATTCACAGTCCAAAGACATAAGTTATTAGAAACAAGTTGAGTAAAAAGGAGACATGTGGTTCAACCCACAGAAATTCATTAGACAATGGTTTTATGAATGCCTGTTCCAAACAATTTGTCAAATCAACTGTTCATTATCATGCAGCCTAATACTGACTGCGTATATATATAAATTTACACATCAGTAGCTATATAAGTGTTTATATTTATCACACAATACTGTTCATTAGACATAGTGGAGAATGTGAACACACATGTTAGCAATTTATACACAGAAAATTCATTCAGTTGTTCACATGGCAGAGGTCTGTGTATTATTAGGAGGAATCCAAATACATGCACTTACTTTATCACTTTTTGAAAGGGCAGACAAAGGTCATAAGTGACAACTTCCTGAGTTTTATTTTCTTTTAATTTCAACATATGTCACCAGAAAACATACCCAAGCTCAAGGCTTTCAAGTGAAAGGCTAATTTCACTGCTATTTCTTATTCATTAATGATTAAAATTGCCTGTAAGAGGTGACACTTTGTGGTACAGATGCAATCACATGTTGTCCATATGGGACTGACTTCTGAAACACCCAGGTTAGACCTCAGGGAGAATTTTTATTAACAGTGTCTCCTGTACCAGACAGTGGTGGCACAGACTACAATGTTGCCCCAAAATACTTCCCCAGGCACCCATGCTAGCAGACTGTTTCTGGAAGAATGTGTACAGATGGACCTCTGAGTAAGAAATTAAGCAGGTCTGGCACTGTACCTAAAAATAGCATGAAAGGAGTCATAAGCAGTGATGGCCTCTGCGACAATGATGAAAAAGACCCAGCTTCCTTGCAGAATTTCTCTGAGACACAGGGCCACCCCTGGCATAGTGTGTTGTATACAATAGACTAGAAGCACAGTCTAACTACAGTGAATAAGCAGAACAGCAGGAAAGTTCTATAAATTCTATAATATTAATTCATCACTTTACCTCAGGCCTGCTGATAATAGTGAGTACAACTATATGGAGTACACAGAAAAGCTGTTGATTTCAGAATAGTAAATTGTAATGTTTACTACATAGCGATCCTTAGTGAACTATACTTCTTTTGTTTTTGAGTGCTTAATAGCTATGTAAAAATCACCTCTTGAAGCAGTTTGGAAGCACAATGAGGTGAGAGTCAATTGGAGAAATGATGGAAAAGTAATTTATGCTTGTGACTGAGTTTGTCATTGCAAAATATTGAAGAGCAAAGCTCTTTACACAAGGAAACAAAGAATTCTTAGCAGTTATCCTTGAGACAGTGACAGACACCACAGTATGAGTCATCAGGGCATCATATTCAGCCAAACTGTCAGCATTGGTAGAGGTGCTGCAACCTTTCTTACAAAGAGGTTGAAAAAAGGAATTTTGTACTATTTCCCATTGTGCTGAACAAGAATTTGCCTGCAAGCCTTGCTTGACAGATTGGACCCTATTCCCACTATGATTTGTGCTACTGTGAAACAAGAGTGCCAAATGCATGGGCCATAATATAATGACAGGCTAGCTTCAGTTAGTCTGAAAAATGATATACAGATGAAAGCACAGGCTCTGCTCCACCTTTCATGCTTTTCATATTTGCATTTGGAGCATACACAGGCAGGACACCAGACAGAACTGACAGAAAATTAAAAGGCCACTCAATACAAGGAAGTATATCTGCATGACACATGACCTCTGCTAGCAGACAATATTGTAGGGCATAAAACAACATCTTGCCATCAACCTGAAGTCTAAGAAGAATTATATTAAGCCCTGCCAAGAGGTTAACATCTTTGCAGCAGAGCTTTGTTCTGACTGTGCCTTTCTTATCAAAACTTTAGGATTCCTTTTTCCTGAGGGAGCTTAATCTTTCAGATTTAGGTCAGGAGGATATGTAATACTAAGAAGTAAACACTATAAAATTCTTGGGGGCAAGTAGGATATATATATATATGTATATATTAGAATTTGGTTAAAAGAAATCCTGGTTTATATGAACTATAAGACTACAAGCATGGTGGACACCATGTTTAAATTATGTTTTAAAAAGGCTGTTTAGAAAAATAAAAAAATATATATGTATAGATAGATTTTTTAATAGCTCCTAATGGAATAAAAGTCACAATATGAAGTTTTTATGTGTGTGTATTGTGTGTGATTTAACCACGGAGAAATAGATCTTAGGACTGTTCTCTTTTCCACCTGTTGATCTTGCCTTGAACGTTTTAGTGGAAATACTATGGAGTGCATTTTTATTGTTGCATATGTAAAATATGGGATTTTAAAAAGTCATTGTTACTTAAAGAGGATGGTATGAATTTTTGTTTGTTTGGTTTGTTGGTTGTCTTTTTGTTTTCTTTTGTTATGTTTTGTTTTTGGCAAAATGAGTATCTTTGAAATAGTAAAACTATAGTTCATTTCCACCAGATGCTGAATATCCTCGTTTTTGAAAGCTGGGCTATGTATCGTACAGGAATAAAGACAGAAGCTATGTGGCACTTTATTGTTGGATTGCTAGCATATTTATGTTGCATAAAGGGCACTGCAGAATAATGTTTGCAATGTTCTATGCCAAATGCATTCTGAAATAGTTGCAGTATCATAGAACAGATGGAAATTAAAGTAGTGTTCAAGCTCAAATCTGTTTCCTTTGATAGCTGTCTGCAAGGATGGTTTTAAGCAAACTTTCAAAACAAACTTTCTAGGTATTTAAGATGTGTAAATATGACAATAGAAAATGCAGTGGAAAGTAATTAAACACATGGAAAATTGTCTGTTATTGATTTTACTTGAACGGAACCAAAAGATAAAATGCTTGAAATGTTGTTAAATCTTTTGTATTGAAGAGATGAAAACATCTTGTATATGTGTCCATTGTATTTAATTTGAGTGAAGGTTTTTTTTTTTTTTTTTTTTTTTTTCTTTTTCTTTTTCTTCTTGAGTCTGTTGTCCAAGCAGAAAATGGGACACTTGAATAATTGGTGTGCTTTTGATTTTGATGGCTCCCATAATCCCCATTTTAGATGCTGTAGGGTTGTATTCAAATTAAATGAGGATGAGCTGCTATAAAACTGTGACAGGATAATTTTCCAGAGTTTCAGTATATTTTGTTAATTTTTGTGGATTTTTTTTATATTGTTCATTTATTTTATGGTTTAATTTGAATTTATGAAAAACTTTGTTGTGTTTTTTTTTTTTTTTTTAAAGAAAAGAAAAGAAAATAAAAGAAAAGAAAAGAAAAGAAAAGAAAAGAAAACTTCCCAAATAAATGGATTGCTATTTTAATATCTAAATATGAAAGCACAACAATGGAAAAAAGATTTGTTTTCTAAATGTAAGAGTTTTCAATTTGGAAAAAATAGTTGAATAAATTAATGCTGAATGAGAATTATTTCACACCTGTAAGACATCATTTCCAATATTTACTCTCTCCTCCTTTCTGAACACCTGCATTTGCATTTTAGGTGCAGGTGGGCAATGTAAGAAAGGATGAAATGGAAATGGAAATGGAAATGGAAATGGAAATGGAAATGGAAATGGAAATGGAAATGGAAATGGGGGAGTGGGAGTGGGAGTGGGAGTGACAGAGGGAGGGGGAAGGGGAGGGAGAGGGAGAGGGGGAGGGAGAGGGGGAGATGTGGGGAGGGGGAGGGAAAGAGGGAGAGGTGGAGAGAGGGAGAGAGATGGGAGGGGAGGAGAGGGAAGGGGAGGGGAAGGGAGGGGAGGGGAGGGGAGGGGAGGGGAGGGGAGGGGAGGGGAGGGAAGGGAAGGGAAGGGAAGGGAAGGGAAGGGAAGGGAAGGGAAGGGAAGGGAAGGGAAGGGAAGGGAAGGGAAGGGAAGGGAAGGGAAGGGAAGGGAAGGGAAGGGAAGGGAAGGGAAGGGAAGGGAAGGGAAGGGAAGGGAAGGGAAGGGAAGGGAAGGGAAGGGAAGGGAAGGGAAGGGAAGGGAAGGGAAGGGAACTAGACTGCTGCTTTGGAAATGGCACTAAAAGCCAATAGTTCTAATGCTATTTTAGAATTTGAAGGGCAGAAGGTGGGAGGACAGAAGAAGCCTTATTATCAACAACTAACCTATTTTGAAACAAGGAAAAATCTAGTGAGAATGTCTGCTGTTTAGACAAAGTGGTGAGGGGTTGTACCAAAAGCCCTCATTCTCTTTGTGAATCTGGACTTCATGAAACTTCCAACTTGGGGTGGTGGAAGTTATCACCTGAAAATTAGAAACAAATAGGCATTATTATTATTATTATTTTTTAATTTAAACTTCACAGGAGCACACTTTCAGCCTTATTTAGGCTTATAATTGGACTTCGACAACACTATGCTTCTCTAAAAAATATTAGAGAAATGCATGTTTCTCTAAGTGTTCTTTGAATGCTTCATAGTGAATGACAGAAATGTGTATTATAATAGCATTCAATTAGGACAGGCAACACTATGCAGCAAAGAATTCTTTAAATAGTTAGTAAAGAATGTAATAAAAAAGAGAATTTATAGTATTGTTAGCTTCCATGCCCTACTGAGAAATATAAGATGAAGTTCATAGTGTTGGCCCTTCCTTGGCCTAGAGCATTTCAAAATTTATCTAACAGAAAATCTACAGGGGATCATTAAGAGAGGAGAGCAAAACTAGGGGAAACATTATGGCACTTTAGAGCTTTTGTGGGAATTCTACTTGGTGAAATTACTTACATACATCCACCTGGAAATTCCTTAGGGAATTTTATCAACATTTCTTCCTATTTTTCCCTTCAACTGAAATCAAGATCAATTCACAAAGCCTTCCATTTCCTGACACAAGAAACAAATGTGTTGAAATGATTAGCAGTGTTTAGAACACCAGTTCTCAGAAGCAAGAGGCTCTACAGACTGTAGCATTAGTCTGTAGAGCCATCAAGTCAGGCCCTTTTTCTACCTTGCTGAGATGGAGAGACTCTTAAATTGAATAATTGTCATTTTCAAGCTTTCAGTGAGGCCAGAAATCACTAAAGATCTCATTTAAACTTTCCATTCTAGTTCTCAAGTAAATTTACAGTAGAGGTCAGTCCTTTTGCAAGATTTCTGGAGGGAATTCTTCATCATAACAGCTTTTTTTTTTTTTTTTTTTTTTTTTTTTTTTTTTTCTCCATTGTAGTTTAAGCTATCTTCCATCATTTTTTTCTTGTAACTTCACCCATTTTATTCCTTCATAGGACCCTTCAGAGTATAAAAGTACAGTCCCAACCATGCCTTCTCTCTAAGTATCATGCTTCTCAGTATATTATGCAGTTAATATTGATTATAAATCACATTGAACTCAGTGAATGCATTCCTACTCCTGTAGTTCTCCATGACAGCCATTCTCATACCTTTATCCATCTTGGATATAGTACTGTTTCTATATTTCTTCTGTAGAAAGATTATGAGTCCAGCTGAGTTTTATTTTTACAGACATAACAAAAATAGAAATAACCTGAACAATCTATCAAAGCACAAGATTCTGAAAACTATTTTCTTCTCATTAAAAGGAGATCAATACATGCACATTAAACTAATTATCCTAACAATAGAATTTAGCATGGTAATAGGATCTGACAGGCTGTGGTAGTTGATCCTGTGCATTTTCAATCATTTAGTTAAAGACTGAGTTACCTTACACAGCCCCATAAATAATTGTAAAATGTTATATACATAATGTAAAATAGGCTTTAAGCACTAATAAATGAAATCTTAAACCATTATGTGAAGAAAATAGAAGCTGTATATGTACAATATTCTGAAAAAAAAAAAATCCTATTCCAAAAATAAATAAATAGTGATACATAAGGGAGAGCAAAACAAATGTATTAAAAAAATGGCTTTTGTGTTTTTAACAACGCTTTTCTTTAAGTTTAGGGCTTATGGAGGGAAACATCTGGCAGGTCTGGAGGCTGACGGATAGTTTGAAAAGTATGTGGATATTTTGGCGAGGCTGCACTTGGAGTACTATGTCCAGTTCCAGGTCCCTCGGTACAAGATAGACCTATAAGTACTGGAAAGAGTCCAGCCAAGACCAAGGGACAGAAGCATTTTGCCTATGAGGAGAAGCTTAGAGAATTGGGATCGTTCACCCTGGAGAAGAGGACACTCAGAGAGGATCTTATTATCTGTGTAAGTACCTCAGGGATGTGGTGAAGAGGGAGCCAGGCTCTTTTCAGTGGTGTCCAGTGAGAGGACAGGAAGTAATGGGCACAAACTGAACACAAGAGTTTCTGTCTAAATATCAGGAAGCACTTCTGTACTTTGTGAGTAACAGAGCACTGGAATAGGTTGCCCAGAGAGGTAGTGGAGTCTCCCTCCTTGGAAATATTCAAAAAATGCCTGGACATGGTCCTGGGAAACCTACTCTAGATATCCTTGCTTGGGCAGTGGGGTTGGACCAGATGGCCTCCAGAAGTTCCTTCCAGCCTTAACCATTCTGTGATTCTGTGATATGCTATTACAAATATATTTTACAGAGGAAGATCTGAGTTCATAGTGCCATACTACATTGGATGCCCCCAGGGCTGGGGCTTCCCATGGGGTCTGTCATTGCAGGGCCTTGCAGCCAGGGCTCATCCCCTGACCCCAGCCAGAAGCAGGGCAGCTGTGGGCACTGGGACAGCTGCAGGCATCGGAAACCTCCCTGGGGACAAAGATGGGCCAAGGCTAAGCTGGGATGTAGGTCTGCAGGCGTAAATGGTCACCCCAAGGCCTGCAGCCTGGCCCTGGCAGCGCCATGGAGCAGCAGAGCAGGAGCTCAGGCCAGACCTGCAACACACCCTCAGCAGAAGCAGCTCTTGGGTCAGCTGTCACTCTTGCATCCACCTCTGCCTTTCATCAACAGGGAGGGGCCACTTGCAGATGCTATGGTACACGGCTGGCTCTGAGCTCCAGCAGCTAGAACCCAGAGAGGTGTTCTCAGGGCCCTAGAACTCACTGCTGAGCTAGCTCCCTGGAGAAGCTACACAAGTGTAATTGCCTGCTTTTAAACTGAGACCCACTGAGGGTGGAAAATGCAGACAGGACAGAAGTGATGTCATCAGTGGCTTTAAACCACCCTTTTGCTGCCCCAGAAGTTACTGCTTCAGACAGTCCTAAGATACCCCGGGACAGCTGTTCCCTTTGCTGGTATCTAAATGGAGAAGGTGAGATACTATCTCCCCACCCTCGACACAGATTTTGCAGGCTTCTTTTTTTGGCTTCAGCCAATATATGAAGTGTGTTGCAGACGTGGAAAGTTGCCAATGGTTTTAGATGACAAGTACCCAAAGGCTTCTGTGTTTTGGAGAGCCCTGCTGGTGTGCACTTCATGCATTCTATCAGAGCAAGAATTAGCAGCAATGGGTATGTTATTAATGATGACCCAGACTATCATGCTTTTTACATTATATCCAGTAATTTTTAAAGTACATGTTTTAACAGAATTATTTACATAACATAAATGCTGTCCATGTCATCTATCCCTAGGGAAAAAAAAATCATGTAGATTTTAAACAAAATTTCCACCTATCCATTTATGTCATTATTTGAAAGAATCCTGCAAATATTTATTCCAAATATGTTTAATAACTATACTAATTTTCATAGTTTTTTGTGGGTGTGATTAAACATAAAGTAGAAAATCAAATGTGAAATTGTAAAGTAAGATAAATTTATGTTTCATCACTCTACATTATACCATCATCATGTATGCCTTGTAAGCATTATATTATTCCTGGGCTTTCTTTCTAGTGAAACAACTGAGGCAAAAACTGTGTACAGGTCTAAGAACAGTTCATTTAAGGTAAAGCTACTCATGGGTTGCCTAACTAAGCCCTTTCATATTTGACTCTGTCAAACCTGTGAGACCGAAATTTTTCATGGTTCCCCGCGTCACAGACCAGAAAACGTATTACGACCATGGAGTAGTGGTGTTGGTGTTAGACTGTAATAACACTGTTCTCACAAGCTGCAACACAGTCTTCATGTTGTTTCAGGTACTTTGAACAGACAAATCACCAAACTGAAATATTTATATCATCGGAGCTACAGGGGTGCCATATGAAGCACAGAAAATACCAGGCCAAGTGCTCGCAGCACGAAAAAGCCTAATCTACTCTGGATGGGGTTAACTATGTACTACTTTGTTCAGGGGGCTGTAGCTGTGTTCTGGGGTGATACCTTAAGTGGTTGTTGTTGTGACAGATAAACACATTTTCACAGGAAAATATATGTGATTTTGAGATGATACCTACAGAGCCCTATGTTTCCAGTCATATTTATAGGTATAACAGGCATTTTCACTGACTGAAATTGCCAGTTCACCCTGGTATCTAAAGCATTTTCAGCTATAACATGTTCATGGCTTCTGAGGACCGTCACTGTCAAACTAATAAAATGTACCAAAAGGCAGGGCAGGAATTTTGGCTGAAGGCACAACTACAGAGGGCCTTTCCAGATGCCTGTGGGTCCTCCCAAGGGCTGAGCCAGGTATTGCTGTTCGTATGGCATCTTGGGAAGACGCAAGTTTACACCATCTTGGAGCTGAATGCAACACCCAGTCTATTAAGAACTTTTACTGACTCTATTAGACACTACAGAAAAATCCAGCAAAAGGACAGTGGACAGGGAAGCAGATGGTGAGTTTGGGCTGGGTAGGAAGATGTTGTCAGAAGAGACCTTGCAGGCTGGAAAGAAGGCTGAGAAAGCTTTTTGCAGGGTATTGTGCTTTGTTGCCAACAACAGCTATTCTCGGAGAGGTGAGAGAAAAAAACAGCAAGCGGGTCAGCCTCAGACAGAGAAGAATTTGTAAGGTTTCTCATTCATATCGTCTATGTCACACAGCACCATCATTTTCCATTTAAAGTAACTTTTATTTCTTTATGCACTTTACCTTTGCTACTATATTGTGTTTAAGTGGCAAGGTCTTGGTAGCGGGGTGGGGGCTGCAGGCATGGTCTCTGTGAGAACAATCTGGAAGCTGCCCCACTTTTTATCAGTGTGCTTAGAAAGCTTCCTTTATTAATAAGATTGCCTGGTATAAAAATGCTGCCCTTTTTTTTTTTTTTTTTTTTTTTTCTTTTTCTCTCTTTGTATAGGTAAAGCCTCACACTATGGAAAACTGTTGATGGTTGTGTCCTCATTTGTCAAAGATGCAGGATAGAAGCATAACAGTGCTTCTAACCATAACAGGACATACTTTGTCTTTTTCCAAAATGAGCTCTAGTACTGTGTTATCTATTTTAGAATGCATCTAACAGGATATGTCTATCGTTATCTAACAGATAAAGTAGCAAACAAAAGAAATTGAAAAAAATATATCAAGAAAGCTGGTTAATATTCTTTTCTTCTTTTCATTAGCATTTATTAAGAATTCTAAATGTAGGAAAGCATTTCATACTAATTTAATTTGTATTCCATAGGTTTTGTTATGAAAATATGCATGACATACTCCGTTAATATCTCATATATATATTTAACTTTTGCTCATTAATCTCTAAGTATTTTCTCATTGACACGACTGAAACTGACTTCTCTGTATATTTGTTGATTGATGTTCATAAATGAAACGAACTTTACTTTCTCTACAAGGAACAATAAGAATTTTTCCATTTTACCTTCAGTAAAAATCCAGATATAAAGGCAAAATCTATATTATTTGTCTTTTTTTTTTCAACACTGATTGCATTTTTCAAATTGTAGTGCTGGTATACAGTGCCATGGAATGTGCTCTTCTTATTTCTTAATTAAAATTCATGAAGTTCAGAGTATGTCCACCAAATTTAGATATTGACATGCTTTTAATTTGTGAATTGACATTCTCAGGAGAAAGGGAGATGAAGCATTCAGTTAGATAATGGATCAGCTTTTCAGCTGTTACAAAACAGAATAACTTTCCACCAGTTCATATTCTCTGGAAATCTGGAACATTTATCTGAGTAGAAAACCAGGAATATTCAAAATTCATATTGGAATTTGATTTGAAAGGAGTGAATGTTGAATCTCTGTATTAGTCTTATCTCACATGGTTTGGGTAGGTACCAGAGGGCTGCAGGAGTCACTCATGTAGGAGATGGTGATAATCTCCCCAGTGCCAGTCACAGCAAACTCCTGATAGCTCAGCCATGAATAAGATGTTGCCCGCTAGGCACCAAATCTTCAACCATGCTGAGACATACTTGAGAGCGAGTGGTAGCTGCTTGGCACAGGAGACAACAAAGGAAGGACAAAAGGAGACAGGGGAGGAGACAGGCAAGGATGCATGTGAGGAGACACAAAAAAGTGATGTAAATGGAGACGTGGGAAGATATACAAAAAGAGATTACTTGAAAACAAACATGAAGAGGTGCATTTGGACAAGTACTTCATCCCATGCTTTTGGGATGAAGTGCCCTGTTGTGGAGGAGGACCCTTCTGAACAGGTTGTGGCTTGTGGAGGACCTATGCCGGTGCAAGGACTTCTCCGAGAGTACTGCAGCCCTTTGGTGGAGACTCTTTTGCACACAACAATCTCCAGGCTGATGAGGGGATATATGGGAGATTTGGAAATTTTCTTCTCTGTGGTAAATGATTTGCAAATATCATGATTTGGGAGTATTTAGAAGTTTTTTTAAAAAAATTGTTTTTATGAAGGAAGAGATTAAGGTGTGATATGTGATATGTTCCAGTCTTCAAAGATTACAAATAAGCAGTCTTCACTTTTGCAACATTAAGTATGTGTTTTCTTTTTCATAGGGATAGCTGACAGCGAGTGTGTGATAAATATTACCTGTTCTGTCATAAAGAACATTCCTTGAGTGGAAAACTCTAGTGTTGGGTAACTTTCAAATAAAAATATTTTTTGGCTGATGGATTGTTTTTAAAATATTGGTGAATTGGTTGAGACTGTTGAAAGCAATCCCTGGGAGTAGAGTTCAGGCAAAGCCTTACTTCTCGGTGTTCTGCTGAATACTGAAATTTTCATTCCTTGTTTTGAAATGCCAACTGTTTCAGTGCTCTTCTTAAGTGTGGATTGTGCCAATAATAAAAAAGTGAGTCTTTTGGGGTTGGAAAGCTTTTCTAGCCAAAATATACAACAGTATAGATGTGCTTCTCTAAAGAGAGGCAGTTGAAAATGATCTGAAGTGTTAAAGATGTGGAAGAAGTTATGGTTTTGTTTTAATAAACCACATTTTCAGTAAGCAAATGTGTTTTTCTCATGCTATTAATTTTGTATTTTTTTTTTTAGCTTGAGAAAGCCAAGACAAAATTACTCTCATTGAGTAGTTGTAATGATCAGATTTTTAATAACTGAATCAAGGCATAGAGTTACATTTCATATAGTCACAGCCTTTTAAAAAAGAAATAACAATAATAATAAATAAATAAATAAATAAAATGATTTCTTAGTGCTTCTAACTAGAAATTAAGAACTAGAAAAATGACAGCTGTGGATCAGTTGTTCTACTCTTATATTGATGTTAGGGTTAAGAATAATCTTTAGATGCTTGTTTTTTGGAGGGCTACTGGAGATTTGGAATATTACAGATCTAATCTCAGTCTCTCAACATTCATATCCTCAAAACCAATCCTTTGAGTGATGTTTATGTTTGACTTTTCTCCTAACATCTAAGAGATGTTATTAGCATCTCTTAAAGTTTATTGCAAACATCATGTGTAAAGAACTGATCTAAAATTAATAAATTAAGCATTCGCATACTCAGAAATGTGCAGGAATATATTTAGCAGGACATAGTTGCATAGATGCAAAGGTGGATATAGCTTGTCTGTCATGAATGTAAGTATATCTAGGCATTTTATGGAATAAACAAGAGAAATAACTGTCAAGAAGGAAGTACACATTTTTAATTAAAACTTCTTCTGCTTGACATTAAGTAAAAATAAAGTATCACAAAATAAAGAATTGGGTAGTTTTATATATATATATAAATATATATTATATATATATATTTTTTTTTTTCCCTCAGGAGAGAAAACTCTCTCTTAATCTATTCATTCTATCAATAATGATTCCAATTTCCTTTTTTTTTTTTTTTTTCATGCTCCAAGTTCTTTTTCCTTCCTGATTGGTGTTTTGTTGCTGTTTGTTTGTTTGTTTGTTTTTATTTTTAATGACATGGGATACAGGACACTTTTAATGCTACAGAGCAAGTTTTCTGTGTTTGCTGGATGGTGAAGACAGAGTCAGCACTAGGTACTCTGGATACTATTCCTATCGCTGGAGAAATCACACAGGAAAATAGGAGTTTAGGTGTAAAAATTAATGGGAACAGATTGACAATAAATCTTTACTCCTGCTCACTCTACTTATGGCCAAGTAAAATGCAAGGATGTACAAAAAAAATCTTCAGGAGGTACAAAAATCTTCAGAGGTACCAAATGTGCTCAGCTTCATTAGTCTTTTTCAGTAATGAAATATTGTGCAAAGCAAATTTTTAAATAAATAGTTCTGCTGAATAGTGAGGGTTTCTTCAATAAAACGCTGAATAATTATGATACACACAGTTTATTAACTTTGGTTCTATAGAACAATCAGATCATGGAAGATGTAATAGTGGTGCGCAGCCTATGTTCTGAACATATAAAAGTTTGTCCCTCAGAAAAAATTGTTCTTATTTGCTGCTGCAATTTATACATAGCATGTGCAAACAAAAGTAAGCAAACTACTATGTGATTTCAAACTACGATATTATACATGAGTAAGAGCATATATAGTCAAATGTAGTTAAGTTTTTCTGAAAATCATTATTAGAAAGATTTGATACTAAATGGTGTCTATGGGGCTGCTTGAAGTTTATGAGGGTAACAGTAGTGATTCTGTCCAGAAACTAAAAAAGGGCTGTAGTCAGCAGCCTTAAAATGATGCTTTCTTCTCTCCTAGGACCACTGTGAATGTAGAATCACTGATTAATATGATAATAATATATAATAATAATAATATAATCACTGATTAATATCATTGATATGCAAAACACTTTGAGATCCTCACATAAAAAGAACATAGCAATTCAAAGTATTTATTTTTTCCGGTAGGGAATATTTGTGACTTTGGTTTCAGTGTCTACATATTTTAGGTTCCCATATGTTTCCAGAACTCAATTAGATCTTAGTAGGTATTTCCTGAGAAAATCTTTTAAATGAGTAGAAAAAAAAATCATAAACTTAACTTCTTGTATATAAACCAGGCCTTTCTATCTGTGGTGATGATATGCTCTAACTGTGGTGTCAAAAGTAGCAATGGAGAAAAAAGCTGGAGTTTAGGTTGTCAAGTAATCTTTAGAAACCAATTAAGTAAAGTTTGTCAAATCAAAGAAACCCTAACCTACAGGGAGAGCTAATAGTTTTATTTCAAATACAAAGTTGCAGCTTAGTGTAGGGCCTCTGCACCCCATCTAGTTCTTGTTGAAATAACCTACTTATGAAATGCCAGGATTGTTTTGTTTCTCTTTTTAGCTTTGTTTCACTAATATTTTATTTTAGTCAAAATTTTACTTGGCCAACATGACAATGTATGTGTGTTTAATTTCTCCAGCACTGTAGATATAAACTTTCTCCCAGCTAATATCACAAAATGTAACAAGGAGTTAAGTTGGAGTCACAAAGTCTGCAGTTCGTAACTTGACATCCTGCCTTTGCAGAGTCCACTCTGCAGCTGACACAAAGCTCTATTTAATGTGCTGCCAATCACTTCTAGTCTAGTACAGTACCGTAAATCCTTGAATACTCTTTCAAAATGGTTTTGTTTATATCTTTTTCCATTTAATCTGATTTTCTCTCCCTGTACAATGATGTGTAAATCCAAACAAAATTGCCATCATTGGCTCCAAAAAAAAATAAAAAAAAATAATAAAAAAAATACCCTTTAAATTGCTTTCAGCATCTCTCATAGAGTTCTTCTAGGAAGAAAACGTCAGTTATAAGAGACAAGCTATGAACTCTCTATGTAAGCTTCAAATAATCAGAAATGTACTATTAAGCATATATATTTGGTACAGATTTTAAGGACCGAGGTTCACAAATCATTACAGAAGAGTTTAGCTATAGTAAATAGAATCACTAACTCAGTTGTTTGATTATTCATCTGATATCTTAGCTGAACTTTTCCTTAATTGTCCCTTAATGATAGTTTAGCTTAGCCTGTACTTACATGGGTTATTCACTTAATTCAATCTTTATTAAACCCAGCTCTTCTTCTGATCCCTCCCTCATCATTTTTATTTATTATTTTTCTCAACCTATCATCTTCAACTATTCTGCGCCTTTCTCCAAGCTCTCACCTTTCTTCTCCCTGTCTTTTCTCCCTGTTCTGTTGTTGTTGTTGCTTTGATTTTTTTTGTTTTTCCCAACAATATCAGTAAGGCTTTTCTTCACTTAATGGTTTTGTTTTGTTTTGTTTTGTTTTTTCCTTCTTTCTCCAGGCCTGTCCCATCAGCAGCATTTGCAATGTCTACATCTTAGGATCCTGCTCTCAGCAAAAAATGAAGTTCTGGAATTATCACTACTAGGTGGCTTTCTTCACCTTGTACTCAATGTCCTGTTCCTCAGTTCAATATTTATCCTAGATGAACAACTTTTACTCAGTCTAACTGAACCCTATATGGACAAGTTGAACTGCCATGGCACTATTCTTCATACAATTTCATTCCTCTTGCTTCCACTTGTTTTCTTCTCACAGCACCCAGTACACAGTAAGTACAGTACTTTCTCTCTCTCTCCCATTGATTCCATTACATCCACTCTAATGGATGTATTCTCCCTCTTTCTCTTCCCCAGTGACATTTTACAGTATGGTACCACACAGTGTAGTGCTGTTCAGCAAAAACCCTCATCTGATTCACTAAATACCTTCTCTAATCTGCAGCATTACATATTCACAGATTTGTCATCTTATCTTGATAGAGCTAGCTCATTTTCTTTGTGCAAGCAGGATATCCCTTGAATTAATCTTTATCCTGTTTTTTATGTTTCCTTTGTGATTGGTCTCCCACACATTGACTAAATAGTGTTTATTATCTCCTAGCGATTTCTGAGGGTGCCATTGAGCCCCTTCTTCTGTTTTCTTTTCGGTGGCAGCAGTGGTAGCTGAGGTAAGGACCTGCCTCTCTTTGTGATAATATTTGTTCTTTGTGTCTCGCTCGTCATCCAAGAGATTTGACATCCTGTGGGTTGCATCCCAGTGAGGAAGGGAAATAAAGGGAAATAACAAACACAGGAGCTGATGTGAATGCTAGCTTTCCTTCTAATATTACTTTTCTCACCCGCAGACTGTAAATCAAAAAGCATCTATGCAATATGTTTTTTTTTTCAAGCAAACAGTGTTTCCTTCTGACCAAAATTAGTATTGGCCTACCTCTCTGATATCTTCTTGTCAATTACCACCTTCTAGCTCCAGGTCAACCCACCAAGGATGAAATCCTAAAAAGTTTGTTTCTTTCTGTGATAAACCTTAAAAATTTTTCAAAACTTTTTTTCCTCCCCTGCCGTGGAAAAGAGCTGTGATACCCTGTGGGAGAAGTGTTCACAAACAAAACTTTTAAGAATTTAAAATAACTGTGTTAATGCTCTTTACTATGTTATTCCTCACAATCCTCTGTAAAAAACAAACAGACAAACAAACAAACAAACAAAACACATCAGTATCCCTACATTCTCAAAATAAAATAAAATAAAATAAAAAGTATATTTAGATTTCTCATAAAATTCTGGTTTCCTAGAATGCTGTTGGAGGACATAGTAATGCATCCATATTGTCTCCTTGCTTTCTTGTGAAATGTCAACTGTATGTTTTTACCCATTCTCTCATATTGCAGTGTGTCCATACATTTACTGGGGCATGAACTGTCTTTTTGTTTTGTGTTTGTATAATGCCTAACCTGTGTGGGGGCAATGAATTGCATGCAGTTATGATAATAGTGATGGCAACAGCAAAAGAAGTAACAATGTCACCTGATACCAGCTGATTTTGGAACCGTTTCTAGCTCATGCTGCTAATTATGCTTCTGACACATAAGAACTGAATAAGAGTTGCTAACCACATGTATAAACAAGCAGCACTTTTGCAGACAGAATCTGTACCCTGTGTGTTTCTTTAGCAAGTCAGAATCTGACAAAAGTATTTTCATCCATGAGGACAGAGTGGTGAGATTCCTCAGCAAGTGGTAGTATTGGTGCTGAAGTGACAGACTTTTGATTGGCAGTGAAAATGTCAACAAATTTTCCATTTCCAGGTGCTTTCATGACATACAGCTAAATGAAGCTGTATATGAAGCTATAATGATTAGACACATAACAGACATGTCATCTTGCTGGATGAAAAACAGCAAGAAGATGAACGATGCATTGAATTTGATTAGTATAAAAATTGCTTAGGGACTGCCATGCCATGCAGCAATTCTTCAGCGTTATGACTGCACCTGATTGAAATACTTTTGATTGGTTGAATGGGGGGTTGGGTTAGAAGGGGATTAATGTATTCTTCTTTGATCAGGTGAAAAGAGATCTTTGAAATTACCCAAGATTAATTGATAAAGTGATTTAAGATATTATTCTTAAAATACTGCCATTCACAATGAGAAATTCACCTACTTAGATAGTATACCTGCTAAAATTGTATTAGCATTTGATATGTAAATAATATACTGATAAAAATATTGAAAGGCTTTCACCAGCTATTATATGAATAGATGTAAGTAGAAAAGTAGAGTATAAATGAAGAAATAAATGTTAAGTGCAACATTACTGTAAGTCTTTACTGCTAATTTTTTCCCTATCTCTTTGTAGACAATAGTAAGTGTTATGTAAAGTTTTTATTGTGGTTGTTGTTTTTATTTTGTTTTTAATCATAGAATCATGAAACAGCTTTGAATGGACCTTAAAAATCATCTAGTTCCAACCTCTCTGCCATTGGCAGGGACACCTCTCACTAGACTGTTGCTCAAAGCCCCATACAACCTGGTCTTGAACTCCTCCAGGAATGGGGCATGCATAACCTCTCTGGGCAATCTGTTCCAGTGGCTCACCACACTCTCAAGTAAATAATATCCTCCTAACAACTAATATAAATCTCCTCTCTTTCAGTTTAAAACCATTAAAACACGTTGTTTTATCATTATCTACCAAAGTAAAGAGTCCTTCTCTATCCTTTAATGATCAGCATTCTTAAAGACCCCTTCAAATATTGAAAGGCTGCAGTGAGGTCTCCCTGTAGCTTTCTCTTCTTTAGGCTGAATAGCCCCAGCTCTCTCAGCCGTTCAGGTACTCCTGATCAACTGCCCTCTGATCAACTTTGTGTGACTTGCTTTAACAGGTAAACATCCTTCTTGTCCTGGGGGCCAGACCTGGAGGCAGCACTCTAAGTGAGGCCTCATAAGGGCAGAGTGGAGGGGATGATCATTTCCCTTGATCTGCTGGCCACCCCTCTGTTGGTGCAGTCCAGGATACAGCTTGCTTTCTGGGCTGCAAGTGCAAAAAGATGTGCAAAAGATTCAGTCAACACTGGAGAACTGCAGCTTATAGAGGGCTGTAGATGAAAAAGTAAAAATGTTTGTCATCAGCTTCTTCATGAAGGGGAGTGGAGAGGCAGGCACTGATCTCTTCTCTCTGGTGACCAATGGAATAGTGACAAGTTTCGACAGAGGAGGTTCAATTTGAATATCACGAAGCGGTTCTTCACCAAGAGGACTGTTGTGCACTGGAACAGGATACTCAGGTATGTAGTCATGACACCAAGCCGCCAAGCCTTTCGGAGTTTAAGAAACATTTGAACTATGCTCTTAGTCATATGGTCTGAATTTTTGGGTAGACCTGTGTGGAGCCAAGAGTTGTACTCAATGACCCTTGTGGGTCCCTTCCAACTTGTGATATTCTATGATTCTATAATTCTATGATTTGCATTGAAAGCCACAGCATAATGCCATTCTTCAGGTTACATTGACTTAAATTTTTTCCTTCTAATTTCAAAATGCTACAGGAAGAAGTTGTACATGGGATACTGAGATTTTTTGTTTCTGATACTGATTGTACCTATGCTTTCTTACTGGTAAAATGAGTAAAGGGAGATGATAGTTTATCTTCACTGTTAGGCAATAGTTCCTCAATGCTACATTCCTGTTAATCAGGTTCCCAGAATAGAGAAAAAAATAAAATATTTCAAAAACATTGAACTTCGTAAACGGAAAATAAATAAATAAATAAATAAATAAATAAATAAATAAAACAAAAATCTCAGGAAGGGCAGAGATCCAGTTCTCACCTTCATTATTTGTTGTTTTCAGTGGACTGGATTTCTATTCATCCATTCATTCCCATATACATCTAAGAGCTACAGAATGTTTCTGTTAGAAAACAATTTTGGTTCCAATGACAACAATTTCGGACAGCAAGAGCAATTACAGTTGCACTAAAGAGCCTTGCTTCTGACCACTTAAACTGAAATATATGATTTCAAAGTAGACTTTCCTAGCCAGATTTAGAGGTCAGCAGTCTAAAGGGTTGAGATAATTCTCTTCTAGGTGACAGAGAAATGTCAGCCAGTCACTAGTTAGATGTGGTTTCTAGTAACAGCAGTAATAATTCTCTTAGCCCTTCATCTCTTCTCTCATTTTTCTTCTCTGCAAACATAATTGCAATTGTTCAGTGACAATAATGAGCAACATTAATGGATGAGTCAATAGTAAGTTATTTTTTTGTGTCTTACAAACTTAGTAGGTTTGAACCATTTATAAGAGATAGAATCAGCAAGATATGAAGCGACTGCTTGTAGCACATCCCCAGATAGTAAACTTGAAATTATGATATTTTTCTGCTCAGAAGGATTTACCTGACACTTCTTTGTAATGATTTTTTTTTTTTTTTTTTTTTTTAATCACCATACCAATCACAACACACCTTTGCATCATATAGCACACATTTAATGCATCACTTTGGAGCTTCTCGTAGACTCCATATAATTGTTTATAAAATTATTAATTTAGTAAATGTCTCTTTTGTTCTCTTCATCAGTGTTCTCCAAAATATCCCTTTCCAGTCTCATGTATTTTGGAGATATGTCTTGTTCTGGTATGTCACATTGTATTTTGATTTTAAAATTTTAATATTTTTTCATATGTATTTTTCTGTTTAAAATTATTTGTTTAACAATATAATGTTACAATAGGATAAAAAATGTAATCTATATATATATAAGCATATACTTTTCTAAATTAGATAACATTTTAAACTTCAAATACAGAGAAGCAAGTTAGTGTCAAATAAGTGTTTTATAGAATTTATTTACTCTTTCATAATGTATCAACAAGCCAGTTTTATGTGCTCTAGAACCACATAGTTGGAAAATGGACCTCAAAAAGAGTGCATTTTTAACAATTTAAAATAAAAGACTTTGCTTGTCCAGCTCTTCATGTGAACCCAAATTAGCATTCTGTGTTCAGCTTGAGCTTGGATAGATTTGAAGCCTTTCATGTCTAAAACCGCATGATCAAGGGCAAAATCTTTTGCTAGCACTGGAATCTGGAGGGGGAAACAAGACACACACACATGGTTTTATCACTGTGTGTTTTACTGCAGAGACCAAGAAAAAAAAACTCTATATCTCTATCGTGTTTTATTTAATTAAAGCACAGTGCCCCCTTTTGAATTTATTTTTAACAGAAAAATAAATCCTTCCTCATTAAGAATGTAGAGACCTATGATATATAGTCTCTTGACACAGTGATGGTTTTAAGTATTCTTTAAACAGCTTACAAATGACAGATCCTCTGTAAAATAATTTGATAGTTCCATCATTAATTCTATTGCAGAAACCATGTCTGGCTAGGAATCATGCATGAATATCATCCATTAAGAAATATTGTCTCTTGATTTGCCTGGATTTTCACTAGCAGTCAAAGTATATAGGACACAATTGCATCTTTTTTTTAGTTTCATCCAGTGCTTCTCAATTTTGAAATCATTCACTGAAATTTGGTATGAAGACAAAAGAATGATCTGTTTTATTAAATACATCCACTCTCATTGATCATCTACCAAAAATTACACATGCATTTACGAATCACTGTGCCTGTGTTGAATTCAGGTGAAATGGAAAAAAAAAAAAAAAAGTAGAAAGAAAGACAATTTCAGTGCAGAACTGAGGAGTGAGAAACAATGTGGAGAGACCCAATATGACAGTGAAGGAAGAAAGAGTGAAAAGTCATGATTTTTATTATATACACTGTGGAAAGCAACTTCTATTGTCTGTGTGTGAGTGCTTTTGTGTACATACACGTATGAAAGAAGTGAGGTACTTCTGTCTTAATATGTACCTATAAGAGATTTATCTTCACGTAAAAACTAAATTAAATAAATACAATAATAAAAAATAACCTGAGGCATCCATATGTAGACAATAAACTTGTACAGACCATTCAGAGTTACATTAGAAGGAAAAAGAAAAACAGCAGTAACATAATTTTAAGAATACAAAACATTTTTTTCAGATGTTTCAGGAGGTACACATTAGGTAATTCACATTTTAATACAGAGAAATGTTTTTTAGCAATTATAATAAAATTTAGCAAGTTTTTTAACAATTCCTGATTTTTCTGCTGGCATATGTCAAGTATTGAAGAAAACAGAGGTTAAAATTTCATATATATATTTTTTGAGCAAATATTAAAAAAATAATTTCTTACTTGAAAGAAGTCACTTGGATTTTAGCCTTTGATTTTGATCTTTTTTGAACCATTTGTAAAGTGACCATTGTTGAGTTAAGTAGTTATGTCTGCAGAAAGCTGATTGTAGCATGACTGTTTGACAGAAGAAGCAAAAAGTATTTTTTTTGCATTCTGCAGGCAATTAAAACAGAAACTTATAACACTTTTAATCCTCCCAAGCAGAAACAGCTTAACATGTCCATCAGGACTAATTCTGAATAAGCAATATCATTCACATTTTAAGTAAGACAATTAATTTCAAAAGACTAAGAATTTTAAATAATATATGTACGTAAACCAAAATATGTATTTATAAAAAATATTTCATATGAATTATTCACTAGGAATAGGCTCCACAAAGCTGGTTAGACAGTTTGCAAGTGTCTGGCTGTTTCAAGGCAAGTCTACAGACCCCAGCTAACACCCTCATAGTGTCAGCATCCACAGACATTGTGATTTTTCCTGTACTACACCCTCCGTCAATAGCTGTGATTCCATAATTCAGGCTGTGAATGAGGCATAGGGGTTTTGTGCACTGTGCTTCATTAATCTGCTGTTGAACTTCACAACAACTGTGAACTTTGCAGAGGTCATTTTTTATAATAACTATTTTATAGTTCTGACCTGGTCTTTTCACCTTCAGACCTTCATATCTGAGAAAGAACTGTGGGTGGAGTGGGGACCTATGCTCCTGCATGGAATTGTATTGACTTTAGTGGAGCTCAACGCAATCTCAGTATCACCATGGGTCTAATTGCAGGTGCACTGTAGATAAGAGCAAATACTAGAATAGGTTGTTCTGTAGATTTATGCTTTAGAACCTGCTTATTTAAAGATTTGCACCCTTTCTTCCTTCCTTATGTCATAAGAGCTGTATGTATGCAATCTCATATTTTGATAAAGAAAATGCTTAAAAACAAAACAAAACAAAAAAAACAACAACAATAACACAAAAACCACATGTCAATGGAATTGCTACATGTAGGGTCTTGGAAAGAAAACAAAGTTTAAGTAGGCAGACTGCTCTTCTGGGCAATATGCAGGTGGATTTAGTTGCACTTGTTACCTTCACTTTCTTTCAAAATTAATACAGTTTTTTGTTGTTGTCGTTTAAGTTTTCTATTGTTCACGGCTGTGCATTTTTATTATGCTAATTATTTGTAAAAAATATATATATTTATATTAGAGAAAGTGTAGTATTACATATAAAGGCTGTGATTTTTAAAGACCTTACCAATCATAAACAGCATCTGATAGAAAGTTTGATACAAAGCATCCTCTTTGGGGGATGTCTAAGTGGAGATTAATCAGAAGGAAAAGCATGGGTAAGCATCGCTCATTCTTTTGCTCTGTAAACCTTGAAATGTCTTCCGTGTTTAACTCTGTAAAGTGCTGTTTAGGAAAAAGCCAGCTGGAAATGTTTTTACTTGAGAAGCTGTGAACTAAGGTGCTAACTTCATCACAAGTTTAATTAAGATCCTTCATAAATCTAATTTCCACAAATCAGAAATATGTGTCCAGAAATTGCAGGTGTCCAGGAGTACTCTAATGCAGGATGGGATTAATAGAATCATAGATTACTTTTGGTTCGAAAAGACCTTTAAAGATCAACTATTTCTAACCCACCTGACATTAGCAGGGATACCTTCCACTAGATCAAGTTACCCAAAGCACTCTGATTCACCTCCACTCATTAACTTGTTCATTAACTCGTATTTAGCTTTTAGATGTTTGTGTCTCTGTATATAGTATTGTAAATGTGAAAGGCAAATGAGGATATAGAGTTTAGATCTGTAAATTTGTTATGCTTGTTTTTATCAGTTTCTGGGTGGAACTGGTGGAAGGCGAGACAGTAGACTACTCCATTGATTACTGACATGTTTCTACCTGGTACAGTGGGATGCATTTCTTATTACACAGTTTGAGCATCTTTTCTTTTAGTTAATTTGCCAAGATCCTAGTGATGAACTGTCTTTGAATGAAAGCTGTATCAGATGAAGAGTGACACTTGTATATTTTTGTCTTTGGAGTCTTGCCCTCATTTCTCACATTTGATACATATACATGATTTATTTATTTATTTATTTTTGGCTGTCTGTATCCATGCCCATCTGTTGTGGTGGCATTATGCCCAGCATTCACAAGTTGGTCAGATAGTTCAGTGTGACATAGATGGCAACAATTCTAGAGGAACAGTCTCCCAAACACTGGAATTCCTTCCTCTGGATGACAAACTTATTAGCATTTCAGGGGTCATTACAATGGTTGTAGCCTTTAGCTTTTGTGTGCCACAAAACTGAAAATAGGAGAAAAGGAGATATAAGCTTTCCTGCTCTCTGTAACACTGTGCCCAAAGATCCTTGGAAAAAAAAGATGCTGTGATCATCATGAAGACTCTTATTTTCACATAAGAGGAAAAGAATATTTGTAGACCTTGTTTATGAACAACATATGTATGATCTACAACTGCCAATTATGCCTTAGCATTATGTATCACCGCAGAGGTACAATCCAACATGAGACCCACAGCAGGGTTACAGCAGGTTACAGGTTGTGATGTTTGCAGTTGAAATTTGTCAGAGTAACACATTTTATTTAACAAACAATAAGTGTATCTTTGCTTATTCATAAATGGTGTGAATCCTCATCTGCAAGAGATGAACACAATCATACAGAAACAGTATATTTGTCAGGTATTGATACTACACAAGTTTATATCCTTTTCTATATGGCTACTTAAAATGTTGGGACATGCCCGTCAGCAAAACTGAGTGTCAGCTTGAATTCTGAGGCAGTTACGGAGATATTTGAAAAGGAAGTTTTTATTTCTTTGAATGCTGAGGTGAAAAGCATGAGAAAAATAACCCTCTTATTATTAGAATCATAGAATATCCCGAGTTGGAAGGAACCTATAAGCATCATTGAGTCCAGCTCCTGGCACCACACAGGTCTACCCAAAATTTTAGACCATGTGACTAAGTGCACAGTCCAAATGCTTCTTAAATTCTGACAGGCTTGGTGCAGTGACTACTTCCCTGGGGAGCCTGTTCCAGTGTGTGACCACCCTCTCGATGAAGAACCTCTTCCTGATATATTTTAATGGTATATACATTCCTTTCCTTTTTTTTTTTTTTTTTTTTTTTTTTTTTTTTAATTTATATACTCAGATCACTGCAAATATCTGTAAATACAACATAGGACTGGCTATGTAGTTTTATTGAATCATAGAGTTTAGGAAAAGAAAGATCTATACTGATTGACCTCTTGTATAATGCAGGACTAAATGATTCCTGTTTCAAGACACCATTAGAAATTTTGCTTGAAGTACCTCCTGCCCTTTTAATATATAAAAAATATGAAGTATTAATGTGTCTAGCTTTCTAAGTTCTGTAGCAGGAATATGTATTGATGTGTGAAAAAGGGGAAAATAAACTTTTGAGAGCTCCTACACAGTACGGAAAGATAGAAATCAAGCAATTTGATAAAATTACACAAATGAAAATGCCATGCAACAACACAATACTTACATAGAGTTATAGGTAGAGCAGAGTTTGTTCTTGCAGAACAAACATCAGATGTAATCTGCATGTGCAGAAGGCTCATTGCTTTTCTATTGTTATGTTGTGTACTCTATTATGCCGAAATTGTCATCAGAAGGAGAGCAAAAGAGCAAAGATAAAAGATGAAGATGATGCACTATTTTGTTTCACAGTTGCAAGTGCAGGAATGAAGACCTGGACTTTGTAATATAAAAGATGATGAGGCGATGATGATGAGGTGATGATGAGGTATCACAATCCTAATCATGGATGTAGAGTTCACATGACACAAAACTCCACAAGTCCTCACATGTTTTGGCTAAACAATTTTAATTCTGTTAATTTCGTTTTCTGCTTATCTACAACACTGAAAAAAAAAATAAAATCACTTACAAAAACTAATTCTTCACAAAATCACAATGACTTACTTGATGAAGGCTAATATATGTACATTTTTCAATTGAATTATTCTACAAGAAAGTTGAATTGAGAAAATTCTGATTTGAGAAAAGCAAATTAATAGGAAATACTCCCTTTTCCACTGATAATGTTATTGATCACTAATGTAGTGTTTGTGCTAGTCAGGTTCATATCAACAGATGTGGTGGTTTTACTCAGGTGGGCAGCCAAGCTCCACCACAACCGCTCTCTCACTCCCCCTCTCCTCAAAGAGGAAGCGGGAGAAAATACAACACAGAGAACTCAAGGTTTGAGATGAGAATTATTTAATTAAAGGGAAAGGGAATGGGGAGGAAAAAACAGGAACAAAAGAAAAAATCAGTCCGCGCGGAAGCACAGAGAGAGAGAAAAAAAAATATTCTCTACTTCCCATCAACAAGCGGTGTTCGGCCACGTCCTGGGAAGCAGGGCCTCAAACGCGTAGTGGTTGTTCAGGAGGAACAGCCCCCTCCCCCACAAGAGCCCCCCCTTTTATTGCTGAGTGTGACATCAGGTGTTATGGAATATTCCTTTGGTTGGTTTACGCCAGCTGCCCCGGCAATGTCCCCTCCCCATCACTTGCCCACCCCAGCCTGCTGGATCTTGGGGGCTTGGAAGGAGTCCTGATGCTGTGCCAGCACTACACAGCAATAGACACAACACTGGAGTGATATCAGTGCTGTTCCAGCTATGAGTGCAGAGCACAGCACTGTGTGGGCTGCTGCAGGGAAAAGGTGACTCCAGCTCAGACAGACCCAACACAACAGATTACTGGGCTCTGGGTAAATAAGGAAATGTACCCATTCGTCTGACTGGCACTTCTAAAGGAAAACATTGTAAATCTCAACAGAAAACTTAAAGGTGATATCATTCATTAAATCTTCACTGAAGTAATACATGGCAGTTAAAAGCCAAATTAATTCTGTAATTACACAAAAACTTTCTGTAGTTGATATTTTTTTGTATATTTCAAAGTGGATCCTTGTGTTTTGTTATAGCTACATATAGCTAAAGTTTTCATAGTATAGAGAGATTCCTAATTTCTTAGCATATTTATATGTCACATTAATTCACAAAATCCTGTCAACATGAGCATAGAAGTATATACTTTTTAGTAGGGGCTGCTAATTTAATTTCCATCTGATATTTCCATCTGTATCTGATACATACCTGTATGATGTTTTTAAATAATATTAACAAGAATTATTTTGAAATTAAAGTATTACAAGTATGGCCTGCCAAAATAATTACCATGGGAGGAGAACTTTATTAAATTAAAAAATAAAATAAAATGCTCTTGCCTAGATGGGACTACTTCATTGTAAACAATGTTTTTCATCAGAAAACAAACAGGTTTATAGGTCATGCTAAGATTCATAAAATGAATTAAAAACAGCTGTGTTTAAAGTTAAGAAAGAATAAGGAAAGTCCCAGTGAATGAAAGGTGACCAGACATAGTTATTCAGTAGATTTGACTGTGAGAAGATAAAGTAGCCTCACAGACTATCACACTGAACTCTAACAGACATTTAAAGCACAATGGGGTGA
The DNA here is from genome assembly GCF_964211825.1 of Aythya ferina. Lineage (NCBI taxonomy): Eukaryota > Metazoa > Chordata > Aves > Anseriformes > Anatidae > Aythya > Aythya ferina. The sequence goes on from NC_140297.1 coordinate 95,219,999, forward strand.
AAAGGACTGCTTTCCTGTTCTAGAAACTATGTAAGGATAAAGTGTTTTCAGGAGATGATAAAGCTCTTTGAATGGGCAAGAATGTACTTTTCCTCTTTCATTCTTCGAGTGGGTTACCCTGTTTGTGGCTAATGTTCACAAGAGATGAGAACATAGTCAGATTTGTTCAATAAAAAGGAATAAATAGCATTCTGTTTTGGTGTTTCAAGTAGTTGGTGATCAGTATCAGAAGACTAGGAGACTAGGATATCCAAAAAGATTTGATTGTAAAAAGAAAAGAATTTAAAAACTTAATTTTAAAATTTAAAAAAATACCTGGTCTTGGTCAAACGGCATAAACAAAGTTGTTCTCACCCAGCAAGCCAGGTAACCTTTGTATCTTTTTTTTTTTTTTTTTTTTTTTTTTTCCGTTCCATGATTCCAGTTCAGCTCCAGGCATCATTTGTACTCATAATGAAGGATTTTATGCAAAACAGTTAAAATTAGTTAAAATGTCACATTAATCAAAATTACATTCTGTTTTAATGCTTCAGCATCATCTATCATTTTAGATCTACTGCCACATCCACCATGCTTCCTAAAAACACCCCCAACTTCCTCCTCCCCAACTAAAAAAAAAAAAAAAAAAAGAGTGGTGTTTCTATTTTGGAAAAGCACGTTTCATAAGCACTCCTACAACTACCTGTTTAACTGACTACCTGTTTAACTGATTTTTTAAAACTATGGCTTATTTCCTTAATAATAGGTGAAAAGATATCACAGCATGTCCTATCATTTGACAGAGGACAACTCTGGGCAGCAAAGTTTCCTCTTCCAATTCTTATTTATTTATTTATTTAAGCTCATAAATTAATGTATTTTAAAGTTTCACAGAAAACATATTTTTGTGTGGAAGAACTAGAGATTCATAAACATTTGTCTTTTCTAATGTAATACCCTTTATATAGTAAACTTCAGAGAATTCAAATCCAAAGTTGTCACAGTGACTTCAAAGCTTTAGACTGAAAACTGAAAGAATAACAAGTAAGGGAGGAGAGGGAAGGGAAGAGGGTGAAATGTTTCTGTAATTAACTGCTTTTAACAAAAATTAGATTACTCTTTGAAAGTATTTTTATTGTACTTATTTAAATTACTAATGGCTCATTCAATCAAAAGTGGGATTCTGTACATTCATGCCTTCTACCTTCGCTGGTCGTACCAGTTTGTACAAGCTACCTCTCTGGTCCTACCAAACAGTTTGTACAAGCTAGCTCTCGATCTGCCATTTATTTGTTTATTTATTGTCAGTTGTACCAACTCATCTATTCAGAATATGATCATGAAGAAAATATGCTACATTAATGCATCACTGTTTGTGCACAGATACACAGGGTTCTCAGAATTCTCTCCCATCTGACTTCTAATGTCTACTAGCTCAGCTGGTGTAAGCCATTGTATTCACTGAATATTACTATTCTAATAATAGAAGACCGGGGAAGACAAGCACTATTTCCTTGAGAAAATGTTTCTTTCTGAATGCCAAAGTAGTGAAGGCTTCAGAAATTACATGAAGAACCCAGGGATATTGAGCACTCAGTATTGAATAAAGCTTCTGATTAAGGGAGATATTCAACTGACACACGTTTTCAGCTTTATATATACATATAGTTCTAAAGAAGTGATTGGTTCAGCTGTGTTTTCATAAGACTGAAGAACATAGTATGGACTATGAGTCTGGTGGGAGTATGATTCCAACTCCTCAAGGAAAAAAAAAAGAAAAAGATGTATATATGTATTCAAATATCAATCATTATGTATCAGCACTAGATTCCATCTCCTCTATTTTCTGAGGATCTGAAAAATCAAATGAGAATATTTCAAGGTCTTTCTGCACCATCCTAACAAGTGATACTGAGATTTTATTTTATTTTTTAATTTAACCCTGAAATAATTTTCTTTCCATTTGATTTCACTCCAGAATATTGTTACTACAGTCAGAATTTTAAGCACAGGGAGATAAATTAGAGTGGTGTGTGTGTGTGGTTTTTTTATGTTGCTGCACTGAAGATGGTATGCCTCAGATCGGCTATACTAAGCCTTAGAAAGAGCTTGGTTTACGAGACGATTAAAAGATTTGCCTCCTTTTGATTTTTAATCTTGAGAAAACAAAACCAATCCCTAATGAAAATTGTCACCTTCCTATTTCCAGAATACATTAAGTTTCTATAACACCTTAGAATGCAAAGGCTTCTCATTTTGCCTCACTGCTCTTAAAAAGTCCATTCATGTGGGCTAGCATAAGCCTTTATTATATTTCTCTCCTCTTCTATTCTTCAGTTAATAAAACCATAGGAGGTAATCCACAGTGTTTGTGTCCCATTTCTGTGTACAATATGTGTGTAACTGTAGTGGTGCAGGGAACAGTCAATGGACATTAAGTATGTTAAACAAGAAGCATTGTACCCTCAAGCATGAACCACAGATTCCCACAGAAATTCTCTAAATCAAGTGTTGAGTAGATTTTTGTCTTCCTGGCTATTTTGTTATCTCTGTTGTAAGACTCTTGTTTTTTTGGCGGTTCTGAACAGATATTGTGATAGACACCATGGTAAACAGCTCTCTTATTGTATTTTGTACTAGGATATTGAACATTTTCCTGAGCAAAGTGCAATGTGATGCTCCCCTGCAGCTTCTTACAAAGGGAACCAGTCCACAGCTTGCTAATAGAGATGGAGGAGCTCTTCCTTGTAAGCTTTCAAAATAATCCATTTTAAAGGACCGTTTCAGCATAATAAATGCTTGGTGACTTGAAATCTCAGTGGGTTTTGAAGAAACAAATACTGTACTGTATATGTGGAATCTGTACAATTTCAGCCTTGTGCTTGAAGTACAGTAGACGTGTCCTTGCACTGACATTAACAGCCTTTTCTGGTATAAAAGAAGTAATTTCTAGCTAGAAATAGGAAGCAGAATTAGCTGTGATATAATATTTCTCTATACACAGCATGTTTTATGCAGTTGCAACAACTTGATCTATCAAACATATCTATTCCATAGATACAGTTGTATGATATACATAGTAAAAAAAAAAAAAAAAAAAAGCAAAACAAATGGCCATGAATTAAAGAAACATTATGATTCTTTATGTTTATGCCATTTAAATATTGAAACTGTGGTTGAAGTTTAATGGCTCTGTGTGGGGCTCTGATTGTTTTTCTCCCTCTCTCTTTGTTAGGTTAATTCAGCTTCAATAACAAGCCTTTTCTGTCCTGCTACCAAATACCTCCAAATGTACAGCAAGGGAAACTGGCATTTCAAATTAAGGGGAACAGTGAACCAAAACAAGAACACAATAAAAGAAAGAGCAGGGTGATACATGTAAATGATGTACTCACTGGGAACTAACAGTGGTAGCTTGCAGTGAAGGGATTTAGCTCTGTTAATTCAACTGATAGGAAGACAAGCATATTTGGGAAGAGGTTTGGCCAGGTTCCTTTACTTCAGAAAAGCTTTAGTGGTTACATCATCAGGGGGCTTTGGAATTAAAAAACAAAAATCTAAAACAAAACAACAACAACAAAAAAAAACTTGTTACTGTAGCTAGCCTGGTAAAAATAAATAAATAAATAAATAAATAAATAAATAAATAAATAAATAATTTGCATTTATATGATAGAGAGTCTATATCCATTGAAATTCACATTTTAATAACAAACATCTATTTGTTGAAGTCACTTGAGTAATTTAATTTTAGTAAAGTAAAGAGTAAAGCTATCTTTCTTTGTAATTCTGCTACAAGAGGTCTTGGACTGTTCAGCAGCACAGATTTAGGGTAAAAAAGTCTGACCAACAGGGATGTATTTGTTGGCCTGTTTACTGTATGCGAGTTACTTCTGCATAGTAACTGCTTAAGGTACCCTACTGGAGAGGATTAAGATGTTTTATATTCCATATATGCATTGGAGAGGATGTGTTTTACCTAATCTTGTTTAGCCACCATGCAGACAGCTTTGAGGATTTTTTTTTTTTTTTTTTTTTAATCCCAGTATCCTTTAAAACCTGCAGATCTTTGGAAAGGGAAGGTATTTCCATTTCTTTCGTTTGCTTTTCAAAAGTGCAGAGCTTGGCCTTTATCTTGAGGGCCAAAGAAGAAAATACTAAGCAAGGCACTCCTGTTTACAGGCTTGGTACTTGTTAAATGTTTTAGGCAATTAAAAATAGGTGGGAAAGATTGAAATACTCTCAGAAATTTGTCTTCACTTTGTGTATGACAGAATAATAATATGTTCTCAGGTTCTTTGATGCTACTTGGATAAAGTATAGGTCTACAGATCCAGTGTTCTTCCTCCAAAGTATAGCAGATGCTCATTGCTTTGTCTTCAGATAGTCACACCTGGCTTCTTTTTCAAAGCAATGTCTTAATGTTGCAGGACTGTCTGCTTCATTTATTTATTTATTTATTTTCCCTAGGTACTGTATACATGCACAGGTAGAAAGGAAGAAAGCTTGAGATTTCTTTTGGAAATGGAAGTCTGTTGTCAAAGTCTAAGATCTTTTAAAAATCTTCAAATGCACCACAACCATTTGAGAAAGGAAAGCAATGCAGGAATGCACAAAGAGTTAGAGAGATATCAGAGTAACAAAACTGAAAATTTGGAGGAATGCTAGAAGACTACAGATGCACTAAGAAAGACAATGTGATTATTCAAAAGCAAAAAGTTAACGAGTTTGTTTCGCATTTCTTCAATGTAGCTACAACCAAAGTAGCATTTTTATTATTCTTATACTAGGTTCTCACATTTGTACTCCTTCCTTGTAACGTGCTTCCACACTTTTATGATTCTTATATTCCTCACTAAAGACACTGCCAAACCTTGGGAGATGTGAATATGCCTTCATATATTCATAATAAAAATAATACAGTTTTAATTACAATATAGTGAGGCTGCAGGAAAATGTCCAGGGTTCTAGGCAAATGACTAGGTCACTGACTTTTCCCAGATCTGAGGTTAGGCTACATGGACAGGATAGTAGAAATTGCTGGACATGAGAACTTACTGGACATTACATTCTTGTTTAAGGTGGCTTATCAGCAAGTGGTACACCCTCTGGGGAATGTTTATACACTGGCAATATTGAAACAGAAGAAATCCACAGCTCGTTATGAAAGGATAGCTTGTCTTTTAGCAGAATGCTAAACTAAAGCTGCTGAAGTGGGTTAAAGAGAAAGGCCTTACCCTATGTGCATTGTCCTGAAGTCTGTAACTTCTCAGGGGACTTCTTTTTGCCTTATCAGATATGCAATAGAAGCCCAGATGCTATTCTAGTTTAAGTAAGGTTTATTTCATCTGAGAAAGTACAGACGAGACTGTTTATTTAACTGCTAGCTAATTTCATTAAAATTCTCTTACTACAAAGTCTTTCACCTCTACTTTTTATCTAAACACTGAAAAACAAACTTTAGGAAAAGATTAATTCAAGAGCCAAAAATTTACTTAACAGGAAATCACTGAAATCCCACATGGATTAAGACTGACACTGTGCCATGCAGTCACAGTAGGAAAGTTGATATAGGAGTCACTGCATATTAGCATATCACTGAAAAACTTTCACAGGATTTCATTCATTCACAAAATAAGTGAATGAAGAAGGGAAGTTCCAAGTATCAAAAATAGATTAACAAAGTAATGGAAGGAAAACAATCAACAAGTCCTTTTGCTTCAGAAATGAGGATATAGACAGAAAGAAAGAGGAAGTTAGGGATGGAAATGACTGTTTAGATCAGCAAATCCAGTTCTATGACATCACAATCATGTCCTAAATTCTCCCTCGTAATGGGTTTAACTCAATATTTTTTGGTTGAATTCCTAGAAACTTTTCACTGCCGTGCTAATTGAGTTGGTCATATACTGAAGATTGTCCAGAGAGCCTGTCGTGTATCCATCCTTTGAGCCATTCAGAACCCAACTAGATATGGCCCTGGGCAAAGTGCTTAAACTGACTCTGTTTGAGTAGTTGGGTTGGACTATATGATCTCAGAAGGCATCTTGCAACCTCAGTAGTTCTTTGATTCTTTGATTAAAAGTTTTTGTGCTTTTTGTTCCTCATTACTCCAACCATTCCAAAATATTTCCAACTCAGATAAGTTGTTGTTTTGTGGTTCCTTTGCTCAAATTATTCTGAAGTCTATCAACTGTTGTGTCAGGAGCAACACAACAATTATTTCTTCCATTCTACACTGGGGAGGTCAAAGTCTTCCAAAATCTTTCAAGTCTTCCAGGGATGATGCAGATTGAAATTGATGAAATTGTGAAATTAATGACCCCATTGTTCTTATGTTTCCTTAAGGAATTACCACAGGAAGGCATACATATGTTTTTAATGAATTATTATTAGGACACAAATTCCTCCAATATTACCATCATCTTCTAAGTTACAAGAAGGTATCAGTTGGTATTATTTGGAAGCTGTTATAGATTGTAAAGATTGTATACCAATGATACTTTGGGGAATTTGATTGAATTAGCTAGAGAGTAATAAATGTCTTCAATAACTCAGTGTAAAGATATAGCTCATGTTGATATGAGCATAAAAAACAGGCTTGATGACTTGGATAGTATGCACATTATTCTTAGGTACTAACAGGGAAAAAACAAATGAACAACAACAACAAAAAAATAACAAAGACACAGTTCACACGAACTCAAGACAGAAGAAGTCCTGAAATTATTTGGAGTAGAACTATTATAATATACCCAGTATTAACCCAGGGGTGCAGTCAATCTGCAAATTGTGCACCGGTTAGCTGCTGGTGGTGGCAAAATTAAGATTTCTCTGTGTTAATAAGAACACAAGCATGTTGAGAAGTAATAATAGAGGTATGATATTTCCCAGCTTTTAAGAAAAGAAACTCTTTAAACACCCACTTTCCTGATAAGAAAAACAATAAGGTTCTTTTCCTAGGAGACCACATCAGACTGAGAAGTACGTCATGATAATTACAACAAAGAGTGATGGACAAAACTGTGCAGAAATTCAAATCATATGAAGCAGCCTAAGTATGAAAAAAGATCTAAAAGATTGCTACTGTGTGATATTGCAAATGTACTCAAAAGAGAGAATATTACTGAAAGAAAGTAAAAGCAGGGGAATTTTAACCCAATATGTATGAAGAAAAAAGGTGGCACAAAGAAAGTTTTTGCAAACTGGTATTTTATGTGGTTGCTCAGCACTATTTTCTGCTTAATATTCAGAAATAGGATGTATACATTTCCTTTGTTATCCAAACAAGGCAAGCTAGGTAGAACCTAAAAACTGTAACATGAATTAACATAAAAAAGTCACTGATTTGTCCTTTATTGCATGTAAACTTCCATATGCATTTAAATAGCTTTTTTTTTTTTTTTTAATTTATTTATTTTTTTCAATTTGAAATATTTAACCTGATAGAAAAGCAGTGAACTGAAATTTCCAGGAGTGACAAATATAGAGTGTTGAAGACAAGGAAAAACACTAACTGAAAAACACTGGATTACATTCAGTGTGCTGAGAAACCTTCTTTTAACATCTATATCTTAAATATGGAGCAGTCTTTAGGGACATCTACACAAAGGTGAGGAGATTGTTGCTAAGCTTGTCTTGAGCAGGAATCAGCTTTTCTTCTTTTATATTGTCATAAGCTGTTGATACCAAAGGGCCAAACTATTAAGGAAAAAGAAGTGTAGACAGGATGTTGCCCTGCAGAGAGAAAGCAAATATATAGTGTAGGTTCTGCCTGACTCATACATAACACTGGGGTCCTGGTAAGAAAGTATACAAACCAGAATATGCCTTTTTAATTGTATCTTTTTGAAAATTAATTGCTCAGGAACAGTATAATCTCAGCATGTGGTATCCCAATGGAGGAAGCAAGGAAGTGTAAGCACAATACCTCTCTTTCTCACCAAATTACAGAAAGGATGGGTGCAGATAAAGAAATGTATTGCATCTCCATAAAGATACACCAAGATAAAATGCTTTTCAGTATATCAAGACACAACACACAGATCAGCTCAGGAGAACCAAAACTGCCTTGTTAGAAGGAGCAATATTTTTATATGTACATGTATATTTTGAAATGGAAATCACCATTCTTCTTACTATAAGAACAATCCTTCCCAGATCGATACCATTTTTTTCTCTAGTAGGACAACAGAGATACATTTAAGATAATTATAATTAAAAAAAGAAAAAAAAAAAGAAAAAAAAAGTGCCCAAGGAGTATGAGATTTAGAGAATACTTAGAAGAGAATTAAGATACATATAGATATATCCAAGGCTAATAACTCTGAGGAGAAAGAAATGAATCTATTTGAAGAATGGTGAAGAGACCAGGGAAATAACATCACTTTAGTTCAAAAACAACGGAGGACATACTGGCTACTCAAGAATAAGTCAGTTGTATGATATATTCTGACTGTGATGAAAACAGAGATTTAGCTAGTATAAATTATCCTTGATTCCTCTGAAGTAACTGGAGATAACAGCACGTTTAAATCAACTCATGTTCTTTCCCCTCAGTCTGTTGTATGTAAGGAACTAGGATGTAGATTTGTCTATCTGACATCCTTCAATCATGCATGCATGTTCACATTTATCAGAGAAAAATTAATTATATAATTATGGTGATGAAATTATTTTCATTATCAGTTGTCCCAAGCAGGATAAAAGTCTGAAGGTTTTTCATGGACCTCTGTGGTGTCCCTGAACGGATTTCAGTCAAAAAGAAAAAAACTAGAATGTGCTTTAGGAACTCGAGTGAAAAAAAACATTGACTTCATTCTCTGTTTCTTTCATTTAGCCTGGAGAAGAGACGCCTAAGAGGGGATCTTATCTGATAATATATATCTTAAGGGAGTGTGTCAATACACTGGGGCCAGACTCTTTTTGGTGGTGCCCAGCGATAGGACAAAAAGCAATGGGCACAAACAGAAGCACAGGAAATTCCATCTGTATATGAGGAAAAAATTATTTACTGTGAGGATGACAGAGCATTGGAACAGATTGCTCAGAGAGGTTGTGGAGTCTCCTTCTCTGGAGATATTCAAAACCTACCTGGGCATGATCCTGGTTAAGCAGGATGGTTGGACTACATGATCTGCAGAGGTCCCTTTCAACCTCAACCATTCTGTGATTAATGAGGCTTTTAACATATTTAATGATATTAACAAGGATTTTCACAGATTTTATTATCCTGCCTGGAACTTGGTTAAGCCTTTTATGTGCTTTACCACATCTCGAGGCTTTATGTGATACAAACTGAAATTATTACAAAAAATATTCAAATCTTCACATAGTTACACAATATTTTATTTTATTTTATTTTATTTTATTTTATTTTATTTTATTTTATTTTATTTTATTTTATTTTATTTTTTATTTTATTTTATTTTTTTTTTATTTTATTTTTTTTTTGGCAAAACTCACTAGCCTGTACAGTGGAATCAATGGGAAAACTGTAGCTGAGTTTTGCAACACTTAGAACCAAATACCCTTCAAAGGACAAATCTGTGACACTGTTGTGTTTTGTCATCTGAAACACTGTATCATTGCAACCCACTATTAAAAAAACTATAATTACATGTCTGTGTGTTATGCTGCAGGGTGAGATATAATTATGCTGAGCCATCCCCAGCTAAGATTAGAGGCTTCCCTATTGTCTGCAGTGCCTGCTTTCAGACCACAAGGCCAGTCCAGTGATATTGGATCACTTGAAACAGGTATCAGCAGTCTTGAATTTCTAAGAGTTGAACAAATTTGTCACCAGTACACTATTGGATACATCAATCTTGGTTCTCTTTTTGGAAATATGTTGCTTAGCCAAGGCCACATTTGGCCTTGATAAGGAAAGTCTCTATGCTTGGGAAAGTATGTTTTGAGGCAAAGCTTTCTTGGTCATAGAGTCCTAGCAGGAGAACTCTGCTTAGATTTATTGTAAACTACAGAAGCAGAGCATAAAGTCTCTTTCAGGGAACCTGCTTTGGCAGGGGGGTTGGACCCAATGATCTCTGGAGGTCCCTTCCAACCCCTACAATTCTGTGATTCTGTGATTCTCCTGCTTGTCAAATTGTTTCTAACTGTCTATGGCAGTAATATCCCAGCTCATACATACAAAACTATACAACTAAAGGCCTGCAACTCTGTTCTCTGAATATGTTTTTGATAGTTACAGAAAACTGAAGAACTCACCATGATGATTTCAGTCATTTAATTGTTAGGTGTATCAGACATCCCACACAATTTTATACAGAATACCAAGCTTTCAGGTAAATGGAAACCAGAGACCAAGTCTGGATCATTCATCCATTCAGAGAGCTTTTATGCTGTATTCCTCCCTTTCCCACCATGTCCCTCCCCTCTCCACCCATCCCCTTTCCCTCACCCTTTCCTTTTCCCTCCCTATTCCTCCTTCTTTCCTTCCTCCTTCTCCTTTTATTTCTCCTTCTTCAAGAGCAATGTTGTTAGGAGAGCCATAAGTCCTACTTAAAAGAAACAAGAAAAGAGTTCTTGAGGCAGTGTGTTCTGATGTTTCTTAACCTTAAAAAACAACAACAAATAAACCTATAGGCAGTTTGAATTTGATTTTTTTTATAATAATGATTTATAAATTTTATAATAATGACAATTTATCAGTTAATGTCATTATACAGATTTAAGTAAGCTAAGATAGCATACAGCTCTTGTTCTGATATATATAGTTAAAATAATAAACCAAATACAGATATTTTAAATGGTTTTAGATGAATTCATCTAAATAGAACTACTATCTTGAGTTTTCTGATATAAATCTGGAGCAATTCCTTTGGCTACTGTATTGTATAGGGAATAAATTTGCAGAGCCCACACTTATGTGTATGACTCAGGTACATAGCTGATTCATCTGTAAGACTGGATTCAGAGCTTAAAACACCATACTTTGCTTACAGCCTTAGTTATGCACATGGACAAAGAAGGATGATCAGATTGTGTGTTTTGTCAGAGGCCACCTCTATCTTTTGCTTCACTCACACTCTGAAAGGTACGCAAGCCCTTAAGTTCCTTGTTTAACTGAGGGCTCTGCACCATATGCTCATGAGTTGTTCATTTCACTCAAAAAAAGTGACCAATATAATCTGAATGATAAATGGCTAGAAAGCTCTCAAGTAAGATCATTTATCTTTTCAGTTGCTAAGAAAAGCTTTTTCAGATAACTGCATTTCCAAGATAAACATCTGCACTTTAAAACTTGTTATGCCCATTTCTGTTAAGAGTCTTTTTTTTGCTATTGTTTACTCCATTGTTTTTACACATTTTACATAACTAAGCCAGGGATGAGGGTGCCAACAGGCAATGATAGGATAAAAGACAAGTTTTGTTCCATATGCAATATAAATACTTTAAAATATTGTGCTTCATGTTTTCAGTAAAAACATAACATATATGCTTCATAGGGCTCACAAATGAAGATTCTGAGCAACCTGGACTTGAAAGCAGGTCATAAATCTTGCAGTATGAAGAATCCAAGCATAATTTCCAAAACTTTCTTCTTGAGTTTAGGCATATAATAACAGGTCATTTCTGTGCATATGCTCACAGTACCAAATATAACATTTTATTTTTTATCTCTTCAGACATTGTTTCACTCTAGCTAAATAACTCTGGTTGTGTTTAATAACATTTTCTTGTAAAAGAACATGTTCATGAAATATAATACAGTCACATATATATTTTAACATTTCTGAGGTTTAGAATAAATTTCTTCTATTGTGATCAACTTTACTGGACATTGTATAGTCACCATAATATACCAAAGGCATGCAAACCTTCTGCTCCAGAGATACATATCAGTAGAGAAAAAAAATCAAAGCAGCATGGATTTTGACACAGTTCAAGATTAATTAAAAAAAAAAAAAAAGTACAAATGTACAAAAATGTACAAAATGTACAAATAAATGTGAAACTCTTTTTCTCTTCCTTTTCATATTAGCCATTAGTCAAACCATACTTCATAATATTCATAATAAAGATTACTTTTATGTATATGCTATACATATTCCTGTGCTTACCATAACCATTTGAGAAGAAAGAGCGTGCTATGGTTTTCTTTACAAGGAAGGAAAGAAGGAAGGAAGGAAGGAAGGAAGGAAGGAAATCTCTAAATCATTAGAAAGATAGGGAAAAAAAAAAAAAAAAGAAATATCATGTACATCTGCTTTGATGATTGTCATGTAAGATATTGTAGAGAAGAAACTCTTAACCTTTATAAACTAAAGTGCTTGAAAAAAAAAAAATATATATATATATTCACTAAAGTATTTGGATAAAATACCACATAGAAAAAAACTGTCTGTAAATTAGGTAAAAATAAAGGGAATTTTCTTTTTCCACATTGTTTTTGCTGAAAATCATCTGGAAATTGAAGAATCCTTTTCTGTTAAGAACTGTAATTTGCAACTGAAGTTTATGAAGGGAATGGTGCTAGAAGAATGTTTCTGATACCTGAAACTTTGGTTTTCTATTAGATACTGCTAGTTGAATATGGTAAGTGTATTTGTTTCAGCAGTCCTGTGATTCATCAGCTTTAACAAGATATAGTAGTTCCATTTCTGTAATGTCATTGGCCTTAAGTTTATTTGCTAAAAGGCAGAAAAGCTTCCTTGTTCTCTCTCCATGTGTTCCTGCCCCATGTGCCAAACTTCCAAGACAGAACAATTTTACATGATAGTTGTACTGTTGTTGACTTGTCCTTCCCTGTCCAGATGAGCACTCCAGGAACGAATCCTTGCCTTTGTATGCTTTGTTTTCCAAGAAGCCAGCATTCTTCTGAGTCACTACCTTCATATATCTCTTCATCTTCATATGTCAATCTGTATGTAGCTTCTCCAATATCACTGTAGGTCTGATGCCAATATAGTTATTTCTAGTTCTTCCATAAGGGCTTTGTTGCTTGGGAAAATTAGTGCAGAACACATCAGGTTGTGAAAGCACAATCCACAAAATGCATTCTATAATGTCTCAGAGTGGACTTCATACAATTATAATACTTGATTTGGAAATGCTCATTAGTTTATGCACTGTAAGTTGACACCCTTCTTGATTACAAATTGGCTGATTCCTTAAAAAACAACAACAACAAAAAACACTAGAGATGGTTCAGTCTGAGCAGATAAGCAAAAGATTGACCTTGATGCACCTGCATCTATATCACCCGCAGCAGAGCACCAGTCAAGCATTTTGGGCACACCGACTAGATAGTTCTCAAACAAAAAACTCAGGTCCCTCTACAGTTACTACCTCAATTCCCTCAGGACCTAAGCCATCACCTTCATATCCAGGTTGTGCATAGGATGATTTGAAATACTGAAGGGAAGGCTGTGTCCCATGTTTGAATTAGGCAAATAAGATAATGATGCACACTCATGGTGGTACATAGACTGATACCTACCAGCGGAAATCCACAGTAACACACCTGATGAGAGACAAACTCAGCTGGTAGTTGCTGTGAAGGAACATAGAGTGTTGCAGTCATGAAGACTGTTACTAAATTTTCTGGCCAAAATACTTTGTTGCATGGAAATCTATGTATCTGTTACCAGGAACCAGCTCATAATATTGAAAGACTAATACAGATTTTTGTTATCTTTTTAATCATGATTAGCTTCATTGATCTGCTCAGATCATGCAGAAGCCAAGTACTGATATCATTACTGCCTGGTGACAACTTGTCAGAGTATCACTTGTTAGTTCTTCAGTCATCGTTTTTGCCATGTATTTCCATATTTGCATTTCCATATCAGCATTGTTTTTTACAGGATTTTACCTCAAAATACATATCCATAGTGTCTCTAGAAATCTTCCACTGATACTAGTGATGAAACCACTGAGTGATCAGCTGGATCAGATCTTAAGTAAAGAAGTTTTGTTGTTGCTTGTAGACTCTGTTGGAAAGAAAAGATAGATTATATTTTTGAAACAGACAAAGTTAGATAAGTGGTTGCTGACATGTCAGAATCGTCAAAACATAGTCATAGCAAAATAGGTGTGATTTATAAAGTGTTTCACAGTGCCAGGTCACATAGGCTTGACCTGATTTATGCTTTTCTTTCAAACCTCCTCATTCATTTTGAGCTTTAATATGCTCATTGGAATTACTTAAACTAATCTGCTTGATTGCTGCAGTAACAGCTCTTGGCTTGATTTCTGCTTAGTTTCAGAGTTTGTATTCAACAGGCTCTCTTGTTGCCCTAGCAGTATGACTCACACATAGAACAAGGCAAATGCCACAGTGCTGCCAGTCACAAGAAACTGATAGAAATGGAAGTGAAGTATTTGGTGGTTTCTTTTTCTGACCACAGGGTGTTGATGGAAAGAAACAAGGCAGGACAATCATGCTGCTTTCACATTTTGCTTAAGTGCCAGGAGGCGGTTCTTTCAAAGTCACCACAATTGTTCCTGTTTAACATGGAAGCCTTAAGCCAGACATAATTAGACTTTTTCTTGACAAATCATTTGTGCAAAGTCTTGACAGGCTGAAAACTGAAACGGTTGTGCTGCATTCTTTAGGGTCTGAAACAGACAGGATTACAAAAAAAATGAAAGCAGGTACTGTGAAAGCTATAACTTCCAGAAATATGTCTAGCATGAGTACAAAGTCTATGTCATGTTTGATCAAAACAATTAGACAGAATATTGTCTTACGCTTTGCTGGTGTTATACTACAGTATATTAGTAATATATAAGGGCTGTGTATCACTAGATAAATTCTGTGCCAAGTGAGAAGCAAGAAAATACAACAAAAAATACAGCATGCACACATTTGAGCAGAGTGCAGAGTGAAGTCAAAGTGTGTTAGATTTTCAGCTCATCTAATGACTAGAAGCTTCATCTCAATAAGATGAGGTATTGCACTGGAAAAATGAGAATTTGTTTTCAAAGTTTGCATTTCCTAATTACTACTTGGAACTTCTTCATACCTGACCTGTTTTCAACTTTCATTTGTAAGATATAGCAAGACCAGTGCTGTTTTTGCAGTTGATATAAGGCAGTACGCTATACCAGTTTTATTTCCCATAAATTGCTAATTCCTGTAGACACATATAAAACTATATTTGCTAAATCACATTAATTCTTGATTAAATTTTCTTTCTACACTAACAAAGAGAAAAACACATAAAATCATAATCATATAATGTTGCTACACCGCTAGAAATAATGATTTGCTGCATCTAATATATCTAAGTTCTTCTTAAAAAGGCTAGTAGCAAGACTTGCTCAGCATAACCATGGTGAAATAATGCAGATGTAAAAGGTTTGAAATACTCATATTCATTCTTTCATGTTTTAATCGCTACATAATATGTATTTATATATATATAAACTTTCTGGTTCTCAGTGTTGGTCTGCAAATACCAAGTGAGAGATTTTCATTAAAATGTATAATTGTAGCTAAGATTTAACAGCAAATTTATTGTTATAATGAAGGATTTATAAAGAATCCTGCAGAAGCTCATCCAGTACTTTATAATGCAAATAATTTAACCAGTGCTTTCCATAAGTGCCCGGTGAAACAGTACTACTGATTATTCCATGTAGCCATTTTCATGTTACTTCACAAAATACAGCAATTTGTGATGAATTTATTTGTTAAGTTAGTTCTAAAGCATCTTTAGATGCTCTTCCACTTGCATTTTCAAAGGCATTAACAAGAAATCTGTATCACATCAATACTGGAAAAATGCATTTGATAGACATAAGTGATCTTTCATCTTCTCTGTGGATGAGCAAAATTCTCTTGGAGGCTGTCAGGTTCTGCACAGTCAAACAATGAAGGAGATGAACAACTCCTCTTGCAATAAAATAAATTATCATCATCAGCTTTCAAGTTGGGCTCAGACTTTGCAATTGCACCATGATGTGGTTCTTGTTGTACCTTAAAATGTGTGTGCATGTGCAAAACAACGCTGACACAGGAAAGCAGGATGCACATCTGTTCAAGTTGAAGTCATCTACATCATATACATTATACGTGCGTTCAAAAGATCTTAAAAGAACGGCTCTTGCAGAAGTAAAACCATATGTGGAGATTCATAGCTCCTACAGTTTTCCATGTTTCACCAAGTATATTGTGAGAGGGAGCATCTCTTTTATGGATTTCTTTAACATACTGTATTAGTAATCATTTTAAAATTACCACAGGGATTTATATCATTTCTTGCCCAATATTGAAAAGGGACTACTAATGTCTCTATATCTCAGTTCATCATCCTGTTGTCATATCCTCTATCAGTTCATTAAGTGGTTGAGGAATTGTATGGAGCTATGACTGTATACATTTCATCTCACAGGACTCTGGCTTGCTTTTATAAATCTGCACTTCTTAAATATAAACTGATCTAATTCTCAGAACACCATAGTTAGTAATAAAAAGGTAGTTAGTCACACAAGTAAAATTATTTCTGCTATATTTGTTTGTTCCTCCTGCAGCTTCTCAAGGGCCGAATTCTTGTTTGTTATGACTGCAAGAGATTTTACTGTTTCATCTAATATGCATAGTTTCTCATGAAATTTTACCATTGGTAGCTTGGAAATGCATTCTTTTACTTGTGTTTTTAGTGTAATCTAAATTAGTTTTAGGAACCAAGATAATTTTGCTAAATATTTTAGGCTCAGAACATATTTTTAAATACTCCTAGTAGCTCATTTAAGAGTGTTTTTGTGTGTGGTAGAGAATGGCTTAATAAGATGCAGCACAGGGTTGTAATCAGTGAATTATTTGTGATAATACGTAATTTATTAAAGATTTACTTGGAAACTGTATGTTAACGAGTGTTAGAACAATCTCTGCTTTATTATTTTAAGCATAGGTTTTCCCTCTGATTGCATGTAGCAATTTTTCAAGCTTATTTTTCAGGTTCTTATTCTTGCATAACAAATCCCTCCTGTATTTTGACTCTGAACACCTTCTTCTGTTATCTGTGTTACATTTATGAAGTGCACTCACAGAGTTTCAGTTCCTATTCCTTTATCTAATGTTTGTTAGTATTGCTGTTTTTAAACATATTGAATTATGGAAGCAATGCAAAAAAAGGGTTCCTATAGGCAGCTTAGCCATGTGTGTCCACGTGAAAGGTGCCAGCAAACTGCCTGAGGGAAAGCAACCTTTCTGCCTTGAGATACCAAGACACGCTGTCAGCATTTTCTAGGAGAAAATGTGCTTCTGTTTTAAGTGTGAGAATGGAAAGAATAAGAAAAAAAATAATAATACCAAGACCTGAGAATAACATAGGTGCATGTTTATAAGCTAAGCACCTCGTAAGTCATTAGATCTCTATCGTTTGAGCCTGTGGCAAATACTCCAGCTTTAAAATAACTGGAATATTTTTGTGTGTAATGATTGACACTGTGCTTCAGAGTGCCTGGCTGTGTTTGTGGGAGAGGTAAAGGTTGTGGAAATGTTCATTGAAATGAAAGATAAGAGTAAAATCAGAGTATCATTGGCTAGGGTTGCAATTCATAGTCAAATAGTGTCTACATGTGAAGAATCAGTCACTATGATACCTCCTTTCTGAAAGGCATTGAGCAAATAGGATAAATAGAATGAATTCTGCACTGAAATATAGATATCCTTCTGGAAGCTGGTAATAGTTATGATTTTCTTACTAGTGTAGCTAAAAACAGATAGACTGTATCTAATATAAAAATAAATTGGAAAGCTGTTTTAGGCTTGATTAATATTATTTTTAATCGTACTCCAGTATTATAAATTAGGAAAAAAAAATATACAAAACACCAACAAACAACTAAAGTAAAAAAAAAACTAATTTCCAAACTTGACAAGCCAATACACATCTGGTCACAGCCACTGTTGGAAACAAAATACTGTCATATTCCATTATGATCTAGCACCAACACCTGCCACTACTCTGTGCTGCTGAACTGTGTACATGTGGATATTTAACACCAGAATACAGATACTTAGGCTGCATCCCAGATCATGTGGCTCCCTGTCCTCTGCAGACAGTGCACTCTATGTTATAAAGTTCTGTTGCCATTAACATGCTGGCCCTTTGCAACAGCAATAGAGCAAATGAAAAAACACTTTAATTCTTTAGAAAGCTGTCTGAAGTCTCATTTGTACCTTCTATCATAGCTCACACTAAGTAGCCTGAACTTGCACCAAAGCTTAGTTGAAAGAAAATGGCTCTCCCAGTGATATTCATTCATTGCATAACTTTTATTTTTATGATCCCACTTATTTTTATTTTTTTTTAAAGGAAAACTTCCCTGCAAGTAAAATTATCATCCAGTAAATGTGAATAGAGAAGCTTGGAAACAGGCAGCAAGAATGAAAAGAAATAGAGGAAATCTTGTATTTTGAAATACAACCCAGCAATGAGCATATTTAAGCCAAGTTGCATAAGGACTCATCCAAGTTTCCTCACATGTAGCCTTAGAGAAATAAAGACATAAACTAATAAAAAAATGTTATTTCCTATAGTCACCAAGAGAGAAGACAAATTTTCAAAAATGGTGTTTACAACTTTGTCCAAAATATTCTGAAAATAATTATGATAACAGAACTGAATTTCTGTTGATTATAATCAATTTGGGATTAGTTTATAAACAGCAAAACAGAAAGGGTATTCCATAATAAACAAGAGCAGGAAAACACATCTGACTGTGGGAAAAATAGACAAAGAAGCAATCAGCTCTGGCATTTTTGGTGTACCAAGCTGTACATCAATGCTGATGGCAGTGCTGGGTAATGGGTAACACAAAGTTACAGTGAAAGCTGGCTTGAATAGCTAGACAGCACAATGCAGCAGCCAAGAGTAAAGGGGACATGTTGAGAGATATGAGTGTATTTGCTGTGAGGAGAACATTTAGTTTCCAATAAAAACGTAAAAGAAAGCATCCCAAAACCAATTCATTTAAAAGGCTGAGTCAACAAATTGACTTTGCACCATGCTGTGAATGTCTACTGACGTGAGCTTCATTGGAGTGAATTCATTTTATCAAAATTGTTATTCTACAGTTAACAGAAATGTAAACAGTGGATCTTATTGATATGAGTGTTCCAACAATGCTACAGAACATAAAGGAGGGAAAGTGACATATAAAATGCCACTTTTGAGACTACAGTTAAAATAACAAAATAGTGGTTCGAAAACAAAAACAAAAACAAAAAAACAACAAACAAACAAACAAACAAAATACAAACAAACAACAACAAAAATTACACACAATTTTCAAAGATCTGGGATGGTAAGTTATGACTAATACCACTCCACAACCAAGAACCCACATGACAGACCAGCTCTTTCAAGCAGTCAGTGCAGACTGCATTTCATAATTCAATCTACAAGTTATGACAGCAACATTTGGGTGATAGAAACAGAAATTTACACCCTGATTCACAGAGATCTGTACTGTCTGTGCTATCTTCTAATGCAGAAAAGTAGTCTGGTCATACTTCAGGGAAGGGTGCAGAAAGCGTTTTTTAGGAAAGACAATTGAAAATATTTATGGCAAGAAATTTCTCCTTTACTATAACAGGAAGAAAGCAGCTTCAGAAACAGAAGAAAATCTACTTAAGTTAAAATGATGGTGTTTTCAATTTCCATTTAATTGAGTTATTTTCTTAAATGCAATCATAGAATAATAGAATATCCTGAGTTGGAAGGGACCCTTAAGGATCATCAAGTCCAACTCTTGACACCGCACAGGTCTACCCAAAAGTTTAGACCATGTGCCTAAGTTCACCGTCCAATCTCTTCTTAAATTCAGACAGGCTCGGTGCAGTGACCACTTCCCTGGGGAGCCTGTTCCAGTGTGCAACCACCCTCTCTGTGAAGAACCCCCTCCTGACATCCAGCCTAAATTTCCCCTGCCTCAGCTTAACCCCGTTCCCGCGGGTCCTGTCACTGGTGTTAATGGAGAAAAGGTCTCCTGCCTCTCGACACCCCCTTACGAGGAAGTTGTAGACTGTGATGAGGTCTCCCCTCAGCCTCCTCTTCTCCAGGCTGAACAGGCCCAGTGACCTCAGCCGTTCCTCGTACGTCTTCCCCTCCAGGCCTTTCACCATCTTCGTAGCCCTCCTCTGGACACTTTCCAACAGTTTCATGTCCTTTTTATACTGTGGTGCCCAGAACTGCACACAGTACTCGAGGTGAGGCCGCACCAGCGCAGAGTAGAGCGGGACAATCACCTCCCTTGACCTACTAGCGATGCCGTGCTTGATGCACCCCAGGACACGATTGGCCCTCCTGGCTGCCAGGGCACATTGCTGGCTCATATTCAACTTGCTGTCTACCACGACCCCCAGATCCCTCTCTTCTAGGCTGCTCTCCAGCGTCTCATCGCCCAGTCTGTACATGCAGCCAGGGTTTCCCCGTCCCAGGTGCAGGACCCGGCACTTGCTCTTATTGAACTTCATGCGGTTGGTGATCGCCCAGCTCTCCAACCTGTCCAGATCCCTCTGTAAGGCCTTTACGCCCTCATTTGAGTCCACAACTCCTCCAAGTTTGGTGTCATCAGCAAACTTGCTCAAAATACCCTCTATTCCTACATCCAGATCGTTTATAAAAATATTGAAAAGTACCGGCCCTAAAATGGAGCCTTGAGGGACCCCACTGGTGACCGCCCGCCAGCCTGACGCAGCTCCATTTACCATAACCCTTTGGGCCCTGCCCGTTAGCCAATTGCTCACCCATCGTATGATGTTTTTATTTAGCTGTATGGTGGACATTTTGTCCAGTAGGATCCTATGGGAAACCGTGTCAAAAGCCTTGCTGAAGTCCAAAAAAATCACATCAGCTGGTTTCCCTTGGTCCACCATACGGGTGATCTTATCATAAAAGGAAATCAGGTTAGTTAGGCAGGACCTACCCTTCACAAACCCATGCTGGCTGGGACCAATGACTGCTTTGTCCCCCAGGTGCGCCTCAATAAGTCTGAGAACCATCTTCTCCATGATTTTACCAGGCACTGACGTGAGACTGACAGGCCTGTAATTGCTAGGGTCTTCTTTCTGACCCTTCTTGAAAATCGGCACAACATTTGCCAGCTTCCAGTCTACCGGGACCTCTCCAAATTCCCAGGATCGTTGAAAAATAATTGAGAGAGGTTCCGCGATGACATCCGCCAGCTCTTTCAGCACCCGGGGATGAATCCCATCCGGACCCATGGACTTGTAGGGATCCAGGTGGAGTAGCAAATCCCGCACACGTTCAGGGTCAGTTGGGAGTTTGTCATCCCCACCGTCCCGGCCCTCCAGCTCAGGGCACCCTGGGTCCCGAAGCCCATCATCGGCATTGAAGACAGAGGCAAAGAAGGCGTTAAGCGTCTCTGCTTTGCCTATGTCATCGCAATGTGTATTGTGTGAATGTTTTATTGTGGCAGAAAGTTGCACTAACCTTTTGCACATAATACTGAAGTGATTAATTTCTACTAATTTAAATTTTAGAACCTGAGACAAATAGCTATATCTCTGAGCCCATATATTGTATGGCTATAACTGTGTATATATATATATTTGGACTACCTGAGCAGAAGAAATTTAGTGTCCCAGACCTCCCAGATTATGTCATGTTGTACAAAGATGGGAAATCCCTGCTCAACACACATGGCAAGAAACATTGCTACTAGGCACTAGTGGTCCTTCCTCAGGCTGCTACTTTATCTGAGCTGGTTCTCTGCCAATTAATTTTCTTCCAATTCTGACACAAAGTCAAACATTAGGAAAGCAAATCATACAGCTGTATCAATGACAGAAAATGAGACAAAGCAGTGTGTCTTCTGTGTATTCAGTGTCTTATAGCTTGACTCTCTGTCCTTTGTAACAGCTCATACATCTGACTGCCAGGAAAGTAAAATATGAAGATCCCAAGGGCTGCTAATGACAAACAAAAGTAGCCTTCTCATATTTTCTGCAGAAAAATTGCCAGCAAAAAGTATAATCATCTTCTTAACTTCAAGTTTGCAGATATGACAACAAAATATTGTAGTTGAAGTAAATAAATAATGGTTCACTGATTTAACATAATTGATAAGTACCATCCATCATTATTCATAACCAAGAAATTGGGCAAGAGTGAAATCAATAGTTTCCAAAGTTTCTCAGGCCAAAAAGTATGTTTGGAAGAAATTAACACAAGATTAAGTACAAGATGTTAAGATTGAACATGTTTAGTAAACCTGATGATATTTATTAGGTAGTTAATGCTGGTAACTGGTGACAGTATGGACATCTGTTGATCTGATCAGTAATGATACAGGAATCACTAATTCTCCAGTGAATGGAGAATCAGCATCTGTCGATCTTCTTGCATAATCAGTCTGATTAGCCTTTGATGAAAAGCTATACTTCTTCAATCTTTTAGCCAGTGGCTTACACAATCTATATACTACCTCCTATAAACACTTCAACCTGAAACAATTTCTGGAAAAATATTATTCCCAGGGTAGTAACTCAGTTTGCATTGGTTCTACCAAACAGTTTTCTGAAAGGCCTCCCCTGAGCTTAAGGCAGTCAGCTTGCAACATTTCAATTGTTTTATTTCTTCTTTTTCCTTTCTTTTCCTTTCTTTGTTGTTGCTCTAAATTAAACTCTACTGGAGACTGCAGCATTTCATATTATAACAATGCCTGTCAGGAGTTCTTTACTATGCATGATAAAATGTAAACTCTTTAATTAGCTTGCTTTTTTTTTTTTTTTTTTTGTAATAAAAACTGAAAACTACTTTAGCATCTTAATCAGTAGAGTTTCAAAGTTATTTTCCTTTTTACTTGTTTCTGTTGTGCTGCTTTGTTTGCTGTGCTCTATTACTTTGTTGAAAGCTATCATTTACAGTATATCCCATTATTAATGAGCAGTGTGTTTGCCATTGCTATTTTTAACTAAAAACAAATATTTTATTAAAAGTCTCCTAATATCACACCTAAAGTGTTTTGACAGAAAACATTTGGAAAGGCATCACTCACTATAAGGTGAGCTTGCAGTATACAAGGAGCTCTAATTTTCTTAACCCAAAAATGGCAGCTAGATATCACAAAATACCTTAGATACTCCCAAAGCACTCATTTACAAAGTGCTTCTGAAGTGGATTGCTGACTTCTATATTGTATCATACATGGTTCTCTTGCATGTAATTTTAGTAAACTAGTATACCAGTCTATTCTGAATATGAATGAGATCTGGAAAGCATTTACATCAGTCTTCCATGCTATCAACCAAAGCATAGAAGGTTCCCAAGCATCAAAAGTCAAACTATAGAAAGGCTTTGGAAGAGGTCACCTCCTAGTTCTCAGTCTCCAGGGATTTGTATGCCATCCCCCCACTCAGGAAAGAGTCTGAGGCTGATACGAAGGTTGTGCTTAACATGCAGTTAGGCTGTCTCCAGCAATCAGCTGTTTAGCTGCTGAGATCCATGGGCTACAGAAACCTGCAGTGGGAGCCATCTATCTCACGATGCTCCTCCAACAACCTGCTGAGCAAACAGGAAGCCACAGCTATGGTCCTGGCCTGCAGCTGCCTCAGATTGCTATGGCAGAGCTTTCTCAGTTCCCTTTCCTGTTCTGTCTGAATGCCTGCGGAGCAGAAGAAAGCTGGGATTGAGTAACAACTCTTCCCCTCCATGGCTTGTTCATAAAGGTCAAAAAAAGTCTATTGCCAAAATAATAATAATAAAAATAAAATTATGTGTTTTTGGACACTCCTCAGTTTTCACTGTCTGCTACTGAAGCACCTGAGAGAATTATGGTGTTTCCAGTTGTTAGTGTTTTTTTTCTGGTGGTGGTAGTGGTTTTTTGTTTGCACGTTTATTTGTTTGTTTTTAATTATGGTGAGTAATACGATGCATTTGGTGCCTCCTGAGGATTCTGATTTAAAGAACCCAGCTAAGATCAAGTTGTCCATTATTCAGATCTTTTGAACTGAAAATAAAAGAATTACAATTGAGAAAGGATGATCTTTAGTGCAATGTAAGATTGCATTTGACAGTGGGAAATGATCCTCACCAAAGTCACCTCTTGCTGATTAGAATAGCTTTAACTCTTGCAGAGTCAGACTAGCAGATATATGAAAAAGACTCCCTAAATCTGTAGCAGCATCAATGTACTACTTAATGCCCCCAAATGTCTACTATTAAATCTGTGGGATGGCAAGTTCCTTCCAAATATTTTATTCATTTAGACCTTGAAAAAAAAAAAAAAAGGGTGAAAACCAACAGTCTGCCAAATGATCTGCCTTCTATCAAATTGTCTCTTTTCAAAGGGATGTACTTAATGGAATACATAGCAAACTACAGAAAAGGTCATCAGAATTCTTCTCTGCACAGGCAAAACAACATATTTTGCCCTGTGTCATTCACCAAAATTGTTTTGGCTGAAACTGTCAACAATAATTCAGTCTGAAGTAAAAATTCATGCAGATACTTGCAGTCTGAAAAGATATAGTCAGCAAAGTTAACGATACCTAATATCTAGAAAACCTTGCTTTCTGCCTGTATTAATAAAACTAATCCACTTCTCATCTCCACCCTTTCATTAATCAGGAATTGACTGTCAGGACAAGGAATCAATTCAAAACTTAAGGTTAATTACAAAACACTATCCCAAATCTTCATTTAGAAATCCAGGAAGTGAAACTGAACTGTCTAGTGCTCCAGTTTTTCCTACTCACAAAATAAATGTCATGATTTTAACTTTAGCTAGGTTCTTTAGCTTCACTGAGAGCATTTGCTGTTTCATTGTTTTCACTTTTTAGTGAGAAGATGTAGCATACAGGCACTAGATATGGGTGACTCACAGGCAGACAACCTTACCATTCCTAAAGATTCTTCAGTGGAATTTGTTTCCTTTTTCCAGAGGCTTTAACTCTCATTCCTCAAATCAACATCCTACTGCCTTCAGATAAGAGTGGCTTCTCATCCCAGGCACACTTACTGTTGGTCCAGACTTTTACATGTTTACAGTTTTAACATATCCCCTACTTCATGGTGTGTCTTTCTTTTTAGCAGGTACGTCTCCCACACACAAAGAAACAATATATGTTAAAAATACACCTTTTGCTTCCTGTATTCAGCTGCCCTTCACCCTGCTTAATGTCAGAACTCGGGAAAGAAAAGGCAGACTATTTTCTCTTTTTATCCTGAGCTTTCAGGCATATCCTGTGTTCATGTCTCCGAGTACAGATTCAGAAAAGTTATTTCCACATTAACTTTAGCAACAAGTTGGTTAGATGTACAGTATTATATGCTTATCCCTTTTTTCTTCTCTCTCAGGAAGAATCTAGGGAACCACTGACTCTAGAAAC
Source organism: Aythya ferina (assembly GCF_964211825.1). Taxonomy (NCBI): domain Eukaryota; kingdom Metazoa; phylum Chordata; class Aves; order Anseriformes; family Anatidae; genus Aythya; species Aythya ferina. The sequence continues at coordinate 95,245,308 of NC_140297.1, forward strand.
ATGATTTATAAAATGTATCATTTATAAATGATGATACATTTATAAATGGTGATAACCAGATCCAGCAATGTTACACTTGAGACCTAGGGACAAAGACACTGGAACCCTGAGATAAAGCTTCACATTTCTTATCATACTTATAAGAACAACAAGACCACAACACAACACCCCGCACTCTCTCCACCCTCTCCAGTAGTTTGATTGCCAAGAGGTGACAGAGAGATATTTTGTGTTAGTAGGAGTTAAATGACACAAGTTAATTCATTTGGATAATTGTTGAGTGTAAAGAATGTAGGTGGTTTTGTTTGTTTTACACTAAGCACCAGAATTTTGAGTTCTCTTTTTGTTTAATTTATGGCTGAAAATGACAATTTTCCTCTTTTACATGTGAAGTTTAGGTTAATTACAATTGATTGTCAAATAACTGGAATCCATGTGCGCTGTCTCCTAGTTTGCTGTTTCTTGCAACAGTGGGCAGAGAGGTATCTTCACAGAAGGCACTTTGAGTCAGCTAGAGTTTTGAAGTAGATACTGTTCTTACATCAAATTCACCTAAAGCACCCAACGAACTCTGAAGTTATAGCTTATTATAGCTTAGAGTAAAACAAAAAATCTCTTTAAAGTTAAGTGAGGTTTGCTTTGTAAGACAATAAAAGCAAAAGAATATGAAAATAAATCTTCCTCTGCCCACTATATCCTTGTTTCTTTCCAGTCGTGCTCTGAGTCCAGCGACTTTCAAGGGCTCATTGAAGAAAATTCAATACAATCCTCTCTGTTCCCAAGAAGCTATTTTTTTTTTTTTTTATCCACTCCCTCTTCTGTTTATATGCACATCCCTAATCTCCCTAGGAACCACTGCTCCTTCTGCAAGCTCTTTATTTGCTGAGTTACTTACAGGCTACCTCAAAAGGTTTTCACACACAGGTTTTCTCAAGTGCTTTTCCCAGTTGTGGACACTCACATGCTCAATCAGAAGCAGGTGAGAGTCCCTTGGCTTAGAACGTTCCCTCTATCTTAACTGAGCAACTGAATACCAGGCAAATCGCAACTTTTCCTTGCTATCAGCCATTTTATTTTTTATTTTTTTATTATTTTTTAGAGAACATAATGCACAGTAAATCATGAGCAAACCTAATGCACTATTGCATCTGTTTTGTTTTGTTTGTTTTTCCTTCCTCTCTAAATTCCATGCAAAGTGCTCATCTTTATATTGTCATCAGGAGACTGTTCACAGTAGAGGTAGAAACAACAGTGCTCATAATGAATTAATGCAAACCAGGTAGAGAAATTAAGTACTTTCCATTTTCTGTCATTAAGGGATATAAGATAATGCAGGAGAAGGCCAAAACAATTGCTTTGGAGAATGTATTAATAGAACAAAGCTGTAGAGATGACAGAGTGCTCTTGTATCAGAGCTAGAGGGTGTTTTGTTTTGCACTGCAATTTCTGGGGTCTAAATTACTCTACTGCCAATGGTTATTTCTAAAGCAATGAGGTTAAAACAATATTTGATATGATGTTTTGAAGAGTTTGATCTGACACTGAATTGATTGATGTTCTTAGGGGATAATATGTGGGTATAGCTAAAAGATCATGGTGAGGTGCAGTTCTCCTTTGAGAAGGTGCGTGCTTTATAGAATGTGTTAATGTCAAAATATGAATGCATGTAAATAGAGTGCATTTTGTTCCCAACAATTAGAGCTAGATTGCACTATTGTGTAGTCTGAGAGTCTGTTAAAATGATATGTTGCCTCTGGGTTGCTAAACTGAGACAAAAGCTGAAGCTTTTGCCTAAAACTGTAAACACAGAGTTAAGATTTAAAAACCACCACATTAAAAAATGTCAGTCAGGTCAGAGTTACAGCACTGTTGTTTTGCACCTGGGCAAGAAAGGTAAAAGGGCAAGCCCTCACCGAAAGGGCATGGCAAAGAAGAAACCTGAGAGCAAGGCTTAACACTATTACCGTGTCAGTACTTATAGGTACAATGAGATCTAGAGCTGGCAGGCTACTCACAGCCTAAAGGATTGCAGCATTCCCAGAGGAAAGGCAGAAAAGAGGAGAATGAAATATATTGGTTGGACAGCTAGAGAGAAGAGTAATCCTGATTCATGCTCTCCCTGAATTTCCTAGGAATGGTGAGAACCTTTTGGTGGTGGTATGACTGGGCCATTAATAAATTTAACACATCCTAAAGCCAACTTATTTTTAAAAATGCTTGCACTGCTAATCACATTTGACCTAGCTTCTGGAAGGACAGTATTTGACCCTGGTTGAACCCAAATTTTAACCTCACTTTTAAGGATGGCTGTACTTTGCACAGACTAATCATATCATAGCATTTTGCCCTGCTTTATAACTTTTGTGTGTTTGTGCATTCCTACACAATCACTTCTGTTTGAAAAAAAAAAAAAGGCATCTATATGTAGGTGGAGAGCTATAATGCAAAGGAAAAATAAGCTAACTTATACAGTCATTTAATATGACATATTAAACTTGGATCATTTCTGAAAAGCAAAACTAAACAGCCGGGTTATTGTGCTGAAATGTCAGTGACCTACTCTTCCTGTGGCTAGTTTGCTGGCATTTTTTCATTATGGATACATAACTATAAGCATACGTGAAACTGTAGATGTACCTTTTATTTGTATTATTTCAAAGTTAAAAACACTGATGATATTAGAGAGCTGATACTTAAGCTCTCATTAATAATGATAATAGGGGAGAATGTCAATATCATAGCTCGTTATACTATGTTATACTAACATAGTATACAGTATACATAGTACACAATGTTATACTAACATCTTAATTCACTGACAGTCTAAACCTAACCAAACTTCTTGAAAAAGACAGAAGGATCTGTTGAAAAATATTCCCCACGCTTGTCTTCACTCTTTTTTTTTTTTAAAAAAAAAAAAAAAAAAAAAAAAAAAAAAAGGAATCTGATCAAGAGAAGTTACAATTAAATAAATAAATAAATAAGCGTTATTCTTGGAAAGAATGTCTCATTTTCTTCCTTCCTTTTGGCAGTTTTCTAGGCTGCTGTAGATTGAAGAAAATAGGAATAAGCATCTTTCGACCACAAACAGATGTGCTTGATAAAGAAAATGTCAGCAAAAATACTAAAGCAATGTGTCACAGCAGCTTTCTGACAGATAGAGGGAAAAGGTAAAAAATGTTCTATCATGTCCGACAAGGTGTTCTTTTTGAGATTTAAAGATCACTGTGCAACTTTAAACATGTTTGTCACTTTGGCTCTGACTGGAGCTATCTGGAGCTTCACAAGAACTTTATCAGCTCAGCATAGGGGGGAAGAAAGAAGCCCATTCCCATTTATCTCAGCCAGGTTCCCTTCAAAGCCAACAAATAAATTACAGTGTACATTTGATACAAATTGATTTCTTAACTCAAATAACAATGTTGTCCTCCCAGTCAGGCCATGTGTCACTCATTCGCGAGCCTGAGTGAAAGGCTCAATCTGTCTGCGTGACAGAAATAGGCCTGACGCACCTTGCCGAGGAATGCTAATAACTCAGGCCTGGCCCAAGCCTTTGTGGGCAAGCCGTGATAAGGAAAATCAGCCCGTCCTGTCAAATGCTGCCGAGGCCTGATCGGTGCCTGTTCCAGCAAGCTGCATAGGCCTTGGAGTTGCCATCCTATTTCTTATAGTAAATGAGAGGAAAATAAGATCCGGCTACCACAGTTAAGATGCCGGTGACTGTGATGAAGCCAGAGTGAAAGGAAACCCCATTGAATATCTTGGACTGATCTTATCGGCTGCTGGAGAAATGAGATATTGGCAGGGTCTGTTGAGTTTCTCACAGCTGAGCAGGTTAATAAGGTTGGGAGGCAGGCCACAGGCTAATTGGATTTGCCTTGGTTTGATAAACAGTGGCAGGCCTATTGCCAGAAAAACATACAAGTGTCTTTTTTTTCTTTGTTTCTCTTTAAGCCAGATGAAAAAAAAAAAAAAAAAAAAAAAACCTGCTTTTTTTCTTTCCTCTTTTTTTTTTTTTTTTTATTCTGAAGCTAAAGGTGTCTTCCTGAATTCCCACATGAACAGTCCAGCAAAATCAAACTGTGAAACAGTAGTTGTTGGGTGTTCTGATTTTAATCAAACACCATTTAACCCCCCTGACCTCTCAAAGTCAGCTCGCATCGAAACAGCACAACTGTAAGGGCTAACTAGAAGCAGAAGGAAATAACAACCTATTGAAGCTTTCCAAAGACTTAAAATGTTTGAAATGAGACAATTTTGCAGCCATCTCTCTGAGCAGAGTTAGCCAGAGTGAGACAGCAGCCCCAGACAGCAGTGCCTGTGCTGCTGGTGATGTGGGTGCACCAGCCGCTGTTGCTCCAGCTGCAACACCCTGTCAGCCCTCTCAGTTGTATTTCCTCCAATGGCTCTTCTAAATCTCAGGGCTTTGTTATCACTGGCAAGGACATTGGATTGTTATTGACAGGGCTGATTCAAAGAGAAATTACTGAGTGAGTAACCACCATATTTGTGGTGTCTGAACTCCAGTCTTTATATGAACTTCTGTGAACTCATCAGTAACAAATGTCAGTGGAATCCATAACCAGTGGGAAAATACATACAATCTCAGTGGAAAGCTTCTAAGTTTCTTATTTATTTTGGTTTTATTCAGTTTCTTTTGCATCCATGAAACATATTTGCTCACAGTCATATTCAGTGAGTCAGACACAAGCACATGACAAGGAGCTAGAAAGGAAACATTTCCAAGCTTATTCAATACTTTATTTTTCTTCATTCAGAATGCTAAATTGATTTATTTATTTATTCATTTTGAAAGAATAAGTGAATTTCTATGAGTAGATATTGTTTTTCACTCTAAAAACTATTCAGTGTCTTGGTTAAAACATTACCCCAACAAACAGTTTCATTCTCTTCTGTTCCATTTTGTAGAAAAATAGTTGCATTATGTTTCATTACTTACTTTAACTTGTATGTTGCGACATGTTAAACATGCTTTGCATTCACATAATCTTTCATCAGAATATCTCTGAGTACTATGTCAAAATTAAATATATTGCATGTATCATTTTTGAAATTAATACATGAATAGAGATTTTTCTGACCAACACTTTCCTATTTAATTATAAAGTTTTCAAAAACAAAGCTTTAAAGAACATACCACTTTCAACAAACATAGACGGTTCAGATAGGTTAAAGTTTTAGCAAGTTCAGAAGAGGCACATGTTTCTACAATAGTCCATTTTTGGGACAGTTTAGATTCCTTTCTTAGAGTGGCTGCTTTCCCTTGGGAGTGCTGTATTCATCTGACAAAACAGAATCGGAATCTAATTAGCCTTCTAAAGTCAATCCATTTGTTTAGAAATCTGAAAAACTAACTTTCTAGAAAACAGTAGCACTCCTCACCTGAGAAGTTGGATGTAGCTTAAAGCTACATTTTCCGTCTGCTAGCTGAATATCAAACCACTGGCTTATTGAAAATATATTTCCCTTCTATTCTCTGGTCCACAGAATATCTAATTATTTATAGGAAGTGGAACAGTTTGAACAGAACAGAAAGTATATTCTTCCCAACAAAACACAGCTAAAAGCTAGTCTCCCACATGCTTACCATATGTTGTAACTGTCAGACTAGTGGTTTCTCTAGAGCAGAGAAGGTCCGGGCAGTTCAGAACTTACCGCCTCCTTTGGCTCTGGAAGAAGACTTAAAGGAGAGGGAATGATTTGCCGGCAGGAGAGTTTTTCAGATCAAAATAATCAAAGAGATTTTCTTCCATTTTTTTTTTTTTTTTTTTTTTTTTTTTTCCCTTTCATGCCTGGAAATATTTAAGAGAAATTCTGTTTCATGGTAAATAAGAATAAAACCTGTAAATAGTACTATAGGTGAAAAAAAATGAAACAAATCCCAATCCCTGTATCATAATGGGATTATTTCCCATTCATAGAAATAAAGAAAATAAAACAATTTCAACTAAACTTTGCTTAAATTAAGATGCAGGTTTGTTTTTACAGAAAGAAAACTTTTTCCTCACTTTGAGTATGTTTCTGGACACCATCCCACAATACAAAATTGGCTTTGTACTTACAATGACTTATGCATAATAGTTTCTTCCTTTCACATTTTGGGTGTTTTATTATTTTTGGATGCACATCAATACAGCATGTGGCATATGCATAAGGCAGACTGGGGTAATGGAAGTACTTTTTTTTTTGCAATATAAATACTGGATAAAACTAAGCTGATAAAAACCCTTGTGCAAAACCTAGGTCCACTACTGGTGAAATTAATAAAACTTGCTCTTTTCAATAATCATAGTCTTCAGTGGTTTTGAGCTTTACATATAGGTTAAAACAACTTACAAGCAAAAAATGGCTCCTTCATCTTAAGTTTGCTTAAGTTGCATTTGGAATCATTAATTGGTCTATTTTTCTGACATCCCAAAATAGCACTAAACAGATGAATATGACATCTTTCTAAAATAATAAAAGACAACAAATAAAGTACATGTGGACTACTGATTTTAAAACTGTATCAAAACCAAATAGAGATTACATAGTATTACAGCCAAGAAATGATTTTAGTAGTTTGCTATATTTGAGAAAAGAAATAAAAGAATAACTTGTTGCTTAAAATTTTCTATTGAGGTTCAAAATGCATAATAAATGATTATATGTTATTCCTTTTTTTTTTTTTTTTTTTTTTTTTAGACAATAAATAAATCAAAGTTAATAATAGCAGCTCCAAAGACATCTCATAAAGACTAACATATGCTTTTACCTTTCATCTCAGTGAGCAGCCCCTTGCCTCTAATGGAACTATTCGCAGTACATAAAATTGAGCAGATGATCACATCTTCAGAAGATGAGGGCCTAAAGAAGCACCTGGTAATTAGCACTCAGTGATACAACATGAATAGATCTCATAACGGGGCACTAGGATTTTCTTGGAACATCATTCTACTACTATTTTTGGATGGAAACAGATGTATCCAGAACTTGGAAAAAGTAATTGTCTCAAAACACAGACAAGCTATTAATGATTAACCAGTACTATGGAACAGTCTGACTCAAGAATAGTTTCCCCTCATATGTGTCAAGGTATCTACAGCATTTACTAAATTTCACATCTGGAAAACAAAGCAATAGAGATGCAAAACAGAACCTGAAAGTGTTGAATAATAACCATAATCGAAATATCTGTGCAGGATTTCATGACCAATAAGGCATGAAACTAGGTAAGGCAACTCAGCCTCTACCAGAAGTGTCCACAGGCTGTCCACATACTTGGTCACCAAAAGGACAGCACAGAGATTTGTACAAAAAGTTAGAAAGTAGATATGAAATGCAAAGTATCCAAAATGAGAGTTATCTACAAGAAACCTTACCACACTGGGAAAGCAGAACAATCATTTCAGTACCAGATTTTATACAGAAGCAACATATGACAGAGGAATTGAGAGTAACTAGTTTCCACCTTGAATGAAAAGCATTATCAATAGAAATGAAATAGAAATTTTATCAGGTCTAAACTAAAACCTTGATCCAATGTCAAACTTCTACAAGATGTAGCTTTTACCTAGTATTTATCAAGATTGAAATCACTTTTTCATTTCATTCCTAGTATTTTTGCTTTCCTTTGTATGCATAATAATAAGTAATAAGGCTTTTAAATAAGAGTTCCTTGAGGTTCATTGTAGTTCATTATACATTTTTGGACTAAAAAAAAAAAGACTAATTTAAGATTAACTGTCAAAATAGTTTTTAACAATATATAAAAATGTATTACAAAAAAAAAAAATCACAAGGGAATGAATAAAATCATACATGATGTGACAATTAGCACAATTAAATACAAATATATTAGCTCAAATGTAATTTGTTACCCAAACTTCTTTATTTCATCCATGTTAACAGGTGTGTCAGAGAGAGCTGCCTCAGTCACAGAATATTTATAGCTAGGCCATTATACATAAATTAATATAAAATTATTTCAATATTATTTACATGTATTCAATAGGAAACTAGAGCAATCTCTATGGAGTTTTCTTCTGCTCATTGAAATTATGTGCAATTTAGTGCAAATAAAGGAAATAACGTGATTCTGAGTGTCTGAACTTTTGCAGTCTCAAGTTAAGATAGTTGAAAATGGTTAACCTGAAGAGCAGACGTTGGAAAATCAGATGTTCCAAGAAATGAGAGCAAGAGAGAAATAAAGTGAAGCATTTAAAGACATTTTAAATTTTTGAAAATGTGGTCTTCAGATTCTACTATAAAGGCTTTAATATTACATGATTTTATTTTTTTTTTTTTCATTTGTTAATATGGGACATATGTTGATGTGGTGGTTATACCCAGCTGGACAGCTGAATCCAGTGACAACCACTCTCTCACTCCCCCTCCTCTAAGGGAAAGGGAGAGAAAACAATGAAAAGGTCTCAAGCTTTGAGATAAGGACAGGGAGATCACTCTACAATTATTGACACAAGCAGCAAAAACAAACAAACAAACAAACAAACAAACAAACAAAAAACCACCAAACAAACAAAAAAAAACATAGGAAGATCAATATAATTTATTGCCTATTACTAACAGGCTAGAGCACTGAGAACTAAAAGCATACTAAAAACACCTTCCCCCCAATCCAGCCTCTTCTACTTCCTCCCCCCGAGCTGCACAGGGGAATGGTGGTTGCGGTCAGTCCCTGACATTCATCCCTGCTACTCCTTCACGGTCGCTCCCTGACCCTGCTCCACGCAGGGTCCCTCCCACATTATGCCGTCCTTCCCTAACTGATCCTGCAGGGGCTGCCCACAGGCAGCAGCTCTTCAAGAACTACTCCCACATGGCTCTGTATCAGGAGGTTACTCCATCCCCCAGAAGCAAATTGCTCCAGCATGGGTCCCCCACGAGTGGGTGGCAGCTCCCCCCAGACCCCCTGCTCCTGCGAGGGCTCCTCTCCATGGGCTGCAGCTCCGGCCTGGGGCCTGCTACTGTGGGGGCTCCTCTCCATGGTCCTCAGCCTCCTCCAGGCCACATCCACCTGCTCCACTGGGGGCTCCTCCATGGGCTGCAGCACCCTGCAGCCCATGGGTCCCACATCTGCTCCATGTGGGACCCATGGGCTGCAGGGGGACAGCCTGCTCCACCGGGGGCCTCTCCACAGGTTGCAAAAGAACTTCTGCTCCCTGCCTGGAACACCTCCTGCCCTCCTCCTTCTACACTGACCTTGGGCTCTGAAGGGCTGTCTCTCACATTTTCTCATGCCCCTCTCCCAGTTGCTTAGCACAGCACATTTTTGTTGTTGTTGTTGTTTTGTTTTGTTTGTTTGTTTGTTTGTTTGTTTTCCTTCTTTAAATCTGCTCTCCTATAGGCGCAAACATCATTGCTCACTGCCTTGTCTCTGGCCAGCGGCAAGTCACTTTTGTAGTCGTCTGGAGCTGGCTCTGATCTGACATGGGGCAGCTGCTGGGCTCTGCTCATAGAGGCGTCCCCTGCAGCACCCCTTGCCATATAAACCCAATACGGTTGATTCATACACATTCCTTTTTGCATGAATATACTATTATATTATTCTGTGATGAAGTAATATGTCCAAAGTTCCCCCTTCCAACTGATTTATAAAAGCCAAGTCCCTATTCTACCCCCTCACTTTGAAAAGTGTTACATGTTTTATTTATTTTTTTCTCCAGTTCTGCATGTCTCAAAGGCTACACCTACTTTAGAGAGTAGAACTGCACAATAGCAGTGGATCTTTATCACAAACTGCTGGTGTCCAGAACCCATTGTCTACACAAGACATGTGCCTGAGGCTTTAGTTCTGCTTAGCTTGTCTGATCTTATGGTGTGAACACTGGTGCAGCGAACCCACTTACGGTTTAAGTGCATTAGGTGCATTTCCTGATATTACAGGAAACATCTTCCAGCTATTCCCTGAAACAGAATCACAGAATCACACAATAGCTGAAGTTGGAAGGGATCTCTGACAATCATATAGTCCAACCCCCCTACTGAGCGGGATCACCTAGAGCATGTTGCTCAGTATAGCATTCAGGCGGGTGTTGAATATCTCCAGAGAAGGAGACTCTACAACCTCTCTGGGCAACCTGTTCCAGTGCTCTGTCACCCTCACAGTAAATAATTGCCCCCTCATATTCAGACAGAACCTCCTGTGCTTCAGTTTGTGCCCATTGCCTCTCATCCTGTTGCTGGGCACAACTGAAAAGAGGCCAGCTCCATCGTCACAATACCCTCCCCTCAGATATTGATATGCATTAATGAGGTCTCCCCTCACTTGCATTGTGAACCACAGCTCAGTAAGAAGGTAAAATCAGGAGACTGGCTTCACAAGCTGCTCTGAAATAAAATGCTAATGCAGCCACAGTATATTTCTTTCTATACTATATTAAATTATTTTCTGTATTCATAGCATCTCTATAGTCTGTCAGAAAATTTTTTATCATCACATATATTCTGTATTTGGAGAGTGCAAGGCTTCTGTAATAAGTTAAGACCATCTAGGAATAATTTGTATTAATAATTCTTTCTCTAATGACATTGAAGAGATTTCTATCCTAATCCAGATAAAATCCTAAGGTTCTATAACAGGTCTTTCACAGTCCTCATTAAAACTTGATTTTCCAGACTTCCTCAAAGTGAATTTGACCCAATCAGAGAATAATTCAGGTGCCCTTCCTCTCCAATTTGATGTCATCTTACAATTTTGTGAGCAAGTATTCCATGACCTCCTCTAGCTCACTGATAAATATGTGAAAGTGTATACATCCCAGTATAGACTATAGTGGTGTCCTACTTGCTACTAGCATCCAAGGACAAGGACACCAGCATCCAAGGACAACCCACCAGCCACTACCTTCTGAGCCTTATTATGCAATCAGTAGTTGTCTATACTCCCAGGCCTTTAGGCACAAACTTGTATACAAGAACACTGTGGGACACAATGTCAAATATTATTAGGAAATTATTAGGAAATATTATTAGGAAATTATTGTGGGACACAATGTCAAATGTTATTAGGAAATAAAATCTTCTCAGGAAGAGAGTTTAAGCACTGAAACCAGTTGCCCAGAGAGGTTGTGGAGACACTGTCCGTGAAGCTGTTTAAGGAAAGGGTAGATGTGCTACTTAGGGACATAATTTAGTGGTCAATATTTAGTGGGTGGACAGTTCAACTAGATCCTTTGAATATCTCCAGAGAAGGAGACTCTACAACCTCTCTGGGCAACCTGTTCCAGTGCTCACAAAGGACCTTAGAGGTCCTTTCCAATCTTATAGATTCTATGATTCTATTGTATGAAACGCATTGCTAAACTCAAGATGAGTGACATCCACTGTTCTCCTTGTTCACAAATCGCTCATTTTATTATAGTAGACAGTCAAGCTGATCAGGCATGATTTATCCTTGATAAATCCATGATGACTCTTCCCAGTGAACTTCCACTCTTTCATATGACCAGAAATGTGTTCCAATAGGACTTGCACCATGATTTTCCAGGCCATACTGGGCCTGGAAACTGGATTAGGCCTCTCTTTTGGGGGGATCTTCTATTTCTTTTCAGCTTGTTGCATTAAAAAATTTGTTAATTACCAATTGACTTAAATTGAAATGTGAGAAATTCCATGTGGGAAAAAGGAAAAAACAAAACAAAACAAAACAACAACAACAAAAACAAAAAACACAAAGCAAAATGTTTTCCATTGTGAAGATAGTCAAACAGGAAAACTGAGAGGGTGTGCAGTCTTCAGCCTTGGAGACACAGCTGGATTCAGTTCTGAGCAAGCTTGTTTGATCTCATAGTTGAGTCTCCTGACACTCTTGCTAAGTAGGAAGTTGGGATAGATTACCTTTTGAGATCCCTTCCACTTTGAATTATTCAGCAGCTTAGTGGTTCTATGGTCATGCCAACACATGCTTAAAACATGTTTACACAATCTAAGCCAAGGACCCTCTAGAACCAAAACTCAACTCTGGAATTGCAAATAATCCCATAAAACTAGAGATGTTCTGTTATACAGTCAGCTTTTGTGATGTATATGGAAAATAAATCCAACACATTAAACATTTATTTCTACAGATTTAGAGAGAGTTTGACATTCTCGATCATTAGACTACTTATCAGCTTTTTCATTTTTTGACTACTGGTTTCATCATTAGAAGTCCTATTACTTCTGAAATTCTATCATTTAGTGGCCTGTAATAAAAACAGCATTTCAGGTATTAGGTTTGTCTTTGTGTGATTTGAATCCATGCATAGAAATGAAAATTGTTGTAGCTTCTGCCCCATGTCTTAATTTAAACAGATAATTGATAGAAGATGTGATCTCTATTCAGAAATTCTCTTCCCACATAATGTAGTAAAATTCAGCCAGATAAATTATTTTTCCAGGAAGATATCTCAGACAAAGTATAGTTTGTTAAAGACAATTCTTAAACTTCTTTATGTTTCCAAAGATCACCTGATATGCCATTTGTTTAAGAATCTTCTGAACCTTGGCACAGCTATTCTTGATCTGTGATGTTTGCAATGCTGCTTGACCCATTAATAAGAAGATTTTTGCTTGCTTTCATCAGCATTGCTGTTAGACATAGGTATAAAGCTTTGCTTCTGGCAAAAAGCATAGAACTGTGTTCTTTAGCTTTTATTTTTCCAGTGCTTGCATTTAACAAGGTCTTCTTTTCAATCATCTCTTTCTTAGACATACTTCTTTCAGAGTATCCTGTTCTTTGTTGTCCCTCCTGGTCTGTAATCTTTATGGATTAAGTGAATTATATTCATTAGTTATTCCATATGCTGGAAGATATTTTCTTTAGTTACTGTTTTTCAACTTTTAGTAATATGTTTGCAAAAGATGTAATTGAAAATTCAGGAGGAAAATTGGGTAGCAATTCATTAGGAATTTTACTAATGTGTTGGTGAATAAAGAGAAAATCTAGGTTTTTAACTGAGAGAAAACTTTATCTCTGTCCTAAAAGATATCAACTGACTAAACAGGCCAGTGTTACTATTACATCATTCTCACAGACTCAGATTGGATGATTCTATTCTAATGAAAAATCAGTATTTCTGGAAGGATCTAAAAGCTGCTTTTTCACATTAAAATAAATAAATTAATGAATATTAATTATGGTAGCCAGAAGATTCATATTATAGTTACAAATGAGGTTCACTGATGCATATAATTTGGAAAATCAATGAGAAAAATTAATCAACTAAATTCGGTATATACCTAACAACAAAAATTGCATATTATTATGTAAGAAATAGTAGAATTTAAGCAAAAATTACTAAGTTATATCCTTCTCCAGCCAGTCATTCCTCCCACAGTCTTCAACACTTGTCCTCAAAACATGATATAATCAAAATATACCAGCTCACTGAATCCTTCCTAAATTTCAATCTAGATATTTCAGGGTGATAAATTACCTGCCCCATAAACTCTAAAAATCTGTCTATTTTGCATAAAATGCTTCATGAAGCTAAAAGATCAAAGGTTAAAAAACTTTCCAGAATCATTTAAAGACCTATCATAAATAGGATTAACATAAATGCAAAACATAAAAACTCGTAGTCTTTCCAAAGTGAAAGACAGATGAGCCTCAGAAAATGTGGATTTTTTTTTCAGTTACACAACCAAAATTGCAATTATTCCAGCAGTCTCTTCATAATTCATTGCTGTGAATCTCCAACAGATCCAATTCATTCTAAATAATTTTAATCATAACATTGGAGGTTCAGGATTTCACATTCACAGCCTTTCAATGACAAAAAAAAAAAAAAAAAAGTGTTTTCCTTCTCATCAACTCATTTTCTTTCTGAAGGAAAGACAAGCAATAGAAGCAATTTTATTTATTTATTTATTATTTGTAATAATACATGCTTTGGATATTTTAAGTCATATTCAATTCAAGTTCAAGATACATGTTCAGATTCATATATAAAACATAACTTCTCACTTATCTTTCAGAGATCTATCATATAAATAGCACTGAGTCTCTGATTATGAAGTTGTGTTAATATATGAGATCATGTGCTGAAGCAGCAAAATCATTTGGAAGTGAATTTCCTGATTTTTTTTTTTTTTTTCCTACTAGTAATCTATTAAGTCAGTTCTTGGACCAATTTTGAGATGTGTAAAATAGATTGAATTGTCAGAAAATAAAGTCAGAAGCTTCACTTCAAGGTCTCTCCAAATTTTTGATATTTTAATAAATTATTATTATTTAATTCAATTCAGAACCAATGTGGGCTACTCCACCTGAGGATACATGAAACACACATACTAGCTGTTCCTTCAAGGAGTTGCATACTACACTTGAGCAGAAAATAAATTTGTTTGAAAATAACCCAACCAAAGTCAGGTGAAAGGGAAATATAGGAGTCTAATCACCAATTCATTTACTCTATTTAATTCTAGTGAATCAATCTACTTGCTAATGAACAGGTAACATAAATGTTGTTTTCAGTGGAATATCATTCTAAAACAGTTGCAATATTTTAGTAACATCTTATTCATCGTGACAAGCATTGGCCCAAGAAATTCCCAAATGGCAGGAAAGTAAGTACAGAATTCTTTAAAATACCTGAAGAAATTTCAAATTGGGTAATTCATAGACATTTCTTGGATATTAAGGAAAAGATTTTTAGCAGTGATGGGGAAAAAAAAAAAAAAAAAAAAAAAAAAAAAAAAAAAAAAGCTTATTCCTCCCTCATATTCTTTTACTCTAATACTAAAATTGTCTTTTGCTTCCTTGACATTTTCCTTCAGACCTCTGCAAAAGTATGCATGTTAGTAGGTCTTAAATCAGTTTGGTTCTTCCAGTCTCTCAGAGAACACTGGAGAAAAGGTATTTCATATCGCTATCTAGATACATATATTAGCAAAAAAGGCAATTTTAGCACCATAGAGAAGAGCACTGGAATGAGGCATGAAATGAACGTGCTAAAATGGTAATCTTCCTTTATTAGTTACCAAGCTTGCATAATTCATTGGTATCAGGTAAGTATTTAAGCAATTGCTTGTCTTATTCATATTGATTTCAGGAGCTGTAATACAGTCTTAAACTTCATCACTCTCTGCATGGTCTCATCCCATACAGCATCCCTAATCTGTAATAAGAAGTAAGATCATACTGTGAAGTTGTGGTGTGGCCTCCAGCTAGCTCTACACTAATCAGATACCACATTCCAACCCAGAATGAGAGAGATTATGATTTCTGCATCTTACAGATATGCAGTTCAAGTATCTGTGGCAGTGGTGGATGTTTCTAATCATAATTTCATTTTCTATAGTATTATGGTTTACACAGAATAAATCACTGACTTTCTGACATCTTTCATCACTTTTCTAAATACTGAAGCTGTGATGGAAGGCTGGAAAAAAAGAATAGTGTGTTTTTTGTAATGCCTATCTTTAAGAATCCAACAACAAGATCCTTAATTGTGTAACTGCACCAATTACACAGTGATGTGGTGTTCTGAGTTTGCATGCAGCCTGAAGTAATTGCTTGTGAAGAAGCTTAAACTGCTATATTTGGTACAGATTTGCACATTAATTTTGGTTAACTGTTTCTCAAAAAATAAGTCCTTATTTCTTGAGAATATATCTGCTCTTGTACCCTGTTTCTTCAGATATTCTCCTAATATAAATAAAACTGTTAACCCACACTTTCCCCGACACCTCCTTCCAAAACTGTATCATCTGTGAAATGAGAAGCTTTGTTCTTGTCATGACAGAGAAAATATTTAACCTGCTATGCAGAGAAATTAGGCTAATAAATCCCAAGGTGTGGTAAACAAGTCCCTGTATTAATTGTACAAAGGCAACTAAATAAAGGAATTATGTATAAGAATGTAAGTTAACAGAACTCAGGGCAAATTTGTCAGGTTTCATAAGTGAGCTCAACCCATTCAGCGAAAATGAAGAACCCTGGCATTTTTGCAAGAAATAGATGAGGATGGGGGGAAGAGAAGGTGCAAACCAGCTTACAATGTTCATTTCTCAAGTATAGAATTCATTTAGAATAGACACTCTCCTGTATTTTTACCCTTGGAAGAAAAAACAAAGGGGAATATTTACAAATGAGGAGTAGAAAATCTGAAGTGCTGTTTCTTAGAGCGTGCAGAGATACCACGAGTAGTCAATATATATATTTTTTTCCTGTCACCTGTGTTTTTGACATATTTTTCATGGATAAACTAATGTGATCTTTATGGATAATCAGTTATACAGTTCAACTGTCTGTGACTCAAACTGGTAACCTGTGGAAAACATTCACTAGCAGTTTACACATTCATTAGCTACTATCAATCAGTACAGTTTTACTTTTTAGTTGGAACTATGAAAAATGCATGAAGGCAGACACAAACTCTGGCTTGTGGTATTTGTTGTGAAGCCCAGAAGAAGCAGTAACCCGCAACCTATCATGCATAAAAGCAGAAATAACATTTATGAACCCACTCATGTAAAGCTTGAGTAGTCAGATTCATGAAATTCACCAAGATTTGGATTAAATTTAAACCATTCTATACAGCTCTAGTTTTGATTAGACCTCTGTGTACTAAAAAAAAAAAAAAAAAAAAAAAAAGCCATCACTTTTGCAACCTATATTTTTAAGAAGTCTGAATGTACTCCAAGCTTGATCTTAAAATGTACAGTGTGTCAATTTATATTCAGTGTCAGAGGGGAATGTGAAGGAAGCAGGGAGGGACAAAAGAGATAACATTCCAACCTTTTAGAGTTTTAGCTGTGGGCAAAGGTTATTAAGATAAGGATCAAAACATGACTGACTTTTACTATCACCATATATGAAATTATGAAGCTTGAAATGCCCAAATAAAGAACTTAAACTAAACAATAGAAGCTCTGTAACACTGGTAATTTTTATTTTTGAAGGAACAACAACAACAAAAATCTTTCCTCTTATCACTTCTCTTTGCTTCCCATTAAAAATAAATTGCATGGTATTTCAGAAACTATTCCAGGCCATTTGCTATTTTCATTTGTAGTTCATAAAATATAGCTTAGATTTAGCAACGATTGGAAAAATATGCATTTTGTAGATCAAATTTGCATCACAAACTAGTAGCATTTTATGCTTTGTATGTTTGAATTCTGTGTAAGTATCAGCCACTGTGGCATTCACATATTTTCAGTAGATGCAGAAAAAATCACTGAAGCTTAGAATTTATTTTAATATCTAAATAAATTCTCAGCTCATCATTCAGATGACTTGTGGACTGCAAATAAAGTCATAAAATGCATGAAGATGAAGAGATTAAATCACAATCCAGACTCTTGCTAAGTATAAATATAAATACACACTCACACATGCATACCCCCGCGCCCCATATGCACAGCTAAGGTTCACATCCAAATGCTTTGATCCAAGCCTGTACTTTGGCTGTGGTTCAGACTAGACCAAAATAGCGGTTTCTCTTCCCCAGATCTGCAAAGCTTAAACCTTTAATTTGTAGTAAGAAAAAAGCAGATATACTCATGAATCTGTTTAAAGAAGGAAGTTCTGGCAAGGTTCAGCCATATGGTGCCAAAAGCTTGCAAAATAGATAGCAAGATTTTAAGGTTATGGAATCTAAGTTTACAGTTATCAAGTCCACTTGCATAACAGAATTTAATTTTTGCAGGATTGGAGCCTAACTGGGATAGTTACATCCCTAGTCTGTCCGTAGTCTATGAAAACATTTATTATTGTGTTTAACCTTAATTTTTAAATCAATGGTTTCTTTCACAGTGTTAATTTGAAAAAAAAAAAATATATATATTAATGTTAGAAAGTCTTAAGAGCTTGTATGTATTGTTATTAAAACTAATTGTCTGAAAAAGTAGGCTTTAAAACAAGAAAAAAACTACAGTTTACTTTTTAAAATAAAGTTTTTCAAATTATATTCTTAGTCCTTTTCATATCTTTATGATTATCCATTTTTTTATAGTACATTAAAATCAATTTCAGACTGAATGACCTAGAGTGAAAGCAAATATATATCTTACAAAATTCAGCAAAATATTAAAAAAAAAAAAAGAAAAAAAAAAAAAGAAACCAATCAAAAAAACAACAACAAAATACACAAAAATATTCCAAAATGGAAGACAATTATATGTCTTTGCTGACATTTGTAAACTTTTTTACTTAATTTCTAGTTTTCAGGAATATCAGCTCTTCAAAAATTGTATTATATTAAATAATTTATAAGGTAAATTACCTATTAATCAAATGAAGTCTGTCATGGCTAACACAGCTATTTTAAGGTCATTTATCTGATCATTTTGAAAAACTCAATTATTTTGTAAATGTTTTGTAAAGAAGGACTCCTTCTTATTAATCTTTTCCTTCTTCTTAGATCTTTCAGAAAGACACCAATAACAGAACCACTTTGAGTTCCATATTCGGAATTTTCTATAAGGTGAACAATAAACAAATTTATATTGTACAAAGAAATAAAAAAATATATATTTGCTTGTGATACATGTCTTGGTTTTGAAATATTTTGAAAAGTTTAACATATCTCAATTTTGTCTTAGTGTTAAGTTTTTCTGAGTTGGCATCTAATATGTTCTACTTAGTATATTCACTTTTTTATCCAGACTTTACAACTTCACAACAAGATTCTCAAGAATATCTTTATTCTATTCTATTCTATTCTATTCTATTCTATTCTATTCTATTCTATTCTATTCTATTCTATTCTATTCAGAATTTAGAAAAGCCCATGTGCTAAGCAGTTTAGCTAATCATTGTCATATACTTTTTCTCTAAGAATTTGTCTTTCTCTCAAACCAGTGTCTTGCAAAAGAGAGATAATGGAGATAACTGAAATTGCAGGAAAGTAAATTCTGTTTGTTTTATTTGTGTTTGATCTTATAATTTTACTCATCAATGGAACAAATCTTTGGTAAGTTCAACAGATCTAGACTTTCTGAATTATTCCATTTCAGGAGCCTATAAAAGAAGAAGTTAAGAAAATGTGGACTTTGGTGGCTGAATTAACTAGTGGGAGGTCAACAACAGCACCAGGATCATGAACAACAAGATGAGAAATATCTGAAGTGCCAACAGCAGCAGAAAAGAGTGTAAATGTAGGAAATGATGAAACTGCAGTTGCACAGGGAATCCTTGAAAGGGAGTCCTATGCAAGGCTGAAAAATAGATTAAAACAGGAGAAGAATTAGCATAAGGGGCAGAAAGGGACACAGACAGGGAAACGAGCAGGAAGAGATGTAATTATAAAAATTGGGAAAAAAAAATAGAATGACATCAGCAGAGAAAGGCTCTTTAGTGGCAAAGAAGGTTCTGAAGCCAAGGTGCTACTTCCCTTTCTAGCAACTAAAGATACAACTGAAGTAAATTTTTGCCTGTGATCAAAGTAGATATAAGTCTCCCTCCTATGCATTTTAATTTCTCCTTTATTCATGGAGACTCCTTAAAAGTCACAGTCACATAAAGAAAAAAAAAATAAAAAAAATAAAAAAAAGTACTTAATCCACACCTGTACTCAGTCACACTGGTAACTTTGGTGTTAATGTAATTAGATTACACTAACATCATTATCAGGCTCCTATCAGCAGGCAGTAAAAAAGAACCTGAGGAGAAAAGGACATTAGTGAGAGAAGTAACAGATTTCAAACCAAACCAAACCAAACAAACAAACAAAAACCTCGCCAGTTTACTTCTGCTGAGCTTTAATAAATGGTACACTGCAAAGACAAACTCTAGATATCTTCCACTTCAAAAGCAATATTAATTTTGGACAACTAAAATGCAAGTGTCCCATTCCTCTAGCTTCCCTCGTCTCCCTCTGAAAACTCTGCTAGATGTCTGCTTAAGTATTTATACAGAGGAAAGATAAATTAAGCATGGGACAGCACATGGGTGGAAACACTCAAAGTGAAAATACTGCTTAGCAATAAATTAGTTCAATACCAAAAAAGTAATAATAACAAAATACAAGTTTAATATCAAGTAATAACAGCAAAAACTGCAGCAATCTCCCAGTGTGATCTTAACTGGCAGCTTTGCTATTGAGACAGGAAGAAGAATCTCTTAATTGCTGATTCTGCATGGATTTGCTGTATTACAAACATTCAAGAGAATTAATTTCTATGATATAATATTCAGGTATCCAAATGTGTTTCTTCTAAGTGTATCTTCAAATGATAAAATAGATTATGTCTAGGTACAAAGGAATAGAAAAGGCTGCTAAATGGAGAGAAATTCACTGTAAAGAGGTAAATGGGTGGAAATTTTTTGGAGTCCATTAGGTCTGCTCTTCATGGGCAGACCTCTGAGCCCAAAGCACAAACACCAAGAAATCAGGGACATCTTCATAAAAATGATACATTTCAAGAATTCCCGTTTCCAGGTAAAGTCCACGTGTTTTCAGTCAATTAGTTTAATTTTCTTCAGGGATCTTCTTAAAATGAATTAGTGTAATTTAATGTAAATTAAGTTATCATTCTGCCCTCAATTTCAAAAAGCCAGGACAGGACAAAACACACTTGGATCCAAGGCTTTGGAGTTTAACCACATGACAGTGGCATTAATTATTTGACACATTTATCATGTTTGTTCCTCTGGCAGAGATTGCCAGTTTAGCACCAATAAATCTGTGATTATTTTTGTGACTGCTTTTGAGTTTGTTTTTTCAGCCTGGCAGACTGAAGTAACCTGAATTTGTCAGTGGTTACTTTAATATTCCAAGATCCAAACCTGCATATAAGGGTCATATAATTTGCAGTTCAGTTATTGTTCCTGAAGACCTGGGCAATGTCTTTGAGAAGGAAAGCCTGAGCAGCTGTTACCATCCCTCATATTATCGTGTATGAATCAACACCTTTACCTCTATTTATTTTGTCTTCCTGATGGATCCTGTACTTTGTGAACTTATATAGGACCATATATATATATATACAAAATATCAAAAAAGCTCCTGACCTTCTTTCTCCTACTACAAAGAGAGATTTATGCATGGTCAAACACAATTTATGAAGGTAACATTAGAAGTCAATAAACTTTTAAAAAGTGTCATGAGAACAGATTTCATTAAAAAAAAAAAAAAAAAAAAAAGTATTGAATGGAACTACCTTGAAAATTTAGATAGCATTCATCTTGAACCAGCTCATCTACAATCATGAAAGGGCAAGTGTAAACGTATATGTATATATATTTGTATATATGCACATTCTACAAATATTCTACATCTTGTATATGTTTAGACTAGATTTCCATAAACTGACTGTAATTTTCATAAACTTGAGGTAATATTTTGTAGATGTGGTAACTTTCTGTTAACCAAATCATAAAAAAAAAAAATAAAAAAATTAATGAAATATATCAAATAAGTCATCGAAATAAAAAAAAAAAAAAAAAAAAAGGAAAGAAAGAAAACAAAAGAAAAAAATGTCTGACAAAAAGAAAATAGCCTTCCCTCCCTACCTTCCTCTCTCTCTTCCTTCACACATCTGAACAATTAAATTCAAAATACCAGTCATCTGAAAAAAATATTGAACTGAAATCTACAACTTCATGCAATGTGGGGAAATGGAATTGTCATAGTAACATATAGTAATTGTAACATAATAGTAATTGTCAAGTAGCTATAAATGCTAACATCATCAATTTAAAGGGAAAATTATTGTATTTAGAGAACAGTATCCCTGATATGCCTTCACACCTTATTTTACTGGACAGAATTGGTTATTTTACTGATATAGAAATGAAAATCTTAATTCAGCTTTAAATAAAAATGTAACTGCTTTCACATATGAAGTTAATATAAGAAGTATTCTAGTTGATTTCAGCTAGAGAAGGATCCAAGATCAGGAAAGTATAGAAGCAAACACTAAAAACAAGCCAACGATATTAAATATTAACAAGGAGAGTTCCACTAAGTTACATATAACAAGAGTTTCTTGCAAGAATAGACTAGAGGCAGTGCTATTAGTCCTGATGGCATATTCAGCTCTGTGCATTGCAGTCTTATGTGTAGTTTGTAATATCATGATCTGTGGTAAAATAAGTATGACTTTTAAATTCCTGTTTCATAGCTGCTACCTTTTGAAAAGTTAAAATAGCAGAAAATCTGAAGTTGTCAATTCATCCTGTCCTAGCTTTCACTTATTTAGAGTATTTGGCCTACAAATCTCTAGCTCTACTCTAGAGAAAAACAAACAAACAAACAAACAAACAAAACATGCCTTGGGCAAAATTTCCCTTCAAAATTGTAATTAAATTTAGAGGATTTCTATACTGGTATCCCTCAATGTATTTGTTTCATGTCATATCTAGTACAGTATCATAAATTGTTTGTTTAACTCTCAGATTCGTACAGCTTTCATGCAGCAAAGAGTTCCCAACCATTCCACTATTTTGTATCCACTCTTTGAAATCCATAAGTAGGTTTGAAAACTAACTGACAACATGCAACATTCTAATGAGAAATTGGAATACATGTCTTCTTTCATTCATTTCATTTTTCTTTTCTTTACAAGCACCAAAAAATCATGTAAACAGCTGTTTTATTGTTGGAAAAGGACAATGAGGAAACAAAAATAGACTTAAAATGGTTATTTTTCTGTAAGTAGCAGTCTTCCTTGGCAGAAAGAAGGCTGCATTCTGTCGCAGCCTGAATTCATAAGCCTAACTTGATCGTCTTCTGAAGAATTTATGAATCATGGTTAATAATCAGTTTATACCCTTCTGAGGGAAGAATCACATTTTGAAGCTACAAAGGTCCACTAAATAGCCCATGGGAAATGACCCTGCATCCCATTAAGTATAAAAACTCACTACTGTAGGATTCTGTGTCAGGCATAAAATATTTTTCTCTCTCCTTCCTTCAAGTGTCAGAGAGCTCTCTCTGCCTAAATGCTTTATGAAGATTGAAAAGGCATACCAGATTGCTGCTTGTCAGGAAAAACTGTTTTCTTCTTGAAAAAAGTTTTTCCCTTTTACTTTTGTGGAAAAGAAAATAAAACCTTTCTTTTCTTCATTTTCTTATATTTATTATTGTCCACTTTATTGTCCACTTTTTTTTTTTTTTTTTTTTTAAGCTTTTATCTTTCTATATGCCTATTTTATCTTTCATATGCCTATGGCAAACACCATAGTTCTCTTCTTCCTATTCCATGAATCAGATACAATGTATGCTTTAATCTTACTTAGACCAGGTTGCTATTTTCCTGTTTAAATGGCAGATATGGATTGAAAGTCAGATTTGAAGGACAGGGGAAAAGTTCTTAGTTCACTGTGATTTAAGGCTTTGTGGGCCGGTTTTTGCCTGATGAAAATCACAATTATTATTAAGAAATAAAGTGTAATGCTCATTTCCTTAATTATCTATTTACAATTCACTTGCATAAGTCATTCCTCACTAGGTTTGCTGTCTTCAATTACAATGATGGCATTGGTGACACTTTCAACAGGAAAAAGTCATCTAAAAACACAACTTCATGTGTATTGAGTGTACATGGCAAGGTGTTAGTAGCAGGGTGGGGGTGTAGGTGAGCTACAGGGGTGGACCTTTTTAAAAGAAAAATGGAACAAAAAGCAAAACAAAAAACAAACAAACAAAATTAAAAAAAAAAAAAAAAAGAGGAAAGAAAATATTAGAGATTATGAAAAATAAGGGAATTACATTCTGACACAATTATCTGAAAAATCCCAAGAAAAAATATGTGGGAGTCTTCATCAAATTATAATCATAGAATCACAGAATTATAGAATCATAGAATAATTTAGCTTGGGAGGGACCTTAAAGATCATTTAGTTCCAGCTCCCTGCCATAGGCACAGACACCTTTCACTAGAACTTATTGCCCGATGCCCCATCCAACCTGGCCTTAAACACTTCCAGGAATGGGGTATTTATGGCTTCTCTGGGCAACCTCTTCCAGTGCCTCACCACTGTAATAATAAATAATTTCTTCAGAATATCCAACCTAAACTTACTCTCTTTTAGTTTAAAAAAATATCTCTTGTCCTATCACTACACTCCCTGCTAAAGAGTCCCTTGCTATCTTCCCTTTAAGTAATGGAAGGCCACTGTAAAGTCTCCTCAGTCTTCTCCTCCCTAGACTAACAAATCCCATCTCTCTCAGCCTTTCTGCACAGTAGAGGGACTTCAGCCCTCTCATGAACTTCGTCACCCTTCTCTGGACTGGCTCAGAAAAGTCTTTGTCTTTCTTAATGCTGTGGGGCTGAACACAGTACTCCAGGTGAGGTGTCATAAGAGCAGAATAAATATTATTAATCTGGTTGCAATTATACTAACATTTATACTTCCATTTATGTACAGTTAAAATGATATATATTATATATATATATATATATATATAAACTTTAAACTTTCAAGTATTTTCCATTTTCTGTTATGCCATACTCACCTTTCTACTGATCCACTGTGTCCTTAAGGACAATGGCTCTAGTCCTTTGCCAGTTCTTGCCTGTGATGGTGATGTGTGTCTTTCTCCTTAGTGATGTCTTCTATACCTTGTCCTTTCTTCATTGTTCTGAAAGTCTATGGTATATCCAAATAATATATATACATACATACATGTATGTTTTACATTTATTGGGTATTTGTCCATTTTCTCTCTTTGTTATCACTAAACCAGGTTTTACTCAAATCCCAAGGTGACATCTCTCTGATGAACAATAATTGGCCACAGGTGAATCACTTATAGCTCTCCCTGTATTTTCAAGGTGTTTGCTGCCATCCCATGTCTTTACTCCTCTATGCTTTATTTTATTCCAGGAAAATATATCCTTCATTCCACGCGAGTGACTATCTGCTAATATTGTCTATTAATTACAAAATATACAGAATAATAATTGTTACACCGCACAACACTGCAAAACTAACCAAAAGCTAAAACAAAGTAGGGAACAGCTGCCTGATCATAAGATATTTTTCATTAGGATCTAAAATCAAATCTGCAGACAGGCTGAGATAAGTTCAGGAAAAGCCTGACAGGTTCTGATTCCTAAAAGAAGGTCTCTTAAAAGCTGTAGCAATTCCATGTTTACTGGGCTAAAATGCTGCATTGTGTAATAAAAATTGAGCTTTTCCACATTATTGAGCTAGGAATTCCTTACTGCACCTGAGTTCCCAGTAGATACTGAGCAATAGTACACTATTACTATCTCTTGTAGTATACAATATATAATATAATATAATATAGTAGATATTACTATATAATATAATATATAATATAGTAGATATTACTATCTACTATATATGTACCACTACATACATCTCTTGAAGCACTCAGTAAGTCACTGTTTGAAAAAAAAAAAAAAAAAAAAAAAAAAAAAAAAAAAAAAAAAGCACAACTGGGAGAAGAACAAGCAAGGGTGAGATACACACTGTACTCTATCCACCTCCTTCTGGAATATGCATTCTTGAAGACCATTCTCATTTGACAAAGAGCACACAGAACTGAATACATTCAAATGTTTTAAACCTTTATTCTGTCTTAACATGTCTCCACCAAATGCTATTAGACTCTTTATCTTGTATTCATTTAGGCCACTAGGTCAGATTGTGGATTTAGCTTGGATAAGGAAAAAAAGCAATTTGTACTGCCCAGAAATTACTCTGGAGAGATTTTGTTTTCTCATAACACAAGGTTATTATTTGTTCTTAGCCTTCTGTGTCATGTACAAAATGGTTGATTCCTACTCCATTGCTTTTTAAGCACTTCCTGCACAGAGGACAACTTCACAAATATGCTGTGTACTCTGCAGGATGGGGCAGAAGCGTCATTAAAAATTAATGGAAACATGTCCCATGATTTCATACGTAAAACTCTAAGTGCTTTCCTGGTGCCATATATATTTCATTATAAAACTATTAATGACATAGGTAATTATTGCACAACACATTCTTAGTGCATTAATAAATAAATAAATAAATAAATAAAATCTATGCATAGTCTCAGAAAAGAAATGGAAGTAAAGTGCATTTTATAACTAGTATGTAGCTTGCTTGATTAAAGCAAAGTTATTCTTTAGTTTCTGTATCTATACAGTCCTATTTGGCCCAAGCAGAAGTATGCAGAACAGACTTGCCAGGATTCTGATAAAATATGTACTTGATCATTTTATTCCCGGACTGCTGATTCAACGTCTTTGGAAACTACTTCCGACAGCAAGCATCTTACCAAACATATTTAAATGTATCTTGTGTATACAGATGGGTCCAGTGCATCCAACACAAAAATAAACAACAGAAAAATAAAGCCATCTACTGAGAATTGGTCACATAACTTGAACATGAATACTTAGTTGCTATTCAATGTTTTACATCTGTAGATCTTGGAGTGCTCTTTCAAAATATTATTATCCACATTTCTCACTGTGGAAACTGAATCACAAAATGATAAACAAGTTGTGTGATGCCAATGCACATAGAGGTTTGGTAAAGTTTGTGAGACAAACACCAAATTTTACCCTCTGCTATGAGAGTCTAGTATACCAGAAAATAACACAAAAGTGCCAATAAGAATTTCTCTGATACAGATTAATGAAACAACAGTGATGTTTTATTTCATCCAGGAAAATACCTTAACCCATTGGCTTTTTGTTGGTAACTTTGGTCTTTTGTTGATAACTGCCACAGATTTCTTCTTCTCATCCTTTTAAGTACAACAAGCATTGAAGGTTTAGGAAGAAAACTGGAAAAGAAAACTCCTACCTAGTAAAAATGTAAAATATCTTTTTAAGCATGTCTATAGTTAAAGCATTTTTAAGAAACATTCATGAGTCCTTTGCTGCCAGAATAAGTTTTTCAAGCAAACACTTCTGTGTATAAGGTTGTAATATTTTATGATTTATTCCCATTGACATGAACACAAAGACCCTCAATTTTCCTACAGAAGAAGTAAAAGTTTTTTGTTTTTGTTTTTGTTTTTGTTTTTGTTTTTGTTTTTGTTTTGTTTTTTCTTATAAAAAAAACTCTTTAGCAGACGTATTGCTTGTTTTGATAAAAGCTTGAATACAACTCTAAGTATAAAATAAAGCTATTAGAAAAAAAAAAAGTAATTATGATATATTATATAGAAAGACAAAAGTTTAGAAGCCCATCTACAGCCTACTTATGTGAGAGACTTGGATAAAACTGACACAAAAAAATGCCTGTAAATGTGAACACAGCAAGTAACCACATGTTGCTATTACAAAAGCATCATTTACATTAAACATCTGGATTTTGTGAACTTCATTAAAAAAAAAAAAAATAAAATAACACCAAATGCTAGAATGTACTTTGGAGTTGCAACTCTAAATCTCATTTTGCTTAACTGACTTCTAAGCATTCTAAGAGAATGTTTTTAATTGCAGTCCTAAAAATATCAGTGCAATTAATTACACAAAAAACCCACATTTCTTACAGAAGCACATCTTGTTGAAAAATCAGCATATTTTAAACTTTTCTAGTGCTTTCAGATAAAGCATTAAAGTTTCTGGAAGTACAGAAAAAACTCCATCTGAGAAGAGACTACATGGTAAAGACTACTTTATTTAGACCTCTACAGTGACTAAAATAATAAAGCCAAAGTTAGAAGAAATGTTAAGGATATAAGTAAAACAAGGAGAGCAAGTGGTACCATCAGAGATTATTTGTCCTCTCACTGCTTTCACATTTATATACTTAATAACTAATGTTATTAGTTATAATGTGAATGGACTACCATAGTCAATAACTAAGGACTTCCACCTGCGCATAGAGGTTACTTATGCTCCTTAGAGAGCATAAGTAATGGAATATTACACAATGGCAACTATGTAAGCGTGGCAATACAATGCCAACAATGAGATCTAAATGCTTTTCTTGGATCAAGTTTTCATTCAGTGCTAAGACTTAGTCTAAAATTGGCATTTGGAAGCAGACCAAACAATAAGACAGCTCCAGAATCAGGGAAGTAGAAGAAAAAAAAAATGAGTCTATAAATACTGTATTTGCAGTGGGTAATTTGGCACATTTATTCATAAAATATAAGAAGTTAAGAAAACAGTGTTTTGTTTCTTTTAAGTCCCTCTCAGATAGTGATCTATAGTTTTCATACCTTACCACTTTATACTCTGTTGTCTTCATAGATATGTTCCTAAGAAGGAACATATCCATAGATATGTCTCATAAGAAGGAGAAACTGAGAAAAAATAAAAATCCGTATATGTTGTTACTTTCCCTTTTTATATTAATATTAATAATAAATATTAATATTATATAAATATAAAAATTATATAATATTAATATTAATATTAAATAATGAATATGCCCTTTTTGGCCATATGCCAACCAACTTGCTTTAGTCATTTGATACTGTTTAGATTAATCTGTATCTAAAATATTGATGAGAGGATCTGTTTTACTTTAATGCTCTTTTTATGGTTCCTCGAATTTACAGCAACAAAATATCAAATTTGAGAAGCAAAGAAAGAAACATTAATTTGACAGGATTTTTGTTGTCATCAGTGTTTACAGCTGCAGTTACAATTTCTTTCCACACTACAAGCTAATGGTCAGACTGTCACCTCTTTCCAAATAAATTTCTGAGCCAGAGGTAGGTACACTATGCCTGGCGCACCTATGCTGCTATCAGATATTCTTATCTGGACATGAAAACAGTCATCTAGATATGACTGCAATAATTGTGGCTCACAGAAGTTTTTTTGCTAGGGAACATTTCTGTAGTTTTCGTTAGTAAGCACAATGGCATTTATTGTGCTATGATATGATTATACAAGCAAATTGTGGACAGGTAAAGTTAAATATATTAATTTACATACTTGACCTCACTGGAATCTATAGCAAGAAAGAACACTTCTTTTGAGGGGATGTGTTAAAAAAGCTAGGGAGACTATGTTATACAATTGGCAGAAACAGGATTATCACTGTTCAGTTTAGCAGGGCCATGCCTCTATACTTCAGAAGGAAATGGCCGTTGGTACCATTCCAAGCAAATTTACCAATATTCTTTTTTTCACAAAGAAAAGAAAGAATTACATAAATAAAAGGCTATTATTTACTATTATTAGCATAATATTACTAAGAACAACAACTAGTGGAAATGATCATACCCTTTTTATTAGCATATATTTCATAGATATCCCAAATTATCTTCTAGTTGGTTTCCTTATTAATTCAGCTAGAGAAGACACATCATTACAAGATTAAAACTGCATTATTATTGCTGGGTGATATCAAGCTTACTGGAAACAATAGTTGTTGTGACAACAGTCACTGGAAAAGAAAATTAAATATGTCTAAAAGTACTACTGATAAGGCTGTAGTCAGAATTCTCTTTTTAATCTACATTATAACAAGTGTTTTTTTTTTTCCTTTCATGTTGCTAAATCATATAAATATTAGACTAAATTGCACCAACATTTACTCCAGTTGCTTACTCCAGTGCTTCACTTACATGAAAGTAAGAAAAATTTACTAATTTTCCAAATATGGTATATCAGATGACTCTTGGAAATACTTACCCACATCACTCATGAAAAAGAAAGTTCGTTCCAGCAGGTAAGAACAATATGGACAAAGATATATTTTGCAATGCAAATAAAAAGGATTAAATAAACAAATACCTCCATCAGACTGACTGTAAAATCATAAGGCTGCAGAGTATGATATGCATAAATAATAATTATATACAAATATATACTTTGAAAATGAACATCAAAAGTGTGTTTATATTGCAGTGAAATTAAGCATGTGTCCCAGTTAATATTAATAACTTCCCTGTTATATGAGTGTGTTTTCATTTTAGGAACATTTTATTTTGTAGTCATCCCCACTGAGTTGGATTCACTGTTACACTTCTTACGCAAAAACCACGAGTGGACCGCTACTATGGGCAAAAAAGCCTTCCTGGTTTCTCTGCCACTGATGCTTCTGAACAGGTACTACAGAGTCATATTTGTGGTGTTACACAAGATCTTTTTATATACATAGTTCTAGCTGAAAACCAATGTATAATTTGAAGAACATATGCATCAAAAAATATAATAAAAATTGTCAGTGGAACACTGTAAAATAGAATTTGAAAGTACTGAGGGAAATGATGGAGGAAAGGTGTTCTGTAGTATAGAAAGCCTGATATTAAGTGCTAACAAGCCATTCACACAATTTTGTGTGTTTATTAATTCCAATTATATATTTAAACAGGAAAAAATAAAGCTATGGGACTACGCTGCCTACCTAAGCTAGCAAATGATTGCCACCTTCTAAGGGGAGATCAGAGAAGCACCAAATGCAAAATGCACAATAGTAATGTGAAAAGTCAGCTAGTTAACTCTGGACAAGCTAAAAACCATTAAGGAATATTGAGGCTGTGTTTTCAGAAACTGTTAACAGTTTCTGGACAAGTGATTCCTGGGCAGATCCATACCAGAAATCCTCAAGAAAAGAGGTAATTCTCCTGGTCCTGAGTCAGCCCCTAGAAATGTGTCATATCATCACTATCATCACTATCATCAAAGAGCCAGGGTAACTACAACATATTCAGGCTCAACAGTTTTGTGTGAATAACAAAACCTGAAGAATTTTCTGCTGTCATAGAACATTTGAAAAGGGAACAACAAAGAGTGAGGAAGCTACTTAAAAATAAACTCAAAAGAGAAGCTAAAGGAGTAAATTCTTTACTGGAAAGTGTATTAAAGATAAAACGCTATCCTTCAAAAAAAAAAGAAAACACAAACAAAAAAAAAAAAAACAAACAAACTGAGGTTTAATCTGAATAAGGAAATAAGGAAAAGAGAAAAGAAAAAGAGAAAAGGACAGGAAAAAAAGAAAAAAGAAAAAAGAAAAAAGAGAGAGACACAGACACACACAAAGCAACTTATCAGGAGCAGGAAGTCTGTCTAAAGGGCCAATAAATAGCCAAGGCATAAACTGAGTGCTTGGATGAGATGACAACATGGATGACAACATAGCAGAGGAACTAAATTGCTATTTCAATTTAGGGGAGAGGAGGGAAGGGGAAGGGGAAGGGGAAGGGGAAGGGGAAGGGGAAGGGGAAGGGGAAGGGGAAGGGGAAGGGGAAGGGGAAGGGGAAGGGGAAGGGGAAGGGGAAGGGGAAGGGGAAGGGGAAGGGGAAGGGGAAGGGGAAGGGGAAGGGGAAGGGGAAGGGGAAGGGGAAGGGAAGGGAAGGGAAGGGAAGGGAAGGGAAGGGAAGGGAAGGGAAGGGAAGGGAAGGGAAGGGAAGGGAAGGGAAGGGAAGGGAAGGGAAGGGAAGGGAAGGGAAGGGAAGGGAAGGGAAGGGAAGGGAAGGGAAGGGAAGGGAAGGGAAGGGAAGGGAAGGGAAGGGAAGCCAAGGGAAGCCAAGGGAAGCCAAGGGAAGCCAAGGGAAGCCAAGGGAAGCCAAGGGAAGCCAAGGGAAGCCAAGGGAAGCCAAGGGAAGCCAAGGGAAGCCAAGGGAAGGGAAGGGAAGCCATCTACTTTTGCAGAATCTTTATGTTCACCTTTGCAGAAGAGAAAGTTTCTTTACCTTTTAAATCACTCATTCAGCTACATGAGGGTTAAGCAAGGTCAGATTTTTATAATATTGGTGATAATTAGGAGTGATCAAGTTACTGCATTGTAATTATTTAACATGTATTTATTGAACCTTAATAGTTGTTTGTATGTGTGCTCCTGATATGGCACGACTGTAAAGACAAATGATTTTTTTCATCTCCAACCTTGTAGTTGTCAGTTGTGTGACAATACCCACACGCAGGTCACTAAAAGAACTTTTTTTTATCAAAAGTTTCAGAGATGAGAAAATCCCAGCAATCAAAAATAGTGTATGCCTGTGACATAACTTCTCATTTTAGTAACTCAGGCTTCCTTTCATCTTTCTCATTTGGTAAGATGATATTTCCCTCATACAACACAGTTTCTCCCCTTTGTTCGAGGAGAGACAGGGTACCAGAAGATAAAAATTCATAAAAATTCAACACAGTGGTCCTGCTGTAACAGAACATAATGAGGAAAATCACAGAATCACAGAATCACAGAATTTCTAGGTTGGAAGAGACCTCAAGATCATCGAGTCCAACCTCTGACCTAACACTAACAGTCCCCACTAAACCATATCCCTAAGCTCTACATCTAAACATCTTTTAAAGACTTCCAGGGATGGTGACTCCACCACTTCCCTGGGCAGCCTGTTCCAATGTCTGACAACCCGTTCGGTAAAGAAGTTCTTCCTAACATCTAACCTAAAACTCCCCTGGCGCAACTTAAGCCCATTCCCCCTCGTCCTGTCACCAGGCACGTGGGAGAACAGAACAACCCCCACCTCGCTACAGCCTCCTTTAAGGTACCTGTAGAGAGCAATAAGGTCGCCCCTGAGCCTCCTTTTCTCCAGGCTGAACAAGCCCAAGCCGCTCCTCGTAGGACTTGTTCTCCAGGCCCCTCACCAGCTTCGTCGCCCTTCTCTGGACTCGCTGAAGCACCTCGATGTCCTTCTTGTAGCGAGGGGCCCAAAACCGAACACAGTACTCGAGGTGCAGCCTCACCAGAGCCGAGTACAGGGGGACGATCACCTCCCTAGCCCTGCTGGTCACACTGTTTCTTATGCAAGCCAGGATGCCGTTGGCCTTCTTGGCCACCTGAGCACACTGCTGGCTCATATTCAGCTGACTATCAACCATCACTCCCAGGTCCTTCTCTGCCTGGCAGCTTTCCAACCACTCATCTCCCAGCCTGTAGCTCTGCTTGGGGTTATTGCGCCCCAGGTGGAGGACCCGGCACTTGGCCTTATTGAACTTCATACAGTTGACCTCAGCCCATCGGTGCAGCCTATCCAGATCCTCCTGCAGAGCCTTCCTACCCTTGAGCAGATCGACACACGCACCTAACTTGGTGTCATCTGCAAACTTACTGAGGGTGCACTCAATGCCCTCGTCCAGATCATCGATGAAGATATTAAAGAGGACCGGCCCCAGCACCGAGCCCTGGGGAATGCCGCTAGTAACCAGCCTCCAACTGGATTTGACTCCATTTACCACGACTCTTCGGGCCCGGCTATCCAGACAGTTTCTAACCCAATGAAGCGTGCACCAGTCCAAGCCAAGAGCAGCCAGTTTCTTGAGGAGAATGCTGTGGGAAATGGTGTCAAGAGCCTTGCTGAAGTCAAGGTAGACCACATCCACAGCCTTTCCCTCATCCACCCAGCGCGTCACTTTGTCATAGAAGGAGATCAGGTTCGTCAAGCAGGACCTGCCTTTCATAAACCCATGCTGACTGGGCCTGATCGCCTGCTTGCCCTACAAGTGCCATGTGATGACTCTCAAGAGGATCTGCTCCATGAGCTTCCCTGGCACTGAGGTCAAACTTACAGGCCTATAATTCCCTGGGTCTGCCCTCCAGCCCTTCTTGTAGATGGGCGTCACATTTGCTAGCCGCCAGTCAACTGGGACCTCCCCCGATAGCCAGGACTGCTGATAAACGATGGTAAGCGGCTTGGCCAGCTCCTCTGCCAGTTCTCTCAGTACCCTTGGGTGGATTCCATCCGGCCCCATCGACTTGTGCACATCCAAGTGCCATAGCAGGTCACCAACCAGTTCTTCATGGATAGTGAGGGCCACATCCTGCTCCCCATCCCCTTCCACCAGCTCAGGGTACTGGGTATCCAGAGAACAACCGGTATTGCTGCTAAAGGCTGAGGCGAAGAAGGCATTGAGCACCTCCGCCTTTTCCTCATCTCTTGTAACTAAGTTTCCCCCCGCATCCAGTAAAGGATGGAGATTCTCCTTAGTCCTCCTTTTTGTGCTGATGTATTTATAAAAACATTTTTTGTTATCTTTAATGGCAGTAGCCAGATTGAGCTCCAGATGAGCTTTGGCCTTTCTAATTTTGTCCCTGCACAGCCCCGCAACATCCTTATAGTCCTCCCTAGTGGCCTGCCCTCTTTTCCGAAGATTATAAACCCTCTTTTTTCTCCTAAATTCAAGCCACAATTCTCTGTTGAGCCAGGCTGGTCTTCTTCCACACTGGCTCGTCTTTGGGCACGTGGGGACAGACCACTCCTGCGCCATTAAGATTTCCCTCTTGAAGAACACCCAGCCTTCCTGGACTCCTCTGCCCTTCAGAACCGCCTCCCAAAGGACTCTACTAACCAGTGTCCTCAGCAGCACAAAGTCAGCCCTCTGGAAGTCCAATACAGAGGTTTTATTGGTCCCCTTCCTGGCCTCGCCAAGAATAGAGAACTCCACCATTTCGTGGTCACTCTGCCCAAGACAGCTCCCGACAACCACATCCTCCACCAGTCCTTCTCTGTTTGTGAAGAGAAGGTCTAGCGGGGTGCCACCCCTGGTAGGCTCACTAACCAGCTGTGTCAGGAAGCTATCTTCCACGCTCTCCAGAAACCTCCTAGACTGCTTTCTTGAGGCCATAGAATTCTGTGTATGATTCTTCATAACACATATGAAGTTCACTGGATATAGAAATCAACATTTTCATGTTTTGAAAGAATTTTCTACAATTTTCCAACTATGTAAGAAATATCATTAAGAATAACTGTACATGTTGAGAAGTGGACTGTAATATGAACAGAAACTGTGATAATGGAGGATTTTATTTACATATGTATTGATTGAAAAACAGCTATGCAAAAAAGCAACAACCACAACAACAACAACACAAAGAAAGCAATATAAAATTATAATGCAAGACTAGATGCTACTGAGCTTGTTGGATTGTTTGTGGGAAGAGTCTTTTCTGTCATCATTTCCGGGAATAAGATTGCACAGAAAAAAAAAAAAAAAAAAAAAAGTTATTAAAGTTATTAAACTAAGTAAACCTTTTCGCATAGCATAAGAAGTCTTGGCAGAGAAGAGGGAGAGAAACAACTGCTAGTTATAAGATAGGAAGATTGCAGTGGCTTTCTGGAGTGTGTTAGAATCATTCTGCCTAATTTTTCTTTGTATTTTATAAATTGTGTGCATCCAATGCAGCTTGAAAATGGGGATTTTCTCACCATTGGGAATATGCATTTCTAGGTCTGGTTTATCATAACCTATATCAAAACTAACCAACATGTTTTGATTGTTTCCAAAATGACACTTTCTTTTCACTGTTGGAACATCTGAATTTACGTTGCATTTCCAAAGAGATTTTGTTTGGGTGTTCTCCAATGCAGAGAAGAGACTACTGATGAGCACTGGGAAATAATCTGAGAAATAATCTGCAGGCTGCTGAGCCTGCAACTGAAATTCATCTCAGCTAAATCTAAACAGGGAGGAGGGTTATAGAGGTCAAATGTAGTTATGTAGTATGTAAAGAGTAGAATGAGCAAATAATTGAAAGGTTTTTGAAAAATATATAAACAGTCTGGTAAAAAGACAGATTGAGGAGGGTTTATACAAATAAGCAGAAGAAAGTTAAAAGGATAATTAGAGGAGCAAAGAAATAATATTGAATGTCAAGTGCATGCAATATTTCAATTAAGGGCACTTCAACTATATCTGTAATAGAGACATAAGTTCAAAGGTTAAATTGTCCCATTAAAAACAATGATGGGGGATTGAAGACAGGGCATAAGGAAATGGCAATTTTTTAAATATTATTTAGCTTCTATTATTACAGCTGAAGAAGATGGAAAACTGCTTGGGAGAAGAACTGTGTATTTTGAAAAGGTGCAGGTAGAATTGGAAATAAATGGGTAGAGTCATTTGGCTGCAAATGTACATTTCCTTACTGTCATGCAAGGAGGTGTAAATGAGATATAGGAAATACACTCTAACTGGCTTTAAATTAGGGACGTTCTAGATCTCATTAACGCTGGTGTAGCACAAATACCTTTATAATCATTTTTCACAGTGAGGCTGATCATGGGCTTTTAGAAAATGAAGTAATAGAAATTATAAAGGTCAGTGGAAGATTAATCCACCAACACATACTATTCAAATCCAGTGAGGGGAATGTGAGATAGAAGAACAGAACTAGTCCAAACCTATACTAAAAACTGTATGGAAACAAATATGGGGAAAACCTTAAAAGACTCTTGCAAAATACACAGAAATGTATTTCCTCATATCAGATACTAGCACTGCAATGTAATATTAAAGCTTTGAGCTGGAAATGTATCACAGCATATAAATGAATACACTAACGATCTTAGTTTATAAACTTTGAATAAAATTCAAGTGGAGTATCATATTCAAAAGATCTGGAAATGTTTGTATGGCATAAGTTTTAAAATAACAATACAGAACAAAAGCAGCATACATAGTAAAGAGATAAATCAGAATATTTTTAAAACACAGACATAGGAATACTATACAATGTACATTAACTATAAAGACTTAAATACAAGATAAGATTTCTGTGATTAAATACTTTAAATCAAAGTTCAGCACCCTTTATTTCCAACATTTCCTGTTCACTATTCACTTAAGGATTTGTGGACTTCTAAAAGTATCCAGTAGCCAGCAACTCCTATCAAAACTGTGGGAATGAAGAGCTGCTGGGAGTTCTGAATATCTGGCAATTTGAGTGCATCATCTTTCATAATATCATTTTTACAGGGAAAAATTAGACCTGTGCTGCCTTCTATGGCCTTCATTTGGCATTTTCTTTTTAATTGCTTGCAGGCAAGATTGGCTTGATCAGGTTCGCATCTGGTGCATCCCATCTCCTGTTCCATCTTTGCACCATTGGAAGCTCTGAGCTAAACCATGTGAGGAAGGAGCCTTTTGAATACAAAATGAAAAGTGGAAGGCTAGAAAGCTGTACAGAAACCAATCTCCCTCTAATTATATCACTCCAGACAACTAAATAGCAGATAAGGCCATGAACAAGATATATATTTGTAGTCCTTGATATTTACCCTACGGAAAACCCTCCGTTAACTGAATTATATGGCATGTGTGCAACCTGAGCATTCAGTTCTGGCTTGCTCCAACAGCAGTCTCTTTTACCAGAAAACAAACAAACGACAAAACAAAACAAACAAACAAAAAAACTACTGTTTCCTCTGTAGTCAAAAAAACAACAGGCCAGGGATTGTTTAAAACTGTAGGAAGATACTGTCTTTGCCCTTTGAAAGTTTATCTGTGGCTGGTGCAGATTGTCTGCTTGGCTGTTTGCTGCTTTTGAGCCTCTTTCCTTGGCTGCATGTATACTGCAAAGTATCATAAAATAATAAATATACCAAGAAGGAAGGGACCCACAAGGATCACCAAGTCCTGACTCCACACAGGACCACCCAAAAATGAGAACATATGTCTGAGAGTCTTGTCCAAATGCTTCTGGAACTCCAACAGGCTCAGTGCTGTGACCACTGCCCTGGGGAGCCAGTCCCAGTGCCTGACCACCTCTCAGTTAAAAACCTTTTCCTAACACCCAGTCTGACTCTCTCTCCTCTCTCAGCTCCATGCCATTCCCTCGGATCCTGTCACTGTCTCCAGAGAGCAGAGCTCAGCTCCTGCACATCCGTTCCTTTCGTGAGGAAGCTGCAGGCTGTCATGAGGCCTTCCCTCAGTCTCCTCTGCTCTGTGCTGAGCAAACCAAGGGACCTTGGTCACTCCTCATTCATCTTGCCTTCAACATCTTAGTAGCCCTTCTTTGGATATTCTCTATAGATTTATGTCCTTCTTATGTTGTGCCCAAAACTGCACACAGCACTTGAGGTGAGGCTGCATCAGGGCAGAGCAGAGCAGGATAATCCCTTCCTTTGACCAGCTAGCAATGCTGTGCCTGATGCACCTCAGGGTATGGTTGGCGCTTTTGGCTGCCAAGGTACACTGCTAATTCATATTCAACTTGCTATGAACGAAGCCCCCCACCCTCCAGATCCCTTTCCGAGGGGCTGCTCTAAAGCCTCTCATCCCCCAGAGGCTATGTAAGCATAGTAAGGGTGCAGAATTTGGCACTTGTTAAACTTCATATTGCTGGTGATTGCCCAGCCCTCTAATCTGTCAAGATCTCAAGAATACCTGCTTCATTAGGAGACTTGATTACTGTATCTCTTTAAAAGCTCTCATTAGGTTTGTCACATTACCTCTGAATCAAAGAGCTAAAGTGCTAGACTATTCTGATAAATCTGAAGTATATTATGGCAGTCCTCTGCTTTGTACAGCAACTGTTTCCAATACAACTTATTTACTCTGAAACATCACTGTTTTTTTTTTTTTTTTTTTTTTTTTTTTTTTTTTTTTTTTCTGTTTGTTGTTGTTTGTTTGTTTGTTTGTTTTTAAGTTCTTATTAATGTAGGCCCTGGCTCTGTTCTTGAATCTCATTTTGACAGGTATCTATGCTCCATGTATGTCCTTTTATTTAAATACCATAATGTCACCTCTTTGGAAGATAAATGTCTTTTGCACTGTTTAGTTCAATTTAAGATGGTCTAAATTATGTCACAGTGCACATTTTTATGTCTCAATGTTGTTTAAAATTACAAATGCCCTGATGGAGAAATATATTAATAAATTGTTATTATTA
This sequence comes from Aythya ferina, assembly GCF_964211825.1. NCBI lineage: Eukaryota > Metazoa > Chordata > Aves > Anseriformes > Anatidae > Aythya > Aythya ferina. The sequence continues at coordinate 95,283,769 of NC_140297.1, forward strand.
ACATGGTAGCAATCATGTTTGTTATTTCACTTCTTTAGAAGCAAGGAGAAAACATATTCATCAATAAGATATTATTACTCCTATGCAAAAAGTTTCTGTATTAAAATATATATATATATATATCAATGTGAGAAATATATGCTAAAAGCTAAGACTTGAGGCTTAAATCAGATTAGAGCACAAATATGCTTTTATCATAAAAGAAGAAGGAAAAAAAAATCCTTGAATTATTTTCTTTTTTTCAGTGCTACATATCTCAAGCCATTACTGCCAAGCCATCAAATGAAAACTGCTTCTTCTAGAAGCTAAAATTGTGAACACTACAAGTCATGTTGCAGTTGACATGAAAACAACCATTGCTGGCATATCTTGTATTTTTACAGCTGACTATTCTCTCCCTGACATTTTTAGTAAAGTTGAGCAATATCCAGATTCCAGCCTTGATACCAGTCGGCACAGCAACATTCATCTTAAGATGACATCTGTTGAGAATTTTTCAATAACTTAATGGTTATAAAGCATGTGAGGAGGGGGATAATAGAGGGATTATGACATAAAAATGCTAAAGCCCTTGTGGGGGAACTGCTGCACATAAAGTTTTGATTTGGTAATTCAAACTAATGCAGTTTGTAGTCCTCTAGAGAGAGGGCAATAATGGTGCACAATATGCTCTTAAACACTGATGCATAACACATTGTGCTAGAGCCAAAAGGCACAGTACAATATCATTATGGTGCAGGGAGAAATAGTAACTTTGGGAGTTGTTTCCATGAAGAACTGAATGCACAGGTTAAAAAAAAAAAAAAAAAAAAAAAAAAAAACACTCAAAAAAAAAAACATTCCTTAATCTATTCATTTGGCTATCCTAGGAAAATACGGCATTTATTGTTAATATGGTAAAGTGATAATGCTAAGAGTACAAAGATCAATGTCATGCAATAATACATATAATATAATAGTAATACATATTTTTTTTTTTACAAAAATGGATTGAGTAAGATTACAATTTAGGATTGCCTAAATTATACCAAAATTTACACACCATACAAAAGATGCACGTTCTTTTGAGTATTTTTTTTCTTTTGTCTATTTTATTTTTGTTGCAATTGGTTTATTTAATTTGCATTGCATGTGCTGCTGGATGTAATGTGGAAAATAAGATTTAAATGAGAACACAATTTTTTGATTACTTCTCCAGGACTTCTGGCAGAGTGAATTTAAGGTGACAAAAGTAATATGTTTGAATGATAAATTGTCTGTACTAGGACAAAGCAAAATAAATAAATAAAACTCTGCCACATTAACTGATTTTATAGATGCATGTACAGATGACTTTTCAGTTCGTAAGGATGCTGTCAAATTTGGGCAACTCCATCACTCACTTCCTGTACATATAGTGATACCTTTCTGAGGTTTTCTAATCTCACTCAAAAGTTTAAGAAAAATGTCATTCAAAAGGCTACATCTTAAGAAATCCTTTAAGAAAAAGAAATTCAGTGGCTTCACACAAATGGTGATTCCTCTCACCTACCTTCTGTCACCTGAATGTCAATTTTCTATTGTAAACTGGTCAGTTTGTCTTGCCATACCTAATGGCAGCAACAAATGCAAAAACTCACAACTAATTGCATCCCAATGTCCTTGTATGGTTAGATGAGAGCAACCAAACTTGCGGGAGCTTTTTCACTGTCTCCTAAAGAAGTTTCTGCTGTCTCCTGTCTCTCTCTGAAAGCTAGCTTACCCAATTCTGACTGACAAAGCGGGGTAAAATTCTGTCTTAATGAACCAGTAGGGAGGGTGTTGAAGTAAGTGGAGAGTTTCCTATATGGAGGTATCTAGTGCCATTCCAGCGAGGGTAAATTTCCTTCCTGGCTTTGTGCTGCTGCTACAGAATGTTGTGGCTTTCCTTTAAGTCTTGAGTTGTGACATCTACCCTTGTGTTGATGTAACTGAGGGCATGTAAAATGGAGTTAGATGCTGTTGCTGCTCTCTCTTTCACACATGTGTTGGGTTTATGTGGCAAGGTTTTGGTAGCAGGGGCTGTAGGGGTTGCCTATGTGAGAAGAGTCCAGAAGCTGCCCCATGTTACATAAGAGGTAGTTCCAGCTGGCTACAGAAGGGACCTGCTCAGGCTGCCCAAAGGCAAGCCAATAAGCAATGTTGTTCATGCCTCTGGGAGAGCAGATAAAACAAAAACAAAAACAAAAACAAAAAACTGCTGCACAACAGCAGCTGGGAGAGAGGAGTGAGAAGCAGCCCTGCAGACCCCCAGGTCAGTGCAGGAGGAGGGCAGGAGGTGCTCCAGGCAAGCAGCAGCAGTTCCCCTGCAGCCTGTAGAGCGGCCCCCAGTGGAGCAGGCTGTCCCCCTGCAGCCCATGGGTCCCACATGGAGCAGATCTCCACACTGCAGCCCATGGAGGAGCCCCCGGTGGAGCAGGTGGATGTGGCCTGGAGGTGGCTGCGGCCCTGGGCTGGAGCTGCAGCCTGTGGAGAGGAGCCCACGCAGGAGCAGTGGGCCTGGCAGGAGCTGCTGTGGCATATTGGAGCAAGTTGGATGTGATGGTCCATCGTGATGGATGGACCCCATGATATGAACCCGTATTGGAAAACTTCTTGAAGATCTGCTGCCTGTGGGCAGCCCCTGCAGGATCAGTTAGGGAAGGATGGCATACTGTGGGAGGGACCCCACACGGAGCAGGGTCCGTGACTGTGAAGGAGCAGCAGAGACAAAGCATCAGGGACTGACCGCAGTCCCAGTTCCCCATTCCCCAACGTTGCTCACAGGGGGCAGGGGCAGGGTTAGTTTGCTTTTAGTTTCTCACTGCTCTAGCTTTTTAGTAATAGGTAATATTTTAGGTTAATCTCTGTATGCTGAGTCTATTTTGCCTGTAACAATAACTGTTGAGTGATTTCCCTGTCTTTATCTTAACCCTTGAGCCCTTTTCATCGTATTTTCTCCCCTTTTCCATTTGAGGAGGTGGAGAGAGCGGTTGTGATGGAGCTGCCCAGCTGGGTAAAACCACCACAAGTCAGTGTAGGTCCGTGGCTCTTCAACAGTAAGGAAAACACAATTTGTTCCCAGCAGGGAACAGACTGTGAAACCCTATTACTGCAAAGTTAGGTAGAAGGCAGTGTGTTTGCAATAGGTAAAGCCTTACAATTCTCCATGGTTTCCTAGGTCTCTGCTGCAGAATCATCTCCTCCTCCCATGTGTTCTTGACTCGTGCAAGTCTGTGAAAATGTACATGAAAACATATGTCATGTTTTGTCATGCTCAAAAGACTTGCATTTTGTGCACAGTACTTGTGGCAAAAGAAAACTGCAAAGTGGCTCAGATCTTCTCAGAGCTATTTATGTTCCACGTGATTGAACTTAATTTAAATTAATGTCTTTATCTTGTCCCAGAGCATACAGTGACCAGCTTCTACTCTTTTGTCATTCAGCTGCAGTCTGGCATTTTTTTCTCACACATTGCTGATGACAGGAGCATGTTTTTAGGCTCCTTTTCTTTCCAGCTTTTTGATTAGGAGCCTGTTACAAAATGTCATTAAGCCATTTACAGATCTTCTGTTTAAACTCAAAGTCTTAATCAAGCTATTTGGCGGAAATTTTCTCATCTGAGGTGTTTCTAAGTTTAATCATGCCTGCAGGAACAAGAAGTGAACAGACAGACAGTGAATGGATCCCCAGAAATGGAGTCATCGCTTTTAGGATGTCATCCAATAATATAGCAAACAGGGCTTTGGGGCTTCCAAATAAGTGGTCTGAGGCAGTGGCATGATACAAAGGGCTAATCTGTAATAAATTCAAATTTGGCAAATGTATTGGCTTGAATGTGCCCCACATAGCTTCTTGGCAATATTGTAAATGATGTGTTCTGTGATTGTGTACTTCTCATCTAGAGCAGAATGGTACTAGCACATTTGTGAAGCGTAGATCTTAGTGGTTACAAACTATGGTGTTAGAAACATTTCACAAAGGCACTGTTTTGCCTATTCTATGTCAAAAACAGCTGAAAAAGTGTAGGAATATAGCAAGCATGCTTCAAGCCTGTGAAAGGTGAACAATATTTTCTCACTCATAGCTGGTTGGCAAGTAGCAAAAGTAAGGTTTTGTTACCACTGTTCCCTCTTGTCCATGATGACAAAAAACAAACAAACAAACAAACAAACAAGCAACAATGACTGCACTCCTCCTCTAGGCCATACTTTATTCACAGCATCATTTACGTAAACAGTGGGAGAGAGCTGGGACATGCACGCTACCCCAGTTCACTCAGTAAGGTAAGCGATTTAGCCCCAGAAGAATAGAATCAGTTTTTTTTTTATTTTTCCATTTTTCTCAGCCTGCAGCTACTAGGACATCTATCTGGCATGATATATGAGATGCATATTACTTTTGAAAATAAAATGTGGTACAAATTATGATTTTTTAAATATATTTTGTGACACGTCTACGAAATACAAGGCTTAAAAGTCTGTTCCATGCTTAAAACATAATGGGGGAAATTACATGGAATATATGTAAATCTTTTTATGTTTTCTTTATATATAGTACCATAATCCTTAGAATGAGAATCAGCTGCATTGTTCCATTGCCAAAGTGATGTCTACAAATGAGGGCTCAGGGAATTGCTGCAGGCTTTCTGATGAACTGAGCCAACAAGCCACTGTGGACACAAGCCTGAGTTTTTGAATGAAGAAAGAAGAGGATTTACACACGCAAAGATATTTGTCTCTCTTCCCTTTCAGATTTCCAACGGAAAGCTCCTCCTTTCATGTACTGGCAACAATTTGAAATAAAATGCTAACGCTAAAAACACTTGCATGCTCCAAGTCTTCTCCATCTCTTCCATTTATATTATTTGTCCTGGTAGAAGATGTTCTTCTTCTTTAAAGTTGTCTCTCATTAATTAATTAGTACAATAACCTGAAAATTCACTATGCAGCCATCTTCTAGACACTTCTAAAAATACTTAGATGCACTTTTGCAGATAAATTATTTGTGAAACTATCAGTGCAACTTTCAGTTAAAATTTTGTACAAATAAATATATTCTACATGTTATTCTTTTCAAAGAATGTTTGATCTAATAGCTTCTAAAGATGGAATCTTGTTTGATTTCCTCATTGTTTAATACCTACAATAATAGTCTGAAAAAGACTGAAGATGTATTAGTTTGCTTAGCTACTTAGCATTAGAAGACTCAGTATTTTGTGAATTACAGAACAAGGAACAAGATTCAGTTTACGAAATCTTTTTTTTTTTTTTTTTTTTGTTTTTTTTTCCTACCAGCTGCCTCCCTGCTTGTAAATATTAAGTGGTCTTAAAGTTCTAAGGCATTTTAAGAATATTAAATTAATGTTAAATATTTTAAGCCTTTATTATGGAAAGGGAATAAATTTAGTATACCCATGCATTCAAAACCCACCTACTCAATGATTTCTGTGGCAGATCTCGTATGCATTAGTGCAATATGATGGCTTGAATCAAACAAGAAACCAACAAAGAAAGAAAAATAAAACTGCCTTTCTCCCTAGGCCCCTTGTGTCTATGCACAGCCATCTCATGTGCTGGGATTTGAAGCATGTGGCACTTTGCACCCCTTATTTTATATTGTCAATTGGGATAATACATATTTAGATGCTTGGATATCAGTCCAGAGGAGAAAACTTCCCTGAATACATTTCTATAATTGTATACATGAGGCCATTGTATCTACAGATTTTGGGAAATAATTATAAGTTAAGGTACGGTAACCAGCAATAGTTAGGGAATTTTCAAGATCATGACTGCTGAAATAATTTATTGTACATCACAAGCAAAATTACATCATTTCTGAAAAAATAGGAGATTAATAAATAAATAAATAAATAAAATATTTATTGCAGTTTTATATCACATTCATGTTTTTTTTGTTTGTTTGTTTTTTGTTTTTATTTTCAGAATGAAGTGCTGCCTACGTACTAGATTGCTTCCAGTCAATTAAATTGCAGAATTCCTTTTCAGAAACTTTTATTTTATTCTGCAAGAAAGCCATATTCACTGAGAAATCATGTTACCAACAGTTGTGCTTTGTCTGAGCACTGTCTGAGGTGAATCCAAGACCAGTTATGGTTTGAATATAATTGTGAAGTGTGCAAATAACTGTTTTTAAAGGCAGTATTATGGCTTTATATATATTCATGTTATATTCAAGTGTTTATAACTGAGGTGGTATATTAAGAAATGTATGTAGTTAAAATTCTGCAATGGAAAATGTCCCCCAAGTCAGAAGGCAGGACCCACTCTATCAAGTTTATAATTAAGCAATAATCCCAAGAAACGCAGTCATTACCAGCATTTAATGACTACTTTGTTGGTTAACAGCTCAACGTGAAGTTGAGGATTGTTAACACTCTATCAAACTTCTTGTTAAGTGTACTAAGTTTTTATTTAAACACACTTGGATCGCAGCTGGAAAACCATGGGGGGAACTGAGTGTTCCCAAGTGGCTAATGACCAATTTTTTTCCACACAAGGAACATTCCTTTATATTTATATAATACCTGTTAACTACAGCTGGCTGGTGCCACCCGATTTTGGTCTTTTGTGTGACATGGCACTGACCTTAGCCAGTATTTGTAGCCAGGTGATGTTCTTTGCTATGACAACCTCTGCTGGAATCAAAAGGAGAAAGGAGTTTCAACAAACACTACTTCAGAAAATTATGTAAGTGTTGTCATGCAACTTTATTGAAAATATGAATCAAATGAACTGAACTGTATGAATCAAAATCATATTTTACCTATAAAGTTACACCCAATGTGTCCCACTGGCAGTAATCAACAGAAAATGTAATTTTAATTGGGATCAGATTTATTATGATGATCTAGAAAGGATTTTTTTTTTATTTTTTTTTTTAGAATGACTGGAAATTAATCTTGCCAAGCCTACTTAGCTAATTCAGCTTAGGAACATTAGCTGAAAAGCAAAGGCATACCCCTAAATTAACCACACTTTTTCTTTTGAACTGCCTGTGACAAACAGCCATTCCCCTTTGTTTCATGCTGTAGAGGATGTTGTTTACAACTTTCCAGACAGGTAGGAGAATTTTCAGTGCAACAGAAGAAAACTTAAATCAGTGACATGAAATAGACTTGACAAAAAACTATAAGGAGAGAGAGAGAGAGATAAAGAGAGAGAGAGGATAACAGGAACAACGGCCTGTGTAGGTTTGTTGACTTTGTTGAAATATACCACAACAGTGATGGAGTCAGGCAAATTCCATCTAATCAACACGATAACTTATTATCAAAAGGATCTATTTCTTTGTCACGTCTGTCAGAGTAATCCGGAATTCATTATCATATTAATGTCCTGACTGGGCTCCTCTGGACCTTTGAGTTTTGTTTGTTGAAGAGCTTCCTGGGGCGTTTGGAGAAACAAAGCGCGCTCTCTGGAACATGAGGCATTCAGCACAGCGTACAGATGGTCCTGGGCTCTTTGTTCCTCTCTGCCTGGGAGGCTGTTATGGGAAGCAGCCAACCTGCAGTCTGTCACAGTGAACATTGTCAAGTCATTGTGTACTTTTAATTGTTACTATGTACATGGAATCTGAAAGGTCGCTCTGGATATATAGTACAAGTGCAGGGAGCCCTCTGCCAGACCAAACAGCTGTCCTGTGGTGTTCCCATATTCAGCTCCAGTCACCTTTCCCTCATTGAAGGATCCTTCTGACAGAGCAATTAAAACATACGATTTATTTAGTAAACAGTCAATAATGAAATCTTAGAAATGCACTCTTTCACCACATTGCTGTTTCCCATGTGGTTGCCTTAACAGGTCCTTTTATATTTAAGCAATTATTTCTGCCCCAATGATATTACAGACCCAGCAAGATTAATTAAAGAGCTGACAGAAAAGTACAATAACAACCTCAAAATACAATCAAAGAGGTCAAACTGTATACCAAATTTTGCTCATAGACTTTTACAGATAAAATAAAACTCCCTAGATTTGGCTGGCCTGCAAAAGATGAACTACATTCTTTACTACAGATACGTGAATATTTCTTTAGAAGACTTTGTGTAGTTTTTCATTTTTATCTGTAGCATAAAAGAATCAGTCTTAAAGGAAAACTTAATTGTATATGATGTGAATAATCTTTGGCTGTAGAAGCACTACTCACCAGGGAGTCTACAAGCCATGTTCAGTCTAGATATGCTAATATTTGTTTTCCCATCATGCATCTCAGTTTTTGTTTAGAAAAAATAAGCATGCTTATTAACTACAACTGAACACTAATATGATGGCAGTTCTAAATCTTTCCTAAGTAAATATATCTTAGCAATATTGCTCAGTAGGTGAATTCAATAATTAATAAATACCTTAAAATGATTGGTTTTAAAACATAAATCCAAAGAGATCAATTTCCTATTCCTGCCCATTCTGCTTAATACAGATGTGCAAAATATGAAAAAAAAAAAAAAAAAAAACACACAAAAAAATGTGGTGAAGAATATGGTCATTCTTACATATGCATGGTGCATATGTACAAAAACCATAGTCAAATATATACACATTCATATTTACAGATCTGTGCCTATGTTGGAAAATACTATAATTAATGCTATTAAAAATTAAAACTTAACATTACATTGTCAAAGATAATGAATATAGATAAACTTTAATCCAGCTTCTAAAGTATTATAGAAAGTGTTTGTGATTAGCAGTACTATAATTAGTTATGAGGGCTTTGCACTGCTCAAAATATACCTCTATTTGTGTACTGAACCAGGTTTTTAATTTGGTACCAATTTCCAAATTTCTGACTCTTTTTGCTCTTTTTAGGGGAGGGATTATTTTTCTCTTTCCATTCCCTGTTTTCTCTGCTCATTTTCCTTGTTTATTTTCTCTGTTTCTTCTCCTTTTCTTTAGTTTTATTCTTATCTTTATCTTATCTTATTATTTTTTTCTTGAATATAGAACATCAGAAAATCAGGTTTAGTATTGTAGCAATGTATGACAATGAAAATAATCTTCTGAATTTTCAAATAACCATTTCAGAAATCCATTGATGACAATGAGATATATTTTTATGATATTATTGTTGTTATTTTTGTTATCAGTGTTATTGTTGTTATTCTCCACTGCTTCCTAATGATCCTGGTTATAGAAATGAAACCAGTGAGACACACAATTAAATTTGTGAAATTTATTATCATGAAAGCTTTTCCAGTGAACATTACTAATATTAACTAACCATATTTCTTAGTGACTACTTACACAACTGGTTATATATTTTCAGTGTTTGTTTATGTATTGGAACAACTCAGATTCATTCATCTCTTCACCAGTTGGATGAAGATAACAAGCAGGCGACCTCATCAAGTTCTCTCCATTTCCTTAAAAAAAAAAAAAAAAAAAAAAAAGTCTGAAAATCCTTGCTTTCCTGATTTATGCCTTAAAACAGTCTATGAATTAAAACTCTCTGGATAATTTACTAGTATTGCAGAGAAAGAATGGAAAAGCTAAAAAGCCAACATGAACTTCTACCATAATAATATGCCAAAATGAAGCTTAGTCAGTAGTTTATAGTAATTCTTTCTCCAATTGCATAAAACACTATTTCTGAATAAACAAAAGTAGTGTACTAACTGGGATTGTGTCTGAGTACTCCAAATAATTTTTTATATGGCTATAAATAAACTGATGGTAAGCTTTTATTTAGAAGTCCTCAGTGTTGATCAAGAAACCTCTGTAGACACAAAAATCTACAGAGTGCTACACAAGTGCTTACAAGGCAAATAGGCCAAAGTAGAACTCTTGAAAGCACTGAATGCAATGGTTAAACAGCGTTCTTTAGTGATGTGTTTATTTTCAATACATTTTTATGGTCTTTCACCTGGGACTGTTTGTTTAAGAGTTTGCTTTTTTCTTGGAAGAGAAGCAGAGAGAAGTTTGGTCTGTAGTAATTGCACATATAATGAGAAGAAATTACATGTCTCAGGGTGCTGTGTTCCACTGTAGGCTTTTCCTGGAAAACTCAATGGATTGAAAACTCATAGTAAGCAAATCCATGCTGATGTTTATTAACCTAGGACTTAGTCCATAGGACAACATACTCAGTAGAAATGAGACACTTCACTTGTGTGAAAAGTTCCTAATAGGTCTATATGTTTTTATATACATATTTTTTGAATATCTCTTGTGATAAAAGCTAATAATGAACATTTGTCATTATAATGTCAAAGATTATATCTGATACAGTATTCTGCTTATAACTTAATCATAGTCTTAAATCCATGTTGGGACCATTCAGATGTGCATAGCTGATAACTATTTTCTTCTTCAGCATTTTTAAGTATCATTTTAAAGATAAATGTACAAGCAGAACTTCTAAACGGCTCCTGGGAGGTCAACAGTGGTACTGTCAACTGGCTGTACTTCTCAAAAGGGTGTAGGTACAGAAAAACGCATCCCAAGGTGCTGGTGACCACCAGCTTCCAACTGCTCCTCTGCCTGCCCCTGGTGGGCACATGTGCTCACCTAGCTCCCTGAACTAGTCCCTAGCCCTCCACTGAACCAGTCTGGGGGGAGACAGGAACATCAGGAGAAAACTGACACTTAAAAGATGAAAGCAGAAAAGCAGGAATAGTCTTCTGTCAGTTTACTCCACTAAGCCACCCCTCCATGGAGCCAGCTGAGCACCACTGGCAGTGCAAGGGAGGAGGCAGGCACACACTGCCAGGGTTGGGACAGAAAGGCAGGGAAGAGGGAAGATTGCTCTGCTTGGTGGCAGTTATCTGTCAGATCAGATTAGCTGCATCATAAAACAGCATGTTATGGCATTGCTCCAACATAAACCCAAGGCTGTAGCACTTGAATGGGATGAGGAAGCTTATTTGTATGCTCTGACATTTGGGCCATGATTCCACGGTGCAGTGGATTATTGAGCCAATCTATGTAAAACGTGACAGACGTAAAACGTAAGGCAGACCAAAACATGAAAAGAGTGGTTGTTTTGAGCACCTAATTTTTTGGTACATTTTGCACCACTACCTGTATTAGTACCAGCCTGGCACAAGAGAAAAGAAGATGGAGATAGAAATGCCTTCAACCATACTTACCACTCAAAGTCCAGTTATGTAAAACTGAAGTCCAACTGCCCTGCTGACTTCAGTTGCCCTTATAGTAACAAAGGTTTGATTCACTCTCTAGGATTGTCTCTCATGTAATTGCGAGTATATTTCTGTTGTGATTATTGCACCTAGTATTAGTTCACTTTTTCTAAAACTATACTGTATTTGAAAAACAATTCATGAAACGGACTGAATTTCTTAAAATGGAAAGCTTAAGGGAAATCACTTTTTATATTATTTCAGTTGAGAAGAAATTATCTGTATCAACACTGGTGGACAGAGTGAACTTTACCTAGTTCACTGAGTAAATGGTAGTCACCTGTACTGCTATACTCTAACTCAATTGCACAGACACCACTCTATATTGTACACTAATTTACATCATGTGAAAGTAAATGATACATGTTCTATTAAACTAATTGTGGAAAATATTTTAAAATATCATCCAAAATAGTACCAGAATGAGTGAGTGTATATATATATATATAAAAAAATATATATATATAAATATATATATATATAAGAATCAGAAATATATATATATATTATATATATATATAATCAGAAATATATATATATATATTTTATATATATATATATTTCTGATTCTTACTCAGATTTTAACAAGGTTCAAAATTCATCTGAAAAGAACCATTTCCCAAGTACACAAGAAGTTCATAAACATTTAATTCGTCTCAAAAAAAACAGAAGACATATCTTAAAATATATAAGTAATAAAAAGAGTATATTTTGGAATGTTAATCACGCCTGTTTGGAAGATAGCTTGTGCTCCTAGCAATGGTATCGCTGATTTTCATTTTCTGTATCATAAATCTTCCTTTTCTCCCTGTTCATTCTCACTATAAAGCAGATTTTTTTTTTTTAATTATTATTATTATTATTTTTCACCTTTGCAAATAGTTCACATCAAAAGTCCTCCTTCTGCTTTAGATTTCTCACTTCCCACCTTGCTCCCTGCAAACAGAACTGGAGGTCCTTCTGCATGTGCATCAATGCTTCATTCATGCACCCAGACCTGGAATAGTCAGTTGTGTTCTTACCTGGTACCAGGAGAGGAGAGAGACACAAAATGGGATGAAGAACAAGAACTACTGGGGTAAATTTCCTTTTCAAGAAAGCAGAAGAAAAGAGGGAGCTCTGTATTTCATTTCATTTCAAAGCAAAGAAAATGTGCTAGTTCTGACTAGCTAAAAGTAAATGGCACAGAGCAGACATTCTAGGATACATTTTTTTGCCATTATTCCCATCTCTATTTCCCATGTAGATATTGAGGAGAGATGAAAAATCCTCAAAATTTGGAAAATCCCAAACTTATGAAACGTACAATAAATGTCTCTGAAACTAGGTTCCTGATTTTTCTGAATACTTCTGTCATACCAGCTTTCTTGGACCTTTATTTTATAAGAATTTAGAATATATTTTATTACAAATAAGAATCGGGGTGGTGAATGTAGTTAGCACACAGCTGCCTATATTTTTATTCCAGAGCAAGTTTTAGATGCATATGGGTAAACTAATATTATAAATATACATTTTCAACTTAATATTAACAATCACACTTAATAATCAGTGCATAAACATTAAAGCCAATACATGACATACAAATAGATGAATCAAATGTTTATCAAGTTGCATTTAAGAAGTATGTTCTAAACAAGTATTAAAGATTCTGATATTCAAAACAGTTTGTGTTGAATATCATTGAATTATATTATTTTACAAATATTTCTTACTAGCATTGCAGAGCTAAAATGTATCACCATGACACTTTTCCACAAGACATTCTAAGCTACTGCATAACATAAAATGCTGTACCAACCTGAAAGTATAAATAAATATTTGTTATGCTAGTCACAATTCTAATGCATAATAGTCCCCACTTTTCAATTTACTGATTATTACTTTTCCAATTTATCTAATCTTTAAAATCAAAGGTGAATTCTTTGCTGAGCATCCACCCTCTCATATTTTATTTAACTTCACCCTTGTTTCTGTTTTGTGTCTGCCAGCTACTGTAGTTTCATTTCACTCCAATCCATTTGCTGCCTCCAAAAAAAAATAAATAATAACAATAAAAAAGCAGATAGATATAAAGATAGAGAGAAAGAATGAAGGAAGTTGGGGGTGAAATTGCAGTGGGAAAAGTATATCAATTAAAAATTAGGGTAAAAATAGTCTTTCATGTGCAGTGCATGTCCCTGAGCTAGATTAACATTGCTGTGAGCATGTTGCACTAGTCAGTTTATTGCCTGAGGAAAGTTTGCAGGCAAAATTCATCAGCACAGCTAGCACACTTGAAAGACTCAGGCACAGGGCTGTGTTCATGGCCTGGCAACAACAAAACACCTGCTTGAAGTTGAGACGGAATAGCAAGCTGGATGGAGTTCAAAAGAATTGAATGATAATCACACCCTGATTAACAAAAAAGTGAATTACTGTAGTCCTTTGTCAATAGCTGGCCTATTTGCATACTATCCTGCAATGCCCAACAGGTTAGAACTTTTTAGTTACACATGGTCAAACATTTAAAAATGGAAGGAAAAAGATTTATGCCTGTGTAATTCAGACACATTGCATGCATATTGTGTATGTTACATCTTCTTATTGCTATCTAGTCTGATGTTAGCAAGTGCAGGAAAAACTCCACCCACTGTCTTTCCTACTTCTCCCATTTCCCCCACCTTCCAAAAATATACAAGGCAAATAACAAACACAGCCTATAATTTTGTTTGGCACAAATGTTTTTAATACATTTGACAACAAACAACTGTATATTAAACCAATTTGTTTCAGTAGATGAAAGTGAGTAATTTTAGATTCAGTCCATTAGAGATGCTCTTGGCTATGTGAGCTTCTTGAGGTTTATCAGCAAAAACCCTGTAACAATCCACAATGCCAGAACATAAAACATGGAATGTACTACCTTAATTTCATACTGGATGCCTTTTGTTTCATAATTGAGTTTTCTGTGCAATACCATGGGTTTTATTTTAGATTAGTTTCAAAACTGAATGTTGTCATAATAAAATGAGCACTTCTGCATTCATATATTTACATTGCTAATAAGGTAGTGAGCCATGGCAAAATGAAAATAGAAAACATAATAAAGCCAAATTAATACTGCTGCTTGTTGTTTTCCTTTATATTACAAATGTAATATTAGTCCATAGGTATTTATTTAAAAAATATCTTTTGCTGCAGTATAAGTAAAGTCCTGCTGCATCATGTCTCCTGTTCATTCAAATAGATAAGGCATAGATTAGCAGTTGTGTATATTACATCTTAACTTTGCTTGGCAACATCCTTCCTATGTAGGAGAGAGTATGGCAGAAAGTGACCTCATGGGATTGTTTCCTACTGTAGTTCAGATTGAATATGTCATTGTAAATATATCACTTGTCTAGACTGTTCTTAAAAACTTTCACTGCTGAAAACTACAACCCCATATTTTCAAAACAAAACCAAAACAAACAAAAAAATCAACAACAAAACAAAATGAAACAAGCAAACAAACAAACAACAACAACAACAACAAAAAACTTAAATTTTCATTATTGTAATTTTGGTACAGCACAAAGGAAAACAAAACAAAGCAAAACAAAACAAAAAAGCAGAGTTTTCAGTGTCCCTTTTATACAGAAATTAGAAATAAATTTTTAAGAGCATAAGAATTTTCTTGGGCCCAAGAAGTAAGTCTAGTACACATTACAGGGTAAATTTTGAGACCAGAGCTGTTTGCCTAAAAAGTGAGAACTCATCAAAAATCTTTTGAACAACAAGTTGAATGGCAAAGGTTGCTTAAGGCCATGAACAAGTACATAGCACAGGGAAAAGAAGGCAAGTTGACAATGTCACACTTGCAGACTATCTAAATGCAGAAATTGTTCAGGTATCATATTTTGGGGAGGTGAGTTGTTTAGGAAAGTTGTTAGGAAAAGATATTGATGTTAGTGCCTCTTTCTCTACAGCCATTATTGTAAAATTGAATGCCACTGCTATGATAATTGAGACTGGATTGGAGAATAATATTTTACCTACAAATCTGTGTTGCTTCAGTAGCAAAATAATTACATCAAAGTGCACTTAGGAACATCTAACAGACATGCCAGTGCTGCTACAGTCATTGCAAAGATCTATATTTTTAAACTTAGCATATGAGGTCATTTAAAATCCAATGGTGTATCACCATGGCATAGAATTTCCAGACAACATACACAGATTCACCATAGATCCCTCTTCCATATCATAGCAACTCTAGAACATGCAGCAAACTAACTGGACTTCCAGCTCTTATCTTCATATTTACATTGGATTTATAAATGAAAATGTCTCTGTATTTCACATTTTGAGGTAACTACAACAAAAAGACTTTAAGCAAGAAGAAAGAAAAGGCAATTCAGCATTTAGACTTTTGCAGGTTTTATGTAACTCCCTCTGGTTTTTGACCTGTGTCATTTAATTTTTAGGAACCAAAGTGACAATTTTCATCATCTGTTGGTGCCTTTTTCACGTTTCCTGAAATTCTTTGAACACAATAAAACAAAGTGGTCTTAGACAGTAAGACGTGGTTTGTATGCCTGTTCCTAATTAGTTTCATGGCAAGATTTTTCTCCACCCTGATCAATTCAGCACACTAGCCCCACTTGACTCCACTTCCTTGACCTTATTTTGGGGCCCGTGGAGCAGTCAAATGTGCCTAAAATTGATCATACTTACTGATCATATCTCTTTCTATGAATGACAGTACTGAAAAATATGTGCAAAAGTATGCATCAGGTGAAGTGGAGCTCCTCTGCAGGAACTCCTTCAGGAGCTGAACTGCTGCTACATCAATACACCTTTGTTCTCCAAATGATACATATCTTTTGTATCAACTGGTTGCCCTTGAAAACTACAGCAGAAAATTCCAGAGCAATGGCTACTGTGCAGGCTACTAAGTTATAATTGTGCCAGTATTACAAGAGACAGTATTGCTGAACATTGCAAGACACAGAGAAAAAGATACCTGTACACACTCCAGTATGCAATCTTTCAAATAGTCATCTCACATAAAACATCTCTGTTTTTTTTTTTTTTTTTTTTTCTTTGTTTGTTTGTTTGTTTTTTTTCCATTAAATTACAAAGACTCAAGTATTCATGTGAGATGACTTGCTTTGGAGCATATATTTTTGTATTTTACTTGGAGCAGTGGCATTGTTTATTCAAATGGGCTGAAATTATCCTAATGGGTATGACCTCTACTACTGGCATTATCAAATTCCTCTGTACACTGTTTTTCCATCACTTAAAGCAAGTTACCCTTTTTTCTACTGCTTGACAAAGGGTTTTGATTTACAACCAGGCAGATTTTTGCAGACACAATGGGTTTGCAATACAATATCTGGGTAATGTCATTTTCTATTTAATGGTTTGGCTGAGAGGTTGTTGGAATGATTCAAAAAGGGCAGGCTGAAGACGAAGCTTTCAGCTGGTCAGCTTTGCCATAGTTTCATCAGAGTCTGTCAAAACATTCGGATTCCTTGTAGGTAGGTATTTGGGTCATACAATACATTACCTTGGGCCTGTCTATTTCAACTGTTGCTACTCATTTCAGATTTCACCTGCAATCTGAAGTTTAATTCTAAATTTTAAATATTGGGAATAGATTGACAGTTTGACCATGAAATCTCAGGCATTCAAGGCACTGACCATGTATATTGTTTAGACTGCACAGCTGATATGACCACCTCAGTATTTAAATGGTTTCTGTTATTAAACTCCTCTCTTTTGGGCACCTTAATCCTTGTGACCTTCCTTTTATTTTCATGAATGGATGGATCGTTCCTTTCTATGAAAAAAAATCAGCAGTATGAAAGAGAGAGCTCCTCTGAAGACCTTGATTCAGCCAGTCTAATACCTGCATAGTGTCTTGTAGTTTTGTTGAAGTTTAAGCTCCGTTTCATAAAGCCAAAAGTCCAGAGTACTTTTTGTCCGTACTGACTGGAGAGCCAGTCCCCTTCTCTGATAGGTCTCTACCCCGATACTCAGATAGAGAGGCAAGCAACTATAGTGTAATATCAAGGAGCTAGGGCTTCAGAAGAAGCTGTGCTGGGAATACAAGGTGTGACTGGGAAATTAAATACTACTTCATTCTGCACAGGGGCAGAGGTTGCAGTCCAGACGTCCTGATGCTGCAGCAAATATCCCACAATATTGACTGCATGTTTTCCACAGGAACTCTGGATCAATGCAGCCAGACAAAAAAAAAAAAAAAAAAAAAAAAAAAGAGCCTGAATCTCCTGGGCAAGGACAAAGTATCTTGAAAATCAACAGTGAGACCTTAAGGATATCTAGTCATTCAGCAAAGATGGCAGGTCATTATACCCTCTTTGGAAACAGAGCTATGCCTATAATGGAGAAAAGCATGACAAAATAAGTGTAACTTACTGTGTGAGAATTATTCACTTGAATGAAGAAAATACACTTATTTTCTTTATTCAGTTACATGCAAGCTAAATTTACATTGTGAAGGAATTTCTTTCATAGGAATTTCTTGTCATCACACAGTAATAAAGTACAAACAATTTCTTGCTGTGGAAATTTCTTCTTCCTTAGCATGATCATATTTATGTGAATACAAAAGTCCAAAAAATGTCACTACACCTCTTTATTAACTTTTTAGTTATATTCTAATACCCGAGTCAAGAATAAACTGTTTTAAGTAATTAGCAAAAACACTCATTTTTTGACATAGTACATGGGAGCTAAGCAGATAGCTCCTCAGCTCTAGGAGACTGTGCAAAGTGATTTCATTCTTTATGTTTGATACTCTAGACATGCAAAAGCTCTTAATTTAACAACCAGAATGATGGAAAGTAAGATGATTGCACTGGCCCACACGTATAATATTTCACATGGAAGGTAATTGTTTTTCATTCTAATTTCTATAGAATATCACAGACTTAAGAAATGCAGGCAGTAGCACCAGAAGATCATAAAAAAATAAGTCAAGTGAAAAGGAATTGTTTTCCTAAAGATCAATTCTAATAGTCCATCCATGCAATAGACAAGAAAAGATGTAAAGAGGAATAAGAATCACTCCTGCTAGATAAAGCAATGCCTTCACAAAACCTCCTTATAGTTCAAATGTAAAATATATTAGTCATGATTGTTCTCAAAGAAGATAAATTAAACAACAACAAAAAAAATAAAAATAAACCAATCTGGCTCTTCTGGGACTGATTAAAATAAAATAAAATAAAATAAAATAAAATAAAATAAAATAAAATAAAATAAAATAAAATAAAATAAAATAAAATAAACATTTCTTCAAATACTACATAGTTATTTCCTTAAGAGATTTGTGCACTTGGTACTCTATTTTTGGATTCATTTTATTTTTCTTTTTTAGGAAGCACTAACCAATCTAGGAAGAAAACCTTTCAAAAGAGTTATTTATACTCAAACTTCAGAGGATAAAAACAATGAAAAGTGCAAAAATCAACTCAAATATCTTCAGAAATAATTTAAGTCTCATGTCACTGCTGACTGACAGCTCTAATAAATTCCTACATTTTAAGCAGACTTACATTTCACATGCATTTGCTCTCCATTCCTGAGCAGAGTGGAACATCTATTGTCAAATGCATAAAATAACATTAGAAATGCAAACTTAATGTAGCCAATGGTAATGTGTTATTTAAAACTTATGAGCCTGAATAAGGGCTTATTTTCTCCAAATTGAAATTTATAGTTTCATTTTAAAGTGCTAACTTGAATATTGATGGGCTTTAGGCATGCTGTTATAAAATCAGAATGAAAAACAAAGCAAGTAACTACCAGGCATAAAGCTGCTATTATGGTAATATATGGAAACTTATATAAAAAGTGGATCCTAGTTACCTGTACTAATAGCAAAAAAACACACAGTAAAAATTGTGCAATTGGTATAAGGAAGTCATACTTTCCTGTGGTGTATGTCAAATAATTACATATTCTAGGTTTAGAACCCCAGTCTTTGCCCAATCTGTGGCTGGAGAGAAATTGTGAAAATGCTATTCCACCAGAAAACTGATAACAGCTTATTAATAATCTCACTGTCCTTTTGAAGCTCTTTTGATATTTTGTCTCCAGATCAACTCTGATCAGTGAAAACAAAGAACAAAAAAAGTGTTTTTCACTTGCTTTCTGATACTAGATTTTCTTAATGCTCGATGATTATATCATATATGGTTATAGAAAAGTTAACTAAATTTGCATTAAATACAAATTTTTTGTAATTGCAATAGTGAAAAATCTCTAGGTTATTGTTTCCACTTCATTTATTCAAACATAATTTTGAGCCATACGTAGGTACCTTAGAAATAATATCATACAGCCCAGGGCATACAAACATACTAACTTGAAATTCTATAGCACTTGTCATCTCTTGATGCAACTATTTTATAGCAAAATCAATAGTTCATAAAAAGCTTCTGGTGCAAGTCTTTATGATAGAAAATTATTATGATGATTAGGAAAATTATTCTTAGGAGTTACGCAATGTTTCTAAAATCATAAAATTTGTTCAGTTGCTGAATCAAGAACTAAATTCAGTCTTCCAAACCCAATGCATGCAATTCACTCCTGCAGGTGTGATTCTTCACAATAAAAATGCTAAACTCCATAGGTTGAAAACTCAGATCCACTGCTTCTTAATTTAGGCATTAGGGAAACTAATGGGGACTAATCAGCATGTGCTGATTAGTCAGAAATGGGAACAGAGTGTTGGAAATTGATTACAGTAAAATTGGCCTATTGGCTTAGAAACTGCAGAAACAGCTCTGTCTTTTATTTTATTAGTTTTTATTATTATTATTTTTACAAATATACCTTCAATACAGCTGAGTAAGGATGATTAGTTCAAAGACTTTACTTTCCATATCCCTTCTTTCTATCTGTGAGAGAAATAGCTTGTAACACTGCTTTTCCCTTTTGTTTATAAATCTTACTTTTCCAGGTTAGCTTTAAGCAGAACTGTTTTCAGATTTAAAGCTGATTCCTATGTGCTTTTTGAAGCATGCCTCAGCTCTGCTCTATTGTCTTGCTCCTTGCTAGGAATATGCTGATATTTTTTGTAGGTGCTATTTATGTCAAACTATTACCATATTGTTTTGGGGCAATAGATATTTCTCCTTTCTCTGAGCTTGGCCACCACTCAAGGTATTGTTTGTTTGTTTGCTTGCCTGCTTGCTTGCTTGCTTGCTTTTTGTTTGTTTTGTGTGTGGGTGTCTTTAAGGAGAGAAATTCCATGAAACATAGATAATAACTCAGGGAAGGAATATATTCTCAAACAGTCCAGCCCAACCAGAATCAATCTTAGTTTGTCATGGGCTACGGGATTATGAGAGATGTAAGTGTGAAAATCAAGTTAATTCTTTAGTAATAATTTTGGTGTAGCTGTGTAACCTGGCTGTGTCTGTATGTACACCCAGTTCACCTGAATCATTAATTCAGTCATCCGAATAGAGATTTTGGTCACATATATAGATAAGGTAATGGATTGGTTTGGGACAGGGGGGGGGGCAACTTGAAACTAGGCTGAACATTTGCAATTAAGAAACCAGCTGTTACAGAAAAGCTTCAGGTGGCAACTTTTGGTCAGTTCTAGAAATTTCCCGAGGCAGCTCCTGCTATGTCATATATGATTAGTATGCTTAAATGCATTGATTAACATACCTGGCGGAATGTCTGGAGGCTGTCCTCCATTCTTGCTGCTGCAAAAATAGTCAAATTTTGCATTGATAAGACATCTGTAGATGACCAATAGAACTTGTTGCTGCAGGAAAGAACAGTTATCTCAACGTAGTTAAGACACTTAAGTGCAGTGTTGTGTAAGGTAAGACAGGGGTTGCTGTGTAGCAACATTGCCAGTAGAGCAAAACGGTAACAGTTTGCAGAGCGTCTCCCAATCCAGCTGAAGATGCTGCTCCAAGAACCCTTGCAATGCAGGGACAGGACAACCTTTTGGTACAGGACAGCAGTCAAACATTCTGTTCAGATATGATTTCCTGTTTGTCAAGATTTATTATGTACTATCTGCCATCTATTACATTAATCACATTAATCACTTACATTAATCACTTAAAACGTACTTTAAAGTGCATGTAAAAATATTAATAAATATAAATTAAAATATTAATAAATAAATATAAATAAATAAATTAGATTATACAGTATTGGTGCACACAAATTCCTTAACTAATGTAACCTTATGACAATAAGAATAACAGTTACCATACACTTCCTTAGTACACAGTATAGATTCAAGGTAGGAGAAGATTCTTCTAAACCTGAACGCAGCCAAGTTTGTCTCATTACTTATGCTTATTTCCTATAGACATCTAGTTATGACCTAATTTGCTTCTTATTATTTAGCTATTTCTACAAGTGGTTCTTAAATTATTTTACAAAACAAAACAGAACAACAACAACAACAACAACAAAAAAGCTGAAAAAAAAAGCTGAAAATGATGATTTACAAATATATCTTTTATGAACAAGCTTGATGTCAATTTTATTTAAGTCTGTTTAAAATATGAAGAGGAAAATACAGACAAAAGGATACTCCAGCTAGAAGCATCATATTCAGGAAAGTATTAATGGGTGGATGTATTTTTTTAATGTCTTAACCTAGTCTAAAAATTAAAAACTTCATCCAGTTTCCTACCTTGATTTCTTAGTGCTGCTTACTCAACTGAGCGTTTGACAATAAATTATCTGTCAGTTATTAAGGAATGTTCCTGTATTCATTCCTTAGCATCCACATCAATTAATTAAATACCTACCTGGATATCTTAGTATATCCACTTTTTCATTTCCTTTTCTCTTAAATTTTTGTATCATGTTAAAACTTCAAAACTTGCATGGGAAGACCAGGTATTCTATTCACAAACAGTGCAAACGTAACTGCTCTGCTTCTGTCTCATTATTCCAAAGTTTTTACAAGTTTAGGAAGCTCCAGAGCTCTGATGGGACACTCTAGCAATCTGGCAGGACCTGATTGGATTAGGTTTGTGGAAACAACAGCTTTTTGACAAGTTTGAGCCAGAGTCTGCTGGTAAATAGCAGGGAATTTCTGAAAGGTCTGACTTAGATAGAATAATTGTATTTAAGTGTTACTTTTCACATTGGAAACATTTTAACTATTATGTTATCTTTAATTTTTGGTCAGTGGATTTTTAGGTAGAAACTAAAATGTCATGACATGCTTTGGGTTAACATTGACCTGACTGCTGTTTCAGGGAAAACATCACCACTCAGACTGTATCTGATAGAAAGCAGTGGAGACGACTTCTCTGGAGTTTATTTTCAGATAGGTCTAACTTTTCTGTTTCTCTTTAGCCATTTTAGATTGTTAACTTTTATTGGTACCACACAGGCACCAATAGAAGTGTCAGAATTGCTGAATGTTTACAGTAATCTGCAGAAGCACAGGGAAATGTCTACTAGAACCTTGGCTTGGTCTCTGCTTGCCATAGTTCCAAAACCCAGAATTCAGTCTTGTGTCAGAGCCAATCGCTCTTCCATTTATATACAGAACATTGCTTAAATTACCAATAAGTCAACAACTTGAAACTTAGATCTTGAAGTGTATAGCACGCCTCTTTGTAATATGTGGGAAAGGTTTGCTTTTAACAGTGGAAGAGACAGATGCTATAAGAACAGGTTCTAAGAGTGATTGCAAACCTCATTACTTTTTCTGTGTTTCTGATTTATAATTCTAACTCATTTATGGCAATAAACTATTAAAATAAACTAAATAACTAAACTAAACTAAAAATAAAATAAAATAAAATAAAATTAAAATCCTTTATATAAAGTCTTCAGAAAACTATGTTCTTTAAATGGGTATAATACACGTAACGCATACTTCATAATAATGAATTTTAAAAACTATTGGTTTATTTTAACCCAATGAAAAGCAAGCCAGTCCCAGTACATTATAATTATGAATTGTGTATCTGGCTTCTTCTGTGACCTACTGAAATATTTATAGTGGACAGAGAGAAGAGGCAGTCATAACTGCGAATTCCTGCAGCTAGGGACATCTCTGTCACTGTGGGCTTTACTAAGACAGCTCTGCCCTAATTTAATCTGACTTTGAATATGTGCAAATCACAAAGAAATGTGAACTGACTACATTCTGAGAAAATCAGCAAAGACAGAAAATCATTGCAGATTACTGTGTTATCAATATTTTACTTAGTCAGGATTAAATAACTTCAGAAAATTATAAGATGGGTTTCAAGAAATTTATTCAATTTCCTTGATACACAAAATACACAAAATCTGAGCAGAATTTGAACATGTTGTTTTTTTTATGTTAATTCACCTAACATGAAAGACACAATTAAGTGTCTAAACTTACTATGAGTGGACAACGTAAATCTTTATTGTTGTTATAAATAATGTCTAAAAACATTTGTAATATTCACTGCTTCCTATCTGCTGTATACTAATATTTTGGGCCATCACACTAGGAATTCATTAACAATGACATGACTGTGACCTTGAATTCAGTGATCAATGTCATGATACCATTAAAGTCCTTCCTGATACCCAGAAGCAAAAGGGTATGCTTTGTTCCAGCCTCAGTCATCTTCTGAAATCCCCACGGTGATGGCTCAAAAGTTTGGGATGTTTTCATATTTCTTTTAGTTTTAAAGGAAACAGGAAGTCATCTACAACCTTGACCTCTGACAAGCTGAGTTCCCAATTTGATTAGCTTAAGGCCAAATAGGGTGTCTTTCAAAGTCTTTTCTGGATATAATTTTCTGGAATAAAATTTTGCATGAGCGGAGGAAAGCACAATATATTTATATATAAAAGTGTCAGTTATCATTCTTCCTTGTGTTGGATCACTTTGATTATTAATATCAGCAGTATCTGAGATGGCTGTGCCAATGCAGGAATACATGCTTCAGAAACAGAAAAAAGATTTTAATCAAATTAAAATGTCTAAGACTGATGGTAATCACTTTCAACACAGAAGTTCAAAATGCACAAGAGGAGTGTGCTGGGCTTTTTTTTTTTTTTTTTTTTTTTTTGGGAGGGGGGGTGTTGTTTGTTTTTACTTTTGTCTGTTTGTTTTTTTTTTGATGGATGACTGCACACCTACTTAGAAAAAAATATCATTGTTGATTTTGTCATTTCTACCCACAAGGCATGCTAAATCTCCTAATATAAAATATGAATTAATAGGAAATCTTGCTATCAGTCTTAGCTGTCTGTTAGGTTTCTTTGGTTGTTGGTTGGTTGTTTTTTCCTGTTATTGTTTAGAAAAGGTTGCATAGTCTTTCACAGCTTACTTTTACCAGGGAATTTTTATTCTGTGATAATATTTAATCTTTTCAATATTCTTTGTAAAAATGAAATGAAATCCATCTGCATTTGTCAGGTGGGAAGTGACTGCTAAGGCATTATATATACCTCTGAATTGCCTTTGTTCTGTCTGTGTCTCAGAAAAACAAACAAACAAAACAACAACAACAACAGAAAAGCTCTGAAAGGATACACAGATGTTTTTCTTAAAGAAAGTATTAGGTGTTTCCAGAAAACACTGTTGGGTTAAACCTTACAGTAACTGTATGAAGAATTTTGAAAAACCATAATTAATAGTTTCCAATCAAAATTCAAAGAGATAGTAACATGTAAGTCTTCCAATTCAAAAGAAAATTAATGCACACATAAACTATTATAAATAGCATCAAATATAGTAAACCATATTTGGAATACTTTGTTTAAATTTTAAACACAACCTTTTGGTAGGAATTACTGATGATATTATGTCCCTCAAAGTTCCTCTGTTCATTGTGATTACATATATTCAAATATAAGTATTAGCATATATTTAAATATAACGTATTAAAATAATATTTACATTGTTAACTTTTAAGTGCATTACAATTAAACATACTCTCTTCTGATCTTATTTCAGAGCTAAAGTCTCAAGCTCCATGTAAGGTAGATCACTATTGCTTTATCATAGAATTATAGAATCAATAAGGTTGGAAAAGACCTCCGGGATCATCTGGTCTGACCATCACCCTACTACCAATGTCACCCTCTAAACCATGTCCCTAACTACCATGTCCAACCTTTCCTTGAACACCCCCAGCAACAGAGACTCCATCACCTCCCTGGGCAACCCATCCCAATATATGACTACACTTTTCTGAGGACAAATGTCTCCTCATTTCCAACCTAAACCTCCCCTGGTGCAACTTGATGCGATACCCTCTAGTCCTATTGCTGGTTTCCTGTGAGAAGAGGCTGACCCTCAGCTCCCCACAACTTCCTTTCAGGTAGTCGTAGAGAGCAGTAAGACAACAACAGCAATAACAGTTCCGTCAGGTGCTTCTCATAGGACTTATGTTCCAGGCTCTTCACCAGCTTTGTAGCCCTTCTCTGGACACATTAGAGGGCTTCAATGTCCTTCCTGTAGTGAAGGCCCCAAAACTGAACGCAGTACTCAAGGTGTGGCCTCACCAGAGCAGAGTACAAGGGGATGATCACCAGACTAGAAATCCTTTCTGTATGAGCCAAAAGTCATTCTCCCGAGTCATCCATACAGCAGTCTCCACTGTGATCAGAGCTCCCAACTTTGCTCAACTGGTCTTCACTTGCAGGCAAATGCCTAGCATGTGACCTGAATCATATATCAGGCAATGAGGGTCCAGTGCACACAACAGGCACCTCTTTTGGTCCTGCATGTAGCCACAGAGACTAAAGATCTTTCATTCCTGTAATCTAATCCCTGTCTCAGAGTTTGGTGGTGACTGGGTATGTCCTGTCAGAAAGTTCATCTGCAATAAAATCTTCAGATACAGCTTCAGAAGCAGCTACTGAGCCTATCAAGTAACAGATATACCTCTGTTTCTGGACCTGCCCAGCCCTCCTCACTGAGCTGTGCAGCACTGCATACCACATGCGTGCGGAGACATAGAACATCCCAGCTGAACATCCTGCACTGTCTCTACCTCTTGCTTCATATGCAACCCTTTCATTGGGTGGAAGCATATGGGTTACATTTCTATACTGTACCTTTCCTTATAATAATGCTGCGAAGCAAATAACTATGCCAGTGATGGGTACTTTGTTTGAAATACAAGAAGTAGTCTTTAACCAACAGCTCAAGCCAATTTAAAAACTCTCTTGCTTCTTGCTTTATAAGCAAACAAATAACAGAACAGAGTATTTCCAGACCATTTTATTACTTTGAGAGAGAGAAATCTGATTTCCATTGTCACCTATTTTTAATTTTTTTTTTAATTTTTGTGTGACTTTGCTACTAAAAAAAACTTCTACTTTTTTCAGGTATAACTTTCTTTTGAGGATTGGAGTCACAGATGACATAAAAAGACTTGTTGCTGGGATGTCAGTTAACACAAGTATAACTATGGGCTCAGCAACAACACTGGAAACCTTCTTGATAACCAGAAGCAAAAGGTACTGCAAATAATATATTCCTCATAGCTATTGCTATGTGAAGAAAACAGGACAGCATAATCTCTAAGTTGCCTCAGCAGTAAACTATACTTTTTCCCAAATCAATGCTCCCTGTGGCATCCTCTCTGTATTCCATGTTGATTTGTTCAGCTTACACTGTTTGAATTTCCTAATAATGACTGACTAGCAGGTGAGTGTTTTCGATAACTTGCATGACAGTCATCTTGGCCGTGTTGTTTAGAAATGTAACTACTTTTTGAGCTGCACAACTTCTGAGTTCCGCACAAGATTTGGGATGATGATTGTGATGGTGAATATTTCTAAGCTTGTCTTTTAACACTGTCTCTGAAAAAAAAAAAAAAAAAAAAAAAAAAAAAAAAACCAACAACAACAACAACAACAACAAAACAATAACAAAACCCAACTAACTAACTAACTAAATAAATAAGTGAAGAGTGGGAGGGAGGTGGGAAAAATAATAGCAGTGTTCAGGCCTGTAATCACAGCAGTGGCTGCCCCTGTCCGTGTCTAATGTAAGGGTTATGGAATATCATAATCCCTTCTCTGAGCTCCTTTACAGCAGCAATGATGACTAAATTTCTTGTGTCTTATCACACTGTCACAGACTGGAACTAGGAGAAGGAACTCTGAAGAAAACACAGCATGAAAACTAGAGAGCAGATGATCAGATTAGCTGCTATTGGATTTGTTAGCAGGGACACAATCTGACAGAAACAGGCTCGATTCCAAGGCCCATGGAGATTTAAACCATCAGCCCCCCCCCCCTTTATCCCTATAACAGCATTATTTATTTATTTTTTTAATATATATCCCCCTTCTCCACATAATACACATCCTTTTACCCATTTTAAGTCATCTTCCAAAAGGATGAGGTTAAGAGTTAACACTTCACAGGTTCCAGTGGTATCAGATGAGTTGATGGATTTTGAGTAAGAGAATCCATCAAAAATACCACAAAAAAAAAAAAAAAAAAAAAAAAAAAAAAAAAAAAAGACTGAAAAGCAGTATTCCTTTACTATTTAGTGAGATTTTCTCCGTTTTACAAGACATCTGCAATGGCACTGTACAGAGATCTGTTAGAATGTGTCCGCTGCTACTTACCTGATCCTTAATGCAGACCACATACTTTCCATAGTTGTACGGTCTGTCAAGCAGTGAGAAAAGACCAGTCATGAAAGGACAGATCCATCCCTAAAGATAGTGGGTACAAATCCCACAACATTAGGTAAAAAAATTAATCTGATGATGTGTGGCAGTTACCAGTTTACAAAAAGACTTGGAATATTATACTGCTTAAAATAAACAGTTCCTGTGTTCATGACAAATAGCAAATAGAGGACACTTTTCCACTCTTGATATCAAGTCAAGTTAGAAAGAACACTAACTAGAATATTGTAGTACAGAAACTGTAACATAGGAAATAAAACATACAAAGGAGAGTTTAAGGAAATATGCTAGAGGATGTAGTACTCAAAAAAAGGTACAAAAACTTACACAGAACAAGATGTCAAAGTGAAAAGTTCTAAAGAAAATAAAAAAATATATAAATTATGTAGACAAGTCCTGAATTCTGCAAAGACATATTCATAATGCACAAAAATGAACACATAATGTTGAATGTCATAGCTGCAGTTCTTTTGAGTGGATGAGTGCTATTCTGGAAAGACACTTCAAACTTTATGCTTTTCAGTGACAGCTAATATATATTTTTTAATGTAAACTGTTTTTGTTTTTGCTTTGTTTTGTTTTGAGATCAAGTGATCTGTATGTGATCTGACATTGCAAGATGGGTTGAGAAAAAGCTTAGATCCTTGGCTTATTTTGGTATATTCTTCAGTCAACTGATAGTGTCAGCATAAATTCTGAAGGATTTTTATTTATATTTCTTTTGGGGGGGGGGGGGGGGGGGGAGAAGGAAGGAGGAGAGAGAGGGGAGGACAGACAACATGAGTAGTAAAATTTTTAATTTGTCTCTTTTCTGAAACTCATGTGGAAACCTTATGGAAGGATGGTAGGTAGCTTTATTCCTAGATATGTGATGCATTCATTTTTAGACTTCTTCCACAGCCCATTTGAAAACTGAAAGTGTTCATTACAGCAAAGCCCAAAGACCTACATTTACAGGTTGTCAAGTCTGAATGAAAAATTCCTGAGAGCTATATTTACATAGCTGTTAGGATTTTTGTTTATTTGTTTTCTTGTTTTCCTCAGACATTGTCTTCCTTGTTTGCTTGCTATTGCCCTCATTAAATTAGAAGAGCAAAAAACCAAGGACTTGGATTTTAAGAACAGTAATCAACAATTTGGAGAAGGACAAAAGGAGAAACCTATTTCAGCCTTTCTTTTTAACTTATTAATTTTTAAATAAATCTAAGTTTCTACAGGCCTAATTCTATACTGAAAACACAATTTGATCAATTACTTAAGTTAGTCTGCATTAATATAAGGAAATGTTTGATTTTTGCAACATTCTTTTTACTGCTGGGGTGGACACAAAAAAGAATGCACAGTTGCCCCAAAGGACACAAGAAATATAACAGAGACCTTTAACGTCTGAGGCAGAAAGGGCATCACAGCACAATCCAATACTCTAAAGACCTCTAAGCACCACACATCCCCATATTTTAATTTAAAGACCATTAAGAAAGTCAAAAAAATTAATTGTAGAAAGAATATATGGTATTAAACTTTAAAACAATGCCTTTATAATTATTCTACCCATCTTCATTCAACCAGGATTAGATAAATTCAGGTAACTTTGATTTTGGCATATATCACCCTGACCAAAACATACGTGTACATATTACAAGGAAATACATGTACAGGATAATTGTATTCTAATACACTAGAGTAACACACATATGGATTATATGGAACTGTCTTTAATCAAAAGAGTGAATTTATTTTCATGAAGAACAAAAAGATGAGACCATGTTTAGCCCTTTCCAATTGCTCATCCAAAGTACACAAGCCTAATATTTTCACACTTGATATTTTCACAGTATATCTATTCTGGAAAACAATACCCCATTAAATATTGCATTAAAAAAGAAAATAATAATAATAATAATAATAATAAACAAAAACAAACAAACAAACAAAAAACAACAAACAGACTAAACAGACATATAATCTTTTAAAAAGCAGTCATAGAATTTATTCACAACCATTTTTCCTAATGGAAATATACTGAACTCAAGCCCAATTCAAGCTATCAGAAACATATAAAAATAATTTTATAACCTAAAATTCAGAAAGTATTTTCAGCACTCTGAGAATAAACAATGTTATTATTCTAACATGCTGATCTTGTCTCTCTTTATGGAGCCATCTGGAATTAGTTACAGGTCATAGAACTATTTGGACTTGTAGCAACACTTCGTACATCCGATAATAAGAATACCCTGCCCGTAGAGCTACTAAATCAAGCTCTCTGAGGTTCAATTTATCTTGAATTAATGCATAATATTTAATTGCTTCCAATAAGGGAAATTAAATGATTTATAGCAACAATTTCTCTAACAGTAGAAGTGAGAAACATCCTATGTTCCAGTGTAAGGGAATAGCTACATAGATGTGAAACACTTGCTGTATATCACAGTCACTCACAGTCACTCAGCTAATTTCACGTCAGATTTCTCAGACCTCTCTGAACGCAGTCCTTCTTGGACCAGCCTTTAGTTGTTCTGTCCTTCTCAGGATGGAAGCACAAAATTCTTCCCTGTCCAGATTGTGCCCTGGACTTGAGACCAGAAATATCAAAGTTTTTTTCAGGAGGTTCAGCTGTGATTTCCTGGGAGTAATGACAGTGAATGAATGACTTTGTAACACTCTTTTTATTTATCTATCTATCTATCTATCTATCTATCTATCTATTTATTTATTTATTATTAGATGAAGATGTATTTTATGAGGTGAAGAGAAAAACTTTTTAGAGGAAACCAGCCTTTAAACAATGGATGAGAACATATTCTTTTTCAGCTTGTGCCATAGTAGCCTGGGTCCTGGCTCTCTGCCAGCAGCTGATAAAGTGCTTTCAAATGCCCTACCTCGCCACAAACTTTCTCAGAAGCATTTGTCAGCTGATGAGTCTTCTTTAGTCTCTAGGACTTCATAAGGTAAAGTTTCTGTGTATTTACTGTGTATCTACAGACAGAATAAAACAACCTGTAAGCTGATTGGATGCCTTCTAAATACATCCATGCATTCTTCTGTGAGCATCCACTGAACTTTTTTTTTTTAATTATTCCTATTTTTGTTTTTGATAGTTGTTTTCATATAAGAAATTCTTGTAGCATACAGAAAGATAACTTTACACCAAAAAAAATCACACTTCTGTCTATCACTGTGGCAAAATCATAACATGAGACTGGGGCACAGAGTGAAAACAAGGGTGCAAATAGTTCACCAACCTATCCCTGCAAAAGGCAAAAAGTGGATGACTAGGAAGATGTACGAAAACAAAGTAAGTTTATAGAGATATGTTGACAAGTACTCTCTCGATTTTCAAAAAGCTTCCATTTTAGATATTTCCTGAACCAAAAGTTGTGTCCATATATTTAATAATCCTGAAAGGATTTCTTTTTATTATTTTTTTCCTGATGCCTCCTTGCAATTCCACTTAACTTCCAGCACCCACAACATTTTGTATATTCTCAGAAAGATTAATATAGACACAAAAAGTAACAGTTTAAATTCTCTTTACAGTTTATAAAGTACAACTGCAAAGAACTTATTTAAAGTAAGTCTAGGCAACTGAGAGTCAAGGTCTATGCTGTGAACATCTAAGTCAGCTAAGACGAATGCCAGCTTTTCTGTGAGTTACAGTTCTTCGGGGGCAGTGTCAGGTAAAACTTAAAATATAAAATTATTAATTAATTAATTAATTAATTAATATAAAAATTAATTTTAAACATAAAATTAATCCTCACAGCTGTTCCCAGTTCCCAATTAAATACAAAACTTATAGGAAAGTCAATAAGGAATTTGAAAAGGAATTGTATCTTTATAAAGTCCATTGACTCAAAAATATAAATGTCCCTCTTCTCTGAGATAACTGTCACTACATAAAAAGTATGGTATTGATGTTGACAAAACAAAATTTTCTTCCTGCAAAAAAATCCCAGTTGAATAGTCATAACACGACTCAATGTTCAATAATTTCGCATATGCTTTTATTATATATATATAACTGCCATTTTTATCATATATTCAGTTTAAATTATCACAATGATATAATACTCTGAAGCTACTTCTTATGTTAACATCTGCTACATAATAAGAAAACTAATGACATGCTCCCAACATTTGACTAAATTTACAAAGGCAGTATCAAGTTCATAAAATCACCTAGGTATCTTAATCACCTAAGTTTGAAATTATGTGTATCTTTGCTAAGAATAGAGAAAAAAAAAAAAAAGTGTATCTTTTTTTCTGCAATTTTGTTTACATTACAGTTGTTTACTCTCAAAATAAGTGCCTCACAGCCCCAAATAATTCCATCCTTCATTGCAACAGTGAAGTTGGAATAAGTTTTACTAATACGATAGAATATTTCTATTTTTTTTGATTACTAGAAAAAAAGGTAGCTAGATTCAGTATTATCTGAAAAGAAAGCTCTTTTATTTTCTAAATGGTATACAGAGTGTATTTTTTCCAGGTTTTCAATTTATAATTCAAGCTGAACTGTCCAGTTTCAGTTAAATAACATTTAGTGGAAAAATTTCAAATGAATAAAAAGTATCTCAGAACTACTACCCTAGGTTCACTGAAAATTATCTTGGGATGGACTTCTCCTTTGTGAGAACAGGCAAATTTTGGAGGTGTCAGATGCCTGGAGACATGGCTGTCCCAGTGCTACCCTGCTGCTGGCTGGGGCAATGAAATGGGCCCTGGCTGTTGGGCCCTGCCCTGACAGATCTATGGCGAGCACCCCAGCCTTCACAAGGCCCTGAAAATTATAAGACCTAGGTTCAAGATTCTTCCTCATTAAAATTCCTTAGCCCCTTCAATGTGTATTTACAGGGAATGGGATATCCTGTCTAAGCCAAATTTTTCATCATATTCCATGCTATCCTTTTAAACTACTCAAAAAGTGTGTTTAACAAGGTGGGTATAGAACTACTGCCTCTGGAGATGTTCTTTACCCAGGAATGCTCTAAAATAAGTGCCACACACCTCAAAATGATTATCTTTAAAAGATCATCAATATACCTTTATATCTTCAATTTCTAATGCTCCCATTTTTGAGCCAGTTCAACTCTTCAAATCTGGCTTTATGAGATCTGCAAGACAGGACATACCCAGCTGAAAATGTCCTCAGAGCTTCCCAAAAGCTGCATGCCTTTTTCCAGGTTGTTTAAAATGTTACGGAGGAAGCCCTGGAAAGAAGCAAACCTACCTTGGGTTCTTTATTTTATCCCCTTTTATATATCAAACCAGCAAAAGCAGGTTCATGCAGCTACAAGATGAGCCAAATAAAATAATATAAAAAAGTAGGCTAGACAGAAAGAAACAGAAAGTAAGAAAGAAACAGAGAGAAAGAAAAAAAAAAGAGAGAAGAAATAAATGGGGGGGGATGTGGGGGGGGGGGGGAAAGAAAGAAAATGAGAGAATTTGAGAAAATGAAATGAGAGAAAATGAGAGAAAATAAGAGAGAGAGGAACTAGAAGGGAAAGAGAGAAAAAGGTAAATGAGAACAGAAATTCAGAATGAAAGGCAGGAAGAGGGAGGGAGACGGAAAGAGGAAAAGAGGAAGAAAAAGATAATTATGTAATAAAGAGGCCGTAGCAATGGTATGAAATTCAGGAAGGGATGATAGAAAGTAACAAAAAGCTGAAAATTATGAAGAAAATATTCCTGATACATAGTTGAAAATGTTTCTGAAAAATATTTAGGCCACATCTTCATTTTATCATCTGCCCATCCGTATTCCTTATGAACTTCAGAGCTATTTCCCTCCAAGGAAGAAGTCCTGGCTAACCCTTTGCACAAAACTTTTGTTCTTGCCCACTGCTCTGTTCCAAACCAGGTTGCTGAGATTATTTTTAATAACATGAGGACAGCAAGGTTAGACCGGTGTTTTAGCATTCAAAGTGCTGACTGCAAAGAGGTTTTTATAAAAGAATACTGGAAGTTAGAAGTGGCGTTGCATGTTATTTTCTCAAATTTGTGCAGGAAATGTGCTGACAAAAGATTTCAGAACATTAAAAAATATGTTAAAACAATTTCTTATGCACCCAGTGTGAAATTTAAATGAAATACTTATCAGGTGAGGATAAATTGAGCTGTCATTTTTCCTGTAATGCAGAATAAACAAAAACTTCAGATGACATCACTGTGTTTTATAAAATCTAGAACACTTAAGAGAGGCCAGTCTGGATCATTTGTTTCTTTAGTCTGAAGATTGACAAGTAAATAAAACCTTTCATTTTTTCTTTCCATCAAGAGCTATTTCTGAGAAGTTTGCATAAGTTTGCATAATAGGTTTGCTATAGATATCTGTTAATTTTACAAGCTAATCTGTCAGTTTTCTGTTGCTTTTAACATGTTAAAATATGTACACTAACAAGAAAAAAAGTATTAACTCTTTAAGCTGTTCAGACTACTGGTCATAATCTTGAGAGACTGCAGAAAGACAAATAATTGTGAGCATATATAACTAAAACTCCCCATACCTAACTCACAGACAAAAAATGTCTCCTACAGAAGGAACAAGATAAAGTGTTGCCCACATAACAATCAAAAATAAAGGCCTTTGAATGTCTTACAGTCAAAATCTCACATTTTACCTTAATTCTTTTTTTTTTTTTTTTTTTTTTTTTTTTTGTGATCACTCTCACTTCATAAAGGTTTTCACTCTTGTTTTTCCTGCATAAGCTTATTTCTCTGAAAACATTAACAAGAACATATCAAGTAAGCTTAAGCAAGCAAGTGTCACAGACATCGCTTAGTTCTCTTGTCCATCAGAATTAGTATATCACTTCTTGAGAGGACTATCCTACAAAGAATGAAGATCAGGCAATCCTGCAAAAAGTATAAAATTTATTTGTATGCCCAAAATATTAAAATTAGACACACATTGAACTCATCTCTGAATGTCTTGAAGGATTCTCAGTCCTCTTTTTATTTTTTTTTTCTTGTTGTGAGACTCTGAGTAAGGAGTTTCTAACATTTTCCCATTCTTAGCTGCAATTTGTAACAGAACATAGGGGTTTTTCTACATGCAGTTCAAACACCAAATTAGCTAAATGGTTTAGAAAGCAGTGTAATGAAAACTGTGATCCATGCTGACTCGTACTTCAGAATTAAAAGAAGAATCCACCGATTAACTAAATTAATTTTGGCAGGTTCTTTGCCGGGATTTCACCCATTCTGAAAACAACCTTGAAAATGTAAATTAGCATCATTTGATCAAATCTTCTTTTGTTTGTAGACTCATTAAAATAATGGAAATTGAAATCTGCAGTAAAATTCATCAAAACTTCACCTTAAAGTTCTGGCAGGAACATCTCAATGGCTCATTTCACCTATCCTAGAATTTATCTGAAAAGATTTATCTGAAGTAGGAGAAATAGCAGAGGCTAGATCACATGTAACTCTAATCCTAGACAAAGAAAAAAAAAAGAAAACAAACAAAGAAAACAAACAAACAAACAAAAAAACAACACACTGTTTCACTCCTGATCATTTTAGCCACAACATTACAACATTCAGCTGATTTTCTTATCTCACAGTCCTATAATATTTTGGTTTTGGGGGAAGTCAAATAATCTTCAAGTAAATGACAAAATTTCCCACTGATAACGTCTGAACTCAGGCTCCACAGACATAAAAGCAGTTTTGGTTAAACTTACTTCACAGAGTACAGCATTTACAATGTATCTCTGTCCACTTTTTTATTAGTGCACCTGGGTTATGTTTTTTCTGTTTAAAAAAAAAATAAATCATGCTGGTCTCACACTAAATATTCCAAATGTCATGGATGTTATGGTCCACTCAAATTTTTGAAATTGAATCCTGTCTGAATCCTGGTTTTGCTGTCAGATGTTCTGTGACATAGCTTGTTAGCTCCCAGATATGAAATGCAGTTGGTAGAAATAAGGTTAGAAGAACAGTAAGAGGCTCATGCCTTCCCATCTTCATAGAAGCTGCAGAAGACAACCCACATATCTTCCAGCTACCCTATAACTGGTAGGCCTTAGAGGCTCAAAGACCGAAGACTGGTTTTGGGTATCACTGCTTCTGGAGAGAGATGGTTGTAGATACTGGCCTACCATGGCCAGGACAGGGATATAAGTAAAGTAAATACTTACTTTAAGTGGAAGTCAGAATTCTGAGAAATACAGGGTATATTTTTCCCCATTTTATGTATACAGCTATATGAATATTCATGTGATTCATAGAATCATAGAATATCTGATTTGGAAGGACCCACAAGGATCGTTGAATCCTACTTCTGGGTCCCCAAAGGACAACTCCAAAATAAACAAACAAACAAACAAACAAACAAATAAATAAATAAATATCATACCATGTGTCTGAGAGCATTGTCCGAATGCTTCTTGAACTCTGGCAGTCTCTATGCTGTTAACAATTTCCTGGGGAGCCTGTCCCAGTGCCCAACCATCCTCTTGGCAAAGAACTTTTTCCTGATATCCTGCCTGAACCTCTCCTGTCATGGCTTCAAGCTGTTCCCTTGGGTCACCAGAGGGAATAGGTTAGTGCCTTTCCACTCCCGCCCCCATGAGGAAGCTGTAGACTGTGATAAGGTCTGCCCTCATTCTCCTCTTCTTCAAGCTGAACAATCCAAGTGATTTCAGGTGCTTCTCATATGTCTTCCCCTGTAGACCATCTTTGTTGCCCTCCTTCGGACACTCTCTAAAAGTTTTATTTCTTCCTTATACTGTGGCACCAAAAGCTACACACAGTACCCAAGGTGAAGCCATACCAGTGCAGACTAGAGATGGACAATCACCTATTTATTAACATTAGAGGTACCAGCTCATAGTTGCTCTATTCCTTTTTTCTTCTCTTGAGTTTTTGAATGTCCCAACACAGCATTTATAAAAATCAGCAAGTCCATACAAGATAGAGAGCCTTCATTGAATAAATCCTTATATATGAATCTTGTGTAAGCCATTCACAACTAATTGAAATTTCTGCAAAATCGACTGCTTTGACTAACTAAAAAGATAACATTATATAATTTGATTTTGTTTCTGCTACAAATTTTACACTCCGGTCATCCCTATGAAATGTTGTATCTATGAATACATTGACCACTAAACCTCTTTGATAGTGTATTTATGGAAAACTAACATAAAAGAACCAGAAAAGCAAATGAAATATGCATAATTACAATGAAATATTTTTGGAGCTTTCCTTTTTCAATTTTTACCTAGTTTTAACTACACCCTGCCTTGACTATCACCTTTGTACCAAATATTTAATTACATGAAATATAAATTACTTTTAAGCCCTGAAAATAGTTAACATTTCATTACATACTCTGTCATTTAGTTCCTGGTTATTAGCCAATAACATATAGAGATTGTAGATGATCCCATGGTTATGATATTTTGTGCATGTTGTCTTTAGACTAGGTAGTTGTCTAGCAGGGTTCTAGAAAAGATTTTTTTTTTTTCTCCAGGTTTTCAAAGTTCTGAGATGTTGAACAGCTATTGATTTGTATTTGCACTTTGTTGGTGGTGCTGGGTGTTTGTTTGTTTGTTTGTTTGTTTCCTTACTCCAGAAAAACATCTGTGTGCTGTTAAAGAATTTTCAAAGCTGAGTGAGCTCCAGTTTTCTGCTTAGTTGCCAAGACATCTGTAGTGACCAGCACTGTGAACTTAGAGATATGCCAGCAAAAAGTACCACCTCAGCATAAACAAGTTGGTCAATAAGTTAATGGCATGAATCAATGAGAAAGATTTGGGAGAGATCTTAATTAAAGAAACAACTGCTGATACAAATTATGTTTCCAATGTATTGATGTAGCAGAGGGCATGAGGTTGAATGGAGATGAGTGCTGATCAATGCGTTTAACATTTGCATTCCTTTTCATCATAAACCAGCTCTCTTCATCCATGTGCATACAGGCACGCACACACACAGACACACATCACTACTACCAGGACCTCAGAAGGGCTTTGGTTTCTTTGTCTTTATTGATCCCTGTAGCACTCCTCTGGAGGCTATTACAGTTGCCTCACTTTACAAGGTGAAATGAAGGTCTCACACAGAAAAGATGATGCTCATTTCTTTAGACTTTCCTGGATGTGATCTCAATGCTTTAAATCAGTAAAAAGAACTTTGCCTCTCTGTGAATATCATAACCATTCTGTAATGTTCAGATATAATAAGGAAGTATAAATGTAACTTTGGCAAACAAACAACAACAACAACAAAAAAAAGATAATACTCCCTAACACAAAAGGACAAATGTGTTTGCATGCATGTGTGTGTGTGCACATTTAAGAGACACACAGACAGACAGACAGAGGAAGAGAGAAACAGAAAGAGCATTCTCCAGTGGCTGAACGGCACTAACATCCAAAGTCAATAGATGGTTTCCCCAAGTGATTCAATCTGAGACACAGTTTAAAGAGACATCAATCTGTGATGTCAGCAATGCTCAGCATATAGCTAATGGAGCTTCAAAAGATCAATATTCAAACTTGTTTTCTTTTCATGCTGGAAACTCACACCACTGCAACATCTTCTGCTAGATGCAATGTACATATTATATTATTATATTAAGCACTTTTATCACTACTATTCACATTTATGTTAGATCAGGATCAGATGTTGGTGGGTTTTTTTGATTATTTATTTATTATTATTTTTTTTTACTTTGTAGGCCTTTATTCCCTAGAATGCAGGAAAGTAATTTAAACTTTAGCTCAGCTGGTAGC
This sequence comes from Aythya ferina, assembly GCF_964211825.1. Classification (NCBI taxonomy): domain Eukaryota; kingdom Metazoa; phylum Chordata; class Aves; order Anseriformes; family Anatidae; genus Aythya; species Aythya ferina. The sequence goes on from NC_140297.1 coordinate 95,322,316, forward strand.
CATGTAATTCATCTTATTTTCCTGTCAGGTTTTATAATGAAGTCAAAAGCAATCCTAAACTGGTGACATAATAATATAATGCTGTGTAGTAATGATTATATTGGGTCCAAAAATATGTTTTTACTACATACACAAATTGAAGAAATAGAGCAATTTCAATTATCATCATCATAATAGAAACCCAGAGCAACAATACTAAAAGTATCAGATAGGAAAAGAAAGAACTAAATTTTTAGCTAACTACTTATGTCATGACCAAGATGCAGTGAAAAAAATTAAATAATGAAAAGGTTGAAAAGTAACTTTCAACAAAATACCAATTTCCTGTAGTAGAATATTGCTGGGTGTTTCATTAGTTGCTTGTAAGAAGACATGGGAAAACCAGGTCAATTTAAGAGAATGAAGTCATTAGTAATATTGATATTAGAACTGTTCTAAAATAATTTCCCATCTACAGCTAAACTGTACTATGTATCACACTGATTAACTCTACCGACATATTGCAATATATGCAAACTCACTGAATATACAGTAAAATGATTTAAATATTAAGTAAGCCCACAATTCCAAATGTTAGTTCAAAGACTCGTAGAATTGGAATCCCACTCTAATCAGGCTTTCCCACTTCCTTCTCCCACAAGAAATAAAAGAAAAACAAAACCAAGTCAAATTAAGTTGTTAAATGGTTTAAGGATTTGATATCTTTTGCTGTTAATTTAAAGGGCTGAGCTGCAGCTCATTTCTTTTCATCTTTATAGCAAAGCACAGGGTGACCCCAAGGGTCAGTGAGGATTATCTCTGTGTCTTTCCATTCCATCTTATATTATTAGTTTACACTGCAAATGAGAAACTGATGTCAGAAATATGCCAAATGTTATTTATAAATATAGAAGAAGCCAGGGTGAAGTCTGATAGGTCTGTGGCTTAGCATGCAAAGGTCTCAACAGCAATTAGTAACTGAGATGCATCCACTGTAAGGTGGAAACTGTAATCTAAAGAGCAGAAAATATTTTATTAACATGTTGATAGTTTACATGAAATACAATTCTGGAATGTTAAACAGTAACAAAATATGAAATGGATTGGTGACCCTATAATCAAAAAAGTCAAATTGCTAGAGCAATGTCTTCAGTCAAAAAGAAATACTGAACTCATTACTACTCCTAAATTTTAAGCTGACTCACATTTAGTACAAAGTTACTTGATTTTATCACATACAGTTTTTGATTGATCTTCTAATATATTTTTTTTTGACAGCTTTTACGATTAAGGACTTTAATTGAGCAAAAATATTGTAAACGGTGTATACAAGAAGATGTGGATTTTTTTCTGTTAGTGAAAAGCCACGCTAGTCATACAATGACTTCGGGTTATTTAACATTCAGGATAAAGACTATAAGATACAACACTGTTTCCTTACCTTACAACTGAAGACTGGAAAAAAAAACAACAACATTATATTCAGCATTGGAAGAACAGCCCAAAAATAACCAAGACAGAATTTAACATTTAAATATTTTAGGCAGAAATGGACTGTTAAGAAAATGAAAACGCAAACTGGTTAACAGGCAATAATCCGTGGGGAGGAGAAGCATAGCAAAACCCACTGTGTCTTTATCATTGTTATTTAAAAGGTAATGTCTTGGTATGAGAGACTTTTTATGAAAGATATGTGTTCCAGTTTTTATGCTCATCACAAGTTACTGAGAAGATGTGTTTGATAAATATGTTATGTTTATGTGATATTGCCTTATATTACACTAATAAATCAGAAAGCATGAAGGTCACACATTTGAATAAAGATGCTGGCTTTGTAGCATGTCTTTCTTTTTAACCTAGTCTGTAATGAAGTTAGAAGTTAATGAAGTGCTGTGACACACAGAGGACACACACACACACAGGCTGATCATTAAGGCAAACACAGCAAGTGAGAGATGTCATATACCTTGTGACGTTCTGTCCATTACCACCAGAAAATAAACTTAATAATAATAATGACTTCAAAAATAAAAAATGTCTAAAATCTTTGTATATTAAAAAAAAAAAAAAAAAAATCTAGTCATTCAAGTGACCAAATCTCAGAATCTTCCACTCAAATTTCATTCCAGACAAAGTGTTTCTCTCTTTACCTTTGTCTTTAGCCTAGATCAGTCTGCATACAGAGAGAATAATAGGAGAATAAGGAGAATAGGAGTCTTTAGTATAATCTTCCCTGACTTTCTAATTGATATTTGTTATATTTTGAACCCCACATTATATAGTATTTACTGTATCGTGTGTACAGAAATATCATCTAAGTTTGTAGATTGGTAAATTCATTTCTCTTATATGTTTTAATGATTAATTCTCTCCCAGTTCACATCTCAATATGTAATTGCTGCATTATAAACCAAATAAAATCAAATAGTCTAGGTTCAGAATAAACTCTGGGGTGGGAATGAGCAACCGGGAATGGGGAAAGAAAGAGTTTGAACTTCTTCACTGAGTTATGCTGTTGCCAAAACCAGTGGCCCACGGCACTACTCCTTCAACCCAAGTGTCCCTCAGTGATTACCTGCACAAAGTACTCTCCAACAGTGTCATTGTCATTCCCCTGGATTGTATGATAATTTTATAAAAACAACTTGTTCAGTTTTATTTGACAACATTACTACATGTAAATAAGCATCAAGGAAGATATGACAATTTTTTGTTTGTTTGTTTGTTTTGCTTGTTTTTAATGAAAAGATTTGAAAATAGGTAAAGAGAGAGAGAGAGAGAGAGAGAGAGAGAAATACAAATATGTTTGAAATGAAAATATTCTGTGAAATCCACTAGAACTTCACAAGGTAATTTTATGTGTGGAGTATGACAATAAGTGAAACTCTGTGTAAGTCCTAAGATTGTAAACTACAATATTGCAGACTTAGTTGTCAGAAAGACTAAAGTGGGCAGAAGACAGTGGCTCATCAACATCTACTGACTCAGACCCTGCTGGGTGGGTATGTAACATTTTTTTCAGAATATAACTTTTAGCTGTCTGTTTCATAGGATAGAATCCAACTGTGTGTATTAAACACAAAAGTCATCTATTCTGTACAAGGGAAAATGTGATTAAGACATCCTGCATTCTGTCTACAGATAGCCAAAAGTAAATTATGAGGATAGGGAAATTTTATAAATCCTGGTTACGTATTCAAAATCTTGGACACTTTTACTCAGTTTTCACATTATTCCCAGGGTAACAGTTCAGAGAAAAGGAAAATACAGCAGTATTAATTAAACAACAAACAAACCAAGCAAAACTAACAGAAAACAACAACAACAACAAAAGCAACAAGCTGCTGGAAATCAGTGTTGCTTAGTTTAAATATCACTCCGAGGAACACTAAGATAAAAAATATCTTCAGTACACATCCAACTGCCTCCCAACAATGTTTTTTAATTCACACACTTATTCAGCTTTTGTCCCAGTTTCTCCTTAAGCTAACACTCACAGAACAAAAACTTCTGGACTATGAGACCACTGTGAGATGAAGTTCCATTTATTTCAATTAAGGCTACACAAGAAAAACAATTATAGCTGATGCCTTCAAGATGCTCGGCAAAGATAGAGGTGAATTTCTTTGCCTGATGTGATCATAACAGAAAAAAAAAAAAGTAAAAAAAAAAAAGTTAAACTACAGTGGTACTATGCAAATTGTCCTATCCTACAAGTGAAGCTGAGGAGGAGCTCTCCAGAGGAACTGTTCTCCCGTATAACATCTAATTACCTGTTACTTGTTGAATCATGCTGTCTTTGCAGCATGATTCTTTTTACTTTGGGTCACTGTACTGAATATTTGCTCTGGCTAACTGCATTAAAAGGCATTGATGGGTTCACTGAGACTAAGTTAGAGACTTGATGTTTTTTAAAAGGACTAAACATTTGTAACTACAGTATGTACTAAGGCTCTGGAGCTCAAGAGTTTGGAAAGCAAATCTTTCCCATAGAGAGAAGAGCTATCTGCAGGGCTAGCAGAATATCTAGGTCTTCTTCCTTTGGACTGTCCCCTACCCAAAGCAAAATCTGAAAGGTTTGAATTTTTAGTGAAGGAATTAGCTCTTCATGTGAACACAAGCTTCCTTGCCCCTCAAGATGCCTACTAAGAATGGCTAGACTAATTCTTTACAAGCAGAAGGCAACACAGACAACCTAATATGGCAGAAAGTAGATTTCACTTATCTTTTCAGGATATAAAGTCATGTAGAATTAAAGTGGTTTATTAAGATCACATTTGAAATTAATCACATTATGACTTAACTATGTCATAGTTAAGGAAAATGATGAGAGGTCTCGTGCTAGAGTATTAGTACACCTCAATTCACTGGGGGTACTTGGTTTATGTATTATGTCACTTAGAGAACCATATGTCACCTTTGTGTGTCACTGGCTTTGTTAAATGACCAGAATATTCTTTTTTTTTTTTTTTTTTTTTTTTTTGCCTCATTACATTCAACATTAAGTTGCTACTTTGTATATTAACATTTTAAATTAAATATAATTATTTAAAATGAAAAAATATTACAAGAATATATTTCTAATTGATCTAGTTGCCATCTAATGTACCTAGCAGATTTCTGAAATATTTAAACCAGTTTGATTCTTGGAATCTGCCCTTGGTCTGCACCTATCCACTGTTAGCTACCAATTTAGTATACAGCTTAGCACCATAGGGGGGGAGAAAAAAAAAAAAAAAAAGAGAGAGAGAGAGAGAGAAAACAAGTTTGAAAACTTATGTCATGACTTCTTGACACACTGAAAGGTATTCATTTCCCTTTTCAATGCATGTCTATGCACTGCACAGAAAAGACATTGTTCACAACTACAGTCACTTTACCTGTACATGACAGATCGTGTACTGTCCTTAAAGTTTCTGAACTTATTTAGAATATTGAAAAGATTTTCCTGTGAAACTTTTTGCAAGATCCAGCTATGTTTATTGATGTATGCATTCATGCCTAGTAAGTGCAAATTGGCTGTCACTGTACTATTAAGCTAAGTAGAATGAAAGTAGAGTCCCAAACACTCCTTAGTTTTGTTTTGCTTTGGTTGGACTTGCTCCCTTTCAGACAGCACTCAGGTAGACTTTAGAGAATTGAATAATCCAGGAAACATTATGAAGAAACAGTATGGATGATGCTACTTTGCTCTTTGAGATTATGAGATTTCAACTGCATGGACATAACCTGTGCTGTACCACATGCCCTCAAGGATCAGAGAACAGACACCCAATCATTTCATTTACAAGCACAGAGATGCTATCCCCTTTGGGATAGCATTAAGTATAGAAAATGGAACAAAATACTGTCCAATTTTAAGGTGAGTAGTTTGACTCCTCTTCCTTTAGCTTAATAGAGGAGGGCTATTCCAGAATTTCTTTGCTGTGAGCTGAGTTACTGTTTAAGACACTGCTTAGTGGTCAGTATAAAGGCTTTGTGTGCTCACCTAGTTGACTCTGTAATAGTCACTCTGTACCTTAGCATAGACTGAAGAAATGGGAAATTTCTGAATTTATTTTTAATGAGAGATGGGTTCTTTCCAAAATCTGGATATGTTTGCCTGTGGATATCCTATTTCTGTTTTGAGGCATGTTCTAGAAAATGATCCATCTCTGTAATATAGCCCAATTTGTCTAGAAGATACAGAGCATAAATACATATGTGAGCATTGTTTGTTCTGTTGTTTAGGACAGCGCATTATTTTTTCATTGGAACAATGAAATAAGACCACATTCTATTAAATTAAATGCTCTATTAAAATGAAGTAGCAACATAAGATTTAAACACTACTTCTACCTAGATACACCCATAAAGAAGGCTTAGAGAACATTAATAAAACAATGAAGATGCTAGAACTGTATGGATTTGATTTTAAATTTGACCTCCAGGAGTTGCAATTTTTGTTTATACCTAAACCATTAAAATATTTTTAATTTCTAATGTAGATATATACTGTTATCAGACAACAGTCACAGAATTTTAGATGTCATAATATTCATATCATATCATATTACCAGAAGCCTACATGTCTTTTGTCACATGCATCTTTAGAACATGATGTAAAATGGTTTTATTTTCAGAAATTAATTGTATGTATACATGTCACAAAAATTGTTTAATGAAAGTCATAAATATTGTTAATATCATCATCTCAGTTGTTGGATTTTGCTTGCTTGTTGAAGGACAGAAAGTGAAACATTTTTAGTAAAATAAGTAATCAGCTCTAAATAGCTTATCAGCTTATCAACCTAGTAGGGCACAAAAAACAAAAGCCATACTGTAACTGCTCAAACTACAGAGCTTTCTGAGTGTCCCAAATGTGACATGGGTACATAAAAGGATTTAAGAAACTGTATTTCAAGCAATAATTCCCAAACAGAATGCTGCACTTTGAATCTGAGACGATAACAAGCATTTAACGAAGATAGATGTGAGTCCCTCCCTCCTGTTTTCTACAGAATAACATGGCAAGGCTCCGGCCATGCAGCATGTATGCGTGGAGATCGGTAAAATTACTTTATACTGTTGGCTTTTTTTTTTTTTTACAGTAAAAAGGGGAAACAACATGACATGATTATTTTAAAGAAAAAAAATATGCATATTTAAAGTAGAAAGGTTGTTCTTAAATTATGTATTTAGACATTATGATTTTGTAGATATTTAGTTTAGTTTATAAATTTATTTAGTTTTATAAATTTATTTATTTTATAAATTAACATCTATAGGGTCTGATTTAATTGAAAACAGCCTGGAGACACTTTGTTTGATAAAGTTTATTAAACTCCATGCTTTAAAAGTGTTAGCATTCTCTGAAGTATGGGGAACAAATATTCTCCCTCTCCTACCTCTGTACAGAAAATCATCTATAATGATTGTCTGAATGAATAAAAAAAAGCATATTCAAGGAATATGGATTTTGGAATATTGCTCTCTATTAAATCAGGGCCATTCTTTGTCTTTCTTTATAATATTACCTACTGTGTATTAGAGGAAAAAAAAAATAAAAAAAAAAAAAAGCAAAAATAGCAAGACACTATATTTTATCTTTGTGTGATCTAAAGTGTGTCTGGTTTTCAGGAGAAAGCACAGTTGATTTTATGATTTATCAGCTTTAGTGTTTCAGTCACTTGCCTACAAGACAGTGGCATAACTTCAAATTTCCCTGGCTGTGTATATATTATGGTTCTGTGAATAGACTAATATTCTAAGATAAAGCTCATATTGATTTTTATTAGACACAGATTTGAATCAATTACTTAGATTTTCAGAAGGATAAACCTGAATTTAAGCTCCTAAAAACCACTATTCAGTCATATAAATAAGCAGCCTGATTTTCAAAAATACCATGTACCCAGGAAGTCTTGTTGAAATTAAATGTTTGAGGTATTCAATATTATAACAATTCAGGTCATTTATTTGCACATCTTAATATAGACACTAGGAATCTAAAATTAGGCTACTGTTTTTAAATTTCTTGACCAAGGTATCTCGGAAATGCTCTACTCACTGACATAGCAGTTCAGGAGGTGAGATGAATACTGCAACCCACATTCCAATCCTAGTTTTATACTCCAGCTTTCCAAACATTTATGCTAAATATATCGTACTTTTTGCTGTATTTGATGCAATTTCTTCACATTATAATAATGCAATAAATTAGTAAACATTGTGGTGTTTTTCTGTATAAAGCAAAATATTTCCATTCTACACCTTCACCTACACCAGCTTTTGTCCCTGCCTGTCTTCTGAAATTATTTTCACCTCTAAAATTCTCGTAAGTGTGCAACACTGCTAACAGATTACTTTTTTTACAGTTATATCTAGCTTTCAATATCAACACCAATGTTGATATCAGCATTGGTATCAATTAGTTTACACATTTATATAGACATTTTACAGAAAATGTGAATTGTCAGGAAATAATGTTCTACTCTATAAACATACTCCCTTCTGCTCTGCAGATGGAAAATTCCAAGGAATCAAGGAAGGAATAAAAAAGATATAAAAGTATAGATCAGAAATTGCTTTCTTAAAAAGGATAAAATTCTTGAAGTAGGTAGTAAAATTTTGCACGTGTTTGGAGAAAGTACAGTAAACTGAAAAATAAATTTAAAAATAGATGTGTTCCAGTTGCAGTTCTCTGTTTCTTAAACACTGCCTCCTGACTAGAAAAATTCAGAGCCAGATACAAGTGAATTCATTCTAGATTCATTCCAGATATGAGTGAGTTTAGCTGTCTTTAAATATGAGAAAGAGATCAGGGGAAAAAATAAGAATCTTGTCAAAAAGTAGGAGTACCAAGAAAGAGAAGATACTTGGGAAGAAACAACCTGATTGTAAAGAATTGCAGAAAGATTAGGTGAAACAAAAATAGTGAAGACTTTTATTAGACCTCAAATTTCATATTTTAATAACAGAATGTCAGAAGTCATAATGACTACTCTTTATTCTGAAAGATGGGGTTTGTAGGTATAGCAAATTGGCTGTACATTAAGGATGCACTGAGGATTTACAGCAAATTTTTGTTTGTAAATGTGTATCAAGCCATGTGTCACTTTCAAATGGAAACTGTGTATGATAGCAGAATATTTAGGAGAAGAATGTGGATATTCTTGGCTGAGAAACTTCAGCAGAATGATAGTTGAAGCTACTTTTTATCATCAGGTTTTAAATTAGCTTTTTAAGCTAAAAGCTTTTCTGGTTGCTTCTACATCTTGAAGTAAAAATGTTCAAACTGTAGACCAGAACTACTAGAAATTTCTCTACAAATACAAATATATATATAAATGAAGATTAAAAAGTGTTTGTAGAAAATATTTAACATTTTTCATCCAAAAAAAATAAAATAAAATAAATATATTTGCTCTTGGATTTTTTTTTTCAGTGTATTATCAATATGTTGCTGAAAATTGATATCCAGTCTTGTGGCACAGGCTAAGCACTGGAGGGTGTGGCTGATGAGGTTTTGGAGTCTTCATCCACAGAGGTGTACAGAAGCTGACTTGACACAGCCCCAAGCCACCTGATCTGTGTGGCCCTTAGGCAAACTCCAAAGATACTTTACAACCTGAAATTGATTCTGTGACTATTCTTTTCCTACTCAGTTCCAGAATTTAAATTCTGACTTATTATAGAGCAAATTGCAAAATTTATGTCTTCTTCTGAGTATGGTGTAGATTATGGATTCAAATATTTCTTGTTATTTCTTAGATGTCTCCCTACATACAGAAATGTAAATATATATCTTGCAATGCTTTGAAGTTTTTTTTTTTTGTCTTATGAGAAAAAAAAAAAAAAAAAAAAAAAGAAAAATAAAAGTTTTGACAGGGTCTATGGACAAGCTTTTCTGAGGAGAACTAAGGGACTGAATGAACAGCCTAAAACAGCAATCAACAGAATAAATAACTAATGGCAGAAATAATTTCCCACAATAACATTTCATCTATAACACTAAGGACATAGAAATATGTAAAGATAATAAAAAGGAAGACAGCCTTTTGCAGAGACTCCTGAGTAATACTTTCTGAAATACAGCAGAATCATTGCCATATGATCATGTTTTATGCTCACAAAACATACCTTAAATGCATACACTGATAGGAGTAGTTTCATATTCCTCTTCTGTTTTCTACATCACTGAGATGAGATAACTAGGTCTTCAATTGATCCAGAGAGTCAGAAAGGTTTTTGTTCAATTACAATGTCACGTTTAGGACTCTAACACAACAATTTAGTGTAGGTCAGCTGACATTTGTGAACTGTATGTATATTCCTAGACCACCAAAAATGTGAGATAAAGCAATTTATTATAGTTTTATTTCACTGACTTTTTAGCTAATGTATTTCAGCTCATATTTTCTTCAGGCATTATGGATATAACTCTGTCCAGAGCTGTTATATAGCAACTTATTAAACTTCACAGAATCACAGAATCATCTAGGTTGGAAGATCATCGAGTCCAACCTCTAACCTAACACTAACCAGTCCTCCACTAAACCATACCACTAAGCTCTACATCTAAATGCCTTTTAAAGACTCCAGGGATGGTGATTCAACCACTTCCCTGGGCAGCCTATTCCAATGCCTAACTACCCTCTCAGTAAAGAAGTTCTTCCTAATATCCAACCTAAACCTCCTCTGATACAACTTTAGCCCATTTCCCCTCATCCTGTCACCAAGCACGTGGGAGAGCAGACCAATCCCCACCTCGCTACAGCCTCCTTTAAGGTGAGATAGAGTGAGATAAGGTCTCCCCTGAGCCTCCTCTTGTGGATATGTCTGAATTCTTAGGCACAGAACTAAAAAGACTATATATAAAAGACTATATAAAAAGACTATATATATAAAAGGCTATAAGAAAAATAAAAATGAAATGGAACCTTTAAGTATTTTCACGTACTCAACACCCACTCAATTACTTTTCAGTCAATGAGTAAGTAAATCACCGGATATATCACTAGGCTACTATCTATCGATTTGCTTGCAAACTTAACTCACAGTAATGAAGGCTGGCCTTGAGCTAGAGATCAGGGACTGTTTTTTGCTGTACTTCTCTAGACTCACTCTCTATCCTTTGGCCTTTAACATATAGTTCTGATGTAAGCATATATTTTGTAAGTATATATATATATATAAACATAACATAGTATATCAAAAGAAACATTGAGACAAACCAGAATTGGTAACCCCATGAAAGACTGTGGGATCTTAGATTCTCCATATGCCCAATATTGCAATTTTTGTTGATGGAAAACCCCCATCAACATTAGATCAAGACTTATAATGACACCATATTCAAAGTATTTAATTTGAGAGTCCTCTGGAGTCCTCGTTCAGAGGTGACCCCTGCCATTTCAAAGGAGAATGCTATAGGGACATCGATAGCAAATCCATCCTCAGCAACAGATTTTTAATATGTTCTACTAGGACTTGTTTAATGTGTAGCCTTAGCCTACAAAATTTTAAAACAGAAGAAAACTATCCATTACACTTTTAGAAATAGAAAGTTATTCATTGGCTGTTCCTTGTATTTTTTTCTGGTTTTCAGACACTGGAGGCTGAGAAACATATACTGTTCTTTTCAGCTGCATAACTATCCTGCTAGCGATTAATTACTTAGATATTTCTGCATAAATAGGATGTAAAGAAATACCTAACAAAAGCCTAATGCATCTCCAATGATGGAACCCTGTGCTATGTCTGAGATGCATATCCTTTTCTTTTTTCTTTTTTTTTATTTTTTGAAAGACAAGCAGATTATTCAAAATTATGGCAATCAGATACTGGCAGAGAAGAAAAATAGTGATATGCTGAACAGAAACCACTTAAATTCTGCAAGCTTCGATAATATAATATTTCCACAACTGTTTCTGTTTAAAACTAATAAAAATAAACATAAAACATTCCCTTCTCCTCCTATCAAATTCATTACTTTGAGCGACAAAATGACAAAATGATTAGCTGTTAATAAGGCCCTGGTTTAAAAGATTGACTGACATTGCATTACTCATTTAATTTCCGCTTCTCCTAGTTTTTTTTTTTTTCTTCCTCCAAGCACAGAGGGAATTAATATTATCACATCAAAGGCCTCCCTTTAAATGGAGGAGAAAAATCATTTAAAAGGACAGAGGCTGTGATTATTCAAACTAGGTTATTTGCACCTTGTATATATGACGATATCATGGTACAACTTCATTTTGTTCAAATTGCTGTCAGTCACTAATAGAAGAAATTTGCTTCCATTTTATCAGCGCTATTGTGTTTAGTCAGATTTGTGGGTGTGGGGTGGGGGGCTCGGGGTGGGCATTAAACTTGAAATCTGATAAGACGGATATGAACAGGGAGCACACTGAGAGGATGGAGACTGATTGTGACTCCAACATCCATAATGCAAATTCTTTTCGCCCTGTCTTCTTTCTTGGTTTTCTTTCCTTTCTTACTGTGTTGTTTTTATTTAAAGACACAGATATGGACACACACTAAAGTGCAAGCCAGAACATCTGTGGAGTATGAGGTTTAGCAATATGACTCTGTGCTTGGGTATTTTATTTTCTTTCACTTTGATTCCTGACAGACAAATTATTCTAGGGATGATTTAACACCTAAAGATGAATGTCATATTCCATAAAATAGTTGTATCGGTGAGAAAAATTATGAGTGGCACAACCCTTGGCCTAGCAACAGCCAATGATCTATCAGCATTTAAGTCTTGGCAGATTGAATTATTCCCCTCTCTAACTGTAACTGTGTTATGGCTTGCATGACAAACAGTCCACTTGTCAAATATTTATCCTACCTCTTAAAAAAAAAAAAAAAAAGGGACATCGGGGTGGTTGGGGGGTGGGTGAAAGAGAGATTGACCAGGAGAAGAAGGCAGAATACAAGTGGTAAAAGACCAACCACAGCATGAAATATGAAACATAAATCACAGGGTCAGGGAGAGCAGGGGAACTTGGTTACTAAGGCTCCAGATGGATTAAATAACGCACGTCCTGAGGGAGGGTGGGAAGGCGAGCACTAAAATAATAACAGAACAGAATGCTCCTATGTTGAAAGGTTTGAAGACAAGCCTTGTTAATTCAGAAAACAGCACAGTTAAATTAGTCCAGGTCTGTGTGAAAAGTAGTGCTACTTATTGTGCAGGAGAGATAAATTTTCACTTGCTCTTTCCAATACACTGGCCACTGACAGGTGACTGCTGTGAGTAGTTCATTAAAATGTCCAGCTCATGGGAGATTTTCAAAATTTATAATGCTTCCTGTAGACAACAGGGTCAAGTTCAATGAGAAAGGAAGAGAGCAAAGTAACTTGAGGAATTATTCACTAATTACTTTTTAAACACGTTTGCTTTTTTTTTTTTTTTTTTTTTTTTTTTTTTTTTTTCTCTCAACAAGTATTAACTTACTTTTAATGCCTCCAGCTTTATGGCTTTAAATCAGACAGGAAGATCGGAGTTCAGCACATATCCCTCCTTGCACTGTTCTTTGGATGGAAGGTTTTTGAACATGTAAGACCATGTGCTATACCCCTTAAAGTAAGTGATTTTAGAAGATATAGGATCAGACATTTTACAGGTAATGTAACAGTGATGGTAATTTTAATTGGGTTTCTTTTACCTGTTAGTAAAAATTCTACAGTGAAGATTAGTAATTACTGATGGAGTGGATAGTATTGCACATTATTAAAACTACTGGATATATGAGACAAGAGTTCATTGCTTATAAATAGCCTTAACATGTTATCTGGGATGAATTTATTATTTTTATTTTTCCTAATAGGATGCATGAAGTTGACTTGTTTTGCAAAATTTCAGCCATAATGACCAAGCCACTCTAGAAATATTCTAAAATTTGAAGAATTACTTTCTTAGCCCATGCTGAGAAGCCGAGAAGCCTTAAAGAGAGGAAAGTATTTTTGATGGTATCTGGAGGAAAGATAATAGCAAGGCAGGAAAACAGTGCATAGTATTTGTTTTCTTTTGTGAACCTTCCCAAATTTATCTGTAGCCTGTTGAAAAACTATACTTTCCCCATGCTAAACAAAGCTTACTCATCCTTGCCTGTGAACTTTTCCTGAAATTATAGATTTGGGCTACTGCAGACTGTGTCAGGTTTCCTGCATCTCCATATGTTTCTGCCATCTGCAAAACCTTCTATCACATAACATAATCTCACCCTTGTACAAGTCCCCACATAGGTGACAATTACTATTTCTGTCAGTGTCTTCGTTAGCTCAGCCTTGAGCCTCAAGAAACCCAAAACTGTCGAGAGAGCTATCTACAGAATGTCCTGAATTGTCAATATATCAAGTGTCCATTTTTTATACTTTAAACAGTATATAATTGGTCACAAATTTGAGTGTCTTCTGAATAAGAAATAGTGGTGGATTGATAGAGCATAAGGACTGACAAGTCAGGATGAGGAACAGGAGAAAGGATTAGCTCCAGTGGAGGGAAGAGTCTTTTTTTTTTTTTTTTTTTATTTCTTGATTTGAAAATTACTAGAAATGAGATAGAACAATAAAGGAGACCAAAGGAGGTTAGAAAAGGATCCCAAAGGAAGACTGGAAGAGATTCAAAGGACACCTTGAAAGGTGAAGGGAAAATGGGCTTGGGCTTAGCTAAGGACAAAGAGATAAATTATGAATCGCTGCCAGCCTGAAGGAAAATATTTGCAGAAATTTCCAGGGATATTTAAGCTACATTAACAGGCATTACATAATTTTCTAAATATCACCTCAGCTTTGTTAATTAACATAATATCTTGGTCAGAAATTTACTTTAGCAATAACAAAGGGATTTTGTTGTACAAGATGAAAGATGTGTAGTGAAAAGGAAGGAAGGGAAGTTAAGGGAGGGAAGAAGCAGATAAGTCTTATGGTTAGAACTATGCAAGAAAATTGGAGTGGATTTCAATTTGAAGATTAAGACAGCTAAGTTTAGGTGTCTAGATGTGAACTAGGTGCTAAGGTTCCCCTTGTACTCTGCTAATTATAATGTAGTCAATACAGTTAATGGAGACTGACGACCTAGTCCGCTGAGCATGAGATATCACCTTCAGGCTGAGCTGATTAACTCTTAAGACTCCATTGACTCATAGGTAAACAATTCAAATACTATTTCCAGAGAATGTTTCTGATGATGCTGCAGAGCTCCTGTATGGACGTTTTATTTTATTTTATTTTATTTTATTTTATTTTATTTTATTTTATTTTATTTTATTTTATTTTATTTTATTTTATTTTTTTCATGAAATCATTTTCTGCAAGTTCCTCAGGGATTCTTGGTTTGATGATTAGATCGAACCCAAGGATTCGATCGCTATAAACAATGAGAATTCACAGCTGCAAGTGCAGCAAATAAAAATTGTCATTTCTGCATACAAATCTTACCTAATTAGAGTGTCTTTGAAAAAAAAATCAGACAACAAGATTCTCAATTTAAATGCCCATATCTGGATGTACCCTTGAAATGAATCTCATTCTTACCCTGTTCCTTTTGCAGAGGGATGAATTCTCCTACATTTGGTAAGGACCCTTTTAACAGAATGATCAACACTACAGATAAGCCATGAAAGATGTTCATCTTTCGATCTTCAAAACACTGTTAAATGTGTGTTCTACAGACTACACAATGAATGGTGAAGGGAAAACAGTGTAGTGAATAATTATCGGTAGGTATACATTATCCTTTTTATAAGGCAAAGGTCCGGGGGGGGGGGGGGGGGAGGAGGAAGGGGGAAGGAAAAAAAGTAGCATCTCATCATATTACTAACATCTTCATAAAAATACATACATTGACAGTAAATTAAGGTTGCATGAACAATTTTAATTCTGGTGTTTTCTAATTTTTGAATGCTTGACTTTGCAACCTTAATAGCTTTTTTTTTTTCTTTCTTTTTTAATATATTTTATGTGCAATCTTATAAAGTGCAGAGTCTTTTGATACATTGCAAATGAATATTCTTTGCTGAAGTCATGTACATCATTAGTTCAAGTGGAAGAGCAGCATTTAGATTATATGTGTTTAGAGTGTCATGGTCTGGCTTTCTAAGGAATATCTGACCATGTGCAGAGGAAAAAAAAAAAATCACAAAGAAAACATGGGGTGAGAAGACAAAGATGGATACAATTCCAACAGATGGCATGCTGGATACTTTTGCTGTTCTGTTTGCAATTATTCAGAGTTTTTATTTTTATTTTTTAATTATTTAACATAAAAGGCATTTTATTGTTATTTTATTAAAACATTAAATATATTTTAAACCTGACTCTGTTTTCTGGGTTATTGTTGTTGTTTTTTTTGTTGTTGTTGTTATTCTTTGTTGTTGTTCTTTTAAGGTTACCTAAATGACATGAATCATCTCATTAACTTCAAATGCAACTAAGTTAAAATGATCGTTACTACTTTAGTGAAAGAAGACCTTTTGATAAATGCTTAGAAATAACAATTTGTGAGGTAAATCCATGTATACAATGTCCCAGATCTTCTCATATGTAGATTCTCAGACAGTAAGAGAAGAAATTAATTTTCAAATATCAGCATCTTTCTTCATTCCTCCATTTGCTAAGTGTTACTAAGAACTACTTATGGGGCTTTCCATAATTATACTACTTGGGCAGGGTTTGTTCCTTGTGCTATCTACATCATGCCATCCACACTGTGTCCCATAATATCTGTCCTTCTAGAGGGGAGCTATGTATCAGAAAGTGTTTCACCATGACACGAGTTCTCAGCAGTGTGCCTTTTCTTATCAATGGGACTCCAGTGTTCTCATAAGCAGAGTCTCAGGAAAGGGAAAATAGCCCTAAACCATGCTATTACTTTTTTGTGTCTCTCAAACGAGGGCAGGAATAATGAATACTATCATCACCACAACCACTATTCCATTCCACTCACTCCACTGTTTGGATCTCATGGATATGTGTTCCAAAACACAATATTTTATATGCCTAATGAAAATAGTTTCAAAAGTTCCAGAAAATATTCCCATAGTTCCAATAAGGAGGAGGGTCAAGGGAAGTTTTATTTGACTTCAGCAAGACTATTTTTTGTGAATAGAATGAGGAAAGTCTGTGTCTGACATTTATTTATGTGCACAAAAATAACAAACTTGTCTCTTTCATATACTTGAATTTAGATCATGTTGGAGCTCAATGGAATTGCAATGTTTTATGGTGTTTCATTCATAACAGAACATAAAATCAGCATTCAAAAAATTTTTACAAAAGAGAAATTGTCTTAAAATGCAGTTGGAAACACTGGAATATTTCTTTTAATAAAAGTTTCTGTTTCATGTGTATATCAAATGCGTGATTTTAAATGTAAATATAAAATATATTGGAAAATATCAATACATACATATTTATAATATTAAAATAAGTGGAATACTTTATTTTTCAGTGAAACAGCAAAAAGATTTAAAAAGTGCTCATTTTGTGTCATTTAACACAAAGAAAAAAACTACTTTTTTTTCATTTTCTACTTAAAAGTTATGAAATTGATGTATTTTAATCAAATATTTCAGTTTTATAAATCTACATCTTTCAGTTAAAAAAATCTCAAAACAATATGTCAGCTCTAATAGTTCCTTATACTAAGGGAGACGATAACCTGTTTTCATGTTCATGCAATTGTCTTAGATTCTGTAAACTTTTTAAACCAAGAGAAAGTGGAATTGACTCAGACTCAGAAAGGAAGTAGAGTATGAGAATGGAAACACAGACACTACCTGTTAATGTCATACTCAGGTTACAGCATACACAGTTTTCATGACTACCCAAAGTGCAAGATCAGTTATTAAGACCCACTATTAAGCATGATATAGCTTTACTGCTGCCTACAGAAAGAGAAGAGTGAATTCCCATGTTTTTTGGTGTTGATTCATTACTAATATATAAGTAATGGGCATAGATATTAAAATATATTTGAGAAACTAAGACTTTTCTATTTTTTCTATAACTATCTCAATGCAGTGTGCTTTTTTTGTAGCATCTCAGAAGCTGTATATTAAATATACACAAAGATGAATATCTCTATATTAACTTTTTATAGAATAATATTTATTTGTTGCTACACTAATTTTAAGACTAACAATTTTTTTGAATAAACAAGAAAAAAAAAAGGTGTACATATGTATTTCTTGTATACTTGTTGATATACTTATATCTGTATCTGTAAGTTCAAAAGAACTTACATTATTCAGTATCCAATGGAAAGAAAAGTAATTAAAAAAACTTCAGCTTCTTGTTGTTGTTTCTGTTTTTACATTGTATTCAGCTGCAAATATCAAAATAGTAACAGAAAACAGGAAGAAAATTATTAGCACCTATTAATATTCTTGAATTATATCATTCTGGTCACCTCATAAATCAAAGAAGAAAGACAAAAAATCATGCAGCACATGCAACAGTTCTTTAGATTATAAAATTTGAGTGTTATTGATATTATATCTTCTGAAATTACAAGGATATTGCTCTGAGCAGCTGTGAGGTTCATCTAACAGACCGTGTCCCTCCAGATTTTCTCCATCCAGCAATGGATGGCTGTGAACCTTTTCAATGTTGCAACCAACAAGATTTCAAAGGAGAATGAAGTGGCTAATTTTAAATGTAGTAGACTTGTATGTTTCATGAAGACAAAGATCTTAGACACTCCATCTTCTATTGAGCTGTGCAAGTAACTTAATTTCATCTGGAGTGCACTTGACCTCTTCTCTTAGTTATAGTCTTTTTCAACACCCCTTGAATGAGTAGTGCCCCAGTTCTCATCTCTCTCCTGATTCCACTGCCTATAGTTGTTAGGTTTGCTCTGAGTTAGAGATAGAGGGGGAACAGCTTTTGTTTTGCATGCTCTTTTGTTGAGGATATTAAAGATCCATTTGATCCCAGTCCATTCTACTAGCAAAAGGTAGAGGTGAGAGATCAGTCTTACTAGCCTTGTCTGCCACAAAGACTACCTATTCCTCAAAGAAAACTGTGTTTCCCTGAACCTTTCAGAATTTATTCTGAAGAGGAAAATACAATTGCTGGAATCTCTTCCATCCTTTCATCCACCACACAAAAGAGGGAATTTTGCTGGTAATGTAAAGAATATGAAGAACCTCTTAGAGCTTTTCTGCTCCATAAATGTATGTCAAAGAAACAAGAAAATTCTATTCAGTGTGTTTCAAAGCAAGAACTTAGATCCTATCACATGTTTTGAAGTCTGTAATTTGGTGATGAAACAGTCCATTTTAGAAGAATGCAATCCTGCTGGATGTCCCTAGCTTAAGTGGAAGAGTAGCTTACTCTGCCAAATTCAGAATTTTCTTGGCATTTCTTGGATTTCTGTACAATTAACACACATTTCTATAAATTCTTGTTTGTCTGAGCCTTGTTGAGTTATGAAGGATTGTTGCATTTTAAATCTAGCTTGACAGTACCCTGATTAGAAATCTACTGTTGCACAAACTACAACGAATTTAACCCAGAAGTTAAAATCATACATTTGGGAGAGAAAGGTTACTATTTTGAAAAGTTTGTTTGCACTTAAGTTGGTGAAGAAAATGTGTACCCTGGGGACATTTTTTTTTTCACAGATACTTTCACAAGCCTCTCTTTTTCTTTCCTTTTCCTTTTCTTCTTTTAATACAATACAATAACACAAAACAAGGAATGAAGAAACATCTATATATGCAAATCAAATTGCAGATCACCTTTGAATGGTCAGATGCAAAACTGCCATTTTTCAATTCCCTTTATTTTAGATAACTGAAATTGTCAGTTTTACTTGCTTATGAAATTATGAATGTCTTTTTCTGCCATCAAAAGAAATGTATATATGGATTGAAAATAAGAAATAGGAACTGTTATGCAAAAAGGTAATTAAAAAAGGAATGATATTTATATTAAAACGGTGTTCAGCTTGGTAGCACTTCCTCAGTCAACTCTACAGTATCTTTCATCTAACATTATAATGCCAGTTACGTTCAATACTTATAAATGTGCTACTTTGTAAGCATACAGTTGAAATAACATTTCAAAGCTGTAATGAGCAAAACAATAATAAATACATTTTGATACAATTTCAATTCTATTTTTTAGAGTATTTATTTTTAAAATGGTGGTGTGCTCTCCACCTTATAAAAGTTAAAAGAGAACTGGCAATATCTTCATCTGAATAACAGTTTGAAGGGTGTTTAAAGTAACACTGCTATGTCTGAAAGACTCTGTATCAGGACCTTGTTTGTCAGACTTCATGTTTGTCAACACTGATATATCACAGAGGTCAGGTCAATAGCACTTCAGTATAAAGTGAGCAAGACAGGGTCAAATAGAAGTTCTGAGTCTTGTACCAAGATCATATGGGAAAAATGTGAAGTACATTTGAAAGGAGCCAATAGTTTTTCTCTCTTGGCTGAATGCAAGTGTGTTTGTTGACTGGCATGGTGTTTTTTTAGAGTAAGAAAAGGTAAGGTTTAACAATATTAAAATGTGAAAATATTAGGAGCAGAGTCAGGACATTTCCAAGTTTAAAAATCCTCATCAGATCTTAAAATCTCAGTAGAATGCGTGTGTGGAGTGGGGTTGGAAGGAAAATGACTGGGGGCCAAAATCACACATCCTTCTGGCACAGCTTACTCACAGCCTAGGTAGTGCTCCAGACACACTCACAAGCAAGTCTAGACATCATATCCACCCCTCATTCAGACATTAGCAATGCTGACTTTCTTTGCGCCTCTGTCTCCCTCTGTCCTCATTTTAGGCTGTGATTACAGACACCAGTCAAAGATGGTGTCTTTGATCACTTATCATCTGTTTTTACAGATGGAAGCAATGTGATTCGCCCAAGGCTGCAGAGCAAATCAGAAGCAGAATCAGAAACAAAAATCTGGATCTAGATTTAAAATAGATCTGTTACCAGTAGACCAGCAGAGAAACAGACTTTGGATATTTATGCCATTTCAGCCAAATACTGCATACAGTATTTGATTTTCCAACCCAAGAAATGTAATTACAACAATATTTTATTGATTTGCATGGTGCATTCTGATGTTGATACCAAACACTTTACTGGAGAATGGATAATAATATGACTAGGTAGGTGATGGACAGCTGCCATAAACCAAATGGATGTGATGACATTCCTGCAAGGAAAATATGCCAGTAGATCAGAACAGATGTTCTACAATTTAAGCAGGACACTGAACTCAAAGGTTCCCACCTAGTGCACTGTCACTCTGCCATTGGTCAGCTAGGCTAACACAAATACAAAACAAGCTTTTACAGCTAATCTCTACTGAAGGTGCTTTTTTGTTTGTTTGGTTGGTTGGTTTTTCTTTAAATTCCAAGTATATATTCAGCTACAATCCAAGGAGAGATCTTCACTACCATCAAATGATGAAATATATTCCATGGTGAAATGGTGGAATATCCAAATGCTTTTCAGCTGAAGGAGTCCTCAGAACACTATGCTTGCTTTCTATGTGAAAAACAAAGTGAACAAAAGCCAGAGAATAAATTTATTTTCCAAACAGACATGCATAGGTACTGAGGGCTGATGCAATTTTATCACTAATAAGTGAGCCGGCCTTAGATTAGCATTGTGTAGTCAGGAAACTAAATATCTGAAAATGTATGGCATTTTTAGTGCCCCTTAGCAGAAAGTTGACAAGATCTACTCATCTACTCAGGAGGTTTACAACCTTGTGATTGCCATTCCCTAACCTTTTTTTTTTTTTTTTTTTTTTTTTTCAATCTCTGTCTGTATAAGCAATATTCTGTATGTTTTGAGAAATAAGATGGCAACTAAGCTGTTGGCTATTTTTTTCCTTTCCTATTTTTCTTTCTGTTAAGGTCAACATTACTTAAGAGTCCACTGATCACTTCTAAACCATTTGTTTCCAGTATTCATTATATCACTTCTTAACACAAAAAAGATCATCTTCCTTGACTCTATCTGTGAGTCCTACTGCTCATCATGAAGAATTCAGAGCTGTTGAATGATGATATGTTAAAGTGAATAAAAAAGTGCCTGCAACAACAACAAAATAATAAAAAAGGGGAAAAAAAGAAGTGGAAAAGAAGGTTTCTGAAGAATGTGGGAAAGATAAATAGGGCTGATACTTTGTTTCATTGTCAGTAACACTCTGGGGTTATTTGAAGCACTTATTTATGCACTGTAAGCAGAACAATACTGTAGAAGAAATGATTAAATACCAGCTCTCCGAGCAATAGACATCTCATTGTGGCAGGCCTAGACTCACCACTGGGTGGTTTTGATAAAGGCAATATGAGTTGATAACTGATACAGTTTGCCAGGGAGTCATCTGGGGATGCTGACAGCTACTATGCTTTAATAAAATCATTAGAATGTAAATGTTTTTATTGCGAAATAAAGAGCCTCCAGCAAAGTTGACACTATCGCTGCTCCCTCCACTGAATGAAAGCACCGATTAGCATTCAAATGATATAATGATAGTCTGGTTATCTTTATTAAAATTTTTCAAATCGAGTCTTCATTTTGCATGATTGAGTTTTAAACAAATGCAATATTCAGTAGGCTGGTGAGCCAGTCTGAACACTCTTGAAATAATTAAAGTGTGCCTTTTATTTTTTTAAACATGTGTTTCATAAGCAATGAATTGGATTTGCTATTTTAATATGACAATATCTAGTTAGCTTTGCATAAAATAGGGATGTTATAGCATAATTATTGAAAGGGTACAACTTTTAAACATATGTTTCATAAAGCTGAATTCAATTTTCTGAAATGTGACAATGCCAGTCAGCTACTGAAATAATATCAAAGGATGACTTGATTGTTTAGGCTAATTTCATGCACAATCTTTACTATATCATAATTGATGGTAAATGGTATGCTTTGTGGTATTTATTTTCAAAGGACCCACAGAAATCATTTCCCATAACGTTCATTAGTTTGGGATTCAGACTTCTTAACTGCAGAAAAATGAAGCAGAGTCTAAACAAATAGTCCAAGCCTTGAATTTATGCAATGTATGATTTAATGTAAACTAGGAGAGGTTTTGAACTATCCAAGAGCCTGAGGAAAACTGAAGAACAAATTCACTAATCTAAGTCCATTAAGGTTTACTCTACACAGAATCAATCAATCATTAATAAATATTTAGAAATCCTATAGGATCTGATCCTTTCCAATACTTCTTTCAGCCTTGTCAACTTAGGCTAACCTTTTCCTGAATTAACCAACCCTATAAAGACATTGTACTACTGTACTACAGATACCAATAAATACACACTAATGTAAGCAAGTATTCTTTGGTTGGTTCTTGGTTATAAAGAATCAAGAGAATCAATGATGACATAAAAGTTTCTTAAACAACGTGTTCCTGAAATAGCTGTAGTATTGATTCTAGCCTGAGTCAGTTTCAGAGCTGAACTCTTAAAAAGAAATCTGAATAACTGACAAATTATTGTATCCACTGTTTGAGGAAGAAATTAATATTATATTTGCATTCCTAATTCTTAACTAGTCTTTTATTACTGTGACTTTCTGAAGAGGTCCTGCACTTTTTAGAAGATTCTCAAGAATCAGACATTTCACTATTACATGTCATGGAAGTGTCAGGGAGTATCATAAAGAGAAGGAATATAGATATTCCTTTGGTAATAAATGTAACATGTAAGAAAACAAAAATGTTAAAAAAAATGTTCTTTTATTTCTTTTGTTTCAGGAAGTACTGGCACACAAAGCTATATTTGCTTTATAGGAACAACAACAATAAAAAAAAAAAAGCAACTAATTGAGGGATTTTTTTCTTTTTATTTTGGTTGATATATGTCTGTATGCTTGCATAAGAGAGTTTGTGTAACTGCAACATTAGAATTTGACATGTATGTCAGCATGGACTCAATACAACAATCTGACTAACTGAGACCAGAACATTTGTCATATGAACATCTATGACAGAACTAGCTACAGCTGTGGCACCTGTTTTTGAGGAAAACCTTTCTCTTTCAAACTTCTCTTTCAACCCAGAAGATGTTACCAGCTGAAGAACATAAGAAACAATTCAGACCAGAGCATTCATTCCCCTGTGCATCAGACTTCAGAATAGGTAGTAGAACGCTCTGCATCATCCTAAGAGGTGATGCCCTGCTTTGTGCATGGGGATGAATCCCTCCTGGAGAGATGACCCCTCCTGCCTATGTGCAGGCAGTCTGATTCAAACAAAGGTTATCACAACAGTATCCAGAATTAAGCCCCAGTAAATACCTTGTAGGTATTTTTTAGAGTACTACTGGAATCATTACCTGGATGAAGAAAGGTTTCCAGGTTATAGAAACTTCTGTTTTCCCTTTTTCACTGACAGTTTGTAAAAGTTAGCAAGATAGTTGGGGATGTACGTAAAAGCCATTTAAACACATATTATGTTGGATGCCTAAGTAAAAGCTTCCCATCAGTACTCACAAAATATTGTTATTTGCAAGTCTTCTTGTGAGAAACAATACCTTATCTGTGCATACAACCACATCTGTGTTGGTACCGGGCACATAACTATTTTTTCAATTCTTCTTCTTCTTTTTTTTTTTTTTTTCCTGAAATAATCTGGCATTTTTCAGAAAGAAATACAGCTGATTCATTGAACAGATATTGTACCAAAAACATAATTTCATTATAACATGGAGTTTTGTTAAACAGGTCTACTCAGCCTGTCTGGTTATACACAAAGTCTGAGGAAAAACAAAAACAACAAAAAAGGTAGTTTTCTACTCTTTCTAATACAGCCCAGGTATTATATTATTGATTCAGAGAGAAAATGTGCTGAGCAAGTAGCCCTGCATGGAACTGAAAGAAACCCTCAGGACCATTTATGTGAAAGAATATGAGCTCTGTTAAAGAGCTATAGCACATGCTGTTCTTCTTATTGACAGGAAAAGTGTTTGCACTTTCAGTAAGATCAACATAATAACACCTGCTTTAGAGATTTAGCAAATAATACAACCCACATGTGCTTATCAGCTGGACTGACATGAGTGAAGCCTGAAGTAAACTAAAAGCAAGGTAGAGAAGTACTTGGGTGGACATCAGATGTTGTTGGCTCATCACATTGTTGGCTCTTCAACACAGTTATTTTTATTTATTTATTTATTTATTTATGTTCATAGAGGAAGCAAAATAGTATTGCAAAAAAAAAAAAAAAGGAAGCCTGCCATCCCCATCATGCAAGCTCACGTATATGTGTGTAGGTGTATTCCCTATGGTGCCTACATAGAGTGATAAAGTGACAGAAAAAGATTGGGGGAAATTGAATGTATCAATGGACAGCCACTTGAGTAAGAACATCTTGGGGAACTACAGCTACTGGGTGAAGCACTTTGTTGTGGCTTGTTTGTGGGCACTGCACTCTTAAGTGAATACTGGGGAACTTTGCGTATATGCGTACTTGTTTAGTTTCAAAAATAAAGTGGCAAAACAATGGCTGACTTTTGGCAGTGGGAGATTTTTGTGGGCATGCAGGTCTGGGTGGCAGAAAATCAAGGTGGTGAAAACTGGGCAATTGGGCAGAGAAAAAATAAATAAATAGAGAGAGAGTAAAGTAATAATAAGAAGGACAGAGACAAAGAAAATTCAGGCAGAGGATATCCAGAAGGAAGAATGAGAAGAACAAGATGATGAGAAAGATTACTGTACATTAGGGATTAAAGAAAAAAAAAAAAGAGAGATATTGAGAGAATACACTAAAAATACAGAAATATGGTAAAGCAGATAGCAGAAGAAAGTTGACAATTAGAACATTAGAAAGGGATTGTTGCACTGCTACATGTCAGAGTATTATCAGTAGCACTACAATATAAGCTGCATCCTGAATTTTCAGTCTTTAATAGGCAATACCAACCTCATGGAGGACACCGCAAAAACTGCCTGTGTTTTTCAGACTGTAATACATGCTGGAGAAAGTTCATCAGCTGCTTTCACAAGTGCATGTTGAAAATGCGACTGCGCAGCTGGCATAGCAATTCAAGTATCTTGAACACAACTGTAGTATAGTTTCAACTGCCATCATCTGTCTCTCCCCCATATTCTTCCTTCTGGTTCGCAGAAGGCTGTCAGATACACAAAATTCTCTGGACTTTAACTAACAGAATGAAAAATCCAATATAAATTACCTTTGACTGCTGAAAGACTTCATTTGCAGCTGCTCAGAGCTGCATCTGGACAGTTTAGGTAGAGACTACAGCTTCCAGATGGTGACCAGACTTACCCAATTAGCAATCTCTCTCATCCTGTGCCTGGAATTGCAGTGTTACTCCTCACTTCACCGTTGCCTGACTCAAGACGGTACATCTATGCTTTAAATAGCAAATACTAAAATAGTAGCAATGTTGTCAGCTGAGCAAACACAGAGCTCTGCAGGCTTGGCTTAATAGAATGATGCTCTTTTCTATGTTTTTTTGTTTGTTTGTTTGTTTTTTGTTGTTGTTGTTGTTGTTTTTTTGTTTTGTTTTGTTTTGTTTTCCCCAGAGTGTTGAAATTAACGATGTAGCTCTTATCAGTTCAATTTGTTGACAGTGAAGGCCTAATCCTGGACTGCTTTTTAAGGCAGTAATATGTTTAAAGCAGTAATGAGGGCTGGCCTGAGTGATGTCCTATTTGGACAGAAAAGTAGAAAAATAGGGAGAATTAAGGGAAAAAAAATAATAATAAATTAATTTTCTTAAATATGTATTCATGTTTCAAAAAAAAAAAAAGAAAAATCAACAGTGATGCTAAAAGCTTCAGGAAATCAAAGCATATGAGGTGCAAAAGGGTTATCTGCTGAAATCTCTGTTACATATCAAATGATTAAAAAATTTAGATTTCTAGTTGTAGATGGGCAAAAGCACATCTAGACTATCTATGTTTTAGCTGTTACTTATGTTACAAAACAAATAAGACACATACTTTTCCAGTACACAGTTTAGAAAGACAGAGATATATGGACCAAGTAAAAGTACAGATCCTTATAGGACTTCTTCAAAATATTCCCCGTCAAACCTGAAGAAAGGACTGAATGTCTAATTATGATGGTGATGTTCCATTGGTTATGGTCCTCTGTGTAGCTAGGGATAGGCTCTTGGGCTCTTGTATTACAGAATGAAGGTGGAAAAGAAGCTGATGTTTTTCTTTTCATATAGACAGCTTTTTTATTATTATTTTTTTTTCAGGTCTCCAAGACCACGTGTGAATTACAAAAGTTTCGTCTGCATCATGCTGCTGAAGTACTAGTTCTAGTACTAGTGCTAGTACTAGGTTCTTTCTATGTAGAGAGCCTGGGAAAAAGGCAAAATGCAAAGCTTTAGCCCAAGTACTGCAAATCCCATGAGAGATATTCATCATGCAGTAGCACTCAGGTTTCCAACTGTTCTGTGCTACAAGATTGTGGTGGTTTAACCCCAGCAGGTAGCTCAACGATGCACAGCTGCTCACTTACTCTCCCCAGCTGGGATGGAGGAGAGAATCAGGAAGGCAAACATTCAAGAACTCATGGTTGAGATAAAGGCAGTTTGCAAGGTAAAGCAAAAGCTGTGCACACAAGTAAAGCAAAACAAGGAATTCATGCACCACTTCCCATTGACAGGCAGGAGTTCAACCACTTCCAGGAAAGCAGGACTCATCACACATAACAGTTTCTTGGGACAACAAATACCATCACTCCTATGTTACCCCCTTTCCTCCTTCTTTCCCCTACATTTAATTGCCGATCATGATACCAAAGGATATGGAATATCTCTTCAGCCAATTTGGGTCACCTGTCCTGGTTCTGTCCCCTCCCAACTACTGGGGGTGAGGTGCACCCCCAGCCGCCTCACTGGCAGGGCAGCACAAGAAGCTGAAAAAATCCTTGGCTCTGTGTAAGCACTACTTTGCAACAACTGAAAAGAGTGGTGTGTTGTCCGCATTATTTTCATCGAAAATCTAAAGCACAGTGTTATATAAGCCTGCAAGAAGAAAATTAACCTTATCCCAGCAAAATCCATGACAAAGAGTAATTAAAAAATTACTGCTGTTGAGGATCAAAGATATCTGGCCTTCCTTGAAAATCCTGCCATGTACCAGTCTATTATTATGATCACATGAAAGCCATATACCTTCATCCACACCACCTTTATGCTTGTTTTGACTACATCTTTATGGACAGGGGCCCATAACTTTGTCCCTCAAGGACAAATTAATGTAGAATGAATCAATGTGAAATTCAGAGCATGCCAGCAAGTTCCATCATACCAATTGGGAAAACTCATCAAATTTCAGCAAGTGTAATATATTAATATACAATTGTACTGGTTCTATTATAAACTTATGACTAGTCACAACATTAACTTTGATTTCCAATACTTTCATATGTAAATTATTTTTTATGATTTAATAAGGGAATTCAAATGGGTCAGCCAAAGAAACACTATAGTTCAGACATAGCAGAAAGGCTAAATGGGTTCTTCATTCACTTATTGGTTTAAATCTGTTTCTAGCTGCTTTCTATCTTCTTTCATGGATATTTGATACTGTTCTCATTTATTCTCATTTATTCTATTCTTCTCTTACTTGTCATTTGTCAGACATTAGATTTATTATTTTTCTTCCTTTTTATGTAGAATCACTTTAATAGCTGATATTGCTTTTTAACATAGGATGTATATGTAAAAAATTGTGACTTGGAGAGAAAAATTCAGAAATCACCTATAAAACTTGGTCTAAAACTGATTAAAATCCAGAGTTTTGGAGAGGTTTAAAAACAAATTCTAAACAAAGGTTCTAACCTCTGTAACAGATCCAGATATAACTTAACATGAAATTGCTTGCTAAGAGCAAACATAACTATTTATTGAAATCGTATTATTGATATAAAACCTTGGAAGGTTATACCCAGGGAGGAGGTGGGAATCAGATATACTGATGAGGTATATATTTTCCTGCTTTTCTTCTACTTTGAATCAGAAATTTTTGTGGTAGACCAAATTTGCTGCTCATGGTAATGTTTTAGTCTGTTTGTTATTTGTTGTTGCCCAAATTGTTCTCTACTTTTCATTTCTTCTTGTTCCCTTTTTCCCTGGCCTCTGGGTAAGGGAATTACAACCTCTTTCTGTGTTCTGCAGCCTGAGATTTAAATATTATGGATGGTGATATAAAAAAGGGTCTCATTCTCTTCTATTCCTCAAAGCAGATGACCTCAATCTCTATTCCTTAGATAGTTGATTATCCAGATCCTCTGACTCTTTTGCACTGTATAATCTCTTCTTTATTTCACTGAAATTGCTCATGGAATAAAACAGGATTTTCCTTAAGTGAGGTGGAATTATGTAGCTTTCTCAGATCACCAACGTATGTTTAACAAGATATGATATTGACCAAAATATGATTGTAAGAAGCTGTGCTAACTGTTCTGATTCTAGAGACTTATTTATTCTATTTGTGTTTTAAATAAAAACCTGCTTTTAATTTTATATTAGAGATATTTGAGGCTACTCACAGGCAGTAAAAAGATGCAGGAAAAATTAGCAAGATACTTATTCCGAGTAAGTAGTTCAAGACTAGGATTTGTTCTTCATAAGGGAAAGAAATAACACATATTGTAAGAAATTGATCAATGCTTCCAGAGCCAGAAATAAAAGAACCTGTTTCAATTGGAGTTGTATAGGTATGTTTTACAGTGCTGACTGAGTTATCTGTCTCCTCATTGGTAAGGAGGGGGATAATTCCCTATCGGAAAATGTCTGTATTTTTACTATTAGCTTTTTTTGGGCAAACATCAGAAGTGACCACAATCTCAAAACACAAGAAAGAACATAAATTGGTAGAAAAACACAGCATAATAGACCTGCTCATATTGTGCTCAAGGGGACTCCAGGGACTAGCCAATCCATACAAGAAGAATAGTGTGAGCTAGATGGGACCCAGTATGATTAATCACCAGAGCAATGCAGATTTAGCGCATTAGGTGAAAAGATAAATGTGTAAAACGTTGTGTCAGAACCCATGGAGTGGCCCACACGGTAATTCAGGGTCAGTAATTGAACTTCACTCTAATTATCCTGGGGAGATAATATTAACTTATAGTTGAGTGTGAAAGAGAGAGTCCATAATTCATCACTCGATGGGGCTGCTCATTGCATTGTGTTATTGAAATATGATGGCTCCATTTTTATCCTGTCATAATGACAACTGATGTGCTTATTTTCTTTCTCTGTGCCTCCAGGGGATGATGAAATAGTAAGCAAACATTCTTTCTGGTGAAAGAACAGTACTTTATCACACTGGCTTCAGCTTTGAAAAAGCATTCGCAAACTAAGAAGCAATTTCTAGAACCAAGACTGGTCATTTCCTCTTGCATTCTGGTTGTAGACAGCTAAACTAAATAAAAGGCACCATTCTTTGCTAGATGCATTTCTCCCCTCCCCAGTTATCAATTGTTTCAATTTCTTAATTTTTTTAAGATGTTTCCTTTACATTTCTAATTTTCCAGGACACAAACTTCCAGATGAAGTTTGTTGTAGCAGAGGTCACTGCACAGGCAATAATGGATCTAGAAACTGAAATGCATTCCATTGCACACCTACATAGATTTCAGTCAACTCCTTTCAGAAACACAAGTGTTTTCATCAAACAGAAATTATCTCATTCCAGATACCTTTTCAAAGTCCTGAAGGTACACATCCATTTTGTCAAAAAAAAATAATTACTTTTTTCCATTTTAGCAGAAAAGTCAATATCACTCCACTGGAACCAAATCTGTTTCTTACTCATGACCACAGATTTATGCATGATTACATTAGGTCCTAATTTTAAAATATCTTGTAAGGCATTAAGGAGACCTGAGTTGGACTGGACAAAGAAAAATAAAATATTTAGGAACTCTAGTAAAAATGCTAGAAAAAAAAAGGAAATGAAATTCTAGAAGTGTAAGGTTTTGTTACTAAGTGTGGTGTGACAAGAGCTGTGATCAGCACTTAGGTGATGCACAGTGCACTGATCATGTTGACGAGCGATTACATTTGTAGGATTATAGATTTACATCATACTTTCACTACTGTAATGTTATTTGTAATAGATGACAAATGGGAGATGCTTGACATAAACAGGATTCAGATGTAATCCATAAGGCAAATTGCAGTGTAATATGTAGATATGGAAGCATCAGTACATTTTAATGAAGCTATTTTTTTATTCTTTTTCTTACAATGAAACAATGTCTTTGGTTCACACTATAGAGGTTAAGGTGACTATTTTTTCCTGACAAATTTTCAGTACAACCTCATAGTCCACATACCAGTCATTGGAGCTCTTCTTAGTACTTTATATGGCAAAATTTACAAAGCCAAGAACGAAACATAAAGAATTCACAGAAGCAATGCTCTGCTTCTGTCCATTAATGCTTTCACTTAGCATTTATGGACTGACATGACTGAAATATTAGGAAGAACAACTTTAACCACTGGTTGCCACTCTTCATCATAATAGTGGATAAGGAAAAAAAAATGATTTGCCTTGGGTTCCACAGCGATGACCCTTGAAAAGATGGTGCTGTAGCAAAAGGCACTTGGAATGTATACTGGTGGAAACAGAGCTGGCTATGATGGGAAATGGTCATCCATGAGGCGAATGGAAGACAGAAAGCAGAGAAACACAGCTGAAGTATGAGAAGTTTGAAAAAAAAAAAAAAAAAACTTTCTTTAGTGGAAAAAAAAAATAGTAAAGGAAGTGTGAAAGAAAGAAAGAAAGAAAGAAAGAAAGAGAGAAAGAAAGAGAGAAAGAAAGAGAGAAAGAAAGAGAGAAAGAAAGAGAGAAAGAAAGAGAAAGAAAGAAAGAAAGAAAGAAAGAAAGAAAGAAAGAAAGAAAGAAAGAAAGAAAGAAAGAAAGAAAGAAAGAAAGAAAGAAAGAAAGAAAGAAAGAAAGAAAGAAAGAAAGAAAGAAAGAAAGAAAGAAAGAAAGGAAGGAGGCACATTAAAAGCTGCATCTACATCAGGAAATCAAATTGGTCAAAGGCGTGGTCTTGAGCACTATCCTGACCTAGTCCAAGTGTTTGATTCTTGACATGTTTTTTGCCATCATTTTGACACATGTCAGTGATCTCTCTCACAATGCCCATGCAACATTCTAGAGTAAACCAGGGTTAGCAGTCTCCTCCACAGTCATCATGAACATTTCAAAGATTTCAAGGGGAGGGGATAACAGAATGGGGGAAAGGCAATAAAAGCTATAGCCATCATGGATACAGAGAATTGTGTTCAGTCCTGGGCTCCCCAGTGCAACAGGGAAAGGAGCAAGTTCAGAGGAGGGCTATGAAGATGACTGGAGCATCTGTTGTACAAGGGCAGGCTGAGAAGACTGGCCCCTTTTAGCCTGGAAAAGGGAACACTGAGGGGAGACCTCATTAATGTATATAAATATCTGAGGGAAGGGTGTTGAGAGGATGGAGCTGGTCTCTTTTCAGTTCTGCCCAGTAACAGGACGAGAGGCAATGGGCACAAACTGAAGCACAGGAAATTTTGGCTGAATATGAGGGGGATAGTTAATGTGAAACACAAGAAGCAGAACAGGCTCATATTTGTCAAAATGCTAGTGATATCTACTAATGGGAGAAAAAATAACATTTACATTGAAGGTAAAGATTTAGAAAATGTCTTTTCAATATGTGATACAGCATGTGTATTCAGATCACACTTAATATTTGCTACGCGTAAAAACAGAAAAATAAAATCATGGATTTGGTGACAAAATTATTTTCTGTAGGTCAGAATTTATTCTTAAATGCCCATACTTTTCTTGTAATATTCAGAGGTGAATATCCAAATGTGACATTTTGGCACTTCGAATGTACCTTAGCTGCTTTTACACACACACACACACACAAAACCACCTATCTTATATATACTGTTTTTTTTTTCATTTCTCATATATTTTAATAAGGATGTCAAATTACTTTGAAAAAATCTTGATGATACTTTTGTTTTCAGATATGTAATGTTTTATTATGCACATATATTGCTGTAGTTTATGGATGCACAACATTGAAACCTGAACAGTTAGGATGTAAAAAGCTACAAATATGCATAAAAGAGATCCCTTAACCCAACTTTTCCTACTTTTGGATGTCACTACAGATCAGATGCATAAAAGAAAAAGCACTAAATTTCCTCAAAGCTTTCCTAAGAATCCATATTAAGTTGCATATCCAGATAAAATGCAACCTTTCTGAAGCATGAAATAATTGCATGTAGCCTTATGTCAAATAAAAATGGTTAGAGTATTGAGTTAATTAAGCCACTGATCTGTACCAGCGGCTATGTTCATCATCTTAGGTTCCTGCTGTCTTTCAGAATAAGTGGGCTTCTGTGTATATCATCCATCTCTGGTATTTCAGAAGTCCTACAGTCAACATATAAAAAGTTAAAATAAAGGCTATAGCAGTATTTTCCACTAGTTAGGTCTCATAACCTAATCTGTTTTATCTTTTTTAAAATGGCTACATTTACATTTCCTGACTCTTGTATACAAGTCATAATGTCAAGAAATCCATTTGCTCTTTAATAAAACTTATCATAATGTCTGACAGTTTGATTTATGAATAGGTCTCTTGTCACCTTGGCTGCCTGAACCCTTTCATTTACTTCAAGAGTTCCAAGACAGGTCATGATATTTACACTAGGTCAGAATAATAATGTCACCAGGATCATGATCCTTGACAATAGCGTATTTGTCTCATTTAAATAATGAACATCATTGGTGAAAATGTAACAATGCAGAATATAAAGAACTAATATTGACAATAATCATGACCTACTTGCTCCAGTTTGCTAGCCAACTACTTTGTTTCTCTTCAAAACCATCTCCAAAAGTAATCAGATGATCAAAAACAACAAACAGACAAACAAAAAGCCACAACCTTCTCTCATACTGATTCTGACCAAACAAACAAACAAAACAAACAAACAAACAAACAAAACTTAAAATAAGCATTAGCACGTATACTGTACTGATTTTCTCATGGTATGGTGTCATGGTAAATATGCACATGATACAATTTTCAGATACATCAGAAATAATGTATAATATATGATTTTGAACTTGCTGCCAAAACAAACAAACAAACAAACAATAAATAAAATCTTGTCAGCTCCTCAAGACGTGCAGTTCCTGAAGTAATTTTATCTACTGATAATATATTTCAGATCATTGAGAAATTAAGTACATAAGTATAATGTGTAGAATTTAAGGATTGGAAAGTAATAAGACTATGCTAAAACTCATTTGGGACAGGATGCAAGGGACATAGGTAGGTATGACTACCTGAAAAATGTCCAGTTCATGAGATTCAGCAACCTGGGCTAGAAGCTTATTTTCCCTCCACAAAGAATGAGAAGAGATGTGTACCAAAGACTGAAGTTTCTAACATTACATAGTGAGCAGGCATATGGCAGAGCCAGCTAATAACAAGCACAGACATGATCCATCATACATTATACAGAAAAAAAATCCTATTTTTGACACCCCCCTTGTATGAACTTTGTGGTGAGATGTTCCTTATCTCAGGTATGGCATGGGAGAATAAAACAATATAATGCTCAAGCAGCATGCTCACATGATCAACTTATGCAAAAAAATAAAATAAATAAATAAATCTGATGTTATCCTTAAAGACTACTCACAGGTGACACAGCTGTGTTGACTTGTTCGTGAACAGTATAGACAATGTCTTCCTCAGGGTTATAGATAGACAACAGTGTGCATGTCCAATTGCACACAATAGTGTGCAATGTCTCAAGAATATGAGAGGTCAGCAACTTCACCAGTGTGGCTTATATTTGCCATGGGTTATATTAACCATTAAAGGTGCCATTCTTTGTGAATTTGACAAGTATGTTTTCCCCCCGGCCTTAATATGTTTTAGTGTGCTCATGTTTAAATTGTTTGCATTTTGCTTAGTACACTTATGTTTAAATCATTTATAATTTGCCTAGAAATAGATGTTTGTGTAGGTTCATTGCTACAATAAAATTACTGTAACTTGGCACTGCGTTGTCATTTTGTTGTCTGGTTCCAGAAAATTTTTGTTGTGACATATCTATGTGTGTGTACCTCTATGCACCTATATAGTGGGTTTACGTGGCAAGGTTTTGGTAGCAGGGAGCCATAGGGGTGGTTTCTGTGAGAAAGATCTAGAAGCTGCCCCATTGTTTTCCAGATCTGAGCCAATAAGCGATGTTGTTTGCGCCTCTGTGAGAGCATATTTAAGACAGGGAAAAAAACGCTGCGCCAGACAGCAGCCAGGAGTGAGAGAACAGCCTTGCAGGTGCCAAGGTCAGTGTAGAGGGAGGGGGAGAGGTGCTCCAGGCGCCGGAGCAGAAGTCCCCTGCGGCCTGTGGTGAGGACCATGGTGAAGCAGGATGTCCCCCTGCAGCCCATGGAGTACCACAGTGGAGCAGGGTTCCATGCTGCAGCCCGTGGAGGAGACCACGGTGGAGCAGCTGGCCCTGCATCGACGGAGGCTGCCGCCTGTGGAAGACCCCTGCCGGAGCAGATTCCGGGCCGGACCTGTAGCCCGTGGAGAGGAGCCCACGCAGGAGCAGGTGACCTGGCAGGAGCTGCTGCCCGTAGGGGAGCCAGGTTGGAGCAGTTTTCTCCTGAGGGATGGACCCCGTGGTAAGGACCCATATCTGGAGCAGTTCTGGAAGAGCTGCTGCCTGTGGGAAGCCCACACCGGATCAGTTCATCAAGGACTGCATCCCGTGGGTGGGACCCCACAGCACAGGGGACGAGAGTGACCGAGAAGGAGCAGCAGAGAAGAAGTGCTGTAGACTGACCATAACCCCCATTCCCCTGTTCCCCTGCGCCGCTCGGGGGGGAGGAGGTGGAAGAGGGTGGATGGGGGGGGGAAGGTGCTTTTGGTTTGCTTTTTCCTTTGTTTTCTCACTTCTCTCGCTTGTTAGTAATAGGCAATAAATCTTACTATCTCCTTATGCTGAGTCTGTTTTGCCCGTTACAATAATTATTGTGTGATTTTCTCGTCCTTATCTCAACCCTTGAGCCCTTTTCACATATTTTCTCCCCATTCCTCTTTGAGGAGGGGGAGTGAGAGAGCGGCTGTGGTGGAGCTCGGCTGCCCACTCGAGCGGAACCACGACAACCTGCCACAAACAGCAGTAGTGATCTGCTGACCAGCTGCTGTAAACCTAGGTCTCCTGCAGTTGAGATTAGAGCTGCAACCCTTCCACAACATGCCCTTAAACTGATGCATTCGGCCTAATAACACCAGTGCTCCCCCATGACACATTGCACAGTACCTCTGGCAAGTCTGTGATATGCTGAGCATGCACACTTTGCTACATGACTGGTAATACCTGTTGTGTGACCTTTCCACACATGGTCACAGCATGCTATATGTCTCTCAGGTCTTACTGTGATCTGGAAGTAAAGATGGGAAGTAGTAAGTCACATGCCTCTGGAAGACCAGAATTTATAGCTAAAGTCCCTGGCTTGACAGAGGTATCTAAATTATTCCTTGAGTGTAGATAATTGTATCCATATTTTCTTACTGAACAAAGGTGGAGAAGCAACTGGTGCAAATTAGAAAGTATTCATACTCCCACTTCCCAGGACAAAATATTTTAACCTGCCTTGGTTAGGGAGTGGGATTTTCCAAAGCAGAACTGGGATTAAAAGCATCCTTTTCGAAGTAAAATCTCTGAATATCCTATTTAAGCTCATCCAAAATGCATCAGGAGCACAGCAAGTATGAGGCCAGAAAGAATATGCCAGATTATACCTGTAATAGGCAGCATTACAATATTTTCCAGCAAACTATTTAAACTGGTGATGACTTAGACTTAACTAAACCATAAAATTTGTAGGGGTCAAGACATCTGAAAATTATTTTAATATTTAAATATAATAATAATAATATGTCAGATATGAAATTGACTACTAATGCAGCTCCTTTTACATTCATCATTTCAGTATTGTACTGTATAAGTAAAACTAGTAATCTGAGATTTCAAATAGAAGGCCACACCAAAGCATTAAAGAATACTATAGCATGTAAGAATTTCAGGTAGGGCATATTATAGCACAAAAGCTATGTATATATAGCTATTTTTATAGGTATACATCATAACATGTGAGGCAAGAAGCCTAGCATCAACTTCAAAGCAATAATTTTTTTCTGCACATTTTCTTCAGAGATGTATTCCTTCCCAGAGCTAAAAATGACACCCATACACTTAAACATATACATCAAGTAAATCACACATTTGCTATCTAGATGGCAGATTTTCATTCATACCTCATTCTCTGAATTTGCACTACAAAAACTGAAAGATAAAACTTTTGCTAAATATACTTTCTTAAAGTAGTCTGTTTAATTAACACTTTCTTGAGTTAATAAATTTCAGCGGGATGGTGTTTGTCTTCCAGAGCTCTCTGATAATAGAGGAGAAAGAAGAGAAATCCAAGCCTAGAAATACTTTTTTTTTTTTTTTTTTTTTTTTTTTTTCTCCGAAGAGCACTGTTTTATCACAGCTCTGCCTTGGGATGTGACTGCTCCAATGTGAACAAAGCATGAATTTTGAAGATACTTATGAAATAGTTGTTCATGAATGGACAGTTCCAGGACTAAGCAAACATAAAAAGGTACTTGGTTCATGGGGAATCTAACATTCACTTTACATCTGCACGGCTCAAGACAGCATGTGTGACATGATACTTCTCATTTTCCCTGTTTTTTTTTTGGAATATAAAGGTTGTTTTCACAGCATTTATTGAAATAAATGTTTCAAACCTGCATTTCATTTTTAACCAGTTATAAGAAGGTTCCTTCAGATAATAAGTAAGTAATTCCTTCAGAAATCAATGGAAAATGCTCAGAGCTATTATTATCTTGACAGCATATTACAAGATCAGTAGAACAATTTCACTATGCTTATAGCTACTTCATGTTGTCATTTGATTCCCATTTGTTCTGAAAATGAAAACAAAGAAAAGTAGTTGTGCAATGGCTCTTAGTTTCTGTCCCTGAACCACAAATCATTCTATCAACTATGGTAATATTTTCTTCAATGTAATGGAAAAGTACCTGTTAAATAAATTAAAATATTCAAATGGATTTTAGGCAAATGGCTTAAAAAAAAATTGTTTATGAAAAAAGAGTGATTCATTTAACACCATACTTACAAAAAAAGCACATAGACTAACAATATGTACCTATATTGTAGTCCACTTTAATCTCTAAATTCCTAATCATCAATTACATCATTTTGAATGTAATGATATATTTATTTGGAATAACAAATTTTAGTTATAGGTCTCACTAAAATTATGGAGACACTGAAATTTGATAGTAGGCCTAAATCATCAAATGTGTTTTCTCTGTTGCAAATATTTGATGTATAAGGAGCAAGGTGAGTATGGAATGCTCTTTGCATTACAGAATCACAATAAAGAGGTCTTGAAGACACCTTAGGAAGTCACCAGATCCATTCACCTTGTCAAAACCAGGTTTAGTTACTCCTATATCATTCCTAAGAAATATTTATCAAATTAAAAAGCAGATTTTTGCAGGAAAAGTAGAATAGAGATTACAAAGGGCAGCCATAATGACTGAGGTACTGTCTTTTATTGTATTTGACATCATGTCAGAGATATTTGACTTGACTGCTTTCACATCTCTGCCCCTCTAACAGCAGCAGCAGTTCAATAAAATATAAAACCTATTTCCAGACTTTTTTATTTTGAATGTTTTGTTTTGTTTTGTTTTGTTTTTCCAGAAAAAAAATCATAACATTTCTGGCAAGATAAAAAAATATTCATCTTATCCACTAGTCCACATTTCACAGATTTAACAAAAACATCTGACAAAATTAATGCTAAAGTAAATAGTTATAAAGAAAGTCTGTCTGCCATAGGAATACTCCCAACTGAAGCTTTTATTTACTTTACACTCATATCTACTTAACCTTTTTTAACTTATCCATCTATCATGAAACCATATGCATAGTGACTATGCTATTGCACCAAATAGAAATTTTGAAGCTCGGGAAAATTGTAATGTATGTAACTTGCATTATGTGTGCTTAACTCAGTGAATGATGACACGGATCTAACTGTCAAACTGGTTAAAGAATCTGTTGCCATTTAGGAGTATTAATGCTTAAGTAAAATATCTGGTCATGCTGTCAGACCTTCAACTATCAGCTAGTTCAGAACTTCCCAAATTGGTTACTTGAACCAACTCAACTGTTTTGCATAAAACCCTGCAGTCCAAACTTCTTTGTAAAAAGAAATTAGGCAGGACTTCCTGGTGTTGCTTTCCATGCAGGAAAACATCCAGAGTAGAGAAGAATTTAAGAAATTCAATGAAGTCTTGAAAACCTTGGGTGTCTTCAACATGTATGGTATTGGAAAAGTTTTCACTGGCTGTTTGGTTGGTGTAAGTGAATGCCTGTTAAAGATTAAACACTGTCAAAATGCAAAATAAAGCCAGTTTACTTCATTTTACATGGAGCTTTTAAAGCTGTGGTCTGGGGAATGTGTTTTATTAGCTTATAACCACCTGTCATTTCAAACTATATAAGCCATTTGCTAGAGAGAGCAATTAAACTGAAAATTCTCAGAGGATCATTTTAAGAAATGAATTATAAACAGCAAGGGAAAGGAAGCTGATATAGACAAATATTATTAATATCACAAATCAAATCCACTTTATTTACAATTGTTAATACATAAATTATCTCATATTTTAAAGATGTGATCAGATACAGATATTATTTTAATTCTGAAATTCTTTTACTCTGTACATCAGTTCATTCATAGGCGTATTTTTGTGACTTGCAAAGCAATGTTTATATATTTCCAGTTGTTTTCCTTTTCTATTTCTGTTGGCCTTTTATTTTGAAACAAGACAGGTCAAGCAGAAAAGGGATGAATAATTCAGAACACTGAAATCAGAAGACTGAGAAGCCTAGAAAGGTCTTTTTCAGACAATTCAGGGTATTAGCTCTTTCCTCTCATTCAGTAATTTGCAATTTTATTTAGGAAAAAGAAGGAACTTATGTCCCTTTGTCCCTTCCCATTCTAGGATGACCATTAAAATACCCATAAAAGTATGATAACAAAAGAAAAAAAAAAAAAAAAAAAAAAAAAAAGAAAGACTTTATGTAGATGTTTTCCCACCACGATTCACAGGCAAAAATGTAGAATACTTTGCAATAACAAGGTAATAGCTGTTTTACATGGATATTTGTTTTAGTTTACAAAAATAATTTGATACTTATATGATTTCGTTAGCATGTTCATTGATATGCTTAGGTCCTAGAGCAAAACAACCATTTTAATGTAAGTTTCAAGACAACACCTTGCCTTTTATTTAAATAGGCGATATGGAGACTTTGGAGTTTTGCATAGTGTTTGTTGAAGAGACATATTAAAAGGAATAAATCATTTATCAATAAAACAGTATTCTCAAGACCATAATGAATACACCTGTTTAAGCTAATCATAGGACCACTGAATCATATAATATCTAGAGTTGGAAAGGATGACCCACAAGGATCATCAAATCCAACTCCTGGCTCCACATAGGACCACCCAAAAATCAGACCAGTCTGACAGCATTATGTAAATGCTTCTTGAACTGTGTCAGACTTGGTGCTGTGACCACTTCCCTGGGGAGGTTGTTCCAGTGCTCGATCAGCCTCCCAGTGAAGAACCGTTTTCTAACATTTAACCTGCATCTCCTTTGATACAGCTTCATGCTGTTCCCTTGGGTCCTGTTGCTGTCACTAGAGAGCAGAGCTCAGTGCCTGCCCTTCTGCTCCCCTCATGAGGGAGCTGCAGGCCACCATGCATCCTGTGCTCTGGGCTGAACAAACCAAGTGACTTCAGCCACTCATTTTGCCCTCTAGACTCTTCACCATCTTCATAGCTTTCCTTTGGACACTCTCTAGTAGTTTTATGTTCTTCTTTTATTGTGGCACCCAAAACTGTACATAGTACTCGAGATAAGCAGGACAGTCCCTTCCCTCAACTGGCTAGAAGCAATGCTGTATGTGATGCACCCCAGGATATAGTTGGCCCTTTAAGCTGCCAGGGCACACTGTTGACTTACATTCAATTTGCTGTCACTTAATGCTCTATTGTTATTTACTTTTTACATTTATAGAAATGCAACAGACTTCACATTACACTAAGATGCTCTCCTCATCAGATCCAGTGTCACATTTGCTTTTTGTTTTTTGTTTTCTTTTTTTTTAACTTCAGCTGTGAAAATATGCTATAAAACCATCTCCTAGCACTTTTCAATATTGGCAATGTACTTCATTTCACTGAATGCTTTGTTTCAGTTAACATAGAATGATAGTTCATGCCTTAGTTTAAATAACTTTCTCCCCTTACTTAGGATTCTCAGCCTACTCTTAGCTGGTAGGCATAAATGTGGCACCTATAAACAGGAGAAGAGCCACTCAGTGAATATCTGTGGGTCTTACTATGTTGGATTTCCTCTACTATCACTAAGTTTAATGCCTCAGGCTTGATGACTAACATCAAGGGTTTTTCTGTAGTGCTTAGGCCATTTAGATGTTCTTTCTACTTCAGTGTTTTGACGTTCACTTAGGAATAGCTTCTTTCCCTCACACATCTATGTTCAAGCGAATATAGTTCACATTCACCTATGTTCAAGTGAATATGGTTCACATTCTTCTTCCCTGACCATCATTAGAGGGATAATTGGTTTTGTGTTTGGTAAAAGAGTACTTTCTAACATGTCTTTAAAACTCTTGGAAATGACGCCCAAACACATCTTTATGTTGCCTGTGACAGCTAGCTAAACTTTTTTTTTTTTTTTTGATAAAATATGTTGGATTTCCATAATTACAAAATTATTGGCCTTTGCATAAACTAAAAGCTATGTCACTATTAGCTCAGTAAGTTAAAGCCTGCATGAAAAGCAGAGAACACAGTTTTAAAGTTCAAAAATACCAATCTAAGCAATTGAGGATGAGGTGGTACAAGCAGAGATGAGAAACTGATATGTTCCAGGACAAAACACAAAGGCTGGAAGTAAACAACTGAGAAATTACCATTGAAAAATGAATATGAAAACTCCTTTCTATCCATAACTCCACCCATAATTCTATTTATTTATTTTTATTTATTTATTTCTGAAATAGTGAGTTTTATCAAAATGCAATGCATCAGTCACTTTTATCAAACAGCATGCCTGGGCAAAAAGAAACAATGGTGTGCTGGTGAAACTCAGATCTTTTTCCTGTGCTCCAAGTAGTTCTGTAAACATTCCATGGCAAAACTCTGTTCATTGTGCTTTCAGAGACAGGAAATTTCAAGAATCATAGAATCATTAAGGTTGGAAAAGACCTCCAAGATGATCTGGTCCAACCATCCTCCTACCACCACTATCATCCACTAAACCAGGTCCCTAAGTACCATGTCCAACCTTTACTAGTGCATTTAAAATAAATAAATAAATAAACAAACCTGTTATTTATATGCTTTAGGTGCTTTCAGCTTCCCAACAGAGGACACATTTGGATGTAGATGCTCCACCACCCAAAAAAAGGAAAAGAATAAATATGAAGGATCAAAAATAAGTTGAAATAAAATTTATCATTTTATTAAGCTTGTAAATTATTACTATCCAAACACTACACCATGGTAATAAAACAGATGTCAAAATCCTTGTTTAATCATTTTATATTAGACAACAATTAGTATAGACAATAATAATAAATAAAGTAAAATGTTCAGTGTTTCAGGACAAGAAGTTTCCATTTCTGACTGGATAAAAATAAAACAAAACAAAAAAACACTGGATCTAAAACTGCCAGTAGTACTGTGCTCCCTTCAAAGTAGAAGATAAATTAGAAAATAATAATAATGTCAGCTGCATGATATTTGTATAGATTTATAATTTTAAAAGACTTTGTAGGAAATCAAGTGGTTAGAAGAATGGTAAGGTTTCCAAAGCTACATGATACACTTAATAACAATATCCTTCTTTGGTGGCATATTTGATCGTGGTCATCATGAAAAAATATAGACAAGTACCCTTTCATCTCTATATAGTCACTATTAATAAGGTCTGGAAATAAGTTGATTCAGAAAACATGTGACTGAGCAATGACCAGTACACCAGCAGCAGTATCTTATGACATTCTGTATGGAAGGACAATGTAATTTGTGTGAACTGCTTGGCTATGTAACTTTCATTATAATTACAATACATTATTTTCATGTTAAAATTATATGATGTGCATAGGAACTTGTCCAATTATGAAAACTGGAAACATTTAGGAAAAACATAAATTAAGTTCTTTTCTATCTCTATGCACATGACATTATCAGAAAGTTCAGAAGTAGGGTTTTTGCAAAATATTTCATAAAAAAATAAAATAAATCTAATCTAAATGTTTTTATTGTAGAGACCAAAAAATAATAATAAAAAAAAAGTTTATGTGACTATAAAAATGCATATTTTTTTATTTCCTGTTAAACAATGAAAATAATTTAAACCAGGTTTATTTCATGCTGGTTAGATCGTTTCATGTGTTTGTGTGTCTATATGCTTATGTGTATGGGTGTGCATGCATGTTTGTGAAAATATTTGCACAGGATTTTTTTTCAAATATAGTAAGCCTTCTTAATTGTCATTTGGAACAGAATTGAAGGCATACGTCAGAATTTTTTTAACTGTACTGGATTAATTTGGAAGTCAAATTCTTAGCAGTATCTGTGTATGGGAAAGCCTGTTACATGCTGTGCGCAAAATAAAAAAAAAATAATAATAAAAATAATAATAAAAAAAAGACAACTGCTACCTCTGATCAGTTCTGTCATATTTTCTAAAAGCTCATGAACCAGAACAGAGGGTTAAAAGGAAGTTGACCCGACATATCCAGGTAGACTG
This sequence comes from Aythya ferina, assembly GCF_964211825.1. Taxonomy (NCBI): domain Eukaryota; kingdom Metazoa; phylum Chordata; class Aves; order Anseriformes; family Anatidae; genus Aythya; species Aythya ferina. The sequence continues at coordinate 95,365,752 of NC_140297.1, forward strand.
ATAAACTGAGCTGAAAGCATTTCATCTTGCAGCTGATGCTAGGTGAAGCATATATGACAAATTGTAATGGCTGCAGGGTAATGGATCACCTGTAAGGGCTCAGCACCTGCTCACAAACATACTCATGCACTCTCTCTGCTACCTCTCTCACTTTCTCCCACACATGATAACTTTCCCTTTGCAGGGGGAAATCATGATTTTGCCAAATCACTGTATCCTCTACAAAGCAAAAGTTCTGTCTATATACATATATACAGCATGGCATTCTGTGCTTGCAGTCACAGGTGGTCTCCCATAAATTCCCATTTTGGCACAGTACATCATGTCTGGTTGGCACGGCCAACCAAGCCCTTAAAAAAAAAAAAAAAAAAAAAAAAAAAAAAAAAAAAAAAAAAGGAATTCCTCCAGGTTTTTTAGGTCAGATAAACCATTTCTGATGGTGAAACCATCAGCTTTCACCAGTCACTGTAGAATACATATTCACCAGAAATGAGGAAGTCCTAAAGAAAACCACATACTCTTAAAGTACTCAATTGTTTCATTAGGCTATGTTATCAGAGGGATACTCAGATGGGATTCCAGCTCATACAGAGGCTTATACAGTTTAATGTGTAGTCTGATAAGCTGGGCAGTGATATAAATAGCACTCTCTCTTGTTCCTGGTTCAGTCTCTCAAAATGCCTGCCTTGTAACTTAGCTTCCTTTAGGAACAAACTGGTAAGTCTGCCAGAAGAATATCTAATGTGAGGCAAAGAACATCATATACATGCAACTCAGAAATACTGGAGAGGGTTTTCTTGAAGCCCCCTGAACTCTCTTCTTATACCTGATTTAATTTTAGTGCTAACCTCCGTCACCCACTATACCTAAGAATATAAGTGCTGCAGTTTGTTGCACTTCCCTACAAAAGAAAGTTTTTCAGCACCAAAACTTGTACTAGTTTAACGAACAATTCACTGCAACTTAGTTAAACTGGGGTAGCTTGGTATGTAGACAAGCCAAATAAAGTTAGATGGCTTGTCCTACATTATCTGTTTTATATAGTATTATTTTTGAATAACAAATGCCTGTTGTATTAAGGAAAGCTTAGAAACAGTAACCAAACTGTTTTTCTGAGCTGAGAAAGTTAAGAAATGAAAGTTAATGAAGTAGAAATCTGTAGGGGGAAAAAAAAAAAAAAAAAAAAAAAAAAAAGTGTTAAGAGATTCAACTGAGAGCCCCTGAACGACAGATCTCGTACAAACCCCCTTCTTATTATTATTACTATTACTTTGTCTTTGTTTTTCATTTTCATCCTTTTAACAATCTGGCTCCAGGTTTGCATGAGAGTTTCACATGGAAATATTTTTTCAGACAAAATGGGTTACAGGCTAAGTATTTTCCTTTATCTGTATTTGTAGTTCCTTACCACATAACAGAAAGATCTGTGAGGATCTCATATAGATGTTCAAACACAAACCAGGAATATTCTCCATCTTTCCTTCTCCTCTCATAATAGAATATTTATATTTATTTAGGTCTTACTTCTAATAATTATTTGTGGATTATATTTTAACTTTTTGTTTGTTTGTTTGTTTGTTTGTTTTTAATCTAAACTGGGCCCCAACAAATGTATTTTTTATCTGGAAAACAACACCAGCTAAATTTTCCTTGTGATTTGTAACTGAAACTGTTTATGGAGCTGACAAACTGAATAGTGTTAGCCATCGTGCAAGTAAATGACACAGCAGACAACCTCTGTTGACCTTCCATACCTTGAATCTTTTAATTGGATGCAGCACATGCTATAAGTTAACCAAAAACTCATCAAAGTTAGTAGCATTGCTCTACTCTAGAAAGGGTTTCAGTGAGACAAAAATTATTTGCAGAATTTACAGTGAATAGTTTAAAAAGAAAATTATTCTTCCAGAAAAAAATGATTTTGTACCAGCTGAAGATGAATGTGCAACAACTGAAGATCCAGAAGAAAAGGAATACAATTTCAGATTATCATTCATTGTTACTATCCTCTTTATCATCTTATATAGCCTAGATGAACAAAGATTTATTTTCCTACTTTCATTATTTTTGCATTATATATTAGAAATTTCCAGATTATTTTCAGCCATGAAAGAAAGAAAACATCAAAAAACTCCCAAGACAGAATCAGTGACAAGACTTTCAATATTTATATTTATTTCAACGTAGACAATACTATACTTCAATTCATAGTGAACCAATAGTCAAAGTAGTCAAATTTGAAGTCAGTCAGAAAAAGCAGGAGAGAATTACATTGATATTTGGTTAATTAAAACAAGCATCACTGAAATAAAACAAAATAAACAGGTCAGGTTTTGATAACCAGAAGATTATGAAAAAATTATGTGTGTAGTTTAAGATTAAGTTGATGCTGAATAACTAGGGTTTGAACTAAAACTGCTTTACTTTATATTGGTATTTAATAGCATGTAAATATATCGACATCTGCAGAATTTGAAATGGCAGTGAAGATGGGAAACACTTATCCTGGCTGACTCTTAACCACAGACAGTGTCATCACTGACACCTGTGTACACCGATCTGACTCAGACTAATAGATCATGTTCCAAGATTTTCCATCCTCTGTTTTGAAGAAAGAGAATAACCATCCTTACTGTAATTAATAATTACATACTAATAGATTATCCTGTTCTCTGTGATGTGTTAGGTCTTATTAGATAATAGGCAGGAACTGAGAAAAGAAAGGAAGAAGGTAACAGTAGGCTTGCAATACTTTATAAAGCAGTACTCCAGACTGCAGGAAGATTGGCAGCACAGCTTTACTTTACATTAAGAAAGCTATTGCTGTGAAATAAAACAAAACAAAACAAAACATATAAGGATGCTCTAATCTCAGGTTGTGGCTGAAATATTTTGTTAAAACACATTTTTACCTCTATACATCCTTTCTGATAACTGTCCTTGGGTTTTATTTTTATTCTCTCTTCTTTATATCCCTTTCTTCTTAATCTAACATTTTTTTCCTCTTTTTGAGTTGTTTTTTCCATTATTTTTCACTGAACAGTTTCTCCTTCCCAGTAACTGATCAATAACTTCTTTTTAGAAGGTGATGAAAGTCAGAGTAATGTAATTTCTTTAATTCCAGTTTGCTGTGTGATATGTATTCCATGCAGTTTTAAAGGTTATGGCTTAGCAGTAAGGAATAAGGCTGTCTGTTTGCCATGTCCTGGTTGATGAACTGTAGGCAAGAGGCAACCTGGAGAGGGAGAAATAGAAAGTAAAAATGGCAACTAAACAAACAGCTGTGAGTTGTTTCTGGAATATGAGGTGGACAAAGCATGTAGTGAAAGCAGACAGAGAAATCAATGAGGCTGAAGTAACTGTGTATGACTTGGGAGCTCTAGTGGGTGCCAGGACTCTGATGTAGGCAGATCACTTCAAAGCACGGTGGATAGGAGGCAATGCTAGAGATCCAGGACCCAGCTAGGGTTTGTGAGAGCCTAAACAATCCTAATGGTGTTGTAGGCAAGACTGGTGAGGATAACTTGCCCCACAAGGCTACAGTAAAAAGTGAGAAAGATTGTTCAAAACTGTCTGAACTTACTTGAGAGTGCTGAGCTGTTTGTCTATAGTTACGATATTCTATACAGCACTTTTGTACCCTAATAATCCTGGCTGGGGATTTTGGGAATCTTTGGTGGTTTTGATTCACTGACTGTTAGGAAAATCTTGGGTTATATCAGAAAGGCTAAGGTATACTAATGTCACAGAATCAATGTCATAGCTGTACTGCTGGAAAAAAAAAAAAAAAAAAAAAAAAAATCAATCAAACAAACAACAACAAAAAAACAGTCTTCATCTTTATACTAGGTTGCTTATTGCTGAATCTCTTAGGATGTACTTTTCAGCAGGATAAAAACAGATTCTTTAAACTAAGAAACACAAGAGTGGATTGTACACTGAATTTCCTAATTTTCTGTTGCCAAATTTGAAGTTGTCCCAGGCCAAATGAGCACTCAGCATTAATAATTAAGATAATTAATTACAGAATATAATACAAGTATTGTCAATGGATTTTAAACTTTACTTCATTAAAAAGAACATTACAGTTGATGTAATGGTAAAAGTAGACAAAAAAAATCAAAAAATTAAACTTTTTGATAATTCTTTCATGTGGAATAAAGATATTTTACATAAAATGTATAATTCTTTCTCAAAAAGATGAAACAGTAGTGCAGGGAAATGAAAATGAGCACTTTTTATTTTGCCTACTGACCATCTGCTTCTCATGTTTCTTACTCTGTGTGTTAGGAGTTTATGGACTTGAATGTACCAGCCAAAACACCTAAGGTGTCTGAGTTCTGCATTTATGACAATGATTTTGAGTTTGTATGCTCAGGCTGAGCAAAGAGTTGTTCGGAATCATTCAAGTAGGCTGAGGCCACGTCAAAACTACATAAACACATCCAACAAAGCATCCTGGAGAGCTTCAGTATAGCTTCCAAGTGGATATCCTGAACATCAGAAAGCAAAAATTGTTCCTGAATATAAAACTGTTCTAGAGTAACATGAGCTCTTGATGTGAAACTGTTCTAGAGTAACATGAGCTCTTGATGTGATCTCAGAATAAATATGTAGATAATAGAGATATATTTTAGTAGGGTTTGAAGATTAAAACTATATTAGCTTTATTGAGAGGAAAAAAAAAAAAAAAAAAAAAAGCAGAGGAAGTAAAAGATGAATTATTGAAAAAAAAAAAAAATCTACTTCTTTTACACAAAATTTACTGTTATTTCCCAAATCATGATATTCACACTTTTACTAACTGAATAAATACAAATAAATAAATAAATAAATAGAACCACGAGGCAGGAAGCTTTAAACACTGAGAAACTAAATCAGTAAGGAACTAATCTTAAAAAAAAAAGGATCTTTATAAATGAAAATGATAGCACTGCCCACTGAAAGTATGTTTGCAACCATAACATATGTACAAAAATCACATAACAATAGAAAGCAAGGGCAGAATTCAAAACACATTCAATACCAAATCTTTGCTTACTATGTTAAATAAGTTGGATAAATATATTACTTTATAGTTTCAATTAAATAGCAGAAGATAGTGGCAATGTGAGAACTGCAAGGAATTTTCCTATTTGGCAACCTACAGGTAGTAGTGTTTCCTCAACAGACAGAGTCTGTTCAAGTCACAGAGAGATTTTACAGAAAGAAAAAAAATAAAAATAAAAAAAATAATAATGTGTGGAAGACCATGCAGTGAAATGAAATGAAACACTTCGGCTTTGTCCTCACTAAGAGTTTTGTGCCACGATTTTCAATAGAAATGCAATTGTATCAGTGTTGACCATATTAGAAAATAAATAAGTAGTTAGCTTTCTGTAACTGGTTGTCATTTGAGGTACCTTTGTCAACTGTTAAGAGTTGGTCAAATCGATAACATGAGTAGAAAGAAGAACAAAAATATCCTTGTGAAGATAAGGCGTAGATGAGACTGGACCTCAGATCCTTTTTCATATTAAAGTTCCCTTTGTCTTTAACAGTAGCCAAATGAGGCTCACATTTTCTGGACAATGAAAAACTTTTACCTTCAAGAAACGTACTAAAGAAGTAACAAAAGTACTAATTTTTGATTGAAGTACTACTGTAAAGAAAGAGGTTTCAAGGACAGGGTCAGAAATGTACAGACTACATTGAAAGTTTTCTCAATTGACTAGAACCCTTATTACTGCATTTTTCAGGTAAATAAATTAGGGAGAGAATCTGAAAACAGTATATGATTTATTACACATAATATCTAGAAAGAAATATTAAAACAGGAGCAAGAATTTTTCAGGTAAATTGTTGTCAGTACGGTGAAAGCAGCAGCAAAATCAACACACATATATCAGTGGGCTATTTGAAATCAGGATTAACACACTACATATCTCAGTCACACCACATACACATGACATTTAATATGTGCTGTTGACAGTTAGATAACCTCTGAAGTGGTGGTTGAAGAGCCCATCTATGTTTAAGCTTTCTCTCATAGTAGGTATTAAAATTGAAATACCTACAATATGTTGTTACTTGGTTCTTCATTTTCTCAGAGAAAAATGGGAAAGCCAGTTTTTCAGTTCTCATCTTCATTTTGGGGGGAAATGGAAGTATATCAGATGTATCTGACAGAATAGTCATGTTAAGAAAAAAACGGTGGCCATTGTTTCATGATTGTTCTGTCACATTAACCTGATATATTTCCATTAAAAATAATAATAATAATAATAATAAAATAAAATAAATAAACAAGAATGTCTTCAACACTAGTGGACAGCTGATTCAATAGTCTTGAAGCCTGACAAAACATATGTTCTTCATTAGCAAATAAATCTATGGAGACCTCTAAAAATAATATTGAAGACTTAGCTCTTCTTACTTATCCAATATATGTTTCCTTTACATCAGGTGGGTAAAGATGGAAATTCTTGTTTGTGCCATTGCATTTTATCTTTGCTCCCATTCTAGAAAGTGGTATTCATTTTGATTTTATTTTATATTTAAACACAGGAAAAATATAGTCTGTAAATCCCAGTGAAAACCCACTGCAGTCCTGTCACTGCTTCAAAAACCTTGAAGTGTTCTCAAAAGCATGATCATCAGTCACCAGTAGCTCAGCAATATTATCCCTAAAATGCTTTTCCTGAATTCTTTTCTGTAGTTAACAGAAAGTATCCTACCCAGAAATGCTAGGTATAAGTATATTTGGAGGTGGCCAAAAAATTAGCTACAAAGATGAATCTTTGGGACTGAAGTATTCTTTTTTTGGAGCATAACATAATGAGACATTCTTTCATGTTGTTTCATGTGTTTATGTGGGTCTTTTTTAATTCTTTTTTTTGCCTATATAGTCTTCGATGTTTTCAAATGCCTCTTTCATTTCATCATGAAATTTTTCATTTGGCTGTGAACGAGGGAATAGCAAAACATGAGAAAGTTCTTATGTTATCACTAGTCTGGGAGGGAAGTATGTGGATTCATATGGGAACAGTAAACAGGAGTTACAAGGAGTTAATCTAGTGCCATAGAAGAACATTTTCTACTGAATATTAAAAAATAAAAAATAGTTTAAAAAATTATTATGGTTATAAGCAGGAGTAAAAAGCTCAGTCAGTATACTGGTAGTCTGACCACAGAGAACTAAAACAGCAAAGAAATATTTAAAACAAGACCCTGGGCTATGGGTAACCTGCTTCGTATTTTTCTACTGTTTTTTTAGATGGGTTAAATCTGTGGGTTTTGACTTAATTTCAGCATGAGATTGTTACAAATGTCCCAACAGTGAGCTTCAAATACATACATTTGAATATATATATATTTGATACATACAAAAAATATATATACACATAGATTTTTTAGTTTTCTTTTGTCTAGGAAAATTTTAGTTATTTTATTTACTGTGTAAACCATATAACTGTTTTAGAAAAACCTTAATCTAAGATGAGAATTTTCTCTTGTCTTGTACTTCTTACTTTGCTCCCTAACATATTATTTTTTCTTATAGTAGGTTTAGGCACCTAAACCTACTATAGGTTTAGGTATTAGTTGATCAAGTCCGAGAAAAATAACTCTTATCTTGACTTTAAGATTCAAAACATCTAAGGAATTTCTTTGATTTTCTCTCCACTGGGATCCCACTTACATCTGTGAACAATCTTGCTGCCCTAGAAGGTTGACAAACATTCCGGATGTGATTTGTCTAAAGCATCACTTCAGGTTATAAACAGAAATATGTTTTTCTATACCACTCATACAATAATTTGTCCCTGTGAACAAACTTCTACTGCTCAAGATTCACAGACTTGTAGTTGCAGTTTCCCTTAAATGGGCAATAAAATCTCCCTGGTTGTCTTTCCTACTACAGTACAGAGAAAATTACCAACACAACATGGCAAAGCAGATAGTCAAGTAATGCTGTACATATAAAATAATAAACAGTATTAAAGAATCTAAGTATGCCATAGGTCAGATTCTTCTATCCCAATTATATTCTGTCAATCAAAGAATAAATTTCAGTAACAGAATTTCTAATTATTTTTTTTTTTGCTACATACATTGAGTTCTAAATGATTTCTAAGTCTGACGAGGGGAAAAAAATAAAATAAAAATTAAAGGTAGGGTATCTTTTTAATGGAAAAGTAGCAGAAAAATAGAAGAGTAACTACATGGATTTAAAATTACAATCTGTAGTATTAATTTTTACTACTTTATCGCTGCTGATAAAATCACTGTCACTGGGAAAAAGACCCCAAAAACAACTAGTTACTGTTCATAATAAACTATGAAAACAGCTTAGTCTCTAAACCCTACTACTGTCAGAATGCCTTCTTTCAGTGCATATGTAACGTGTATCTTACAATAGAAGTTTTTATAAGGCATATATGTGACTCAAAAAAGGAAGTTCGGGTGAATTACATATACATGCATAAGAAAACAATAAATTATATAAATGTTTTTTTCCAATGTTAAAAATTTTGATGTTGAACAATACTGCAATTATGTTTGATGCAATAGAACTTCACCTGATTATTTATTGCAACACAGGACTATCTGCAAATACTAAGCCTTACTTTCCCTATTAACCATTTAAGTGGAAACTAACATATACGTGTACTAAGCTGCACCATATATATTAGTGATTTTTAAAAATTAAAATCTATTGTTCAACAACGTCAAATCATTGTGAAAATTTTCATAGGCTTAGAAGGAACAGATTCTTCTAAAAAAGATATGAATCTAAAAAATATAAACAAAACTTTTGATTTTCTTCCTCATTATCCGTGCCCTAGAAATATATGCCTACAGCATTAGATTGGAAAAGAGCTGCATTTTTCAAAAAATGAAAAATATATCTTTCAATTTTATTTGCAGTCTCTGTGAGTAACTTGACATTAACTGTTAAAATCCTAAAACAAATGTCCATTTGTGGGCTTTCTGATCTGAAGTATGGTACATTTTTAGGCAGACATATAGAAAGGGATAAATACAGAGTATGAATGCAATAGCAAAATAAATAAATAAATAAATAACAATAAACTACAGCCCCAAAGGGAAATATAAGCAAAACCTGCTGGATAGTCTTAAGAGTTTTCAAAAAACATGGTGTGAGTTATATTGTGCGTTTTTTTTGTTTTTTTGTTTTTTTTTTTTTTCAAAGTTCTCTTAGAATTGCAATCACCTTTCTTATTTCCTGTTCATTTAAACAGAAGTTTTATATTCTACATTATTGCTATTTCAGTTTGTGCTTGGCTTTTAAATGCACAGAATTTTCAGGTCTACAGAGCATGCATTCAAGATATGGAGAAGGTGCAAGTTTTCTGTCTGATACGTTGAAAATATCTACTTACTGTGCTAATCTTTGGATTACTGAAGTTAGCTGAAATTTTGTTTCAGATAACAGCAACACATTCTCGTGCATAAGATATAAGATCAGGAAAGAAAAAAAAAAAAAAAAGACAAATTAAGACACTTCAAGGTTATTGGGCCATTCAGTAACATTTAGGGAGGCACAACAAATTCCTTTTATGCCTTCTGCGTAAGCATGCACTTCAGTGTCATTAACAATGTGAGTGGTAGGCTGAAGCTTACCACAGTTGCAGTGCAGCCAGAATCTTCATTTACAAAAAGAATTCACCTCGATGAGTTATTTCAATGTGGTTGAGTGCATGTAAACTGAGTACTTTTTAATTAATGCATCTACATGATAGAAAGCAAACCTCAAAAGATCCAATTTGAGTAAGTGTCTGGTTTCTGATAGTTTTGAAATAATCACTACACAAAAAAAAAAAATAAAAAAATACGAAAATAAAATAAATTTTTTAAAAAAAGCAGCAGAAGTAAAAGGAAGTTACAAGGATTAACAAGTAAGTTACATCCTTGACCTTCATTTAAATAAATGAATTTGGTATGCTCATCTAAGCATCCCTAGTCAGGTTACCAGCTGGCATAAATCAAAGTGACTCCACTGATTTCAAAGGCAACACATCTGTTTACATTATCTAGCAGCATCATTTACATAATCCAGAATTGCAGAGTGAACAAATTTGACACAAGATATATTATCAGAAATCAGAGGCTTAGCATGATGCCATGGCCCCTTTAAAATCAGTGGCCAAACTCCCATTGAGATTACTAAATGTAGGTTTTCAACCTCAATCTTTAATTGAATTGAAATTTAATATCACATGAACTGCCAAGGCCAAATTTGCACTGTGTCAATAACATCACAATTTAGATTTTCAAACATATCATTAGACCTGCTTACAAACAGAAACAAACACATGAGTTTCAGATGCCCAGATAGAGTTATAGGGAGAAATGTTTCCATTAAAAAAAAAAAAAATAATAATAATTAATAATAAACTAAGGAAGAAAAAAAAATAGGCTTTTTTTTTGACCAAACAAAAATCAGCATTTTCTCCTTTAAAGCTGTGTTCCTTTTCTATGTAAGGCTAGTTTAGCAGATGAGATTTATCTTCCCATCAAAGAGCTTTTCTTGCTATTTCTTTCAATCTTTGACTCAGAGATTTGTTTTAAAATAGCTTGAAACCTCTGTATGTCCACGTAAAACGAGGTAAACTAAAACCTTGATTTTAAGAAACTAAATTAGTGAATTAATTCAATATGAACTGGATTCATATTCATTTATCTTAATCTGATTCTCGATGAAGTTCAGCTAAATTGACGTGAAATGGGTCTGACATATTGACAAATAGGCATTGCACAATTTTAACTGCAATCTGTTGTAAAACTGACTGGAACTGATGCAACTCCGAAAAGTCTGAATTGATCAATCCCAGCAAGTTCCATAGAGGTACATATGTCAGCTGAGTAGTGTAAAATTACACTGAGTGAGCTATGTCTGTTAACTCCAGACAACTACTGAATAGGCTTTCACATCTCAGCTAGTTATCTAGACTCTGCAGTCAGTAAAGAGATAGGCACTTTGAGGGCATGACTCATTTGGCTTATTTTAGATGTCTGCCATGGGAGGAGAGAAACTGCTCTAGAAGACTTTCTTGCCTGTCATTGGTTACAAAGATGATCTATGTAAGAAGCTCAAGTATAGGTACATGCTTGGTAGGTATCTAAATTTAAACAGATGAATATCACCCTCTGAGTATAAATGGAGGTGTGATTTCAGTGTTTAGTATTTTGAACTGTATCTCATTGAACTTATTCCAGATGTTTATTTCTACATATTTATTTCTTCATATGACTACAAATCAACAAAACTAGGCCATATGAGGCCAGATGGATACATCCAATGTTATTTCAAGCTAAACTCTACTTAGATGTACCTAAGTAATTTGAAGAACAGAGAACTGTCGTGGTTCCGCTCGAGTGGGCAGCCGAGCTCCACCACAGCCGCTCTCTCACTCCCCCTCCTCAAAGAGGAATGGGGAGAAAATATGTGAAAAGGGCTCAAGGATTGAGATAAGGACGAGAAAATCACGCAATAATTATTGTAACGGGCAAAACAGACTCGGCATAAGGAGATAGTAAGATTTATTGCCTACAACTAACAAGCGAGAGAAGTGAGAAAACAAAGGAAAAAAAAAAACCAAAAGCACCTTCCCCCCCATCCACCCTCTTCCACCTCCTCCCCCCGAGCGGCGCAGGGGAACGGGGAATGGGGGTTATGGTCAGTCTACAGCACTTCTTCTCTGCCGCTCCTTCTCGGTCACTCTCGTCCCCTGTGCTGTGGGGTCCCACCCACGGGATGCAGTCCTTGATGAACTGATCCGGCGTGGGCTTCCCACAGGCAGCAGCTCTTCCAGAACTGCTCCAGATATGGGTCCGTACCACGGGGTCCATCCCTCAGGAGAAAACTGCTCCAACCTGGCTCCCCTACGGGCAGCAGCTCCTGCCAGATCACCTGCTCCTGCGTGGGCTCCTCTCCACGGGCTACAGGTCCGGCCCGGAATCTGCTCCGGCAGGGGTCTTCCACAGGCGGCAGCCTCCATCAGTGCAGGGCCACCTGCTCCACCGTGGTCTCCTCCACGGGCTGCAGCGTGGAACCCTGCTCCACCGTGGTACTCCATGGGCTGCAGGGGGACATCCTGCTTCACCATGGTCCTCACCACAGGCCGCAGGGGACTTCTGCTCCGGCGCCTGGAGCACCTCTCCCCCTCCTTCTACACTGACCTTGGTGCAAGGCTGTTCTCCCACTCCCTTGACTCTCCCGGCTGCTGTGTGGCGCAGCGTTTTTTCCCTGTCTTAAATATGCTCTCACAGAGGCGCAAAACAACATCGCTTATTGGCTCGGATCTGGAAAACAATGGGGCCCTTCCCAAACATGGGGCAGCTTCTAGATCTTTCTCACAGAAACCACCCCTATGGCTCCATGCTACCAAAACCTTGCCACGTAAACCCACTACATTCCACCCCTCGCCTCTGTTAAAAGCATATTCAAGACTACTCACAACATACTATCACTTTACAATTATCACAACAACCTTCACAAACTTCACTTACATCAAAAAGAAAAAGAATTCACCACACCAAAATAAACATAACATCATCACAGCACCAACAAGGTGGACATTTTACACACACACCACCCCTCGTCCCTTCACCACACTAACATATCGCAGTTACTGCTTTCTTAAATTCTTCACAACTTGTACATTCCTAACAATCATCCTGCACATATTTTTGCCCGTTACTTCTACTAACTATCATACTTATCTCAAATTCCTTGAGCCCCACGTTGGGCGCCAAAAAAGACTGTCGTGGTTCCGCTCGAGTGGGCAGCCGAGCTCCACCACAGCCGCTCTCTCACTCCCCCTCCTCAAAGAGGAATGGGGAGAAAATATGTGAAAAGGGCTCAAGGATTGAGATAAGGACGAGAAAATCACGCAATAATTATTGTAACGGGCAAAACAGACTCGGCATAAGGAGATAGTAAGATTTATTGCCTACAACTAACAAGCGAGAGAAGTGAGAAAACAAAGGAAAAAAAAAAACCAAAAGCACCTTCCCCCCCATCCACCCTCTTCCACCTCCTCCCCCCGAGCGGCGCAGGGGAACGGGGAATGGGGGTTATGGTCAGTCTACAGCACTTCTTCTCTGCCGCTCCTTCTCGGTCACTCTCGTCCCCTGTGCTGTGGGGTCCCACCCACGGGATGCAGTCCTTGATGAACTGATCCGGCGTGGGCTTCCCACAGGCAGCAGCTCTTCCAGAACTGCTCCAGATATGGGTCCGTACCACGGGGTCCATCCCTCAGGAGAAAACTGCTCCAACCTGGCTCCCCTACGGGCAGCAGCTCCTGCCAGATCACCTGCTCCTGCGTGGGCTCCTCTCCACGGGCTACAGGTCCGGCCCGGAATCTGCTCCGGCAGGGGTCTTCCACAGGCGGCAGCCTCCATCAGTGCAGGGCCACCTGCTCCACCGTGGTCTCCTCCACGGGCTGCAGCGTGGAACCCTGCTCCACCATGGTACTCCATGGGCTGCAGGGGGACATCCTGCTTCACCATGGTCCTCACCACAGGCCGCAGGGGACTTCTGCTCCGGCGCCTGGAGCACCTCTCCCCCTCCTTCTACACTGACCTTGGTGCAAGGCTGTTCTCCCACTCCCTTGACTCTCCCGGCTGCTGTGTGGCGCAGCGTTTTTTCCCTGTCTTAAATATGCTCTCACAGAGGCGCAAAACAACATCGCTTATTGGCTCGGATCTGGAAAACAATGGGGCCCTTCCCAAACATGGGGCAGCTTCTAGATCTTTCTCACAGAAACCACCCCTATGGCTCCATGCTACCAAAACCTTGCCACGTAAACCCACTACAAGAACATGTATTTATGTAAATGCAGCTGATTAAAATATGCTGTTTTCTTTGCTTTCTGAGATACTTATTTAAACTGAACTTTCACCTTCACATGTACCCAAAAATACTTGTATAAGTGTTTTATGGTAGTATTCACATGATTATGATTCACAACCACCTTAATATATCTTATAGGGAATTAACAGAACTACAGTGTATTTTACAATTATGAAATTTTACTCCGGCCTTACATTTATATTTTTATATTTATTTTATATATATTTATATTTATTTATATATATATTTTATATTTATATTTTACCCCTAAAAATGAAACAGGCAAAATATCTGTATTACACAACCAATTAAAAAAATAATAATTATGTGTAACCTCTGCTGTCCTTCTTATTTGTGATTCCCAGCAATGTGATGCTAAATTGTGATGCTAAAATATTTCTGAGTGAAAATAAAAAAAATAAAAAATCTAATATATATATATAAATCTAAGTTATCAAAAAAGTTATATATAAAATTTATATATATGTATAAAAATCTAAATTATATGTATAAAAATCTAAGTTATTCCTACAATTTTAACCATTAATCTAAAGACAATATAGGCAATTCAGCAACTGGAAATGCCATGCGTTCTCCTACAGTACACTAACAGCTCAATTTAGACTATCACATCAGCTGCTTCCCTGATACTCTGCTCATATTTATGATCCTCTAAGTGGTCAGATCTTAATAAAACAGTAGCGATATTTAAAAACAGAAATGAAACTTTAATTTTCTTTTTTTTTTTTTTCTTTAAAAAAAACAAACAACTTTTCCTTGTGTATCATAGCTTTTGTTACATGATTCAAATATGTTCTGACAAATCTGCTGCTGAAAAGCTCTTAAGTGAGATCAAGACAGAAAGAACTCAGTCACTTTTAAACATGAATATGGAACCGAGAAGGCAATTCCATTGTACTAGGTTCACTCTGACCCTGGATAATTATTGAAAAGGTAGATTAACATTAACCTATGTTCATTTGAATAGGTAGTTTTCTCCTAGTTTTGAGGTTAAATCTTACCCTTGTAGTTAAAAACAGATGATACATTCTGTGTCAAATTCTACATCATGTAGGCAATCTTATTTGTTCTACATTGGACAAGGGTGAAAGCAGAAGAATTTCTCTTGAGATCTTGAGATTCTAGACCTTCTTAAATAGAACCTTCACAATAGAATCATTGGAGACAGTACTGAATTGCTTGGATTTGCTCCAGACTAAATAATTAATCCTGCAGCTCCCATGGAATTTGGGTCTTTTTTTTTTTTTTTAATACATATTCTTCAGGTCAGTAAAATACAAATAGTTTGGGTTTGTTTTCATCTTTCATTGAAGACTTTGTTCAAGACCAACATTAATTCCATTCATATTTCTACAAATGAGATTACCAACATGATGTGAACATTAAATGAAATGCACTTGTTCTATTCTTGACTTCTTGGATATTTCACTTTCAATTTTCAAAGTCAACAATAGTTAAGTGATGGTGTAGGTCCTCTGGTACTGCCAGATAATAAGGTACATGCTATATTTATTTATTATTTGCTATTAATTTCTTCAGATCATGAGTAGCACTTAAAAGTGTGCCTAACAATCACTCTTTGATAAAGAAATTTATACAATAATAAAGATTAAAAAAATGTATATAAAAATAAGAATATATTCTATAGAAAATAACAAAATCAGCAAATGATACATCTAGCTAGATAATATTGCCTGCCTCATTTCAGGAAGAAGTGTGTACAATATGCTACTATTTACACTAGAAGAAAAAGCAAGAAGCTTTCTCTTTGTAAATATTACATTGAGAAGGCAGTTTTAGTTTTAATTTTGAATGACAAGTCAAAAATGTTGTTTAATGCAAATACTTTCCAAAACAGAACATACAATGAGACACCATTTATTATTCATCATTTGTTTTCTGTAATTCATTAGATATATCCGCAATAGGGATTTTATGCCATTGTTTGGTCTAAAAAGATGAGAAATAAAAAATTACTTTCAGGGATGAATCCAAACTGTGTTAAAGAAATGATGTTTATTTGCTTATTTTGATATATACTTCTAAAGTCACTCCTTAGTCTATAATTTTAGGGCCTGACATTTTATGATGCTTAAATGTTTAGAATATTTTGCATAGAATTTACTGAAACATGGATTAAAACCTGTAATTTAAGACCAGTAACCTACTGAAAAAGGAAAAGTGTTGTTGTTTTTTTTTTTTTTTTTTTTTTTTCTCTTTTTTGTTGGAGATTTTTGGATAAAAAATCTCATTTTGATTTTATGTTCAATATTTGTGTGCAGTTCCTAGAATATGTACTGATTTAGGAATAGTGCTTTAGAATTTTACAATAATACAAATGATCATCAGTAGAGAGAGAATGATTGTTATTCCTAACAAAAGAAATGAAATTGTTTGAAGAAACTGGTAAAAGAGACAGAATAATCTCATTCTCAGCATTGCTTTTTGCTCACAGAATATCTGTGCCTCAGTTACTAACTGCTGTATCTCGTATAAGATCACAGCAAGGATTCTTCCATGATCTATTCCATTTTCATTTAAATAAATAAATAAATATTAACAATAATAAAAATATTTTAAAATTAAAAATGCAATTTAAAAATTATAAGTTTGTGGTGCCATTTTGACAGATTTGGAAAGGAAAGTAAAATATTAAGAATACACAAAACATAATAAAGAAAACACAGTCATTACAGTCCCATCGTCTGTATTCATAGAATCATAGAACGGTTTGGACTGGAAGGGACCTTAAGGTTCATCCAGTTTCAACCCCGCTGGCAATGGGACACCTCCTACTAGACCAGGCTGCCCAAAGCCCCATCCAAACTGGTCAACATTTCCAGAGATGAGACATCCACAACTTCTCTGTCCAACCTTTTTCCAGTGCCTCACTACCCTCATATTCTACCTGAATCAGAGATTAGTACAGGGAAAAATGGTTGTAAAAGTAATTATAGTTCTAATTCATCACACTTTAGTTATATGGGTAGTTTGAAAAATTTCATGTCATCTCTTGAAACATTTTTGCCTCAATAAATTAATCGAAAATATAGCTCTAAAACAGTGTGTATTTATGTGTATTTAACTTTATTTTTGTTAGGTAAGCATATAAGTATTAATTATTAAATATTTGAATGTATGTTTAATCTAAGTGGTTCCAGCTCTTTCATAAAGTATTTTCCTCTGCAAGTGTTTTGTGTTTTGTGTTTTGTTGTTGTTGTTGTTATTGTTTTATTTTATTTTATTCACGTTTTCTTAGATGAAAATTTAGAAAGGACTACATAGCAAAGTTCTATAGGATGAAATGACTGAAAAGGCAAACAAAGAATTTTAGTTTATGAAAAGCAGAAATGTGAATCTCCAAGTAATGAAACTATTTTTTCCGTCAAAGTCCTCTCTTTAATGAAAAGGAAAGTTAAACAATTATTTCTATTGTTATTTATCATCCTTTCTGCCAAGAGATGGTAGAGTATTCTTTACTGAAATATCATTTCAGTGACATCCAAAATACAAGTTAATCTAAAAATCTCTCATAAATTTCTTTGAAGCTACGCAAATACTTGTTTTAGATTATTTACGTACTTAAAAGAGTAAAGAAGTGAAACCAATAAAACTTTATTTTTTGACTGTTCAGAACCACTTCAACTTAAGTGAATTTGTATCTGAAAATAAAATTAAATATTATCCCCAAACATATATATTTTTAATAAAGTTGTATTTTATTCTTTTCATTTAGTGTACAATGACTCTTCCTACTTTGATTATTTCCATAAATATGAAAGTTCTTTATCATTTGTTAAAGATTTACTATGGGTTTATGTAGAGGACCAACAAACCATTTTGTAAATGTTATCTGAAGATCATTAAGAATAATGGCTTTGGCCAATCAAAGATGATGGGCCACATATTGAGCAATGATGCATAGAGTGAAAAAAAGCACATGTTTATTTTTCAGATAAGAAAAAAAAAAAGACAGCAAGACACCTGAGCAAACAGATCTTCAGTCCTGAGCTCAGCTTACCCCTCTGTAATAAATAATAAATAAAATAAAATAAAATAATAAAAAGTACACTTTAACAGTACACAGTTATAACTGAATGCTCCAACTAATTATTTAACCAAGCTGGAAAAGGAAAACTAGAAATAAATAAGGAATTTAGCAAATTCAGGGTTTGCTTGCTATACTAAATTTCAAGATTCACCAGATTTTTGTGGTAGCACTTGGTCTAATTATAACATCTTCCACTCTGTACTGCATTATACATTTACAATATATGCATTTTGAAGGCCAGTGTTTCATTACTGAAATCCTGGCCTTTCAAATGTGACATGGGAAAACACAGGAGCTTTCTTTTGTCTTACCACCCAGCTATATATTCAGCAGGCTGCATCAACAGTGAAGTTTAAGTTGTAGTAATTCATCCAACATAAAATCAAGAATCAATACTTGAGATACATGCTCTATTAATTAGCTTCTACTTTACTTTATTGTTTAACCAGTTGCAAATATTTTTATCTCATACAGTCCTGGTTCCAGTTGGTATAGAATACTTTTGAGGTCATAGTGAAGAAATCTTCCTTCAGCTTCCCTTGCTTTCTTTCTTTGTCCCTTTTTTTTTTTTTTTTTTTTTTTTTTTTTGTATTCCTGTAAAATGTTAATGTGCTAATTTAACCAGCACCATTTCCTAATCAGAAAAGAGTATCCTGAGACAGAGCTGCAGAGTTTGTCTGGTCTAAACAGTTTTCATAGCCTGAACTCCCCAGTCACACTGGGACTTTGCGGTGCTGGGTTTGTTGGTTTATTTTGGCTCTGAGTTGATCATCACTGAATTCTACCTTCTTATATTTTACAGTGGTGGGTTTTTTTGAATAGGACTCACTGTGACCCCAATGGAATCTTATATCCTTGCAGTCAAAGGAAAACCTCTGGCTTAAATAGGTGAGCTGTGACTGGTAGAGGGATGCAGAAAAAGTTTTAGATCCCTTAGGTCCTACAAATAGGAGCTATTTTTTAGAGAGAAAAAAAAAAAAAAAAAAAAACTTTCCTGAGTAAGTGCCCATGTCATGCTGCCTGTTCTGTTTCAGGAATAGAAGGGACGCTCTGGCCCTTCTATATGAATGGGGAATATGAGAAGAGGAAAAAGTGGCTGGATTAGATCTGGGCTGAGTAAATGTTGATCTTTCCTCACCTGCTCTCGACAAGTCTTCACCTCACTGAAACATTTTTATTAAATTTTAATCAAAAGCACAAAAAAGATTGTTGATTGTAGGAAATGTCTAACCCTGCTGTAAGTTTCTTTGCTTGGCCAGCCTTACAGACATTAATAACAGCACCATACTGACATTGAGTTCAATGTTGTTTTATAGCTTAGGTGTCCCAGGTATTGTCACACAGGTTCAAAAATTTCTGTGGTTAGATAGATGGAAGAGTCCAAGGTTATGTAAGAAGATAAACATTCACTTGTGTTCAGAAGATTCCTTCTGCATTTGCAGTTCCTGATGCCAGTCTTCTCAGAGATTAAAATTTTGGTGTCTGGAGGAGGGGGGGTTCTGTGCTGGGACCCCAATTTAAGAGTCTGTAAATTATGTGTTTTGGGGAGTGTAAGCTTGCATCTCATCCACAAGACCTTTGATCACAAATAGATGGCCTGCCTCTTTTTTTGGAATTCAGACACGATCAAAGAAATCCTTTATTTAGAGATGCAAATGTTACTGTCAAACTCATAAAATACATACAAATGACAATTTTTTACAGACCTGCATTGTACTTCAAAAGAATGCTTTTTATTTAAAAGGTCATGACCATTTTGATATCAGATATGGTTATTTGTGAGCGGAAGGTTCAACAATCTTTTATTCTTCTGACTTAAACATGATATGAATACGTGTATTAAAGAAAAGCTGATTCTTTCAGAATGAGGAAATGAATTTTTTAACAGATGTTAAAAGGCTAATAAGTTCACAGCTCTTAGCATCCAGTCAGAATACCAGATCTTTATACTACCATAAAAATTTACCATATTTCTGAAAGTATGTGATCTTCTGAAAAGAAAAATCATAAGAAACTTGGATCAGATGTCTATTATTTGAAAAACTTTACAGTCCACTGAAGAGTGCTTTTGGCAGGGAAGTAGGAAATGAGTTGGAAAGCATTAATAAACTTTCAGGATACTTGAAAACACCAACTTATGGTACTTGATCTTTAAGTGAACTCTAGATTGCTTCCTTTATTTTTCCTTTTTTTTTTTTTTTTTTTTTTAAACCTTAAGTAGTGCTTAGAAAGACAGTTTATCTAAGTAAAAGAACAGAAGGAGGGGAAAGAAAGTTTAGCTTGGACAAAGGTTAGAATAGACAGAAAAAAAAAAAAAAAATCAGTACTTGAAAATAATATTTTTTGGCAACAAGTTTGATTAATACTTTCTGTGTTCCACAGACAAAAACATAAAAATTCACTAGGATTCAATTTTAATTTTGCATGTTACTGAAGTTCATTTTAAAATGAATTCATAACAAAATGTCATTAGTCTGGCACAGAAGCGCAAGAAAGGTATGTGAAGTAGATAACAAGAAAAAGAGAGTACATAAACTTTGGGGATCAAAGAACTGATTCTAGAACAACAGTTTGTTTCACTGCCTTGACATGCCCTGATTTGCTCAGGTATTAATCCAGATCTACTTTGCTTCTCCATAAAAATGTGAGGTGGTTTAAATTCAGTACAATGCTATACAGTGCTAGGAAACCCCAGTGAAAATACTAGCCTCTACAAAGTACTGCTTCGAAAAAAAAAAAAAAAAAAAGTAGCAAAGTCTGGAAATTAACCAGAGACCTTTAAAAACCAGGCTTTTCCAAAGCATTTTTGCTTCTTTTTGCAAAAATGAAAGCCTGAAAACTGTTTATTAAAACCACACACACAAAAGAAGAAAGAAAGAAAGAAAGAAAGAAAGAAAGAAAGAAAGAAAGAAAGAAAGAAAGAAAGAAAGAAAGAAAGAAAGAAAGAAAGAAAGAAAGAAAGAAAGAAAGAAAGAGAGAAAGAAAGAAAGAAAGAAAGAAAGAATTAGGAACCAAACAAATTCCTCAAACTCTCATTCCTTTTATTTAACATAAATTTGTCAAGACTTCTGGCTTTCCTTAAAGCTTTTTATGAGAATTGCAAAGCATGTTTAATGTAAACTCAAGCACCTTAATTGAAAGGTCTCTGTGAGTGTAGTGAAGCCTTAATAATGTTGTGTTTTATCCAGAATGTTAATTAAGTGTTGCACTAGAAACTATAAATAAAAGCAAAACAAAGAGTTTGAAAGAGTGCATCTATAAATCCGTTACCTTTCAACTTTTCTTCCTATGATCTCTATCAGTTCTTCAGTCATATTAGAATTTTATAGGATTGAAATGTCTTATGTTCACAGTTAAAAACAGAGCAAACCAAAAATAATTTTCTGGACAAAAATCTTTCTGGCTGACTATGTATGTCAATAATAAACAAAAATGAAATCAGGGCAGAGGATTTCTTTCCTTTTGCTGTATGTCTTTTCCACAATGCAAAGAAAAACATTCTCTGTGAATATATCAAAGAAGCAGCTGATGCAGATTTGAATAAATAAACTTTGTGCAGTCGACATACTTAGGCATAAATCTTAAAAAGGCTAAAATTAACAGCTTTTCTGTGTATGCTGATGCAACAGATATCAGCCTATTTTGATAATTAGATGCATATGACTACTTCCTGCCTAGTTGCTTTAGGTAAACTCAGAAACATTGCTTCACAAAGCTTTTGAAAAATACTATATCTGAGAGACTGTATAGATTGGAGAAGATCCTTTGTTTTCAAAGAGTTGAGAATCCTTTTTGCTTAAAGCAATAATATGCTGATCTAGTAATTTCAAATATTTTCAATATAGGAAGAGAAAGAAAATCGGAATGTAACAGAATTTAGGGGACGAAAAAAAAATTTAGGTGGAAGTGGACACCATTAAAGGACCACCTAGAATCTACTGCTTGTTGCAGTGGGGCTAAGGGAAGTCAGAGCAAATACTGAATATTTTCCTATGGCCCTTCAAATTCAGTATCTGAAAATACATGTGTGGAGTGCAGAGCGCACAGTTTTGTCTTTGTTTTCTATTCTTATACACTGTTATTGTAAATCACTACCACAAAATTCTCAAGAACTATTGATGATGTGGGATTATAACCTTAATCACAACTGCCTTATTTTGCATGTTTAGTACTACTGAAGTCAATGGAGTGTGAACTTAGAGCCAAACTGACAGATAGTGACTCGCATCATTATATAAAATGTTGTAAAACTCTCTAGAACAGACAAACAGGCAGATAGCAGAGAGTAAGAGAGAGATTGCTTTCAGAGCCACTTTTATTGGAAAAAAAATGTCTGTGGGTTAATTTGTATAATGTATAATGTAAGCAAAACCTAACATTTCTACCTGTCAACTTAATAACACTATTGTCATTTCTTCTGTGCCACTTTGTGAAAACCTGACTTTCCAAGGCCATGCATTCCTCAGCCATCACTTAGCAGAAGGCCAAAAATGTATGATTTAAAAAAAAAAAAAAAAAAAAGCCCCAATTTTTTCTTCAGAATGATAACTGAGCCCAGAGGTGACCCTTAAACACAATTGCAGTTATTCAGGTCTTTAAAAGCCAGCAAAATCACATGTAACCATATCTTCCAGTTTCAACAGTAGGGCAGACTGTCAGCTCCCTCATCTGTCAGCACTTGTTCAGGCTGGTAAATGAAGACAGCAGTGCACACCAGCAATATCTATTTGCTGCAAGATATGTGCTCAAGTAAGTCACGAAAAGGGGTTTCAAGCAAAGGCCAAAACCTATCAGTCATTTTCTTCTGTCAGTGATAAGAAAAGTGACATAAAAGACAGAACTGTCTGTCCCAAAAGCAGTATCAGTAGCAAACTGTCACCAACTAAAAATAGTTAAAATCCTAATGATTATACTAATTCAATACAAATAAGCCAGGTTATGGTTTGAAATGGCTTCACATTTCCTCTTGCTAGGCTTCATGCAGAAGAACAGGTGTCTTAGTTTTCAGAGGACAAATTATATACAACTTCTTTCAGGTGAAAAGGGAAATACCAAATAGTGGGACACTTCATGTTAACTTTAGAGCTGGAATCCTTGTAAAGCACACGGTATCCCATGAATTAGGCATATTCTTTCCCTTTTCTTCTCCTTGTTGGAGAAGACTCAGACACAGTTATAGACTTTCTCATGTTCTGTGTATATTGTTTTTAGTTTTTCCCTTGTTCACCTTTTGGTAATGGAAATCTGAGCCATCACCCAGGGAGACTAAAGGAGGATGGTGAAGCAGAAAAGGAGGATGAAGGAGGATGGTGAGCTCAACACTCAGTCTTTTCCCACACCTGAAAGCCTGCCTTCCAGTTAGCCAGCACCATGTGTTGAATCCCTCCACAGGAAACTAAAAAGTAATAGTAAAAGCCTACTACTCAGATTTGATATGATTTGTAACACTATTATGATTTTAAATGATTGTAGAAGGTCTTAGACAGCAGAAAATTAGGTTAAACATCTTCAAATGGATGAATTTATAGGGAATGACTGACTAGGGCTCGTGTGACATAGGGATCCTGTCTCATGTGACATATGCTTCCAACCATGTTATGCACAGCTGAACATCTCTTCACATCTAGACTGAAGCTGTATCTGGGTCTGAAAATTAACTTTGCTTTTCCACTACCATATTCCACAATTGATTCAACAAATCATGTATTTGAAAACAAAACATTCTCTGATAGTTCTTCTTGAGACTTTATGCATAGTGAGTGCTATATTCCAGTATTATAGAAACATTTTATGTACATAAAATATCAAGTCTAATGATACCCTGAACTTTTAAAATATATTTTCAATCTAAATACTAAAAAACCACCACCAACAACAAAAAACACATATTGTTTGTGGTATTGTAATTCTTTCCAGACCAGTCATTTGTGATGTCAAATGGCAGACACCAAAACAGCCATGTGCAACCTAAGAAAGTAATAAAAAAGCATAGAGCCATACAAGGACATCCCCCTGCTCAGATTAACGTATCTTGCATCTCTTTTGGCCAAGTTGTCCAACGAACAGCACTCTGATAGTATGACTCCAGAGCTCTTGCTGCTGGGTCATGCTGTCTTTTATTTGAACACACTCAGAGTTCTTCCTACAAGACTTACTCATCAGCAGAAG
The DNA here is from genome assembly GCF_964211825.1 of Aythya ferina. Taxonomy (NCBI): domain Eukaryota; kingdom Metazoa; phylum Chordata; class Aves; order Anseriformes; family Anatidae; genus Aythya; species Aythya ferina. The sequence continues at coordinate 95,389,850 of NC_140297.1, forward strand.
ATTAAAAAAGATTTTTATTTATTTTTTATTTATTTCATTGGTAATCAGTATCTGGAAACATGTTTTGATACAATGTATATGGAGGAAAGATTAATGAGATAGGATAGATAAGATTAAAGCAAAACATTAAAAACAAACACACACACACACACTCACACACATACACACACAAAAAAAAATAAAAAAAATCTTCCTTATATTCAAGCTCCCATTTTTCTAACCCTATTTCTTACATTGTCTCTCAAACATTAAAACAACAACAACAGAAAACAAAAACAACAACAACAAAACCTTCAAGTGATTCTTTAAGTAGTGGATGCTCTATTGAACTACTGTTCATCTTTAGTTTTTCCCTGTCAGCTTCTTTCACTGATGTCAGTAATTTACCTTAGATTTTCCTTGCTTCTCACCACACGTTTCTGAACCCTTGCACAAAAGATGTTCAGAAAGAGACTGTGGTATAGTGGTTTTATTCAACCTAGATGTTTGATTTCCACAGCTCTTTTGGATACAGCTTCCTAAACTTCCACTCTTCAGACAGATCAGAGAAAGGATGATTTCACTTTACAGCCTGCTGCCACAGCCATCTTGAATATTGATGCTTTCTGTTGTATTTTCCCTTTCAACCTGCAGCACTCACATTGTTTATATACTATGGGCCTGTTTGTCTTCCTCTGGGATGTTCTTTCTTGGGGAACTTTGCTCTTGACCTGTCCCCACTCTGAACTGCTGCCCACCTGAATACCGTCAGTAACTGTGAAGAGAGAACAAAACATAACTTTGTATTTCTCAGAATCTAGATACTAGACAGAAATAAGCATCACCATGAACATAATATGCCACAGATATTACGCCTTCATAAGTCAAAATTTGACTTGAAATTGAGGAACTATTAAACAAAGGAACTATTATGACTTCACTATTCTCTCATTCAAGATAAGCCATAAGACACCTAGGGTACTCTGGATATAGACAAGAGGAGCTGCATCAGAAAACAAGACTTGAGGCAGTTTTTAAGGGCCTTTTTCTCCCTCACTTTCTTTCTGCCAGATAGAAAAAAAGCATACTTTCCACCTAGCATGGTGTCAAAGCAGCTGATGTCTTCAAGATCTGTACTGCTCCCTGGTGAAGTCATGGAAGACAAAAGCATCCTTTCAAGGTGCCAGATACTTCAACATATTAGAGATTTACCAATCACTTCACAGAGTAAGCATTTCCTTTTAGAGGTTTATGAACATGTGAAGTGTAAGGGAAGATATTTTGATATCTGGTTAGTCTTGATAACTGGTTATCATTTCCACAGCACAGCCAGAAAACCTCCTTGAAAGATTTTTTTGCAACTGTTAGAAAAAGATCCTGTGGAATCTACCACAAAACTTACTCCAGAGATAATAGTTCCTACTCAATTTCAAGTCAAAATTTGTCTTGTTTTACTACCAGGAAATATACCTTATTCTTTTTCAGTTGGAATGAAGATCACTCTACTCCTGTTTTTTTTCCATTTCATGTGGGTGAGTCCAGGCTTAGCTCAGGCCACCTCACTTTATTTTTGATAAGGTAAATAGACTGCTGGCGTCTCTCAGTAGGGAGGAGGTTTCCCAGTCTTTCAATTATTTGCATGGGATGATTCAATCCTCTCTGAAGGCTTTTTAGTTTATCAATTTCCTTCTTCTGCTGGACACAAGTGGTAGGTACAGGGTTGCAGTAGTCAACCTGCAGTACTTAAAAGAAATAACAAGGTAGACTCAACCACTCATAATAATTTCAAATTCACTGTTTATATAGCAAAGAATTGCATGGGCCTGTTTTAGCCACAAAGACATGAAAATCATCATGGTAGATTATTATCATCTACCATGAAGCCTAATTTCTTTTTTGAGGTGTAATACTCCAGAGAGTATTACCATGGTCTTATAATCCAGTGTGACCTACATCCTTTCTTCCCAGATATTTGAGTTTATATTTCTTCATACTGGAAAACACACTACCAAAATGTAAATAATAACGCTTTATGTATATATATATATGTAAATAATATTTTTTTTTATTAAATAGTTTGCAATAATCATTAAGACTTTTCCAATTCAGTTATTGTTGACTTGTCTCATAATTGTTTTCAGCTTTGTTAAACTGACCCTTTTAAGCACCAAGTGTATATCCCATTGGTATGTCTTTTATTCTGATTGCATACAGCAGTGAAATCAATCTGTAATAATTTGCACCTAGGAAACTATTAATTTTCAGTTCTCTGATCAGGTCCTCTTTATCTGTCAAGATGAGGTATAAGACAGAATTCCTCTGAGTAAGACGAAACACTCTCTAAGTTAAGATATTGTCATCTATAATTTTTAGAAATCCCAAGCACATTCCATTACTGGCAGACAGAGAAACCCCAGCATATGCTGGGCAGATTGAACTCCTCCTCATCCCCCTTCCCTTTTCCAGACAAAGCAGTTGTGTTTTTTTTGTTTGCTTGTTTGTTTGTTTTGTTTTGTTTGTTTGTTTGTTTGTTCATACACATTAGAGATAGGTGCTTGAGGGCATTTATTATTCTGATAAATGCTGAACCAGAAAAGGGGGTTCTAGAGATGTAGATCAATTCTAGTCCTAGATATTTTGCTTTGGTGATCATTCTCTGCTTCCTACTGAACATTCATGGAAGTAGAACTCCTCCACCCCACAGGTTCACAATAAATATTTTTTAATTCTATGCCTTTGAAGTTGGAAGGAACTTCAGACAACAGACAATGTACCAACACAGAAACTATTCCAAACCGTCAAAGCATCAGTACATCAAAAATGCATTTGTCCTGAATGCATGTGATACTTTATTATACTGTCACTGTGATTCATGATTCAAAATAATTTGCCTTAAGAAGATATCACTTAAATTGGAGCTGGACATTTTTTTCTATCCAACAGTGAAATCAGTAATGAGGAGAAGATAGTGTTACACTGAATTTTGGAAACTTGGAGCTAAGACCTCACTCTGAACAAGTGTTTTTTTGTATTCAAAATAGACTTCCATTTCACTCTCTTTATTGTGTGTATCATTGCTCTTGCCTTTCTCTCTGATTTCCCTGAAACTTAACAGCTGGATTATTGACAAGTCAGAGGTAGCTAACATGAATTATAAAACTAAAATGGGATAGAATAGACAAAAGAAAATGGAATAAACATGCTAAATACCTAGGGAATTTAACTGTCTGGACCTGATAAGCTACATCTATGGCTACCTAAATGTGTTTAGGTAAAGCAGTAGTAATCATATGAGAGAGATCTTGAAAATTGCGAAGCATTAAAGCATTAAACTGTTGAAAGACTAGAAAATTAAAAAAAAAAAAAAAAAAAAAAAAAAAAAAAAAAAAAAGAACAAACAAACACCTTAATATCTAAAAAGTAAATGGAGAAAGCTTAATACACCTCTTCCTAACTTCTATTCATGGAAATGGGATTCATGGGATATCTGTAATCTTGAAAGCATCTTGGAAAAAGGATCAGCTGACTTGGAGCTGTCAGGAGCAAATTCCTGCCAATTTAATCTCTTTCTGCAAAAGCAGAGCAGACCTTTCAGTCAGAAGACACAATGGACTTCTCAGATTTGAGAAGCATCCATGAGGTTCTTACATTGTGCCACATGTTGTTCTCATAAATGGCCATGAAAAATGTAGTAATAGAGTAGAATCATAGAATCATAGAATATCCTGAGTTGGAAGGGACCCTTAAGGATCATCAAGTCCAACTCTTGACACCGCACAGGTCTACCCAAAAGTTCAGACCATGTGACTAAGTGCACAGTCCAATCTCTTCTTAAATTCAGACAGGCTCGGTGCAGTGACCACTTCCCTGGGGAGCCTGTTCCAGTGTGCAACCACCCTCTCTGTGAAGAACCCCCTCCTGATGTCAAGCCTAAATTTCCCCTGCCTCAGCTTAACCCCGTTCCCGCGGGTCCTGTCACTGGTGTTAATGGAGAAAAGGTCTCCTGCCTCTCGACACCCCCTTACGAGGAAGTTGTAGACTGTGATGAGGTCTCCCCTCAGCCTCCTCTTCTCCAGGCTGAACAGGCCCAGTGACCTCAGCCGTTCCTCGTACGTCTTCCCCTCCAGGCCTTTCACCATCTTCGTAGCCCTCCTCTGGACACTTTCCAACAGTTTCATGTCCTTTTTATACTGTGGTGCCCAGAACTGCACACAGTACTTGAGGTGAGGCCGCACCAGTGCAGAGTAGAGCGGGACAATCACCTCCCTTGACCTACTAGCGATGCCATGCTTGATGCACCCCATGACACGGTTGGCCCTCCTGGCTGCCAGGGCACACTGCTGGCTCATATTCAACTTGCTGTCTACCACGACCCTCAGATCCCTCTCTTCTAGGCTGCTCTCCAGCGTCTCATCGCCCAGTCTGTACGTGCAGCCAGGGTTTCCGCGTCCCAGGTGCAGGACCTGGCACTTGCTCTTATTGAACTTCATGCGGTTGGTGATCGCCCAGCTCTCCAACCTATCCAGATCCCTCTGCAAGGCCTTTCCACCCTCATTCGAGTCCACAACTCCTCCAAGTTTGGTGTCATCAGCAAACTTGCTCAAAATACCTTCTATTCCTACATCCAGATCGTTTATAAAAATATTGAAAAGTACCGGCCCTAAAATGGAGCCTTGAGGGACCCCACTGGTGACCGCCCGCCAGCCTGACGCAGCCCCATTTACCATAACCCTTTGGGCCCTGCCCGTTAGCCAATTGCTCACCCATCGTATGATGTTTTTATTTAGCTGTATGGTGGACATTTTGTCCAGTAGGATCCTATGGGAAACCGTGTCAAAAGCCTTGCTGAAGTCCAAAAAAATCACATCAGCTGGTTTCCCTTGGTCCACCATACGGGTGATCTTATCATAAAAGGAAATCAGGTTAGTTAGGCAGGACCTACGCTTCACAAACCCATGCTGGCTGGGACCAATGACTGCTTTGTCCCCCAAGTGCGCCTCAATAAGTTCGAGAACCATCTTCTCCATGATTTTACCAGGCACTGACGTGAGACTGACAGGCCTGTAATTGCTAGGGTCTTCTTTCTGACCCTTCTTGAAAATCGGCACAACATTTGCCAGCTTCCAGTCTACCGGGACAACCATAGCTACAACCATAATAGAATAAATGGGTTGATGACCAGAAAACCAAGGCAGCACTGTTATCAATACCTAAGTGGTAGTACACCTATATAATGGCTTATTCTCAGCCTAGTATTAAGCTACAATAATGGCCTATTCTTAGCTGAGAAGTACCAAACACTTCCTTTAGCAATGCTTATGAAGGAATATAGAGAATCTGCTCATAATATCAAAATCAAAGACATTAAGATTATTACTGGGAGGGAGGGGGGGGGGAAGGGGGTTAATTTAAAATAACTTTTTAAGTAAGAACAGTCACACAACTGAAAATAACAATTTCAGTAAGGACAATACTGTATATCACTGAAAACAGTGACCATCTCCTGACCCCTGGCAGATAGCACATATATGCACATCACCCAGTGATTGAAATTTCAGTTAGAAATTTAAGAGAAATTTCTTCTCAGAAAGAGTGGTAGGCATTGGAACAGGTTGCCCAGGGGAGTCATCGTCCCTGGGGGTGTTTAAGAAAACGTTGGACATGGTGCTTAGTTACATGGTTTAGTGGGTGATATTGGTGGTAGGGGAACGACGGTTGGACCAGATGATCTTGGAGGTCTTTTCCGACATTAAGTATTCTATTATTCTATGAAACTTTCCTTCCTTACTTTGCTTGTTACTTTAATGTGGCTTGCATGTATGTCATGACACTAGCCAGTACAGAGGAATAATGAGGATTTTTTTCCTTTTATTTCCTCATGCTTTTCTCCTACTTCTCCTTCTTCTCAATCCCAGTCTGTGGAACTGGATTGGATTAATTTTGGTGTTGTATATTAAACTCTAGAAGCAGGACTAATTTTATCACAATTCCGTGTCCATTTCTTGAGGATCACTGAAATAAAAGAGAATAAAATACAATCACAAATAGAAAACTACCTTGCATAAAACCCTTTAATTTGAAGTAAGCCACTTCCTTTTAAATATTTGAAGAGTGTTACTGCAAGATGAGGTATATGAAGGCACAAAAATATATATTATGAGAATAATAAAACACAAAAAATATATATATTATGAGAATAAAATAGTTGTGGGACTGTTTATCAAGACCATTAACCAGAAGTAAAAACAAAGAAATTTGGGGGATAGGATTCTTTCTTCTAACAAGAATCCGCATTTGGGATTTGTGAATGATTTCTATGAATTAAATGATGAAAATGATAACTGCATTTGATAAATTAAACAGTTCTAAATTAATATCTGCATAATTTTTAAAATATCAGGAAACCGGCGCCCTGTTGACATATTCCAAGAAAAAGCAATATTCATTTCTTTTTATTTTTATTAAATTTTTAGTTCTTGAACCATGGATGCATATCATTTTACTGTTTATCAAAGGTCACATTAAATTGTGTATGAAACTAAATGCATTGTTCTGGCTTCAAATTTGTAATTAGAATGGTATGTTTAAATAGAAAAATAACATTAAGCATAACTCAAGCATAACATTAAATACATAAATTATAAACAGGCAAAAATTTGCTAAAATTATTATTGGTATCAAATCATATATTCTTTGATTATTGTAGAGAACTAGAAGTAACTGATAAGGGCTGACTAAATCTTCTTTCATATGTGTCAATTTGGCATGTAAGGAGTGAAATTTCTATCCTTAACTGTTCTAAGAATTTAGAAAAATACAAAGAAAGCAGAAAGAAAAAGAAATACAAAAGCACAATGTTGCACAACTTTTTATTCAAATTAAAGTGTGAAAAGTTAATTAAATAAGCAGTAAGAAAAAAAAAAAAAATGTTACTGTGTAACCACTCCATTACTATCATTATTACAGTATTAATACAGTATCAGTATTACATTACATAATATTTGAAAGCAAGAAACAGCAAAAGAATATAAAAGCTAGGATGGTACAGAAGTACTCAGTGATCATAAGCTCTTCTGGGCTTCCAAGTACATCCATCATGCCCATGGGCACTACAAACCTGAAGAGGTCAGAATGTTTGGATATTATTAATATAACGATTCATTTCAGAAAAGAGTCTTGATTGCTATAAAATCAAGCAACAAGGTTAAAATTTCAGAAGACATTTAAATTCGTAGATTTCAAAGAGAAATTCCAGTTTTAAATTAAATTAATTTTAATGTTCCAAAAAGATGGTAAGCCAAAATAGCAGCTTATTTAACCAGTTTTTATAACTATGGTCCTTATTGCACTCCTGTTACACAGTTTCATGAAGAAGGCAATAGGTTTCTTCTTATTTCTCAACTGGAAGAAAGCATGGTTGAGTAGCTGTCACGCAATACAGCTAATATGAGCCTTCTCTACTTTTATTGCTTCATGTGATAAGAACATTCCTTTGCCTAAGCAGTAGGAAACTCCTGTACATTGTAAAAATCCAAGTACTATGCATGTGGTATAACTCGTAAATATTCATTGGCTGCTGTGTTATTGCCCCTCTACTTTTTGTCAATACTCACACAGACAATAACATAATTTCATGAAATAAACGTGCATATTTTCTCTTTTCTAAGCATCCAGTTTGATTTTCATTAGTGATATAAATATATCAGTTCCTTTTTCTTTCTTCAGTGCCTCCTTTGCAGTCCAAAAGGGTCTTCCAGAAAGATAATGTTCCTTTTAGAGATTTTTGTCCTCTTTGAAACCTTTCTGACATTTACAGTGTAGCTATGAGATGTTTCAAATAAGGAGCTCCAATAACCTTATTAGAAGACAATTTTGACTTTAACAAAAATTGCTTATGAGAAAATAAATTATTTCTTAACCACTATACATCTAATATATGTATATATTTTAAATGCTGTTGATATTTCCAGTAGTCACCAGTAAAAAACTCTATCGTTAAGTATGGAAATCACTTTTTTCAAACCTTTATATTAATTATGAAATCCTTATTGAAACTCATAGGAGCCCTCGTTCTATCTTTTATTTAAATTTCTTCACAGACATATTTTCTTTATGATAATACTCAAGAATGTCTTAGCAAGGATATTGCATTTTACAAAAGCTATTTTAACATGAGCCCAGGCAGAAATTATACAGTTTATTCAAGCAAATTAAAACAAGAAAACAGAAATTTGCAAGTAGTCTTAATTTCACTGCACTTTTAAGTAGGAATCTCAGGAGTAAACAAGTTGTTTCCATAAAGCTGCCCTAAATTGAAAAGGCTCCATATGCTAATTTTAGAGGTGCTCAAAGTAACCAGACATAATTTCAACAAATCTATCATTAACACTGATTTGTTTCTCTTGGTTTCAACTGCCGCTATTAATTTCTCAGTCTGTCAATTTTTATATAAAACTAGTTTTGTCATAAAGAAAATTATGTTTTAACCCTCCTTTTTCTCCTAATACATAGAGTTGTGGCTATAAGAATATTCTTTTTCTTAAATCGTTTGAATTACTTTCTGGTATTCATTCAGGGAAATGTCAGCTTCACTTCTGTAAGCACATGATAGTTATGGAGTCAAAGCCTAGTATTTTTAGTGTAAACACCTTGGTTCTACACCTCTTAACAAGCAGTGTTTTAAAAGAAAACAAACTTTTAACTGAGAAATTCGTACAGCAGTCCTGATTCAAAGTACCTTCTCATAAGAGTGAAACAAACCTTCAACATTTTTTTCAGACCCACTCCACTTTCTCTTTTCATATCTTTATGAAACCTTTATATAGCTTTTTCTCTTTTGTACGTATTCTTCATACACTTATGTTCATATATATATAAGGTATCAATATTCATTTTCTCACTCAACAACGGTCAAAGAGCTGGAATTCTTTTATTACTTTTTTTAACCTACATTCCTCATACTATGTTGTCTTAATTTAAATTGCAATTTCTCTGTGTATTGAATAAAAAATATGTAGCATTATTTCTGAGATTACTGACAAGGAATTGTGAAAAATAATGCCCAGGAGTAACACATCTCTAATAGTTTACATGAAATACACTCTGTTTTGAGAGCATAATTCAGTCTCAACAAGATTTTCATTTGCATCTGCTCTGAGGAGCTTTCAGCCTTTCTGTATTGCTTTATGAAATTATCTGTCAAGATATTGTCATATGTATTCCTGATTAATCATATACAGACCATTTTTTCATATTTACTTTAAATTCTGCAAAATTCACTTTAACCTACCACCAGAAAAAAAAAAAAAAAAAAAAAAAAAAGAGCAGTAATGGAAAGTGATAAATTTAGAACCAACATAATACAAACCACATAAAGTAGTAGTTCTCCCATCATGGAAGGACTTAGAGAAGTTTAGAGAAATTGTGAGATGTTTTTTCTATGGCAGAAGGGTGAAAAAAAAAAAAAAAAAAAAAAAAAAGCATTTTTGACCATTTTATTGAGGAGCTCAGGTCCTCCAAGAGCAAAGAATAAATATCTCCATTTATATTTGTGATTAATAACTAAACTCTTGTCACTTTCCTCTTTGTTAGTAATTATGAAGAAGGTGACAAGGATATAAAAGATTGTCTCAAAATGGGTAGCACTGCCCTAAAACACAAAAGCCTTCTTCCTACAATTATTTCTGGCCATGACTAAAAGGGTCACAGACGAAGCATGAAGTAATCTTGAAATACTCTTGAATATTTAGATTCCTCATTAATTTTAAGGCCCAGAGCCTGTGGTTTCTACCTCAGATAGGTGTTTCCACGATGATGTGAAGGAGGAGATTCATCCAGGACTGTACAAAAGAATAGTTTTAGGTCCTTTTGAACTAGTTTGAAGTAGGCAATATGCATACAGAGGAAGAAACAATGTCTTGGATAGAGAGGAAGTGTGTATGCATCTGTGTAGAGAAAGTAGTAGGGATAAAATAGAAACATCCTTTCCCTGATATGATAACATAATAAAAGCTTTAAACTCTGAATCTCAGGATGAAAAAAAGACTTGTACGACTGCTTGTGCAAGAAAGAATCAGCTGTAGAAAGAAAATATATATATATATATATCAAAAAGTAAATCTGATACACATGGATGGAACATCTATATCTAGTCTAGGCAAATACTGAGAGTCCTAGGTGAGTCAAAGAGGAAGGACCAACAGTTTGCAAAATGGAGGCAACATTATTATTTTGAAACCAGGGAAAGTTGTTCCACTAGTGATGAGGAAAATATATATCCTGATGTTCTGCACAAATTAAAGTCTTTTAATGTGGCTCTTAAAATAATAATAATAATTAATAATAATAATAATAATAATAATAATAATAATAATGATTTATCATTACATTGATAGCGATTGAGAGCATGCAGCCTGAGATAGCCAGGACAAAAGTATTTTCCATGACATCAACTGAGTTTTTGTAGACTAAGATAAATGACTTACTTAGCTAATATCTCTGCCATGTCATTTGGTGCATGCTAATGGGTGTGTATGAATGGAAGTCTCACAGGTCACAGAGATGCTCTAATAGTAACTGAACCTGGTCCTCAAACTACAGGCGGTTTTCTTACTGTGGAAGAAAACGTAAGGAAGAGGCAATCCAGAGTATCATATCAATGCTTAGTAAGTCTGGGTAGATGCAAGGACTGAAATATAAAGCTGAATGCATGCAAACTGGAAAGAGAGAAAAGTAGAGATTGCCAATATCAAGTTTCTTATAACTCTTAGGAATATCTAACCATTTCCTAACAAATGGAGAAACATAAAAGACATGTCCAAAACAAGTGTTTATTGATCTCATTAGTAGTCAACAGAAAATGGCAGCTCTTTTTTCTAGAGAACATGCTGAATCTCACAAACCCCTGAGCCAGTAAACAAATAGCAGTGCAATGTTCTCCAAAGCTAGCAGTATACAAGCATGATGCAAGGAAGAACTAGGTTACCAGCTGTTAAATTTCTGTAACTGTATATAACAGTAAACTCTGACGAATGATGCTACAGCAAGATCTGTAGCATGGATTAAAAACTAACTAACTAACTAACTAAATAAATAAATAAATAAAGATTAGATTATTAGCACTGGCAAACAGAGACTGACACTGTTCCTCAGCAAAGGAATTACTAGATGAGCACTCTGATGTCAATGTACCATAATATTTTGCATTCTGTTGGTATGCTATTGGAAGTCGAAAAATTACCAAACCAAATGGAGTTCCGGTGACAGAAAATTGATTAATGCTTGATAATTGCCCAGGATGGAAGAAGTAAATTATACAATAAACCATTTACAAAGCAGTGTTAATGCAGACTAGTGTTACAAACAGGAAAGAGGTCAGTTCAGGAGTAACATTCTTGAATACTAAGGAAATATAAAAATATGTATCTACTAGTCCTAACCCAACAGTTTTGGATACTGGGGATACTGTAAGGCAAATGAGCAACAAATAGCTGCCAAGGTCACATGCTCCCCAGAGTTTCTCCTATCACAACTGCTGGAGATGAAAAAGTGGGCTAAATAATTGGCTGAACCCAGTAGAGCCTCTCTTACATAATTTTGGTCTTTAAGAACAGACAAAAGAGATAGCAAGGAACGCCCACCTTGCAATCCTGACTGTAGTTTCTGAGAAAAAGGACAGTAACCAACCTTGAAGACTGAAGAAGCACATTTTTGTTTTTGTTTTTTTTTTTCTGTGAAGAACAATTTGGTTATTGTCTGATCTTATATATATTAAGAAAGCAGATAAAAGAGCAATAGACATCTAAGACTGTAACAGAGCTGAAGTGAGAATAAAAAAAAAATATGAAATGGGAGACTAATTTGATGAACAGGATCCTTGAGGAATTATGTGCCTTTAAAGGCCATAATGGCCACATCATTATTAAAGTCTTTGTAAAGAATAAATCATGTACTGTAAAAACACAGCTCAAAAAACTTCAGCACTAAGCAAGACTAAGAGGCATTAAATAGCATGAGGCAGTAACCTGTATTGAATATTTAAGCATCATCACGTTACAGGAAGTGAGTTTGTTCAAGGAATCAGTCTCCTTGTGTATGACCGGAAGGCAAAATACAGCTGCTCTACTTCTGTAAATAATTAATTTAACAAGGAGACGGGGTAGTTTTATGAGTCATGGAATCCTCTCACCACTCATTACTCTAACCAGTGTGTATTAAAAAACAGCTTCCACTAAACATAACATTGCCTACATTTTTAAAGTCAAAACAACATTTCATTTCTAAGATTGGAATAACTTGATTTGTAGTGACAAAGATTTTATGTCACTTTAGATTTATAAGTGAAACCAGCTGAATTAAATGAAATAAATTTGCAAGCAGAGAAACTCAGTGGCAAATCACTTCAGTGTGGCCTCAGCATTGCCACAATAGTTCTCCTGTATGTTGCATCTTATCAAATTTTGGATATCATGATATCCTTTTCTCTAAATGGGATATGATGACATCCTTGTCCCTAAATTGGAAAGACATGGATTTGATGGATGGACTGATGAGTGGATAAGGAATTGGCTGGATGGTTGCACTCAAAGAGTTGCAGTTAATGGCTCAATGTCCAGGTGTTCCTCAAGGGTCACTATCGGGACTGTTTAATATCTTTGTCAGTGACATGGACAGTGAAACTGAGTGCACCTTCAGCAAGTTTGCCAATGACACCAAACTGTGTGTGGTTGACAAGCCAGAGGGAAGGGACTCCATTCAGAGGAACCTGAACAGGCTTGAGATGTGGACCTGTGTGAACTTTATGAGGTTCAACGGGGCCAAGTGCAAGGTCCTATATCTGGACCAGGACAATCCCAAGCACAAATGCAGGCTGGGTGGAAAATGGATTGAGAGCATCCCTGAGGAGAAGGACCTGAATGTGTTGGTTGATAAGAAGCTCAACATAAGCCAGCAATGTGCATTTCCAGCCCAGAAAGCCAACCATATCCTGGGCTGCATTAGAAAAAGCATAGCCAGCAGGTCGAGGGATGTGATTCTCCCCCTCTATTGTGTTCTCATGAAATCCCACCTGGAGTACTGCATTCAGCTCTGGTGCCCCCAACTAAAGAAGAACATGGAGCTATGGGAACGAGTGCAGAAGAGGGCCCTAAAGATGATCAAAGGGCTGGAATACCTCTCCTGTGAAGACAAGCTGAAGGAATTGGTGTTGTTCAGCCTGGAGAAGGCTCCAGGAAGAGCTTATAGAGGCCTTCCAGTACCTAAAGGTACCTTCAGTACCTACAGGGTAGCTGGAGAGGGACTCTGCCAGGGAGTGTAGTGGTGGGTGTAGTAGTATCCCAGAGAAGCTGTGGATACCGTCTTAGGAAGTGTTCAAGGACAGGTTGGATGAGGCTTTGAGCAACCCGGCCTAGTGGGGGCTGTCCCTGCCCATGGTAGGGGGATTGGAATTATATGACCTTTAAGGTCCTTTCCAACCCAAAGCATTCTATGATCTTTGTGGATAGATTCTGCACAAAGCCCTCTCAAAATCACAAGAGCTATGCATACCTCTGGAGTCCACCCAAGCTGCTGATCTCTAGCCTAAAAACCAAATCTTACACACACCAAAAATGAGTTCAATGTGAGAAAAATTATTCCTGCGTGTCTTAAGAGACAAAGGAGATGATCCTTATATTAGGAAACTAGTAGCAAGGACTGATAAGCACAAATCCAAGGAGCAGATAGATAAAGATCACTTATAAATCTCAATAAATTATGGAAGAACAAATAAGTTTTTGGACAACTCAGCTGGCTATAAATAGTGACAAAATACAGTTATGATGAATGTGGATTCCCTAAGAAGTTTTTAATGGTAGCTAGACAACTTGTTTATCCAAAAAGGGACTAATTATCACTATTCCAGAAATAACTTATATTCTGCTCCTTTTTGCTTTTATACTATTGCTTACATTTCATAAAATAAGCATGGAAATTTAGTTTTAGTTTAGGTATGTAAAAGACAAATCACATGTTGAGATTTAATTATTATAAAACATTTCACAAATGGGATAGCATATATACAAAAATATTTTAGCCATTTCAGCAACTCTTACCCTCTCTGAAAAATATTTGCTCTATGACTGGTAAAAGCCACTTACAAAATCTGAGAAAATAAGGTTTCTAAGGTATATTTAATTACATCAGTAAGAAACATCAAAATAGCTTATAAAAGACATGCTAAAAAACCACTGCCATAAAGATTTGTGTCTGCCTAACTGGTAGGTCTAGACTCATTAAATGTCAAAATACTAACTCTCTCTTATTTTCAGAACACAGAAATGTATATTTTTCATGTCACAAATGCCAGAGGTGAAAAGCAATTCAATTCCAAGCTGGCATGATATTAAAAAGAACTGCTGCAGAAATTTCAGGAACAACAAACCCACTTCAGGCCTAAGGGAAAGCCTGCAGAGAAGTGTCCTTACTAAAATTTAAAAAGAGAGGCTTTGAACTACAGCATGGAAACAAATATGGACATTTTCTGTGAGCTTTTTTTTTTTTTTTAAAGTGCACCTTTTCTTTAAAAAAAAAAAAAAAAAAAAAAAAAAAAAAGGAATAGATTATTCCAAAACCAAAATAAGGTCCTGGCACTAAGAAATAGAAAGCTCACAGGACCAAATATGTTTAGGTTTTTCCCTTCATGTTTAGCTTCAGTTTTGCCTAAGAAAATGTTATCCTTTTAGATCAATAAATCTTGGTAATGGCCTCTGCAAAAGTCAATTTCCACTTTATTCTATACAGTAGGGAATACAGTATGAGAGACTCAAAGATTTATAAAGCATATTGCAAGGTTGGGAAGAACCGCAGGTTAAGTGCAGATCTTGCCTCTTGAAACTTCAAAAGGCAGTGAAAGAGGAATGAAGGAAAATGAGGGCCAAAAGGAGACACTGATTGAAATGACTGATTTAGGGTCTTCCTTCTTAAACTGAAGGTCAGAAAAGCCTAACAGTGGTTGATTAGGAAAAGAACCCTGAAGTAGGTTTGAAGCTGTAATAATCATATAGTCATCTTTTTTTTTTTTTTTTTTTTTTTTTTTAGGAGTCTTTAAAGTACTAGTCACCACTAGTACAGCTGAAGAGCAACAGCCAGCTATGTGATAATTTACCAAAATGAATATAAGGGCTTCATAATCTAACTTCTACTTAAGATAAATAATTGACATGTCTACTTCCTCTGACATATCAAGGAGTGTCTAAGAATATTAAAAACCTGAACAATAGCAGAGAGATTCAAAATACTGTTAACACAACTGTCAAAATACAGTTCAAAATCAGCTATCAAATTCAACCAACAGCGCAAGACTAAGTTTGTGATATTAGCTCTAACATAGAAATACATTTCACCTGATGTTTTCATGCAAGGTGGAAAACGACTTCACATAACCACAGAAAAGCATAGTCTTGGGTCCCCCCGCATATGGAGAGAATGGTCTTGTAAGCAAAATGCTTTGCAGTTAACCTTGGAAGACCAACTGTCCATACAATTTTATCACAGTCTGCCTGACAGAGTTTTGGCACAGTTGCTTAATCTGTGCAAATGTGCCTCTCAGGCACACTTGGAGATTATTTCTGGACAGATCAGGGAGAGGAAGGAGTATATGTGAGACAACATGCCTTGGAGTGGAAAGAGAGTTTAGCTGTAAAAATGTACGATGTGCCACCCACTCTGGATCAGAGAAAAGGCTTTGGACCTTTTATTTGCTAGTGCTGGTGAACAGTAGTGACAAAGGAATAAGGACAGCATCAGACAAAGCAGAAAAAGTAGGATTTTCCAGATTTTAAACTGCATGTACTCTGAAGACTACCTCTCTCCAGAAGACCATGTGGAGAGTACCCTCATACGTGTGGAACCTTGGGTAGCTAAAGGAAGTGGAGATTTAGAGAAAAGGCAGTAAAGCAGAGCTACACAGCTGAAGGTGGAGGCTTAGGCTTGTAGCTGGGCAGTTGAAGGTTGAGACCATAAATAAATTAATAATGTTAGATAAAATAAATGTTGTTGTTGTTGTTGTTGCTGTTGTGTTTTTTGTTGTTGTTGTTGTTGTTGTTTGTTTTGTGTGTTTTTTTTTTTTTACTTTAATAAAAACACTTTAATTTTTATTTTTAATTTTAATCAAAAAGCACTTATCTTATTATTTCTTGCTAATCCTAAATGTTTATTTCCAAGGTGAAATTTTAATTGAGACCAGAATTTATTAGTGTAATGTGATATATATTACCATAAAGGTCTTAAGAACCGTTATTCCACAGAGCTGTTAACAAGACTTCTTGATGGCTCTCCAGAATAGTTTTGTGGACCATGCTTTATGCAGGCAGGCTTTTAGGAAAACTCCAAGCATCCTGAGTGGCTATTCAAGGCAGAGAACAGCAAAAAACTTAGAAAAGGGAAAACAGAGTCTTATTTTAGGATTTGTACTTCATGATCCTTGTGGTTCCCTTACAACTCAGGATATTCTATCATTCTGATTCTATACAATGAGGATAGTGTGTAGTCAAGTCTGGTTTCATTTCGTACTACAAGGAAAGAAATATAACTTGATAACCATGATAAACTGACTGAATGCCACTAGTAAAGTACACCTTATTATTTTTGCTAATTCACAGAGTGTTTGTGATAGGACTGTGTAAAAAAATATTAGCCAGAAGGTGGAAAGGAGAAGCTGTTAACTCAACAAGAGTAGTATTCTTAAAGAACATGCCAGTCTGTCCTGATGTTTGTTGAAGTTGTCTGAACTTTAATTTACTAATTTAATAAATTTATTAATTTAATAATTAATTTCAAAATAACTAAATTAAATTTATTAATTTAATAATACAAGCTGCATTAGCCACTGCTGTTTTGGAGCATAACTTTCTACAGTTTTCCTTTGTTATGCTGTTAGAACGCATTCTGTCACTTTGAACATCTCATGCTCATTCTTCCTTACTCTAACTTTGCAAACCACAATTTTCTTCTAACCAAAACGTAATATTTAGGCACCCTATTTCTAATATTCTCATTATATGGTATATTAACAAGAACAATTTTGTCACTCAGCTGAAGCTAAGCCATTTGATCAGCTAGCATCTTCTCAAGAGGTGTAGAATCTATAAATTACTTTAGATATGACCCTGATATCATCAGACTTCAATTGAGGTGAAGTAACATCTGGTTAATTCTAAAATATGTATGGAAAAAAATATTTACCCTACAGACGACATTCAGAATTATGCTCCAAGTTTTGAGCATATATTTAATTGTTTCCAAAGAGTATCAACAATTTTTTTTTGCTTCTTCTATTTTTAGCTTACTTAAACAATAATAAAGTCATGCATATATTTTCTTTCTTCTTTGGAAACAATATTCCAGTTTCAGAAGTAGGATTTGGAACATCTACTCTTTCTGGAAAAGCATTTTTAGGAAAGTATAATTTTGCCTGGTTTCAGAATCCATATGGTCTTGTCAGTACCTGCAGTAAACACTGGGCAAACTCTTCTGCTCAATTTGATAAAACCAAATCAATAGAAAATCCAAATTTAGGTGTCATAATGTCGCAAGCAGGAGTGTCCTTCTACCCTCACATGGCTCCCCATTCTGACTGATGCTTTGGGAATGCAAGGCAGGCAAACTCACAGGTCGATGCTGAAAGGTATGACCCTGCTGGCCCCATATTTTGAAACATGCCAGAAGCCTGTGTACAAATACCACTCTTTTCCTTACTTCACAAATTTCAGCAGTTTAACAAGTCCCTGAAGTGAAACAGAATGCAAAGCCTCATCCAAAGCATCAAAACAAGAAGCTAGAGGCCCTCTAGAGATCTGCAGCCCGCCAGTGCCTCCATTCTGCTGATCTCATCTAAGCTGTGCTGAATGAAGGTCAATCTTTCAATTAATGCCTATTTCACTGTCACAAATTGCTTTCCTTTTTTTTTTTCTTTTTTTTTTTCTTTTTTTTTTAATTGATATGATATTGGAGATTTATTTGTTTTTTGATATTTATAATTTAAAAGTTCCATCTTTATTTCCTTATCCAATAGCCTGCTTTAAAGCATAAGTGGAGAATACTAATAGGGCTACTTTCGCATGGGAGAGGCCAATCTAAGAGAGAATACCTATAATAAGGTTGAGCATGAAGCACAGGTAATCCCTAGGTACATTGTGATATTTGATATGATTTGTGGTCTCTTGCAAAAGAGGCAAAAAAACATACTTGAACCTGATAAATGTGCTGTAAGAAAAGCAAAAATGTCTATTGGTCAGAAAAGGGATATGTTACCTTATGAAGGAATATCTTCCATATCCAACTTATTTTTAACAACTGGACAAGAGGAAGAGACAGAGAAAAGGCAGATTTAGGTGACTTAGATGATTCTCCAAGCTTCTTCTGCATTGTCTCTACAAGGCAGTATAATAAAGGTTTGTAAAAAACAAAATCTTCCCAGTAAACATCGTAGTAAATACCAGCAGGTTTGGAGTGGTTTAGTTAAAACACTACTATCGGCAAGTTTTGATAAACTTTTCAAGAGACTAAAGAATTAAATGTATATATGTATATCTTTTTTTTTTTAATTATTATTATTATCGTAAGTTTTCCTGGGGACTGGCTATATTTTTAGGTATAGGTAGATAGTGCCTAAAATATTAGGAACCTCTACATGCTCCTCTCCAGTAGACTTCCATGCCTTCCTTTCTGGCTTCAGATACATTGTAATATGAATCTGCAATATTAAAGCCCAAAATTCCTAGTGGGTACATACTGATACATCTAATAGCGTAATTTTATTATTTCTTTCCTTTTAGGTCTAGCTTTCTTGTATGCAAGCACAAACAATTATTTCTAAAATTTAATGTCCTTTTCTGATAAGGTCTTCAGTGCACTCATCAAATAAGGGCTCTAGTTTCTATCTAAATCAGCTTCCTAATTATTGGGATTTCCATTTAGGAAGCCACCAGCTACATCTTCCACATGAAAAGGACCTCCCCACTATTTGCACAGTTGTAGTTTTTTGAGTGAAGATAGAAGTAGCTGAATATAAGTGAGACTAGTTGCAGGTGGACTTGATGATCCTTGTGGATCCCTTCCAACTCGGGATATTCTATGATTCTATGAAAATTGGTACAACAGTGTCATCTCACAGAGCATGTGAAGGGGATCCTAGAAGTAAGAAAACCTTCTGGAGACAACAAATGAAGGAAAGATAACTATGATTTGCATAACTGGACTGTCAGACTTCCCAATTTTAACTACCCCCTATTCAAATCCTTTTTTTCCAAGGAAAATATTTTAAACTGGGCAAACAGCTACATGTTTTATGTTCATGAATCTCATAGCACAGCTGGTGATGATACAGCATATCCTAACTGCACATAGGACTAAAGAAGTCACATACCTCAAAAGTGAGATGTCATGTCCAGTAGAATGCCAGTCTTGACATTCCTAGGGTGAGCCAATATATTTTTCAGTTTTCATGAGTAAAATCAGTGACAACAGTAACCGTGTTTTTTTTTAACTAATGAATGTGTGTTTTCAGGACAAGGCTAAAAAACAGGAAAAAGTATTTGAAAAAAATGACTGTGTAAAGACATACTTCATATCTTGGTGTCACAGCTTGAAACCTTAAATCACTAAAGGAAATGAAATGACACTGCTTGTCCGACGTTCCAGGTGAAAGTGGCTGACAGAAGGACTTCATCACACACACAACCCATGCTTAAACAAACGCACAGAAAAGTCTTGCACTAATCTTTCTTGTTATCACCAGAACTGAAAATGCTACTCTTCCTTTCATTCTCTTCAATATACTGCAAGCTGCTCTAAGCTTTTCTCATTAACCTCTCTTTTCTCTACTTATCAGCATCTTTTCCACATTGTTGGGGCCATTTTCCAAACAATTGTTGGAGGGGAGGGGAAAAGCCAAAGCAATAATGGGCTCAGGGTCACAATTGAAACTGCTGCCTATAATAAGCAAACCTGAAACAGTAAACTGAGAAAGAGAGAGGAAAGGAGAAGGAGAGAAAAGAAAATGCTGACTGGGTCAGGGGTCAGCTCTCTGATCTCATTGTCAGCACCTCTGCCTTTTGCGTTATGGAATTTGTCTTTCATTACCCTGTCTGCCACTCCTGTCAATGTGCCCTGAAAAGGCTTCTCAATAGGAAATTGTGAAGTTCTGGTTGAGGTAACAGAGGGAACTGCCCTCTGAAGCTCGAATGTGACTCACCACACTGGGCTTCTGGCTGGGTGCTGATCTTGGCATCACTGGTTCAGTGCAAGATAACACAAGCAGGGAAACCCTGCTGCAAGAGGTAAAACGTGACTATAATATGCAAGTCCCTTGGGTGCTGCAAAGATAAACTACAGAGGAAAACCTACTAGTATTTTTTTAAATATTTTTTTTTCACCAAGAGGAAAAACAAAATGCTCCTCCGAGCCAGAAGATGAGGTAAAAAGAACACTCTGAGGGTGTCTACTGGAACTTTATGCATCACATGCCATCAGGATATCTGATTTATTACCTCTAAATTCCTTCCTTTATCTGACTGGGGATTTCTATCACAGCTAAAAGAGTTATAATCTCCCTGACATTTGTACTATATCCACTCATACTGAAGATCTTTCCAACTGAATAGTCAATTATCATTAGCATTGCTGAAGGCCCCAAGGAGAAATTTTATTAGGTACAAATTCACAAATGTTTCCATTGTCCAAATCAAAACATCTGTCTACTAGCATCCCATTTGAAGTATTCCATTTGATGTCACATTTTCTTTTGGTGTTGGTTTATCCTTCAATTTTATATACAGTGTGTACTTAAAGTACTGTGTACTTTTATTTTTCTTTTAATTTAATCACCTTCTTTCTCAGGAACTGGTGTAATCTCTTGAAATTCATGACGTAAAACCTAAAATAAGTTATATCACTAAGGATCTTATAATATCCTCCTCTGGAAATATTGTCTGGAAATAAGGATTACACATCCACTCTGTTTCTGGAGTTCTGGAAAACTATAATTAAAGCATTTTTGTTTTAAAGTTTTTCTTTCAGACACTACCTTTAGACAACAGTGCATTTCAAGACCTCAGTGTCTTTACAAGCAAAGATAGATATCTGAAATAAAGCTTATTCTCTGCCTAGTTCTATTCATAAATGTGTTAAGATGTGTCTCTTCTAGCTGCAAAATATAGAAACAACAATTGTCTAAATATCACCCAAAAGAGCTGTGGTATGGCTCATTGAATCCTACCCAATACAGCTTTTACTATATACAAGCAGAAACTCACTAAGGAAAATACTGCCACTTCCATAACTTGTTTTTGAAAGTCCAAAAGTCTAAAGCAGTCCAAAGGTGTCTTCCTTGTTCAGCCTTTCCACTTTAAGAAAGTATTCTGATATCATTACGTGTAGGATGATTGTTTTCCCTGAAGTTCCTGAGTCTAGGCTGGGGAAAGATAACAATAATAGATTGATCTACATCAAACTTTAAAATGACTGGGTGTAGGAATTGGAATGATGAGAGGAAGAGGGGGAAGGGGAGGGGGGGGGGGAGGTGATTGTTCTGAATTGTTCTTGGAATTAGCAGTTAGTAAACTGTCAAATTACCCTAAAATCTATTTAAATTAACAGCTTAAAAAGGGACATGGGATATTCTCCATGATGGGAAAATTGAGACAGGATTTCTTTATCTATAAAGTATGTATACTAGTTCAATAAGAAATGAATTTTGGTTCATCCTATGATATTAGTTTTGCATGAAATCAAGTTAGATAACCCCAATGATTCTTTGTAGCCCTGTGAACCCTGGAAAGGAATACAGGACATGGTACAACCTGTATTTTTATTTTTTCTTTAATTTTTCTGAAAAGAAGGTTTCTCAGTTATTGTTTGGACTTCATGGGAAATCCTTGAAGATCTTCTCATAGCTCCCCATCTCAGATGCATCTAAACATGGACTATCAACTACATGACAGAAATGAAAGCTTGAAAATTAGTTGTGTACTACTATCTATACTTTCAAAAGTATAATTGACGGAGACTGGTCATCACTAAGACAAAAAGTACTGCTTCCAATAGCCAGATGTGTTTGGCAAAGCTCAGTATCTGTGGAGCCATTCATAGTAATGACTTCAGGGGCACTGATGTATAAAAGACGTTTAGATGTAGAGCTTAGGGATATGGTTTAGTGGGGACTGTTAGCGTTAGGTAAGAGGTTGGACTAGATGATCTTGAGGTCTCTTCCAACCTAGAAATTCTGTGATTCTGTGATTCCGTGATAATGAATGTAACTCCGTTCCTGAGTTCATTTGGAGGGGAAAAAAAAGAATATGATGCAATGCACACAGAAGCCTCATCATGTCCATGTGCCCCAATTCCCACCCTCTCCACTGATGAAAGCAATCTGTATTGCCATCATGAAGTTGTACAAAACTTTGATAAAGTGATATTTGGAATGTGGAGAGTTGTCTTCTTCCTTTCCTATGTACTTGTGTGGATACAGGGAAACGTAGTAGAGCATCTTAAAAAACAAAACAAAAAAAAAAAAAACACTTGAGCCATTTATTTATGTCTTACTGGTAGGTAAAAAGCCTAACTCTTCTTACTGACTCAACAACTGTATCAATTCAGTCCACAGAACTGAATTTTACCCACAGCAATCCCACTAGTCAATTTACCAACAGATGTTGTTTTACAGGGAGATCTATTAAATTAATTTGTCCTTCATTAAGAGACACTATGTTATAAAGTTTCCCTGATAGCTTTCCAAAGCACACTCACTCCCAATTTGGTTGAAGTTCAGTCTTTGTTATAATGTACAAAATACTTGGCTGCTAACAAAAATATACAGAAAGCAAGAAACACTTTTTAATTAATATAAAAGAAGTAGTTGTATTATTAATAGTGGTACTGGGAAAAGGTCAGTTTTATTTTTCCCCCTAAATTATTATTATATGTCTCCCACTGCTGGCATATTCTTTGAAATAATTGTCCTTTTTCCAAAATGTAATGGATACATTTACCCTCTATACTTTCCCTTTATGAGCATTTATAAGCCTCACTGCACATACTTTATCCAACAGGTAAAGTTCTACCTTATAAAAAAGCAATTTAGCTTTACAGATTTGGCAATACTGAACACTTAGTTAAACTAAAGGTGCCTCACTTATGGAATGGCATATCTGAGAGGGCTTGTAATCAAAGCCTTAAGTCAGTTTAAAACCACCATCCAGCACCCTACTTCAATATGGATGCACACTATTGCTTTTGGCATAGCCTCATATTGGCGAGTGGCTGGAAATCTTCGTGTACATGCTTCAATTTAGATGGAGAAAATATGGTGTATATCTTCAGGATGAATTTCTATTTGAAACTGTGTTTCTTTGTATAAGAAAACATTTCAACAGAAATTTGATACATTATTTAGTCAAGTCTTTAAGATACATTTCTTTCCAAAATAACAGACTTCAAATGAAATAAATTAAAAAGTAATTAAATGTTATATTTTATAATGCTAATGAGATTAATATTTTATAATAACCTTAGGTTATACTATTTTTAAGGTGGCAGAAAATAAAATATGCAAACACTAGGACATTTGAGGGTCAATTTATCAGCTACAGTCATTTTTATAAGAACATTAACTGATTGACTTTAAAAGTTAATCTGTTAAACAGAACAAAAATCCTTTTCACAACTTTAACCTCAAAATAAAACTTCTTTATTTTCATTTAG
Organism: Aythya ferina; assembly: GCF_964211825.1. NCBI lineage: Eukaryota > Metazoa > Chordata > Aves > Anseriformes > Anatidae > Aythya > Aythya ferina. Next base: position 95,413,565 of record NC_140297.1, read on the forward strand.
TGCACAGTAGTTTGAGGTATTTTGAAAAACTCTGCAATTCTTCTTATTATTACTATTATTTAGTGCTAATTTAAAAGTAATGTAACTTTATTTTACTCTAAATGACTCCTTGTGTGTATGTTTTTTGTTGTTTTCTGGCTTGTTTGTAGTTTGGGGCTGTTTTGTAGTTTACTGATAATTTAATTCAAAAAAGAACAGATGATCTTAGATCTTACTCTTCAAGTAAGCTATCTTGTCTTACTATTGAAATGTTCCCTAAGATATCCAAATGTCTTTTAGCTTATTTGTCAAGATATAACAAAGCTGAGGAAATTTCTGACAACTCTCTGTTATTGTATTTTGTAAACAACTTATCTACCATTTCTTTAGAGCTCTTGTCACCCATAATCCTCTCTTGTGTACCACTGACAGAGTGACCTTCATACTCACTGGCTCATCCATCATACAATGAACTTTTCCCTCTACACCATGCTCATCCTTTCCTAGAAAGGAAAACCTTTGTCCACATCTCACTTTGCCATTCACTAGAGATTCTGTACTTGTGCAAATGTGTATCATAAATGAAAAAAGAGGAAGTAGAAAAGGACTCATAGTTCAGCATCTTTGAAAGTTAGTGCAGATACCTTTAAAGCACATCTATCATTCTCATTTGCAGTGTTTTTGCTGATAAGCCACCTCCATTTGTGCTCCCCCCAGTTAACAGAAGATACCTAGTGAATCAGTAACAGTGCAAAACTAATTGCCATTTGCCATTGCTCTTTGCCCGGACTGCAGGATGCTCCGTGTGTTTGCTTCATGCCCATATTTAAGAAACCCAATAAAAAAAGATAATTTTTTAAATCACAAGCAAAATTTTTAAATAAACCATGTTAATGAACACGGATAAAATTATTATTATATATATATATACATTAATTATTATTTATTAATTAAATTAATATATTAATTTAATATTATATTATATATATATATTAATTGGTAAAATTTGTTTTCAAACTTGCTACAACCAAGGACAAAGGATTAACACTGTGGACAAATTTATGTACAAAATCTTATGTACTCCAGCCCTGAAATGTTTCTCCAGAGAACAGGTTAACACAATCCATTTCAGTGCAGTTCTATGCACATTTAATTTATATTTTATTTTAGTTTATATTTATATTTATATATATATATGTTTATATAAAATATAAATATACTATATATATTTATATATAGTATATTTTATATTTTAATTTATATTTTTCTCTAGTTTTATTGATATGATTATGACATTTGACTAAAACTTAACGCTCACCTCTCCAACTGCTTATTCTTTATGCATATAGAACGAGCATCTTTTTTATAATATCAATGACTTTGCTGTGTCCCTGGAAAGAAAACTAAGAAATGCTTACTCGTAAGTTGGCATAATGACATGGAATTGTATGGCGGTTTTACTCAGGTGGGTAGCTGATTTCTACCACAACCACTCTTTCACTCCCCCACCTCAAAGAAAAAAGGGGTAGAAAATGGAATGAAAATGGCTCAAGGGTTGAGATAAGAACAATGAGATTGCTCAACAGATATCGTAATGGGCAAAACAAACTCAGAGCAGAGAGACTAGTAAAATTTATTGCATGCTACTAACAAGCTAGAGAAGTGAGTAACAAAGGAAGAAACCAAAAATACTTTCCCTCTATCCACCCTCTTCCACCTCCTCCCCACAAATGGCACAGGAGAATGGGGATTGTGGTCAGTCTATAGCACTTTGTCTCCACCACTGCTTCACAGTCACTCTCGTTCCCTGCTCCAACATGGGGTCCCTCCCATGGGATGCCGTCCTTCACAAACTGATCCGGCCATGGGCCTTCCACAGGCAGCAGCTCTTCAAGAACTGCTCCAACATGGCTCTGTACCACTGGGTCCATCCATCAGGAGCCCACTGCTCTATCACGGGCAGCAGCTCCCCCCAAGCCCCCTACTCTTGTGTGGGCTCCTCGCCATGGGCTGCAGCTGTGGCCCAGAGCCTGCTCCTTCAGGGGCTCTCCATGGGCCACAGCATCCTCCAGGCTACATCCACCTGCTCCACCTTTGTCTCCTCCATGGGCTGTAACGTGGAGATCGGATCCACTGTGGGACCCATAGGCTGCAGGGGGACAACCTGTTTCAGCATTGGCCTCTCTGCAGGCTGAAGGGGAACTTTGGCTCCAGTACCTGGAACACCTCGTCCCCCTCCTGCACTCTTCTTGGTGTGTGCAAGGCTGTTTCTCAGTCCCAGCTGCTGTTGAGCCACATAATTTTTCCTTTCTTAAATCTGCTCTTACAGAGGCTCAGACAACATTTCTTATTGGCTTGGCTCTTGGCAGTGTCAGGTCCCTTTGGATCCATCTGAAACTGCCCTTATCTAACATGGGGCAGCTTCTGGATTTATCTTACAAAAGCTACACCTGCAGCCCTGCACTACCAAAACCTTACCATGTAAACCCACTACAAATAGAAGTAGGTTGTTGAATTTCTTTGACTTTTCATTGTTTTCCTACTCGTTTTATAGATTTTATTTTTTCATGAGATTTCCAGAAAAGTAAAAATAGCATGCATGTATTCATTCTTTTACATTATATATAAAAGAATAAATGAGGGAAATACCTCAAATTCAGAAAAGGGGAAGAGAATCGATCTGTATTTAATGATAACAAGATATATAATGTGCCCAATAGAAGTACATATACATATAGAAAACTAAGTATTAGCACTGGTGGGTCAGTGACATTGACAGATAATGAATGTAAGTAGACTTCCTTATGTTTAAAGCTTTGCTTCTCTTGCTTCATGAAGGTAGAATTGGACTTCCAACATTTTATATTTTTTATTTGTTAACATAATCAAGAGCCAGCAATTTTGCACTAAAAGTCAAATTTAAAAAAAATATTGTAAAATTATTATAAGTTCTTACAAAAAAATAATCATCCTGAAAACAACACCACCAAGAGACTAAAATCTGTGTGGAAATATTAGGTTACAGATGCTCTGTGAACATTTTTTAATGTCTGTTTTCATTGAAGGTGACAGAGCCTTTCTACTTTATGTTCTAGATTCTGTTGGTTTGCTAATCCCAGAATCATGGACTCGAACCATCTCGCTGTACTACTTAAAAATAAAAATTAAAAAATAGCAATAGTAATTTGAATTTGAGTATGCATGTTTGTCAGAGGCTGTTTTGTTTGTTTTTTTTGTTTGTTTTTAGTATCACTCCTTCCTCTTTGGTCTGCTATATATGGACTTCATAAGGCTTTATGATATATACTTGAGGTACTCCTTTCTCCTTTTATGGCTAAATTATATACCTGGGCTTGCTACAAGTTTATAATAAACCACAATAAACCATGACGGAGATTTTCAGAGTTAGAGCCACTAAGTTAAGTAAAGTAATGTGAAGTAAGCATCTAAAACCTACAAACGCCTTTGAAACATCTCTTTAGACTGCAGTTTCTTAGGTCTAAATCCCACGTTATTGTTTCAGTGGGATGAAGCTGCTATTGTCCAGAGAACAGAGGTATCTCTTATTAGTAGTTGAACCCAAGGCAGATGATATTTCTTGTTTCTACTGATTAGTAAAACAATGTACTGCCAAAATAGACATGATCTGGTGGACATCAGGCAACTAGTACCTGTAAGAGGAGTAGGTCTGATTCTTTTCTTCAAGACGACAACCACATATACCCAAATAAACGTTCACCTGCCAAACTTTTAGGATCCACCTCTGAGACTCAATACAATACTGTAAATCAGTTTTATTTCTCATCAATGTAGTTGTGGTTAAATGTCAGGATTACCTGCCCAAAATGTAAATACAACAATAAGACATTATAAAAGTACTGTGTATCACCTAACGACAAAATCTGCTTGACAATGTCAACAAAACCATCAGCTACTGAGAACGTTAGCTTAATTCTTGAAATGTCTTTATAACTAATACACATCATGAAGTACTTTATCACTGTGTTTCCATTCACTTACACAAATTGCATGGAGGGTGAACAATGGATAAAAATGAAAAACTGAAGGAAAAGACTTTGACAGAAGACAGTTTTAAGCAAGAAGGAAAACCTCTTGTAAGGAGAGAGCACTGCACCAAACAGGTAGAGTTAATACTGTATTTGCTGTTTTTCTGCCTTGTCTCTCAATCTTAAGTCAGCTGAGCAGCAGCTTCCTTAGTGTGAAAAAACAGGGGGAGGTCAGGCGGAATGACCTCCTTGTTCTGTCTCCCAGTGGCCTGCTTCCCATTTACTACACCTTTTGACATCCTTAAGTAGATATCTCTTTAAGTGTTCAGCCAGTAAAACAAACTCAAGGGCAAGCAATGGTAGGAGGGGAGGGGAAAGAAGTGTAAACTATAAGGCTCAAATTGAATATAAGGCACTTGCAACCTGTAAACACTGTACATGTATCTTACTTCTTCAGCCATGGACAAACATAGCCTCTTCTGCATATTCAAAAAAATACTTATTTAAAGTTTACTGCTAAACTACTACAGTTTTCAAATGGTCCCTGTCACAGACCATCTCTCGGGAGAAATATGTCATGTTTCGAATTAAACTCCTCAGTTATATTTCACAGTTTCTATTCAGATTTGTTAATTCAGAAGTGGTATTTTGGAAGTTATTGAAAGTAACTTGACCAATGAACTGAAGAGTGAGGAATGTTGGTGTGTACTGTATTTAATGAGTCTGTATAATATATATTTGAAAAATAAATTAATTGAGTAGTTTTGGAGGAACATACATGAGATTTGTGATAATGGAATCTATGGCTTTGAGAGTAGTGTTTCGATACTGTTATGGAGATGTTCCAGAATTCTACAAAATTTTTAAGAGATTATTTCAATTTGCAAATTATACATTTCCCATCTCTTGTCATTAACTATTAATTAACCAGTTAAAATATTATGCTATGAAAATAAGTTCTTAAATAATCATCAAATGCGACCCAAGCACTTTAAATAATCTTGAATATAAAGTTCATCATTCCAGACTCATAACACAATAATTAGGTATACATGTATATTTTTCTTTCAAGTTTAATTCCTTTGAATGACTTTTTTTTTTGTCTTAATTTTAAAAAGCAAAATTGTGTTTATCTTTTTCCGAATTTCACTGTGCAGCTCCCCACCCTACACATTTTAAAGCAACTTTCCAAGTAGAAAATCTATATTTTTTTCAATAAAATTCCTACCAAGAAGAAATCTCTTAGTAAACATAATATTAAATTATTATTTATATCAGTTTAATGTGTTATTTTCTATTGTTGCATATATAGTTGTGTTTGTGAAACTCAAACTATGTAAAAGTACTGGGTCGGGTGAAAGAAAAAATTAAGTATTAAGTAATTACTTTTTGTCAATTAGGTGAGCAAATATGAATGATAATACTAATAATACTAAGATATCTGACTTCAGATATGCTAATACTAAAAGAATTCAGAAAAAGTCAACAATATCACTATATTTTAAAAAGTAATTAATTCACATCCCAGATATCACCTAAAACATGTTATCATATTAGAATATAAATCACATATCATTGTGACCCAGCCTTACTCAAAACAGCTAAAGTTAAGACATCTATCAAATAAACAGAACAGAAATCTGACCTGAGGAAGGGTAGACTGTACCATGAATAACACCTCCTCATTTCCAGACAGAACTCAGGTTCCCCCTCAACAAGTCTTTGCCTAACCTGAGATAACTAGATAAAACAAAATTTTTTGTTTTAATAAAATTTTTGTTTGCATTGTGAAATTATAGAATCATTAAGGTTAGAAAAGATCTCCAAGATCTTTCAGTCAAACCATCCCCCCTATGATTGTCACCCACTGTCACCCACTAAACCATGTCCCTAAGTACCTTCAACACCCGCTAGGGACAGTGACTCCACCACCTCCCTGGACAATGTTCCAATGCCTGACTACTCTTTCTGAGAAGAAATGTCTCCGAATTTCCAAACTAAACCTCCCCGGCGCAACTTGATTATTCCCTCTTGTCCTATTGCTAGTTGTCTGTGAGAAGAGGCCAACCCCCAGCTCCCCACACCTTCCTTTCAGGTAGTTGTAGAGTGTTATAAGGTCTCCCCTGAGCCTTCTCTTCTCCTGACTAAACTGCCCCAGTTCCCTCAGCTGCATCTCAAGTGTTCCAGATGCTTCACCAGCTTCATGCCACTCTTTGGACACATTCAAGAGTCTAGGTGTCTTTCTTGTAGTGAGGGTCCCAAAACTGAACACAGTCCTCAAGGTGCCTCACCAGAGCCAAGTAAAGGGGGGTGATAACCTCCTTGGTTCTGCTGGCTACACTATTCCTGATATAAGCCAGGATGCCGTCGGCCTTCTTGGCCACCTGGGCACACTGCCGGATCATGTTAAGGCAAGCATTGACCAACATTCCCAGACCCTTTTCCTCTGCACAAGCTCTCCAGCCACTCTCACCCAAGCCCGTACTACTGCATGTGGTTGTTGTGAACAACGTGCAGGACCTGGCACTTAGCCATGTTGAATCTCATCCCAGTGGCCTTTGCCCATTGATCTAACATGTCCAGGACCTTCTGAAGGGTTTTCCTACCCTCTGGAAGATCAACACTTGCCCCTGACATGCACTGGAAAATATTATAGGCCTGAATACTCTTTTTCTTTCTCTGAAGTTAAATTTCTGGTTAATAATATATGTGACAAAAGGTCCTACCTGGATCTTGTGAAAACATTTTAATGAACCTTTTTTCAGAAATATGATTTATTTTTTTCTTCTTCTTCTTTTTTTTTTTTTTTTCAGCAAAGCATTTCTACAATGACACGTGGTTTAAGAATGTTTTTAATAGAAGGATTGCTGAGTTTCATGGCTGTGTGGTTAATTTGGATGCTTTGAAACAGTCTTCTTTAGGAAAAACACTTACATGATTTTTGTTTGTTCCGTGAAACCAAGCAGATGCATCAGCATAATACTGCGGCTGACCTACTAAGGCCTTCCAAAAGGAAAGGTGTTTTATCTCTGAATCAGCTCATCGCTGCTAAAATGGACTCAGGATCTTACATGTAGACAGAGGAAGCACAAAACTTCCCCTCAGTATGCAAACATACCTCTAGAATCACATTCATTTCGTTCTCACAGTATAGACAGCTTTAAACAGTCTCTGCCTACACTTTATTCTCCAGTTGATTATTTCTCTTAGAAATATCAGTTTCTGGAGAAAGGTAAAAGAATGGAGGAATCAGACCTCACGTCCTTAAAAACTGTTTATGAAATTCTGAAATTATAGAGCATGATGCAGAAAAGTTAATGACAAGATAAATAATCTAAATACTGCTGTTGAAATTGCCTCCAAAGTATTTAAAATATTTTTTTATTGTGAACTGCCTTTCATTTTGTTTGTATTAAGAGGATCAGTTTAGGTTATGTTTACTTTTTAAACTTTTCATGATGACTCAATCACAGAATTTTTTGGGGGGGTCCAGATTTAAGAAATGAAATTTCCTTGCACATTTAGACAGTTCTTTTATACATATTTTTATCAAAATGTTTTGTTTGCTTGTTTGTTTTTATGGAGTAAATATTTTAAGACAAATTTACATAAGGGAGACACCAGTAACTTTTTTTTTTTCCCAGTGTTTAACACATTTCTTAAACCAGTCTTCTGATCTTAGCATTTTCTCTTCAAAATGTCCCATTAATTCCTATTAGGGAGCTACTAGTAAAGAAAATTGCGCACTAACTTTTATCAATCTGTATGAACAAATGTTAACCATTCTCAGTTAAAAGCTCTCCTTTTAGCTCCACTCAAGTGGAAACACCTAAAGCATTGCACACATTGGCAAATCATTCAGAAGATTAATGCACTTAGGCCTGTACAAAGAGTCAGAGATGTGTATTAGCATTATAGATTTTAATTTGAAATGATGTCAGTCTTTTCTCAGCTGCATTGTACTGCAAGGACTGCCATCTGCTTATAATAATGAATCTGACAATCCACGTAAATGTGATTTGCTGCTCCTTTTGCCAACATAATAGCCTGGATATTGATCCTAATGGTGGAGCAGTTGCTGCCATTTCATTCAATAGAAATGGGAGGACAAGGGCGCAGGAGTGAAATTTCCAAGACTTCTGCTGGAATGACAACGAAGAACAGAGCTATGTTTTTTTCATTATAATAGGGAATTCAGACATCCTTTATCCTTTGTTTTTTCCTGGAATGAACCACAGACCTCATGACTTCAAACATGAAACACAGGAAAACAGAAGGACATGTGAATATCTGTTATGAAAAGGAGCGCACAACAAAAAGGAGATATGCAAACTAAGTTAAAGGGACTCCCAAATGCTCTTTTCAAGTTTGTTTCTCTTGTTGATGACAAGCGAGCTAGTAAAAGGGGGAAAAAAATGTTGTAATTATTTTAAGGCAAGTTTGGACTCTAGCAATGACTGTGCACTGTGTCAGGTGCAGTGTTTTGCATCTTTCTCAGATTTCTTCACAAGTCCTTTCACCCTTGAAGAAAGATACTTGATGACAAAAGCTGACTGCCATTTAGAAGTCACAAATCTCAGAGGGAAACTTCTTTCCAGCTAATACTAAATGCATGGATTTAATGTCTGTAGTTTTTATCACTACAGTTCAGAATTACACATGTCCTTCAGGACAGCTTTTCTCCAGGATATAGAACCTGTTTTCTCAGAAAGCACTCACACTCATAGCTGTCTAGAACAGAAATAAGGTGCTATTTCCCTAAGCTACAACAATTATTATGTCTAAGTTGATTCTAATTCCACTGTTAATGTGATTTTTTCAGGGTCCTACAGTATTACAGTACCTTTATAACAGGGTGGATGGCCGTTTCCATGACAGCTGGAAGAGGTAGGGATAGACAATTCCATTTGAGATAGCTCAGTAGAGTTCAATTGGTACAAGACATAAGGTCAGTTGATTTAAGGAGTAAACTCTTGTGCCACTCAGGCTGATTTTGTTAACAAAGTGGAGTTCACAGTTAGCATGTTAACTATTAATAGATTTTAATCAAAGTAGTTAAAAGAAAAAGAGGCTCTTAATTTTACCTCCAGCAGTTCCAAATACAGACAATTTGAGCTCAGAGACTGGTGGAAGATAGCTTCCTGACGCAGCTGGTTAGTGAACCTACCAGGGGTGGCGCCCCGCTAGACCTTCTCTTCACAAACAGAGAAGGACTGGTGGAGGATGTGATTGTCGGGAGCTGTCTTGGGCAGAGTGACCGCGAAATGGTGGAGTTCACTATTCTTGGCGAGGCCAGGAAGGGGACCAGTAAAACCACTGTATTGGACTTCCGGAGGGCTGACTTTGAGCTGCTCAGGACACTAGTTGGTGGAGTCCCTTGGGAGGCGGTTCTGAAGGGTAGAGGGGTCCAGGAAGGCTGGGCGCTCTTCAAAAGGGAAATCTTAATGGCGCAGGAGTGGTCTGTCCCCACGTGCCCAAAGACGAGCTGGCGGGGAAGAAGACCAGCCTGGCTCAACAGAGAACTGTGGCTTGAATTTAGGAGAAAAAAGAGGGTTTATAAGCTTTGGAAAAGTGGGCAGGCCACTAGGGAGGACTTTACAGAAGTAGCGAGGCTGTGCAGGGACAAAATTAGAAAGGCCAAAGCTCATCTGGAGCTCAATCTGGCTACTGCCGTTAAAGATAACAAAAAACGTTTCTATAAATACATCAGCACAAAAAGGAGGACTAAGGAGAATCTCCATCCTTTACTGGATGCGGGGGGAAACTTAGTTACAAGAGATGAGGAAAAGGCGGAGGTGCTCAATGCCTTCTTTGCCTCAGTCTTTAGCGGCAATACCGGTTGTTCTCTGGATACTCAGTACCCTGAGCTGGTGGAAGGGGATGGGGAGCAGGATGTGGCCCTCACTATCCATGAAGAACTGGTTGGTGACCTGCTATGGCACTTGGATGTGCACAAGTCGATGGGGCCGGATGGGATCCACCCAAGGGTACTGAGAGAACTGGCAGAGGAGCTGGCCAAGCCACTGTCCATCATTTATCAGCAGTTCTGGCGATCGGGGGAGGTCCCAGTTGACTGGCGGCTAGCAAATGTGACGCCCATCTACAAGAAGGGCTGGAGGGCAGACCCGGGAAACTACAGGCCTGTCAGTTTGACCTCAGTGCCAGGGAAGCTCATGGAGCAGATCCTCCTGAGAGTCATCATGCAGCACTTGCAGGGGAAGCAGGTGATCAGGCCCAGTCAGCATGGGTTTATGAAAGGCAGATCCTGCTTGACGAACCTGATCTCCTTCTATGACAAAGTGACGCGTTGGGTGGATGAGGGAAAGGCTGTGGATGTGGTCTACCTTGACTTCAGCAAGGCTTTTGACACCGTCTCCCACAGCATTCTCCTCAAGAAACTGGTTGCTCTTGGCTTGGACTGGCGCACGCTTCGTTGGGTTAGAAACTGGCTGGATAGCCAGGCCCAAAGAGTCGTGGTAAATGGAGCCAAGTCCAGTTGGAGGCCACTCACTAGTGGCGTCCCCCAGGGCTCGGTGCTGGGGCCAGTCCTCTTTAATATCTTCATCGATGATCTGGACGAGGGCATTGAGTGCACCCTCAGTAAGTTTGCAGATGACACCAAGTTAGGTGCGTGTGTTGACCTGCTTGAGGGTAGGAAAGCTCTGCAGGAGGATCTAGATAGGCTGCACCGATGGGCTGAGGTCAACTGCATGAAGTTCAACAAGGCCAAGTCCCGGGTCCTGCACCTGGGGCGCAATAACCCCAAGCAGAGCTACAGGCTGGGAGATGAGTGGTTGGAGAGCTGCCAGGCAGAGAAAGACCTGGGAGTGATGGTGGATAGTTGGCTGAATATGAGCCAGCAGTGTGCTCAGGTGGCCAAGAAGGCCAACAGCATCCTGGCTTGTATCAGGAACAGCGTGACCAGCAGGGCTAGGGAGGTGATCGTCCCCCTGTACTCAGCTCTGGTGAGGCCGCACCTCGAGTACTGTGTTCAGTTTTGGGCCCCTCGCTACAAGAAGGACATCGAGGTGCTTGAGCGGGTGCAGAGAAGGGCGACAAAGCTGGTGAGGGGCCTGGAGAACAAGTCCTACGAGGAGTGGCTGAGGGAGCTGGGCTTGTTCAGCCTGGAGAAGAGGAGGCTCAGGGGCGACCTTATCGCTCTCTATAGGTACTTCAAGGGAGGCTGTAGCGAGGTGGGGGTTGGTTTGTTCTCCCACGTGCCTGGTGACAGGACGAGGGGGAATGGGCTTAAGTTGAGCCAGGGGAGTTTTAGGTTAGATGTTAGGAAGAACTTCTTCGCTGAAAGGGTTGTGAGGCATTGGAACAGGCTGCCCAGGGAAGTGGTTGAGTCACCATCCCTGGAGGTCTTTAAAAGACGTTTAGATGTAGAGCTTAGGGATATGGTTTAGTGGGGACTGCTAGCGTTAGGTCAGAGGTTGGACTCGATGATCTTGAGGTCTCTTCCAACCTAGAAATTCTGTGATTCTGTGATTCTGTGATATTCATGTCCATGTCTATTTGAAGTGGTTGCTCACACCTCTAGTCAATTTTTCAGCATACTTAAGAGTGATGTATGAAGAAACATATATAATACATCTATAACTGTTCCTTTACTTCAAACAGTTTTAACTACTGATTTTTCAGCTTTCATTTCTAACCTTATAGAATGTTACATTTATAAATGGAACACATACTGCTCATTTCAAGATATGCCCAACAATCCATCATCATCAAGTCACTTGATCTCATAGGACTAGAATTTCAAAAGTATTCTCAGAGTCTAAAACTGTCTACAGATAAGACTTGCAGTGTGCATGGAAATTTTCTCTATTATTCTATAAACACTAACTACTAATCCTCTTGATTTAATGTGGTACATCCTAGAATACCTTGCATCCTCTGACTTACTTGAAGGAATAGGCATTTACTGTTTATTTCCCACAGGACAGTGAGTGAACAAAAGCCCAGGCAGACAACTTACATAAAAAGAGAAGATATGGAGGGAAAAAAACACACGTCTATATCTCTCTATCTCTATCTCTATCTCTATCTCTATCTCTATCTCTATCTCTATCTCTATCTCTATCTCTATCTCTATCTCTATCTCTATCTCTATCTCTATCTCTATCTCATCTATCTATATAAATCCAAAATATATATCCAACAAGTCTATACAAACTACAGTAAAAATTACCAGATCAGCAAAAAAAATATTATTATTCTCCTTTTATCTTTCATCATATGATTGGCAATAATGAAAAATACCTGATATCAGTTAACAGACAAAACAAAACAAAACAAAACAAACAAACAAAAACTTCCTTTAAGCAAATAGGCAAGAAGAACTTAGTATAACCAGAGAAAGGCATTATATATATGTATAAAAAAAATGAGGTGACTTATTACTGATGACAGGCTCTCGTGTGACTGACACAGTACATCTCAAACTGAAACATAGCTCAGAATCAGAAAGAAAACTGCTCTCTTATCTTCCTTCGGATGATTCCCCTCCAGTGTTTCTGCTCAGGTATCTTCATTTTTCTACTCTGATGACCTGGATTCTCACAGGTCTTCTCCAGTGGGTTCTTTGGGCTCTTCTTAGAGCTTTAATGCCCCTAGTTTTCTTTTGTACAAACATGTTTTAAGAAAGGAAAGCTCAGGTTAAATGAGAGAGAGAGAGAATTAAAATTGATATCAGTTCAGAAATAATTAGGTAAAACCTGTTTGCAAGCAGACTGTACACTTTTAGAGGCTGCAGATAGGATCTGCATAGCTCTTACCCCCTCTGGTTTGCAACTGCTACCCATATTTCACCAGTGTTCAAGGTACTATCAACTATCCAGTCCAAGCAAACATGGACATCTTTTATTTTGATTCAAACTTCTGAAATCCCTTGTCATAGGAAGAAAGGCAAGCATTTTGGTTAAGTACAAATCCAGAAGGCAGTAAATTTGTATTCCAGTCACATTTTTTTAGGTTATAAGTGTGTAATCTGAAAGCTACAAAACCTTGTTTATAGCTTAAAAATACACTATAGCAGACACACTTTTCTGGAAAAGAGGAAGAACATCACAAGTGAAATAAATATCTTTAAATCTGCTGAAATTCATATATTAGCTTGGACATGTCTTTTATTTCTTTCAGAGTGCAGCAGTAATTCATGTATCTGTGTGCCTGTGTATATCAATAAATAAATATTCAATACACGTAGCCTATCCATATAGTAGATGCCTGTTTATAGCTTGAGCATATACCTTAAACTGGATAATCTGACTTCAGGAAAGAACACTGTGAAAACTGCTAACATGGTGACAAAGAATATATTTCTTCATATATTTCCAAATCTTAAATTCAGTCCAAAAGAAAATAATATTATAGAAAGAATAAATATTCAGCTATAACTGGAACAAGTTCAGCTGTACAAATACAAGTGATGTGAAATGCTTAGAATAAAGGTACCCTAATAAATCTGTACCAGATGACAAGTGACTATTTAATTCAGCAGATTGTCCATGCTGAAGCAATACCCATAAGCATCCACGTCTCAAACTTCGTAGTTTTGGCAGCATCAGTATCATGTCCTTCTGAAGCTCTTTCTGAGAAGTGGAACACCAGGAGACATAAAATACTGCCCTGCAAGTTGAAACAGAAATGTAGATTTCCTACCTTATGTAGAGCAGAACAGGGTCTGGATTTATGTCAACTCTGATCTCTGCCAGCAGTACCCTCAGGGGTCACAACTGAATAGACTTCATTTGTCTGACAGGAAAGGACTTCATTTTGGAGACACCTTTCAAGGCTTCTGTCCAGGAGAGTTATGAAAAAAAAAAAAAAAAGTACAGTTTTCAATTGTAAATTCAATTTCAATTGCATTTTTTGTGATTTATCAGTAAATGAGCGGTATACAATTTCACCTCCCAATGTGACTCATCCAATTTTAATTCCTCTTCTCCAATTTAACAATATCTCCATCTTTGTAATCACAGTTAAAAATGCTGAGTGAGAAGTACCCTTTTTTGAGTTTACAAGTACATGTATATGCATCCAAGAAAGATTTTCTGCAGGAAAAAAAAAAAAAAAAAAAGAAGAAACAAAAAATGTTTGTCAGTGTTTCTTAATCAACAGAAAGAGAGCAGCTGTCAGCCTGCTGGAATTCAGAATTTAGATGAGCTGTGAGGCCACACTTCTGCTGCCCTGCATCTGGTTTGGAAACAAAGAACAACCTGTCTTTGGTTGTTCTCATCTTGTAAGTACAACTACTGCATAGATAATTAAAACTCCATGATAAGGGCTTAATTTTGCATATATTCTTTCTATTGACTCTTCCAAAGTGTAAGTCTTCTTTCCACATGTAATTTTTTTTTTTTAAAAAAGATGTGCAGAAGTGAGGAAACCTGAACTTATTCCAACATTTATGTGAAGTGAGGTAAATTTTCTTTTTTGGTTTATTTCCTAGAGAATATGTTGTGGCTTTCAATACCTTACTTTTTTTTTTTTTTTTTTTTTTTTTTTTTTTTTTTTTTATGTTTTACTCTTAAAAGAGGAAAAGTGATCCTTCCATTCTTCTTTATAATTGTTTCAAGATTCACTTTCTTTGTGAAGTCGGTATTTTTAAGATGTCCTTCAAAAGAAGAGGTCTTGGAACATTTTGGTTCTATTTAATTAGAGTGTTATTAGCTTTACTCTATCTTGTATGCACTATGAGTTCAGTTGTACTGTCTATAAACTGATGAATAGAGTACCACAGAGATGTAACTACATGGGAGAATAAGAATTCTCCAGCTCTCTTCTCCCCATTCCATCTACAATAAGATAATTAATCTGCATCTACATCCAGAGAAATCAGTGCAGACAAATGCTCTCTGACAGATACTCATATTCATGGGCACCACAAAAATGGAAGGGACAGACTGTTTTCCTCCTCTCTAGCCTGAACATCACATAATATGAAAACAACATGATCCTCTATAATCTCAGCCCATAAACTCATTCTACGGATCATGGACTTTTGAAAGCTTGTAAAATCCAAAATTACAGAAGAAAGGACATGTCAATATGACACTGTACATAAGATAAAGACAAAAATAGTAATAATAATTAAAAAAAAAAAAGGAATTTGTTTATACATTTTCACACAAAAACACTTAAAGAAAGGAATAAACTTCCAAGTGACTTAGCTAACCAGTTTCTCAGTTGTGTCTCTGTTTTATTTCATATTTAGTTTTTCACTTTTCTTTTATGTTTAACTGTCAAGTGAAAGATAAGCCTGTCATACTGCCTGAATAACAAAATAAATACAATTTTCTTACATTAAATTGTGCTGGACTTGTGCCACTCTTAAATTTGTCCAATACAAGTTAGCTGCAGCAAATATTTTTACAGCAATAGTTGGCAAAGAAAAGAGAGCTTTCTGTTGCGTTTTGTTTTGGCTGGTTTTGATTGTTTGTTTGTTAGTTGGTTGGTTGGTTGTGTTGAGTTGGGTTTTTGTGGCTCCGTTTCCCTGAAACAATGGCAAGAATTGACATTGCCTTTTCAGGGTAGAAGATAGGCTGTCAAATAAAGCAAGACAAATGTGATGTCCTGACTGATTATTTCCTTAGATACTAAATCAATGAGCTTATTATCACAGCAATTACATTACTAATGTAAACAGATGCTATGTGTAGACAACTGGTTAACAATTAGGTAGGAAGAGTGTGCTATTTTTTTCTCTTACATAATAGTAATAATTAATAATTAATAATTAATAATTAATAATAATAATAATAATAATAAACAACTAGGAGCATGTTATATTATAAACAACATTTGATCTTTAGTTCATATGTGTCAGTTAACTGAATATATGCTGTATAACATGATTTTACATGTAGGAGAGATGTACTGTAAAGAAATAGTAGTTTTCTTCATAATTAAAGTTAAATTTGTATTACCTTTATTATTGCCAGCATTAATTATCTTATTTATACCAAAAATCTGTAATAAAATTCAGGGATTCTGAAATAAATAAGCAACTCTACAATTCTGCTCAAATCTGCCAGTTTAGTCTCAACATTTGTTATGCAGTTTATAACAAAATCAAAGAACAAAGCAATATCCTGGACAATAGTTAAAATTATTTTCATATACCTTAACTTGAACTTACAGTCTATTCTTCTATTTCATATATAGTATCCTCTATCATTTTAAACACTTGTTGGCTCTGGTCATTATATATGTGATTTAGAGAAATCTGGTATGCCTAAAATAAATCATTACAAATATAACAGCATTTGCTATATAGTAGAAGGTAGTTCCTTTTTATAAAACAACTCAAACAGCTCTTAAACATCTATGATCAACTGCGTGTTCAGGTTATGTATGTTCTGCCAAAAAAGTAATGGGGAATCAGCATAAATTGGTACGTGAGTTCTGTAAGAGAGGACTGTTAACCACTATTTGACCTGATGGAAGGATATTTCTACACTAAATTTGAAGGTCTTTGAATTCAAAGGAGACTAGCAAGTACTAATAATGAAGATATGTATTCAGTCCAGATATAACAGAGGTCATGTCATAAAACAATTTGTCAGATGTTGTTTCACCAAGTGAAAAACTTTTCATGGGAACACTGATAACTTCACTGAGCCCTCTCCAAGAACAGTTTTTACTCCACTGAATGCAGACAGTGAGAAACTTTAGCAATATTTTCTTTTCCCAGATTGGATTAAAAACAAATGGCAAATAAAAAAATCCTGCAAGTTTTCTTTTCATCACTATTTTTGAACAGTGAAAGAAGAAGCCTTGTTTCTTCCTACTCTCCTATTGAAAGAATTTACATGGAAAGTCTCCTGCTCATCATGTTAATTTAAAAACCTCAGCTATTTTCTAAGGCATTTTTGAAGCAGCAAGACCTTTTCTGAGCTATTTAGGAAAGCTTGTTAGGAAAACTGCACTTTTTTACATTCTCTGTGTTCTATAAATAGCTGAGTAGTAATTGAAAATAACCAAAGAAGAAATAATTTCCCAAAGCTTAAGTACACTATGAGTTTAAACAGCAAAGAATGAGTTCCTACTCCAAGTTCCTACTCCAAGTTTTAGCCACGGGACATTTCCCTCTGTGAGCATTTCAAGAGTTTATTTTCATGAGATATTACAATGTGCTAAATTGTTTGGAAGCAGATCACTTAAGATATTTGCATTCTGCAAACCCATTATATGTGGACGTATGTACCAACAATATCAAAGTGCATGTTGCTGGTCTGGTGCCTGATCTGTACCACTGGAAGGAGAAATAGCTGTCACTACTGCATCACTGAAAAAAATGGGTACAGAATTAACCTCTTAGCAGCAACATGCTTGGAAACTCATTCACAGGCAGTGTATGAGTTTTAGCCTTATCACTTAAATGCCAAAAAATATTTTCCTTGGAAAATATTCAAAATCATTTTTCCTTCATGAGGACTTATTTCCATTACAGATGTCAGTCCTAGATGTTTATGTTCATATGTGTATTTTGTGGATATAAGTTGGGATTTTTTATTCAGGAATATTCAAATAATTTTTGTTAAAGTTTAAAAAATCTTCCTATAAAAATACATAGGGATCAAGCAGAAAAGTATTTCTGTTGTTATTCTTTTTAATGTGCGTTCATTTTAATAATTGTATGTAGCAGCATCTTTATAGTTAAAGCCTTAGAAAAAAATCTTTTCTAAAAACACCATTTTTACACCTTGTAGGAAAAGATTCCATATTTTACAGACAACAGACACAGATGATTATTTTTTTCTTTAAGAAATGGCAGTAGTTATTTATTTCTTCTAGAAGTGAGTAATAAATAAGATAAACGTTTTTAGTTTTGTGGGTTTAATTTCTTTTAAAATCATGTATTATTACATTGGATGTAATAAATCAAATGGTTTGCTATCTCATCCACTATCCAAGCAGTTCTATTGATCAGTGATGAATGAGTCCCCAAATTGCCTACTGTGCGCTCTATTCATGCACACTGGAATGCTTGTTTTAGCTGCACTTATTGTGGAACTGAAAAAAAAAAAAAAAAAAAAAAAAAAAAAAAAAAAAAAGACAACAAACCTGCAGGTGTGGGAAAATTAAAAAGCTTTGCCAAGGAAGGTCAGAACCTTGGATGTGCTGAACTGCTCCAAAATACTCTTATAGATAGACTTAAGGTGCGAGACATCTGCCTTTAATTTTCTTGCTGTATCTTAACTCATAAGTGTGAATCAAAAACAAGAGGTCTTTTTAAAGTTAGATCACATACTGAAGAACAAAAGGAAATCTTAAATCTGGCTCAGGCATTAATGGTAAACATTTAAAATGGGAATAATCTTTCTTTTTTTTTTTTTTTCATTTCATCATACATATGCTACTCAATAATGTATTTATAAAAATAAGTAGATCTCCATTTCCACAGGGCTGTTTTTCTACTTAGTTCTTTCAAACTCTTCCAAATAGTTTTAGCTCATCACCACTCATGGCATTATAACTTCCGTGCAACACTGAATGCTCTTGGTGTTCAGGGATGACATTCCAGGTCTTGTAAATGATTCATGGATGAGCAATGTTTCAATCACACATTTGCTATAAGTATATTTGCTAAGTATATGCAAAGCAGACAAATAGCAGAGAAGCTGATTTTGAAGAAACATACCTTCAAGAGAGCTAAATTGCTTTTTACTTTGACATACAGGTAAATTCAATTTAAACTTTTAAAAGAATAAAATGGGAGACAAACAACAACAACAACAAAAAAGTAGTGGTTGCTCGTCACTTTGAAAACAGCAGTTATTAGATTCTTGAAAAGGATTTTAGGAAATAAATGCCAAACTCTTCTCTCTCATCAATCTTTTGCTTTCCTCTGTTATTTGGGGGTGGGGGGGGGGGGGAGGAGGGTGTCCTACAATAAAGGAAAAGAGATCCTAGATGGCATTTAGATGGCATTTGTATTTCTAAAACTTTTGAAATGACACAGTGTTCAGAAACTAATTTCAGTAATCCAGGTGTAACACAAGTTTGCTTTCATATTACAAGAATAGTAACAAAAATAATTTTAACATCACACAGCATGTTTAGCAAAATACGGAATGGAAGTCAGAATCCCTTGAGCTTTACATCAGCCACTGCACTTGTAACCTTTTCTAATGAAAATCTCTCCCATTCTCCTTGAAGCTCCAGGGCAGATTTTGATTCCTGTGCTTGCCTTTCACCCTTGCTCTAGTGGAAAACATAGTCAAATAATCAGTAGGTGCTCATGGAGCCACAACTACAAAAATGGAAGCCACTTAAAAAAAAGAGTCATAATAAAAAAAGAGTCAATTTTTCCACGTGTGTTTGAGAATCTAGGTAATAAATAAAGTCCTAATTCAGAGAACAGTGTTTTATGTCTTTCAAAGTTTGGGCCTAGATTACCAACAAAGCCTTGGTGCACTTCCTACAACAACCAAAAGATGTTCACAGTCAACCTATTGACCCTCTGATAATTAATCATTCCTAAAAGCAGGAGTGACAACACAGATATTTTTTTTTTCTAGAATGGATTTTTTTTTTTATATTATGATATTTCTATTATGTTTTAGATGACTTGCATTGGATCACTGTTTTGGGTTAAATTGTTCTGGTAAATATCTAAGATTCTTAAATACATGGGTACAACTTTCTACAGACAAGGTATTTTGGGCAACTACTTTCTGAAGGAGACATTGAATCAGAATTGGCTAAAATTCTTATATTTTTATGTTGTTGAGAAAATAATTCCACTATGCAACATTTAACAGTTAAGTTTAAGCATGCACAGATGCAGCAATTACTAAAACAAGGAGCAGAATTCATTCCAGATAGTCATTATGCTAGATCTTTGAAGGCTACAGAGGAAATGAGTGTAGTCTCTAATAAAGTGTTTACAAGCCAATTATGAATTTTGTGCATTTCTAGACTGGAAAGACTGGCTACTATACTAAGCCTTTCAAACCAGCTAAACAGCATTATGAGTACATAAAAATAACATGAAACTGAAGTTTTCACCACATTACTGTATATTAGTGTTTTATACTTAACATTAACAAGTTGTACATATTTTGCTGCATTTAACAGGAAGAATTTTTTTGCCACTCACTGAATTTATTGATTGATCAGAAGAAGAGATACCTCAAACTGAGGCTTTCTCAAATTATCCATCTTTGCTACCACTGAGTGAACAAAGAACAAATGATATTGCCCTATCTGAAATCAACATACAGGACAATTCACTGGTAATTCTAAGAGATCTGTGAAAATGATCTTAAATTAAAATCTTTGCTCAATGTTCAGAGCACTCTGGAGAGGATTAACTGAAATTTGAAGCAGTGAATGCCAGTCACAATGCAATGTGCAGTCTACATACCCGTTTCCTTCAGAGAATGATGAAACACAGAATATCAAATGCAACAAAAAAGTCATTACTAAAATGATTCTAGATTTCCATAGCATTTTTCTCCAGTTAGGACCAATGAACCTCTGGGCAATTAAAAAAAACAGTAAGTAGCCTTGCTTACGATACCAATGAATTTGTTTTGCAGTTTCAGACAATTTTTATCTGCACATTGTAATTGATATTTATACTTTCACACATTTTTATGAAGATGACGCAATAAAAGGTGTAAACCTGATACAAAATTGTTGCCAGCCTAGCAAACAAACTTGTTCCATGTTAATCTCACATCTTCAGTCAAAAGGAACAAGTATAAATATAAGGTGTTCTTTTTCTCATGTTATGTTCTTCGAGTGCACTTAAACAATACACAATAGATCACAAATTTCAATTACTAAGAAATGCACAGGCTGGACTCTCACATTTTATAACCCTCAAAATCCCTTAAAAATAGATAATTACTAAACAATTTCCTTAGCCTTAATACCCTTTATTGCCTTGATTCTTTCTCCTCTTGTTTTTAAAGCCAAAATCAAAATGTTTTGTTGTGCTGATCTTATTTTCATTGCAATTTACTTTCAAGCTGATTTTGAAAGCTGTTTTAAAGTTCTAACATTAGTGAAGAGCAGCTACTGCACAATAAAATCCTTGGGAAGAAATGTGATTTATGCAGATGAGTTTGTTAACAAAATTTACACATAAATGAGAACATTTTTTTCCATTCCAGTTGCTATTACAAAGAAACATTGGGAAGTAAATTATCTGTAGAAGAGTACAAGATAAAAAATGTATTAAAAGCTGTAAGAATGAAATTGAAATGTCAAACATAGTTACTTATAAAAAACAGGTGATAGGCTTTTTGTAAGCTACCTATTAAAAAGAGTAATCAAAGTGAACTAAAATGACTTCAGTTCTCCTACTAAACTTTAGTCTCAAATTCTCCACAGGTTTATTGCCTTTTGGCAGAGTTTCATTCACTTTTAGGAAATTGGTACTTCCGGAAAGTTAAGGCTATATATGATAAGACTCTTTATTACCCACATCCATAACATACAATCTCTGCCACAGGTTTTAGCAAAAACCCAAATAAATGCTTCGCAGCACTAAGATTTTATGCATGCCATAACTGGGAAGCCAAAACTGGAGGAAGAGATGCTTATTGACCAAGGCGCTCCTGGACACAGGATGCTTCTTCCTCAGGACCCCCCTCCTATGAGCCCAGACTATTTCCCCCCACCCCATCCCACCGCCCCTGATAGCCTTCTGGTGGGGTGGTGACGCCTCCCGCCCAGTCCCTGAAGCCTTGGGACAATGGGGTTGGGAGCGTAAAGCATAGCACTGTGACCAAAGCCTCCTGGTTGGCAAGCCTTTTCAAGCCGATGGGAAGCAGGGCCACTTGAGCTGGACATGGCTGGCTTGTCAGTTCCTGACAACAAACTGTGTTTGGTACGTGGTGCATTCATGGGCAGTGTCATGCTTTTTTCCGGAGCTGTGCTGTCTTTCCCTAGGCCAGCTTCTAACTGTTGTAACAGGGCAACTATGTAGGGAAATCCACCCAAGCAGAAAGGGCCCCCCCTGTCCGGTGATTTCTCACATTTAATTACTTGATTTTCCTTTCCTGCAGTCAGGAAGAAAATGGAATTACATCACGCACCATGTAGCCTCAGAAAAGGACTGATTGTTTCTAATAGAGCCGCTGGTGACAGGCACAATACATGCACTCCTTGTTTCACATAGGATATTAGATCCTCCAAACAAGTCTGAGTGCTCCTGGTCTGAAGATCTTCAATAGGAAACAAAGGGGACCAGGTTTCCCCTGTGTCATTCCCAGCAACCCACAAAAAGGAAATCTTCATTTAGGCACACTTCATCCTTTGTTATTCTTTTCAGACATCTTCCAAGATTCAACAAATGGTTCTGAGTCTACTGCTTTGCCACATGGGACTTGTGAACTGTTACTTTAATCTGCCCATCAAAAATCAGTTAAATGCATACCTCTACAATTTCACTAAACCACAGATATGCCCAGTTGTAAATTTATAGTCACTAAGAAGTATGTGATGCGTCTGTGATACTTAGTTCTGCAGCTGTACAGTAATGACAGTTTATTAAATTAGGTACATTTCCCACAGGCAAACAGATTATGTTAAGTATCTTGTGCAGATGCTCCAGTACTGTTGATATTATTGTAAGAAAAATGTAAAAATGATCATGTTTGATCAGACCAATGACATTTCTTGCTCAGTGCTGAATGTCTAATGGTTGTGCATGGAGGACAGCCAGGGTATGGGTACCCAGAGTACCCATATCCTTCCATAATACAGCATACATATACATATACATATACATATACATATACAACATATGTTGTAAAATACAGAGCAGTACTGACCCAGAATACCTTCTCCACATACAGTGATTTGTCACCCAATGACTTTGTGGACTAGAGTATTTAATAGCCTTGGGTGGACTTCTCCCTTATCCTATCTGCCTTGGCATTACTGGCATGCTCAGACCCTGTTGCAGCTGTTACACAAAATGCCTAAAAATGCTTTCTTCAAGATCTCCCTATCTCAGGGAAGATGCATGCCTGAGAATCACCCAGACACACCTTTCTTCCCAGAAGATATTCACTCTCATTATTGTGAAAACTGAAGTTCAAGGCTTGTGCTTCTAAAAGTTTTTGAGGTCTGAATACTAGTATGAATACATACTAGTATAACAAGGCTTTCCTCAGGTGAAAGGTCTAACAGGAAAGATGAGAGAAGTGGCTGAGGTCCCTTGGTTTGTCCAACACAGAGCAGAGGAGGCTGAGGGGAGGCCTCATGGCAGCCTGCAGCTCCCTCACAAGGGGGGCAGAAGAGCAGGTGCTGAGCTCTGGTCTCCGGGAACAGCAACAGGACCCGAGGGAATGGCATGGAACTGGGACAGGGGAGGGACAGGCTGGATGTTAGGAAAAGGTTCTGCACTGAGATGGTGGTAAGGCACTGGGACAGGCTCCCCAGGGTGGTGGTCAAGGCACTGAGCCTTTTAGAGCTCAAGAAGCATTTGGACAAGGCTCTTAGACATGTGGTCTGATTTTGGGGCGGTCCTGTGTGGAGTCAGGAGTTGGACTCAGTGATCCTTGTGGGTCCCTTCCAACTTGGGATATTCTATGATTCTATGAATTTCATCAGGTGAGAATTGTTCATTCATGACATATGTGGACAGGAGGCCACAGAGCCACACTACATCAAAAAGCAGGACCAGAATGTAGTCACAATCAACAGCAGGGTACAGAGCAACACTTGGGGCAAGCAGACTTCAGACAGAGACCATAATCAAGATAGGATATAAAAAAAGAGCAGATGGTATCAGCTGGTGATATACGTGAAATAGAAATAACTGGACCATTGCTTCCCAGATGATCATGCAGGTGATTTTATCACACAAACGCTTATTGCTCTTAATAATATTAATATATAAATATTTTATTATTTCAGTTATTTGTTTCACATAAAAATAGGCCTCTAGGACTGACAATGTCCAAGGTATATGCGCTGTCTTCTTGCACTAAGAGACAGAGAAGTCTCTAAGGTTTTACTGACAACTTTTAGATTCAATATTAATGAACATCGCAGTAGGAGTCCATATGGCTGGTAAGTCCTGAGTTGGAATTCATAGGACATCAGTCAGTGTACTGCAGGAGTCAGTTCTTATATATATTTTAAAATAGAGTTTGTTTTAATGGTATATTAAGCCACAGATGTCAATAATGAAAGAGAAAGGGGAGATGTGCCTGATCAGATCAACTAAGCTTTTTTAACATTTTCAAATTATTTGTTTGGTTGTAGAATTATATTACCTAACAAAAGAAAAATATGCTTTACTGTTATACATTCTAATTACTTCTTTTTATCTCTTCTCTGCTAACTAAAAAGTAATAGACAAAATTAGTCAAAAGTAGGGGTTTATCTTTCATACCTGTGTTTTGTTATATTTTTTAATGTTTTAATTCAAGGAATATACAAGGAATACAAGGAATTTTCCCATGTCAAAACCAGTGACTACTTTCATCACTGCAATAAATTCTCCATTTTATAAAAATAAATTAATAAATAAAATCCTAATTTTCAAAATAATAGTACTCTCTAGAAGAATAGAATGGAGTGAAAAAGGCATATTAAAAGGGGTTCTGAGGTTTTAAAGGCATTTCTGAAAAAATAGGCTTAACACATGTACTGGGTCTGGCTGGGATGTTAACTTTCCCTGCAGCAGCCCATATAGTGCTGTGCTCTGCACTTGTAGCTAGAACAGCAGTGGTATCACACCAGTGTTGTGTCTGCTGCTGAGCAGTGCTGGCATAGCATCAGGACTCTCTCTAACCCTCCTAGGAGGTGGGCAAAAAAGTAAGAAAAGAAACATTACCAGGGCAGCTGACCTAAACCAACCAAAGGGATATTCCATACCATATGATGTCACACTCATAAAAGGTTTCCACCTTTACAGGAAGAAAAGGGGAGGGGTGGGCTCTCGTGAAAATGTCAGTCCTGAACACCGGCTACGTGCGTTGAGGCCCTGCTTCAAGGACGTGGTCAAGCATTGCTCATTTGTGGGAAGTAGAGAGTAATTTCTTTCCTCTGCACTTCCACATAGGCTTTCCCTCTCCCTTTTCCCCTTTCTTTTTTTCTTTTTTCCCCTTTAGTTAAATTTTTTGGTTAATAATAATCTTTCCTTAATAATTATTTTTTTTTCCTTTAATAAAATTATTCTTATCTCAACCTGTGTGTTGTTCTTTACTTCTTCCCCTCCTCATCTAAGGAGAGGGAGTGAGAGAGCAGTTGTGGTGTTTAGCTGCCTAGCATGGTAAAACCACCACAACACAAAATGTACATTTGCCAAAACCAGCTGTTTGTTTTGCCTGGGGAAAAATAAAAAAAAAAAATAATAAAAAATGAAAAAAAAAAAAAAAAAGGAAGAAAAGAAAGAAAGAAAATAAATTTGTTTTTTTGATATTTGTTTTCTAGCAATATTATTCATCAGGAAAAGTGTTTCTGACAGATAAAACATAGAGTGCTGAACCCAGAAGACAGAAATGACTGTATTTCAATTTGGACCTCTACTCTGGGCTACCTACAATGCAGTCTTTTTAGGTCCATATACCAAAAACAAAACAAAACAAAAATTAAAAAAAAAAAAAAAAAAAAAAAAAAAAAGATTAGTTACTGATTAATTGAGCTGAAGAACTGTTTGTTAAAGCACTATCACTCTCCTGGCAGCTGAGAAGTCGACCAGTAGGTATCTATGTCACAAAACTGTGCCACAGCCATGCTGTGTCTAAAACTATAACACAGGTAAAGAACCTGGCTGAATATTACGTAAAAGTCATAAGTCCAAGCCATGTGTTTAACAGCATTAGTATGCAACTTCTTCTGGTACAGATGAATGTTCAAATAAAGTGTGCAGTAGCTTGATAACCCATAGTTTTTAAGCAGTTTAGGAGATGACACTTCACTACATCTTAAAGAAGGGAAAGTCTGTTGAATACAGTGAACATACCCTGTAAAAAAAGAATAATGCTGACAATCAAAAGTGATGAAAACACATTAACTACTGTGGGGAAAGGCTGGAGGTGGTGACTCTCCATAGAGTGGTGGAGGAAACACTAAATATCATGTTCTCTCACAAGGGAGAATGACAGGATGAGCTGGAGAGTTGCTAGATGTGAGAAATCATTATAACTTGTTTTAGCTGCTCTCCCTACAAGTCAGTGCAACTAGGATATAAATACATATATTGTATTTATCCTGCGAATGGGTTGTCTCAATATACTCAAAACCAGTTACTGGTGTCTCTTGAAAAGCCATGATTTTGACAGCTCCTTCAGCTCACACTTTACCAAACAACCTTCCAGTCAGCATATTAAGCATAGATACAAGGCTAAGTTCATCCCTTAAGTGCATTTACTATGTTTAATTTGAATTGACTTTTGTAACAGTGGTCCATAGGGTAATGTGTTGAAACACAATTAATCTCCAAAAGCTGTACTAAAGAATCCAGTGTTGAGATAGTTACGTAACTGGCAGCAACACCACAGCTTCTGAAATATAAAAAGACTTGGCTTTACATATGAAAAACTCACAGTATGACCCTGAACACCCATGAACTATTTTAACATGCATATTGCTATTGGATGGTTTGGGCAACTTTCTCAGCTCCCCTCAAGTAAATGTTATTTTCACAGTAATGCATGGCTTCAAAACAACATCAAAGGGTACAGTTTTTCCTGGCATTTAATGTAAAGCTGAAATTGATATGTTTGAAATGCCAGGAGTAAACATTACTGGGCTTAACAAGTAATGAAGACCACACATCCCAAGCTAACAAAGGTAGTCAACTCAGTGCTTGAGCTAGACACAAACTCAAACTCATGTTTCTTGGCTACTTGCTTTAACCTTTAGACAACACTGTTTTCCCATGATCACAGAAGAACTCTGACTGTATTTTTATTCAGTATTCACACATAGAGACCATTTGTTAAGTGCCCATTTCAACACACAGTCAAATGGGTGAGTTCAACATGACTGAAGTCTTAAAGCTGGTTTGACACGTATCAAGTGGGTACATTAAAAAGGAAACTTCAAAATTGAGGGATTGTTTTAAGTGATTTAAAACTAACCTCTAAGCCAACTTTGTTGCTAAAAAGCTGCAGAGGATTAAAATAAAAATAACACATACTTAGCCAGTTTGCATTTCCTGTTCAAAGAGCTTATTCATCTTTAATCTTAACTCTTTATCTCCAAAATCTTGAATGGGGAAAAAGGACAGAGACTATACCAGAATCCTTTGCTCTATCAACAGATACATGGGAATTAGAAAATAACCCTCTGCTCATTTGCCAATAGCCTTTGCAAGTCACCTAATTAGATGATTAAGTCATTAAAGGGATATGCGCATCTGAAAAGCCTCTAGTCAGCCTCTGAAATCAGAGGAGATAAAGACAAGACTCTTATTTCTTTTTTCTCTTACACTGAAAAGGTAATTAATCCATTTAACTCTGCCTAGCAGTGCTTTTCTATAGTAAAAAGCAGAGACTGAATCGGGATAGCTTTTCAGAAACACTCTTTGAAACACGACTGACAAATGCCTCTTTCTTTTGCATGCCACATGAAGAGGTTAGGCTTAGCTGCCAGTGGTCAAAATTATTTAGAAAAGAGATCAGCAGCGGTGTTTGTAATGCTGTCCTTGGTATTTGGAATACTACTACCTGCTAATTTGAATTGTTGTAGCTCAGTGTAATGTCACTCCAGATCAGCATTTAATACTGGTAAATTCTGGAGAGAAAAATATTTAGCAGCATTCAGCTCCTTCACAAAATCAGTCTTGGGTGTCATCTGCAACACAGAAGATGGCTTCTAAATAGGAACAACAATGAATAGTGATTTTATGGCCTCTACTGTTAAACTGGAAGTGTGGTGTTAGAAATGACAGACAAACACATGTGTTGTCCTGGCAACTAAAGAAAGCTACACATTTCAAGCTGCCAACTGCACCGTGAATAGACCAGTGCTCCCATATTCAGAAGTGCTAAGATCTCCCTTTGTGTGAGGTTAAAGGTTTAATTTCTGTTAATACTTCCTGATATTTGCAATATAACAAAACAATAAAAAATGAAGACTAAATGGCAGTGCTAGATCTGCAAATAACCTTATCCAAAAATAACCTTATCCATTAAGCTACTGTAGTGTGTCTTTGGAAGATACCTTAAACTTGCAAGAGCTCAGCCTCATCACTTCTTCATCATAAGAGGGTTTGAACATACGTGCGAATGGACAGGTCTTGCACACAGTTTTGCAATTCACCTTTCCAGAATGAAAACTGGTGAATAAGGTAAATTAAAAATTTAATATTTCTATGAGCTTAAAGTGAGGCACCTTTTCTCAAGTTTCACCACTCAAATTTTCCCCAGGTCTTACTACAGAATAAACAGCATAAGGCAATGTCAAACATGGAAAGCGTCTTTTTATTATTAACTGCCGTTGTCATTCTAAAATCTGACATCTACATCAAAACAATTCATATTTTTAAGCCATGTTAGGAGTAAAATCTAAAGTGGTTTCGCACCGGTTTTAACTTACTGTGCTATAAGTTAATTTAGAATATTATGATATCTGTAAGAATGTCTGTGAGAGAGTTCAGCATTGATGTATGATGTGGTATGTGGTATAACTGGTAGTGATTCAGTAGTTTATCAAGCAAAACAAATACAGAGGAATCATTTTGAATGGTTTAGTACACATTTTAATGCACATTTTCGTAGTATGTTCTGAATGAAATTTCCAATGAAGTGTGACACAGAAGTCCTTATGTATGGACAGACAATACTTTCCAAGTTTTTTGACTAGTATATGACATTATGCCTGCATATAGGCACACTGTCTTTGGAGGGAAGATGCAGAAAAATGAATCAATAGATTCTTAAAAATCCATGAATTGTCAAAGAAGTCCAAATATTTCATTTAAGAGTCAATTGGCACCTTGATATCAAACAGATATACTGCCATGATGCATGCCTTTAGGCAAAATGATTATCAGTCATCCTCAGTTGACAGCAATTTAATAATAATACCAACATGAATTATTAATTTTTAACAACACTACAAATACATTGAAAATTTCTTGTCATCCATTGCCTAGAAGGCAATAAATGAAACTTCCCTCAAATAAACAGAAATATATCTCTTAAGACATTTTTTTTCTCTGAAAAATGCAAATGGATTACACAGCATTAACTTAGCAAATGTTCTTTATTTTGTTCATTCTTTAATAGCTCTTGTGTACACTAAATCCGTAAGAGAACCTTTGTTGTTTTTTTTCTTTGTGCTTTTTAGCCTTTATGTTTAGAATGCAATAAATAAATAAATAAACCCTATCTAATTCTCACTGTTATAAATGAAGTCTCAACTCAATCTGAATTTAGTAATATTCATAAAAGGAATATTCATAAAAAGTATAAAAGGCAAGTAAACAGCACTGGGTGTGCGGGGAGTCTACGCTCCACCAACACACACACACGGACATCAAACGTTAACATTGCTTTTACATACTGAACCCAAGTATGCCTATACATATGAACAATCAGAAAAGGTAACAAGCAATCCTTTAAGTTCCTTGACTTGACAGTCTCCGTTTTCCACTCCTTTTGATCAATATGTCTTGCTTTAAGTTGTCAAGCAACTCGGCCTTCAGGCCTTATGTATCCCGTTCTTCCTGGATCGAAGAAAAGCATGCCCATCTCCTTTCCAAGGCCAATAGGCCTGGGTCAAAAGGCACATCCAGGTCAGCAGGGGGCGTAACAGCAAAAGCCTTCGATGGCTGTAGCAGCAGAGGGGCCGATGGCATAGCAGTCGGATCAGTAAAGGAGCCCGCAGCTCCCTCACTGTTTGGCAAGCCACACGTTTCTGACTGTGGTCCCACAGGGCTCTTTAAGGCCTCAGAGACTGTTTGCCAGGTGCCGAGCAATCCCACTGCAACCTTGTCATTTTTAGTTGCAGACTCCCACACTTTGACCTCAGTCTCGTCCCATGTTTCAGGCTCATAAGCTGTCCGATTGTTAATAAGTAGAATTAGCTGTAAGGTTACCAGGACAGTCTTTGTTCCTAAGGACGTATGATTCCCCATAATGCGCAGCTGCTTACCAGCGAGGGGCAGTTGGGTGCACGGGTTTGCTTCTCTCAGCTTGAGCTTCTTTTCTGCTCCGGTGTGCCTATTTCCAGCGACTTTCTGTACGAGCTTCCCTGAGCAGTTTGCTGAGTCCGGCCGAACCTATCTTCATGAGGCGATCAATGTGCTTGTTCCCATCCTGGTCTCCGCGTTCAGGTAGCCTCTTCACTCCTTTTTTCTGCTTCTTTGTCGATGAAGTAACTTCATCGTGTTGCCTTTTTTTTTTTTTTAATCTTGAGAACATCCTCTTATACCCTTTTTCTCACAGCAGTCCTTTTCAAAAACAACTTTTCATTGGTCAAACAACTTTGCAAATAACAGCAACGGCAAACACCCAGAAACTTCCATGCCTTAATGGCTGGAGAACAAGCAACCCGAGACTGCATGGAGTCTCCTGAATCATCCTTCTTTGTTCCCTCTAAACTCTTTTATATTCCTGATGGCCTCAGCATTAAGAGTCTAATGTTATCTCAACCATGGGGCTTTCCGACCCCCATGGTCACACTCCCACATCTCCCCCTTCTTTATTAATATCAACCATTTTCTTGACACGAATTACCACTCCATATATAACCTTATGTAACTACATATGTAACCAAACTCCATATGTAACCTTATGATTAGATTACAGATTTTTTTTTTTTTTTCCATTTCACACTAACTGGTGGGACCCACTGTATTTTAAAATCATTTTTATTTCAAGTACAAAAAAAAAAAAAAAAATGAAGTGGTCAAATGGCAAAGAAATATTTGTCTTGAAAATCTCCTGGAGTAATAACTTTACAGTTTCTTTAAAAAAATGTATAATTTCTACAGGAATGGCCAGATCATGAATAAATCAAAAGGCACTGCATGTTTATTAGGCAAACACTAATCTATAGGTAAGTTCATTAAAATATGAGAAATCAGAAAAAATAGCATCAGTTATTTTTTGAGCTACCTGAACAATTCTTTTGAATCCTAATTTGATATATCAAAAATCATATTTCATCACCAGAAAACAATAAAACAAACTATTTCAGATCTCAGAATATCATCCTATCTTTGCAGGGAAGGGGAGCAAAGCCTATATATATATATATAATATGCATAATATATTATATACATATATATATATAATATACAAGATATATATAATATATATTATAAATACATATAGTACATAATATATAATGTATAAATATAAACATAAATATATTTTTATATATATTTATATATTTATAAACATTTATAAATATAAATATATTTAAGGCTACAAACTCAGTCTTAAACAAAACAAAACAAAATAAAAACAAACAAACCCTCTCAAAGTCTTGCTTGAGTGGCCCTTGTGAAATCTGTGTATAAATATTTTTTGTACTTACACAATATTTCCTTCCTTCCTTATTGCAATTTGCATTACATACTTTTGACTGAAGGAAATAAGAACAATAACAGGAAAAGAAACACATTTCCAAAGACATCAGGATAGTAACTTCTCAGTGGTTGAAATTCTTAAATACAATGCAACCAGTGCCATACTATAACGTAAGCTGACTCAAACAATCAGCTGAAGATATTTGATAGATTGCTGAAAAAAAACTGGTGATTAGCATTCCATTTGTATTGAAGAATTATATTTGTCATGATACTACAGTGTATTTAGTCATTTTAACCTGCTGCTAAAATATTTTTCAGTTGCAACCATTGCATGAAATAGAAATAAGTGCTAAACATATGCTTTTCCTGTAAAGTGAATTAGTCATTCATTGCTAAACAAAATGTAAGAATATGCAATAGAATGAAAGAAAATAATTTAAACACAGAAAAATTTTTAGTGAGTGCTGTTGCAAACTACTTACATAAAGAGAGACTATTGCTGTCAGTGATTAACAGTTAGGAATTTGGTCAATATTAGAAAAACAAGACCTGCAGGGCAGAACAATTCTGAAAACTAATTCACCAGTGAGGACTTCCGTAAGTACCTAACATATCTGTATAAAAGAGGCAAAATACCATTTTACGACTCAAGTAGAGACTTAATAACAGACAGTGCATATATACATTCCATGCAAGGAATGTATATATGTAAGAGATGTATATAATGTAAGAGAGTTAACATCAAAATTCTCTGTCATTGTTTCTATCTCTCTCTTTCTCTCTCTCTTTCTTTCTTTCTTTCTTTCTTTCTTTCTTTCTTTCTTTCTTTCTTTCTTTCTTTCTTTCTTTCTTTCCTTCCTTCCTTCCTTCCTTCCTTCCTTCCTTCCTTCCTTCCTTCCTTCCTTCCTTCCTTCCTTCTTTTTCTTTCCTTCCTTCCTTCCTTCCTTCCTTCCTTCCT
Source organism: Aythya ferina (assembly GCF_964211825.1). NCBI lineage: Eukaryota > Metazoa > Chordata > Aves > Anseriformes > Anatidae > Aythya > Aythya ferina. Next base: position 95,445,975 of record NC_140297.1, read on the forward strand.
TCCTTCCTTCCTTCCTTCCTTCCTTCCTTCCTTCCTTCCTTCTTTCTCTCTCTCTCTCTCTTCTCTCTTTCTCTTTCTTTCTCTTTCTCTCTTTCTCTCAATTCTCTTTCTCTCAATTCTCTTTCTCTCTTTCTCTCTCTCTCTCTCTTTCTTTCTTTCTTTCTTTCTTTCTCTTTCTCTCTTTCTCTCTTTCTCTCTCTCTCTCTTTCTTTCTTTCTTTCTTTCTTTCTTTCTGTCTTTCTTTCTCTCTTTCTCTCTTTCTCTCTTTCTCTTTCTCTTTCTCTTTCTCTTTCTCTTTCTCTTTCTTTCTCCTTCCTTCCTTCCTTTTTTTTTTTTTTTTTTGACTGTTTCATTCATACCTCTTAGACACGGAGGGCTCCCCCTACTCACAAACTGCCCATAATGCAGTCCAGTAGAGAGAAGTCTATATGCAGAAACTGAAAGAGGAATTGACAGTCAATCTTAGATATATAATATTTGTTGTCTAAAGTTCTTTTGCCACTGGGAAAAAATAAAAAAATAAAAAAATAACCTTGCTTGCTGGCGCATATAGCAAGTTTGATGCAAGAGAGCTTTAAGAATCACACACACAGCTGAACAGCACAGCTTAACAGCACTTTCCAATACAAAAATTATTGATTGCATTTTGTTCCCACATGAACTTTTCCATACTCAATACTAGACAAGCTCAGGGTCATGCTGTGCAGAAGCTTAAGGTGTTAGTACACTACTGGTCTGTTTCTTCCCCTGAAAAAATAAAAAAATAAAAAATCAGCAAAACGGCAAAGCTGACCAAGTAAGAAGCTTGGCTGCTTAGCATCAGCCAACTGCCACTGGTGGTGTAAACCCTGCGATTTCCTGCTGATGCAGCTGAGGTGCAAACACATGTTCCAGGTTTGTAGAGGGGGCAGTAACCTTCCAGATGGAGAAGTCAGATAAGGACTCAAAATTGCTACCTGTAAATTCATTACAGCTCCTCTTTTAATGCTGTAACAGAAACCCTCAAGTTAACAAAATAGTCTTGAGAAGAATAAACTGTTGGACTGCACAGCATCCTACTAAATCACATGTGCTGATTTTCATTATTATTTCACCACTTTGAAGTCAACTGGATGATTCTTACAAAAGGTTAAAAGCACAAATGTGGGACTTGCTATAGAAAAATTAAGTATTTATTTTAGGTATTTTTGTACTATGAAACGAAGTTACCAATACCTGCTTTCTAAGATATCATTATGTTCTTTGGATTGCACAGGATATAATAATGACTATTAAGGAAAAAATAATAATAATAAAAAGGTTGTTTCTAACTTAGTATTTATCCCCATCAAATTCAATCTTGTTTTGCTCTTCAGCCAAAGTGATAACTTGAAGAGAAATGACCAGAGCTTTTTAAAGCACAATAATGCCATCTCAAACAATCCCCTATCAGACCTTGGCATGCCCCCTATCCTGTATTCTCTCCTGAATTCAGCAGGAGGCTTCCAATATGACAACTGATCTACTAGACTTCCTACTGAACAAGCCAGAGTTTTATATTGGATAAGCCACTTTAAAGGTAGCTGTGAGGAGCCTGCCAGCCATGAGCTGCATGCAGATGAAAGTGAATAATGCAACATGCAGCATGGAGCAATATTCTGCCAGTACTGATTCCATCTACACAACAAATACTCGTCATGTGCACATAGACGGCAACTGAATCAATTATAATCTTTCAAGAAGCATAAAACAAAGACCTATGTTTTCAAAGCAAATGTCACCAAAACAGCTAAAAAGACAAAAGCCAGATAAAAAATATGAATAGAAAAGATCTCTTGATTATTCTTCCAATTGTAAACTGCATGGTGAGAGGTTTTTTTTTTTCCTCCTGTTTGAAGGGTCACAATAAAAAGTCTGAAGTGAAAAAACATGTTTAAGTTTTCATCTTTGAAAGGATTTACTCTTGGTGAGAAAAGAAAGAGATGATAATATTTTAACATATAGGGATCAAACTAGCAGTGCCACTCACTATCAAAAAGTAAAACACATTTGAAGCATGACATTTTCAAACTTTTTTGCCCTAAAGAATAACAAGCTTTCTACTGAATCTTCAGAAAGTAACTACCAACAAAAACAAAGAAATATCAGATGACTTATACCTTCCTAGTGGGGAAAAACAATACACTAACCCACATTTACTCCTTTTTCCATTTTTCTGAAAGACAAGTTACTTTGACTTATAATGGCAGTACATTTCTACCACTTAAATGCATTTGATGATTGAGACACAAAATACGTACAAAGTATGTTTAATCTACACACTCAGGAGAAGCAATCATAGATACAGAATGCACAATCAAACATCCAAGATCTGCCATATGAAAACAGTGAGTTGCGTGACTTAACATACATGTTTAGTCACACAATCTTATTGTTATATTGTATATTAAGTGGTGTTACAAATTGCTTGTTACCCTCAAGATTACATTCTTACTTACGTAGATTAAGACAAACAAGCAGACATATATGTCGAAACACACAAACAATGAATTCAGGTCAAGCCTTCTACTCATACCCTGCTCCCAAAGCAGTTTCTTCCACTATCAATAGCAGCCCCTTTGGCTTCTGGAAAGAATTAAGGATGTATTCCTTCAGAAGGAACCAAGACCACATCCAGGTTAGTGGTTATTTGAAGGTCTTGTGCCCCACAGTGGTCATGTCCAACTTATACCAGAAGTTTTTCTTAGTTTTTGGGAAAACGTAGAGTAGTCACATTTAAATACCACTAATTGCCAATTTTGCTCTGTCCGGAAGTGCATGGAAATAGTCAAGTTGATATTTGAATGTACTATTTATAGGCTGTTAATCAGTTATTAAACAGCTCTGCAATTATAATCAAAGTAAAAGACATCACAGAACATAAGAGCTGTTTAGTTATTATCATAATCATGTATTAAGTTTATTAATGAGAGAATTAAAATATGAGTGTACTTTTCACAGTTTAGGGCAAGGCTAACAAAGTCAATTTTTACCACTACACTTAGATATTGGTGTAAGTATTGCATTGCTGGAATTTCTTCCAGAAAGAAACAGACACACACACCCCTACAAACAAACAAATAAATAAATAAGCAAGTCACCAAATGTCTCAACTTTTTTCCAGCTCTCCTTTGAGAAGACAATTATAAAGATGTCTGGATATGTCTAAAAATCATATAATAAATTGAATGAGATTTTTTTTTTTCTCAGTTCTAATGAAATTTCTGGAGTCCAGCAAGCAGCATATGGCTACAAATCACACTGTTGCAACCTGAAAAATAAAAAGTCAATCACAAAGACTAGAACAGACACACATTTTGAAAAATACCATTCATTATGGTATTTTTCCTCTGAACTGATCTTTATTATATTTGTCTACACCTTAATAATGCCATGGAAATCTATAAATTAATATGAATTCATGATGAATGAATTAGAGGGAGACGGGTGAATTTAGCTGCTGCTGTTCACAACTGCAGAGAACAGCAGCCTTTCCTCCCTATTCAGTGCCTCTCTGGAATGGAAAAATCTGTCTCTAATTTTCCATTTACCTTGAGTGGTAGATTAGAAAACATTCCCAAGTGGAATTGTAAATCTTTGACCACACTCCTTAAGAAAGCTAAACTAAGATTTTCTGGGTTCTTTTAAAAATGAGTTACTCAAGTTTATAGTGCAGAGAATTGATTTTGTCACATTCAAGTATGTGCTAATTAAGGGCTAATCTGAGGTATTTACAGATGGTGCAATAGGAATTAGCAAATTTCAAAATAATGATGAGCCTGAGTTCCTAAATGAATCAAAAGCTCAGCTTCATGAAATTATTTTGTAGGCTATAGCTTGCTAGAACTGCCAAAGGCTGCTTCTTTTCTCAAAGGCATCACAAGCTCTCACATACTTGCTTTCCAGCAGAAAATTATAAGATTTGCTTGCACATAAGGAAGGGTCACTGTGCAATTTCCTTTTACTATAATTTGAAATCCCACAAATATAATTTCTCATCATACTCTGGGGAATATAACAATTTTGGCAAAGTCTAAAGAAAAGGTAGAGCTGAAAAAAAAAAAAAAATATATATATATATATAATTAAAAAAAATACATTTCTGCTAAGCAGTTTTCTGTGTTTTCTCCTAAAAAGGCAGTAACTATAAACAGACCAGTTTGAGATATTTGTTTTTAATGAAGCAGAGTTATACAAATAAATACCCTGAGTACATTTTGTGTCAGAATATTGCCATTCTTCCCAAAGCCACAGATTTAATATTAGAATCATACTCCCTAAGACATTAAAGTTTCTTTTATTGTCTACTGTAGTATAAAATTTCTGTAGTCATTCTAAAGCTCTCATTATCACTATGCAAAGAATTCTAATTCATAAAGTTTTAGGTTATATTCACAAACTTACAAGGAAGCCTGTTCTCTGTTTTTAAATGTGTGTCCTGAAAGGCCAAGTTCAGTGTTTCAACAACACTTTGTAAGCAAGTGAAAGTTAGTCATTCTAAATGAATTCCAAATAATTACTCAACATCCAGCTATTTATTCTAGGATAGGATGCTATGCCTCACTCTTTTTAGTGAGTATATCACAATAGTGACTACAATGATCACAACTCACCTGGGCAAGAGGGCTACTTTGATTTGGTTATCTGCCAGAAACTGCATTTTCATCAGGTCTGAAAAGAGAGAAAATAAATCCAGAAATACAACCAAGGATCATACCGGAGGATGGGGTGTTCATTTTGGACTTATTGTTCTTTTTAAAGGAACAAGGAAGATCATGTAGAAAAGCTTAAAGTTATTTGTGGATGAATACACATTGGGCATCTTTTGTCTTCTGACTTCATAAGAATCACACACTTTAGAAAATGCTTGCACAGTTCTTACTGGTTAAGGCACAAATATGCTGTTGTCTGCTAGTTTAGCATCCAAGCTTCTGAATGTCTTTTCTTAGAAGTCTCAGAAGACAGAAAAAGAATAATAATAATTGCATTTTTCCCCAATGTATACTACATACCACACAGAACAATGTGTTATGTGTCCAGTTGGTGGAGTGGGTGGGCTCTAGGGTGTTCCCTCCTGTCCTGGTCCCTTCAGCAGTTAAACTGGAAACACACTGCAACTCCATTCCTACCTGCATGTGGATTTCCTCCTAAAAGAATCCAGACGTGCAAGAAGAAGACTGTTTTAAGGTTACATCTCAATCCAAAGAAATGTACCAAAGCAAACAAGCAAATAAACAAACAAACAAACAAAACAAAAGAAAACCAAACCAAACCAAACCAAAAAAAAAAAAAAAAAAAAAAAACACAAAAAACTTCACACTTCACAAAACAGATTTCTCCAACACTATAACTGCAAGTGTCAGGTAATTCCTAGCTTGCTCACTTTAGGATTCTCTGAATCCATGCCTATTTTGAATACATTCCTAAAATGGGAATGTTATTGGTTATGTATTTAACTTTCCATTGCAATGGTGTTGGTGGCATAACAAATAATTGAATTCCCAGGTATATCTGCTGACTGTTGCTTAAAATAGGAGATGAAGTGGACTTTTGGCAAGTAAGCTGGGTAACCATTCTTGCCATTGTGAGACTTTTCAGGAAGTACATGTTTTTTTGTAGTTGCTTTTCATCATTGCTTATTATACATACAATGCAAGAAAAGCACTAGATAGATTTCAGACTATGCTATCCAGAATTATTCAAGTAATATTCCTCCAATGGTGCAGAAGCCTTCATCATTGGAGAAAGACTGAATTGCCAATGACTCATAACAGAGTTATTGATTCTTTAAGTCATGCTTCCACTAACTCTTCTGATTTGGTTTGTTGCATTTGCTGCAAGGAATACTAGTTCATATTATGTCAGGATTGTTTTTCCTCAAGTTTGCATAAAAGTTTTAGTTGTTTTGTAGCACTTTAGACTTTATTTACAATAAAAAATCTTTCCAGTACAACCCAAAACTTTGTAAAAATTTGATTCAAAGCTGTAGTATGTGAGAATGCAAACCACCATAAACCCATATGTGATAAACCAACAATAATGACAAAGATCTTCACAGAAATATGATGCCAATATTTTTCTTGATGCAAAAACATCATAGCCTCCATATCACAGAATTATGTTCCATTTCTGCTACTGCTGCTTTACATCTTTGTATGGAACAGTTAGTCAATGGCAGATAAGCCATTAAAATGAGGAATAGTCAAACATTCAGGAAATGGATGGTATCTAATGCTGCACAGTGAAGACCAACTGAGCTTAGTTCAGTAGTTCCCAAGTCTTTGGACCTAATGGGGACTCTTGTATTGGTGAAGGTAGATTATTCAAAGTTTAAACTTTGGCTCCCTTTTTGTGCCCTTTCTAGTTTTCCTACACTCCTCTTCAGGTGAAAACAGAACACAAAGCACACTGCCTATACTATTTAAGACAAAGATGTCCCCACTGCACTTTGATCAACACAGTAATATTCTCTGTTTTTTGTTTGTTTTTTCCCTGAAAATTATGAGATCCTGTGTTGGTAGTGTTTTTTTTTTTTTTTTTTTTTTTTTTTTTTTTTTTTTTGTTTGCATTTGGGTGTTTGTTTTTTTATTTGTTTGTTTTTATGTTTATAAATACATTTTATTTCAGGATGAGAAAACTTGTTTCACCTTGCCCATAAGTGCATTTTACAGAATACTGCAAAGCAGGAGACTGGGGATTGGGGCAGGGATGTTTCAGGATGGACAGCTGTTTATCTCCATGAAGAAGAAGCCTGCTCTGAAGGGAACTCTGTCTTTATTCTCTTGGCAATATAGAGAGGAAAACAGTGTTCATGCACAAGCCGTACCTCACTTAGAGGCCATTCTTCCCTCAAAATATTTTTTCTGCAATGTAATATTTTTGACAGTGGTCAACCTCTCTCCTTACCCACTCCAATGAAAATGTGGACCAACTGTTCACTTATGGGATGTCGCAGTTTTACATGATACAGTCAGTTTTCAAAATTACAAGATAAAATATTCAGAGCTTCCTTTTCATGTCTCCTTCCTTTGCAACATGTTCCCTTTAACAGTAGGCAGAGTACAGAAGGGTAGAAGATCATATACATGAGCCAGGTGATCCCCTGGCTGATGAGGGGTTTGTGTTGTCATTGCAGCCACCAGTGACTGGCTGAATGTCTGGCATTTCAGAAAGAAACCTGACTCTTATTTTCTTTCCTTGCATTTGAAGAAACTTCACATTACCTGACAGGTCTTAAAACTGTGCATATCTACTGCCATGTAAGAAGCTTGCCTTTAATTTGGGTAGATATAGTAAATAAATATTACTTCAGTAAGGTTTACTAAAAGTCTTTCTTAAATCAACAGCTATGCCATGTAGTTAGAACTATATGCATGCAGAGCAATTTTAGGCTTTTTGACATCTTCACAAAGCCTGTTGTGAATACCCATTTTCAGACTTTGAGAATGATTACATGATATCTTGGCAGGCCAAGATGACAGTATGCAGCCGGTAAGCCGTTTCTAGCTGTCATAATAGGTAGTGTTTGAAAAGGAAAAAACAAAGTCTTGCTTTAATGAGGCCTACAGCAGCAGCAAACTGAAGCTATAAACACATTTGCTGCTATTTTGAAATTTTTAGTGAACTTTTTCTCTTACTTTACATTCCTTTTTTAAACACATTTTGCTGTCTGCCTTTTTAACTGCAGCCACTGCTGTGTGCCGTCTTGTGCAAAACTTGATGGGAGAGATTTAAGGGTTATTTTTTGTTTGTTTGTTTGTTTTTTGGGGTGTTCTTTTTTATCTTTATCCCATGTCTCCTTTGAATTTTTCCTTGAAGAAAGAAACTGTTTCCTCTAAATACAACCATTTGGTTGAGTGTAAAAGTGTTAATTGGGGCATTTATTTACTCTGCCGAATTAAATTCCACAGCAATGCTACACAGAGCTTCTGCAAATCCAGTATTTTTTCTTCTGAAAGCCTATGCAGGTGGCGTCAGTACTGGATATTCTGTTTACAAATCATTAATGAAGTGATTGTGGCTTTTTTCATTTGCTCACACTTTTGAACTGCTCAGAGCGACACATTCCTAAATAGGGAACACAAGAGTAGAGAGAAGCACACAATAGTCTTATTATGGGGGCCACACAAACACTGGTAGTGCTGAGGGTTTATATTAACCCAATCAATTAAAGATGTACGGAAAGAGTTCAGCTAGTAGGGGACTGGGAAAAAACGGTACACAGCAATGAGTTGCTAGGCATGCTAATCTGGACTCTGAAATTTTCGCTTAGTGCTATATCTGAGCTTTCTTCCTGCAAAATAAAAGGTCTCTTTCAAAGCTGAGAGTCCTTAGCAGTGCAACCATTGGAAGTCACTGCATTCTCTGAATGAAATAAATGCCTTGCTTCAATTTCTATAAGGCTTGTGTAAATTTCCTTCAGTACTAAACCATTAGAATTCTGAAGGAAAAATGCATATATTAGGCTATACTGTATCCCTATTGTGCTCTAAACATCAACTCATGCTACTGATATGGAGTTTAAAAGCTTAAATAAAGTGTGGAGCTCCTGCTGGGCAAACAAGCTGAACTGGCCCAATGAAGTAACCTTTTTGTTAAGAATTCTCATTTGAATAAACAGCATGGTAGAACTGCTGAATGCAGATGGCTTAAGTGTCCAGGTTCTCTCAAGAAAAAAATAAGTCTTAGTAGTTTTACTGTTTTATGAACAGAATCATATTTTATAAAGGACAAGCTCTCCAGTTTCTTACAGATTGTACAGTAGACCTATAAAAAGCTATAATTAACTGGCTCCTACAGAAGGCTTAATCAAATTTTAAAATAAATTTACAGATTTTATTCTGTAATTCTCCTCTTGTATGCTTGTCTATGCAAACACATATACACATGTACAGGCACATAGAAAGACATGGGTCTAAAAGCTAAGGTCTCCAAGGAGTAAATGAAAGCTCTGTGCTTAGGGTTTGCATTATGTTTGTCTTCTGTACACATTCTGTGATACTTCTTGAATTGAACACAATACCATGAGCCTATCAAAAGCTATGGAAGATTTAACATACCATATAGTCTGTCTTAGAATAGTGATTTGCTTCTACTTTTATTGTATTCCCAACAATTTGCTAGGTTGATGTTTTTCTCCCTGCTAGTCCTGTTTCCCTCCTTTGTTTATGAAAGCGAGCAGGTGGTGGTAAACTCCACTGATCATGGAAAGTGCTTATAGTGCCACCTCAGATGGAATATAACAACTGAGAGATTAAAACATTAATTTGGAATACAGTTTGACATTGCACTTGCATGCCATTGTGCAAGTTAAATTGAAAGTTGACTGTGCTCAGCTGTCCAATAGATATCCCATTCTCTACACCTTTTATAAGAGGTGAATAAGCTATTAATTGTTGTGTGAAGCATCAGCCGGCTTGTGCTACAGGCTTTTTCACCCTATGCTGTAAGAACTACAAACACTTTAATTGTAACTGCTGGATACCTATTTTTCAAAAGAGATTTGTCTCAGATCTGAGATATTCCAAACAGAAGCTTGTGCAAGACAGTGTTAAAGATGTTGAGGGGATTCTTTAACTCCATAAAGTGAGTAAATATGAATGACTAGGGGTAGGGATGGGAGGGTGGGGGGGCGACAGAAAACAGTGAAAACATTTGTCAAAAAACTACATTTGAAAGGGTCTGCTGAATACAAACAATGTGGTAATTAACAACAACAACAAAGAAAAAAAGATGGGATATTTTCCAAAACTGTAGAGAACAGAAGGAATATTGTCAAGAGGCAGTTAGGTAACCTGTTTACATCTATATCAGAAAATAATTTCCAATAATCATATAATTAAGATTGCCTGTAAAACCATACAACTGCTTGTTGGAAAAGAAGTATGAGAATTCTCCAGCAAAACTCTTAAGATAGAACTTTTGTCTAGCCATCACATTGTTGTCTGGTCCCATAAAGCTATGATAAATTTCTACTATGTTGTAAATAACATTAGTATTTAATTATGATTTTTCTTCTGATCTCATAAAACTTTAAATAGTTCTGTAAGTGTATGAACTATATATGAACAATTAATTTCTCTCATTTTCCTATAAAAATAAATGCATAAACACTGATTGCACTGTAAATACAGTGAAGAAGTGAAGTTATGTCTCTGGCCACATGGGATACTCTGTGAACAGGGAAAGACCTCTGAGGCAAGAACAAAAACTTCTGTTAAAAAATAATCTTGATTTTTCTCATGACAATGTCCGTTTTCTTTCCCAATCTTTTTTATGGTGGATGCCTGGTGATCTTTTTCAGCTGAAGGCCACTGTTGAAGGCCACTGTGCACAGAGGGTAGAATAATGAATTCGTAACAGTCACCCCTACATTTTCTAGTGAGAACAAAAATCATTATTATTATTTTTTTTTTAATTTTAAAATATTCCTATCGTAAACTTGGAAGGATAAATGAATTCTATATAGGATTTTGTTGGGTCTTGTCCTATTTCTACTTAGAAATAGCAAATGTAACAGGTTATTTATGGAGTTTTATTTTTATTAAGATGTTAATGTACCTTACTTTGCAGCTTGTCTCGAGTTCATAATGTAAAAAAAAAAAAAAATCTAAAAATTGAAAAATGAGGAAAAATGAAAGATATCAAAATTGCTTAATTGAAGGTAGCTATCATTAAGTAGTCTGAACTCCACTGCAACTTAAGTGGAAACTTGATAATTAACACAGCTAAAACAGTTATAGTTCAAATAAATGAGTTTATCACCATCAAGAAGAAAAGCATTAATTCAAGATAATTAAATGGATTGTGTTACTGCATGACAGTTATTTTATAAAAGAAAACTACATTGTCATGGAGTATTTTAAAACTAAGTTTCAGGGAAAACTCTTGGGTTTTTCTTTCAGTTTCCTTTTTTTCACCTCAAGGTCAGTTTCCTAACTTTTTTAAATTATTATTCTAGTGTAAAAAATTGGAAGAGCAAAAAACTTCAAATTAATAGTACAAATGCTTTTCTAAGCTTAGTATTTCAAATCTTCAGTGATTCTCCAGTAACAATCTATGGTACTTCACACTTTTTTAGACTTTTGCTAGTCTATTTCAGTCAGAGTTAACCTGATTTACATTCAAATTTAGATTCTGAACAAGAAAAGTACAGGAACAAACAACAAATCAAGAACTGAAGAAACCTTACAGTGATGCTAGTCCAGTTTACTGCAAAAAATCTTTCTAGATGCTCTCCTGCCTGTCCTTCCTCTACTGAACTGAAGGCAGCCCCACGCTCCTTCAATACCCAACCTACTTTTATACTGGGAAAGCATGCTGTAATTTTCCTGTAATACTTCATATGAAAATCTGTGTTCCCCTGCCCCTCAGTATTTTAGTTTAACCTTTCAGTTAAACAGAATGGATCTTAATCTGTCTCTTCACCCGTGACTAGAAGGGAAGCAGAAGTGGTGTTCTCTTCTTCCTCAAGTTCAGACCAAACATTTTTCAAAATTTCTGCTCAGTTTGCAATTGCTTTAAAAGACACCAGTGATAAAAGTCCACATAAGGACTGAAGTGTGCAGTCTATTAAGTATTGTGGAACAGAATGTAGACTGTTGAGATTTCAAGCAATTCATATAAAATTGAAAAATGGTTTAACTAAGGTCAAAATTTCTGATACTAAGCCTAACTGGGGGACAAAGACTAGCTATTTAGTCTATCATTCATTTTTATACTCTTTGGTTTAATAAGCTTGTGAGAAGGAAGCAGAGTTTGATATTAAGGATCAAAATAAGGGCGCTCCCATATTTCTTGCCCTAAGAGATGCTTTGATTTGATTGAGCCAGCCAGAAGCTCCTACACCACATGTCCTGGAGCTTTAAAATGCTAAACCTCTCCTTTCATGTGAGAATTATGTTTCTGCTGTCTTCTTTTCTTCTATATATCATTTTCCTACTCCTCTTTTTAACTTTTTTTTTTTTTTTTTTTTCTTTCTAAGTGTATAAAGACTCTGAAGTAAGTGTTCTGGCCATGCAAACAGAGAAGGAGACTTTCAGATGTCAGTGTCTCAGAGAATGAGACATAAAATGCCACTCAAGAGACAGTCATCTTTTAGAAAATTTCCCATACTTATATATACAGCCAGAAAACTGTGTGACAAAAGTACTCATAAGAAGGGCAAACACTTCTGTCTAGTAAGAATTATTAATTGCTTATTGTATAATAATTGTGTATAGAGAGATATTAACTCCTTGGTGTTGTGCACATTTATATATTTTTAACCATTCAAATATGCTTCACATTTCCAATTCTTTCCCTGTTGTTCTCTCAATTATGGGTGCTATGCGTTTCCATCAGGCTCTTCACTGATACACAATGCTAGAACATCTGATCCAAAATTAACAATATGCAAGCAAGACTAAATTTATACAACTCCTTCAATGATAATAAAATTTACATAGCCCATTGGTATAGAGGCAAACTGTATTATTCAGCCTTTAAGCAGAACATAAGCAGGGAAAAGTTGTGTATTATTAAAATGCTATTATTATTAAAGAGAAAGGAAGAAGATAAAATCTTAACTATACTAGCATAAAAAAAAAAATAAATCACTTACTAATTACTACAAATCAAACCACTCTGCAGCTCTGCAGTACAGGCTCACTTATAGACTTCCATGCCAGCTTAACCTGGAATTTAGGAAATGACAGGTAAATAATTATTAATCAAACTCATCTGACAAATAGTCAGAACCATTCAGAGCAGTCAGATATCAAAGGGAAAAATGAATCACTTCGCAAATCTGGCACTTTTGCAATTATATCTAATGAAGACTCTCTAGAACAACCACCCTCTTCTTTCAATGCAGAAAGAGTTTTAGCAGAAGGAAGAACAGAAAATGTGATCTTTCCCTACTTCACAGAACTGTGAAGACATTTTGCCATATGATTTGCATTAGAATGTAGTAAGGGCTCACTACAAATCTTTAAAGCAGGCAAAACTTGGGTTCTGTTACAGATTGAAAACTCATATTTGTTCTTAAGCTTGTGCACAATTTGGGGAGATCCATATGACAAAGCAAGAGAATATAAACCTTTCACCTATGAATGAAATGAAATACCTCCTGTAACGCTGAAGTTAGCCCATAAGCAGGAAAACAGAGAACCTGTTGATAAATTGAAGACAGTTTGGAGATAAACAGGAAAATATGCAGAGACAAGAAAGACTTGTGACTAGTAAGAAAATTTTTGGTGTTATGAAAAAATATCAGGTCAAAATGGAAAGTTAAAACTTCTTTGTCTAGATTTCAAATTCATAAAGTAATATCCAAATCACTGTTTTACTGAAAAAAAAATAAAGTAAAAATTCATTATTTTCAGTTGTGTTTAAGTCATTATTAAAATGTGTTGCAGTGTAATAGTGTAGATTTGTTTCCAATGCAGCAGAGAAATTATGTCTGGGAGACTTCAGAAGTAACTCTCCTTTCTCTGCTATCACAATGTGGGGCAGGAGCTTCATTGAACTTTCCCTTAAGATGAAGAGAGGAAAAGTAAACAGGTACAGAGGCAAGGAAAAAGTTAATGAATGTGACAGTGACACTGAAAATGTCAATTTATCAATTTATCTGGATACATAAATTTGTCTGGAAAAAAAAATCTATAAAAAAAATTGCATTAATAATAAAATTATGTCAAGTACTTCTAAGGCAGAATTAAAACAATTAAGTAAATAACATGCTCCAAATCCTTACTAAGGATAAATAAGATATAATAAATAAGGATAAATAAGACATAGATTTTTTCTTGTAATAATCATGTTAATTCATGTTTTATGATGAAGAAGATATTTGAGAGGCCCTCAGAATTATTCATCAATGAGAAAACAGAAGACACATGAAGTTGGCAGAAAAACAGTTCATGAAGTATTTAAATCTAAGCTGTTCTCCTAACCAACCTGGCAGAACCCATTACTTGATATACTTGCAGCTCAGCTTTCACAAAATTCCGAGACCTGATCTGAGAAGCAAAGCCGTTAGACTTTCTGATGTACCTCTCTGCCAACATAAGGTAGAATCTTTAAACCTTTAAAACTTTTAAAAATTACTCATACAGTTGGTCTTGCAACTTCTCGACTAAAAGTGAGGTGACCTGTAATATATAGTTTGTTCTTGCTGATGTTTTTTTACCTGATATGAAATTAAGGAGTTCACTTTACAACATCTCTTTCATATTTCTGAAAACTCTATTGCTCGTTACGAAGCATCCCATAACTGTGTTTCTAACAAAGATTACACTGATCTTTCTGTCCAGCTACATGTCCTGCAGGGTTGTTCTGTGGTCTTCCGATCAGTAAAAATGTAATAACATTTTCACATAGTCAATATTTAATTCTGTAAATGCAACTGGTAGTTGTAATCTAGGTTATTAACCACACAGTGATTTATGATGGAAGGCAGACAGTGGAGGGGTGCAGAGCACTAGGAAGGTCCTCTGGTGAAAATAAAAATGTTATAAATTTCATAGCTCTGCCTGAGAAATGTATTTATATCCTATATTAAGAATAGCTTTTTATAAATTTTAATGATCCATGTTATTAATGGTGCTGTCATCATTACTGCCTGTGCAAGACTGCAGTCTTTTTTTTTTTTTTCCCTCTTATACTTTTCCATCAGCTGAAGGTCTTATATTTTTAAAAAGCTCTTATTAGCAGTTTGCCAAAAAATCTTTAGGAGTTATAAGTCTATCTTTGTTTCATTGGAGTGCAAAGACTGCAAGGAATAGTCTGCATAAAGTTTTATGGTCAAGGCAAAAGTTGGGCTAATTGGACAGAAAACAATTGCTTCTCTATCATGTTTACAAAGCCTAAGTCAATACATAGAAATAAAACTAGCACCATATCAAAAAGGAATTTATACATGAAAGTTGTTCTTAAATAGTGTAACATACACCTTTGGGAAGCTAGAAGATAGACAGTTACATATCAAAGATCCAATATAAATATGTATGGTGCCATGGACTCCGTATACAGTGAAAGAGGCAGCAGTCATGTTTACAAACAACAAAAACAACCAAACAAACAAACAAAAAAAAAACCAAACAAGCACATGTATTTTTATTTAGTTGACATTATTTTTAGAATACCCTTTCACATTTGGCTTAGTTTGCTAAGGGAAGATAGTCTTTGCCACTCTGATATTCGAACAACTTTCCTGTTTACCTGATGTTCACAAAAGAATATTAAAAATACAAAAAGCAGTTTTGAAACTGATGAAAAGACAAAAGGAACAGAAAACAGAAGGAACACCATTCCAGCTCTGAGCATTCCTTGCTAGTCACCTTTAAAAGCAGAAGCAAAATCCTACAGCAGACACCTGCTTTATTTCTCTCAGGGATGGATACAGTTTTTTTAAGACTGTCAGAAGTCGGATAATAACCAGTATCCCTCCCACTGGAGGAAAACAGCACAATAGAAATGGTACACAGGCATCTAATCTGTGGACTAGGATGGAAGGGATGAAGTTCTGGAAGATTTGTTCAGTAGGAAAGAAACACAGTCGTGGGATTGTGTACCCATGTCATGTATGTCTCCTTACTTACAAGCAAAGGCATTTTTATCATAAAAATGGAAAAATAAACCAGGCATATAGGCTATCAGGCACTCTGATGCTTAGGTGATGGCAGCTGCATGGTTCAACTAGACATATTAGAGAAGATACATGAGTTGACGCAAAGTCCCATGGAATCATATGCCTGCTGTTTATTTTTAAAATATTCACAAAAATAAAACAATAATAAACACTATCACCAAGAAGGCAGTTTAAGGATCTTATAAATCTCTAGGTAAATGTTATTTGCCTGCTATTTTATGGGTATTAATATCAATCATGATATTTTCAAGTATTAATATCAATCTTGCAAGTGAAACATTATTTTCCACAATTATTCTTCTTTGAAAAGAACTAATTTTCATTTTTGTGTCCTTTATTTTGGTTTCATGTCAATACAGAAAAAGTGATTTTTCACCTTGTCTTTTAGCTATTTATCTTATTTCTGGGATATAAAATAAGAATATTTATATTGTTAGTTAGTAAAGAAAACATTACATTTCAGATAGTGCACACCACATTTCCAGCTCAACTTGAACTTTTTTTCATCTCTATACATATGAGCTATAGTCTCCATATATTCCTTTCTTACTGTGTTTCTGTCTTATGTTGGCTTCAAGTCTTAGATCCTCAAAGTCTATCTTGAGACGTGCCCTGAGCAGAAAACGTAAGTGGCATCAACTCAAATCCAAAGGATGAGTAAAAAGTGGACATTTAGACAAAGTGATTTCAATGAAAAGAGAAAATAAATTATTGAATTTAAAGACCAGGATGGTAAAGCATCACTAGACTGATGCAAACGAAGTCCCATTATCCAGAATCCTAGGAAAGTATTAGAGTATTTGGCTTATTCCAAATTTGCTTTCATAATAGAGGAATTTTCTGTTCCATTCCTAATCCGAGAAAGAACATCCTCTCTAGTGCTAAAAGAAAATTCCATCTTCCTGCAGCTTGGTTCTCTTCCCTTAAGCAAATTATGCCATACTACATTCTTCTAAGCTCATAAGCAAATTATTTAAAATAAAAAATGCATTTTCATTCAGCTGAAACTACTCCTCTTAATGAAATTAAGTCTTAATGAAATCAAAGCCAAAAGAACAAAAAGTGTAATTCATTTTTAATATAGACTTTTCTAGGATTTTTTATTCTAATTTATTTTATTTTATTTTTGTAACAAATAGAACCTGCTCAATAATTAATTTAACTCTTATCTCAGTTTTCAATCATCATTTTATAGCAATATAGTAGAAAAGTTGAACAGTGTTTTGGGGACATTGAATAACACTACTCAGCTTTTAGTATCTGTCTCAGGAAAATGAAGTCAGAGAGAGACAAAAAGTCATTAAAGAATAAGACTACCAGAATACTATTCTAAATTAAGCATTTTATTTTATTAAAAGTTTCCCTAAAACTCCATTACTGGGAAATGCATTGGTTCATAAGCAAAGTAAACAGAATTTGGCATCAGTCTGGCTTAAGAGGGAGAAAAAAAAAAAAAAAAAATTATCATGATAAATTGATTTTTTAACATAACGATATGTAATTTAAAAATCCTATGTTTTTTTTGTTTGTTTGTTTATTTGTTTTTTGATTCGTGAATGAAAAAAAGCTTTTATTCAAGGTGATTACAAAGTATTCTATTGATTTATTGATTTAAGTACTAGGTATTTACTTTAACTTTCCTTTAAATGACTACAAAACATGAGATTTCCCTCCAGCTAACAGCATGATTTAAAAATGTAAATGTACAGTTCCAGGACATTTGCACATGCTCATAGAGGCTACTATCTCATTTTATGTGGGAAGCAAGCAGGGAACCAATATCATAGAAGAAAAGATGATGTGCTAGTGGCACAGTGGAAGAGAAGACTGAGAGGGGATCTCCTCAGTGTACATAAATATCTGAGGGGTGAGGGACAGAAGGATGTAGCCAACCTCTTCTCAGTGGTTTGCAGGGACAGGACAAGGGGTAATGGCCACAAGAAACTTCCTGGCACAGGAAGTTCTGCACCAACATGCAAAAGAACTTCATGGTGAGGGTGACAGAGCACTGGTACAGGCTGCCCAGGGTAGTTGTGGCCCGTCTGGACGCCTACCTGGGCAGCCTGCTTTAAGGAACCTGCTTTGGCAGGGGGGTTGGCCCCGATGATCTTTTGAGGTCCATTCCGACCCCTTCAATTCTGTGAGTCTGTGAGATGCACTCATTGCCTCATGAAGAGGAAGGAGGCTTCTGACTCAATAGATAGAGAAAGTTATGAAGCAAAAACTGTGATCAGCAAAAGCTGGCTTGTTTACTGGGAACCTGGTGAAAGTGCATAGTGGGAAAAAGCATCAATGAGGGTGGGACATGAGCTCATTTAAGGAATTTTCTGGAAAATATGTGACTCTGCTACTCAAAACCATAGCTTCTACTCCCTTTCTCACAAAGCGTAACTGTCAGAGGAGGTAGGTTCCACCCTTTCCTGTAACAGCCTTTTGGTTACAAAAGCAGTTCCAAAACACACAGGTCCACTGTAAACTATGTTTCAAGGTGACCCCTGCATCCCTTATCAACTTTGAATTTAAAAGGCTCAAACAGACTTGATACAGAGCCACACTGTGCTCTTGTATTTTTTGTATATTTTTTGTATAATATTCTTGTATATTGTGACCAAAGATCCACATTTGAAGAGGCAACGCCAAACTTCCAGTACATAAGAGACTTGAAATCTGCTCCTCCTCTCTCCCTGGGTGTTATTGTAACCACCAGGTCATACTGTATTCCTGGAAACAGTATGGTATAGGGCTTCTATGTATTCTATATCCTATTGATTCCTCTTTTCCCGAAGAACATAAGATTTTCTGCCTCTTCTACTGATTCCAGAAAAATACTTTTTATTTCCTTACTTATTTATATTTCTGTTCTACTACAGAACCTGAAGCAGTGAGGAATAAGACTTCTTGTCTACTCTTGCAGCAGAATGCTGTCTAGCAGCTATTGTGGAGGGATTAAGGAAAAAAATATATATATTTATTTAAATCAGAAGTCGCAGTGAATTATTGCCATAGCTCTCACCCTTGCAGCCCTCCATGTCCTATCCTTCCCTGCCCTCCTGTGTATTTTAAACTCTCTACCCTTCAGTCTTCTTTTCTTACTTTTTTTCTTCTTATTCCTTCTACTATTTCCCAGCACAGTAACTCCTAACAGAAGTGGAAACAACAGGCCCTTCACATTTGCCAAATGACTTGTCTGCTGTAGTTTTCTGTATAATTCTCTTCTTTATCTGCTTTGCCATTCTAGATAACAACTATTTGCAAAGAATATGCCTATTTTTTGTTAAGAGAGCAGTTACCCTATTTTGGGTACTGCCACAAACAAAATCATTATCATCATATTTTTAAAAGAATTATATAGATACATACCTAAATATGTCCATGTACATACATATATTTTCAAGTCCCAAATTTCTTTTCTATATTTATGAGAAAGAAAATCTGAGGTGACTTCCAGAAACTGCACAAGAAATCGATGAAGAAAGCCAAATCCCACACTGGCCAGTGAAAAAGAGCAGCCAAAAATCCTCATCCTCCCATTAGAGTGACAGAGAAGTTTCAAGACAAACTAAAACTAGAATAATAGAATCATAGAATCACAGAATATCCCAATTGGAAGGAACCCACAAGGATCATCGAGTCCAACTCCTGGGTCCCCAGAGGACCACCCAAAACCAAAAATAAATAAATAAAAATCAGCTCATGTCTGAGAGTATTGTCCAAATGCTTCTGGAACTCTGGCAGGCTTGGTGCCATAACCACTTCCCTGGGGAGCTTGTGTCAGTGCCCAGCTACTCTCTGGATGAAAAACCCTTTCCTGATATCCTGCCTGAATGTTCCCTGTCACAGGTTCAAGCCATTACCTCAGGTCCTATCACTAGTCACCAGAGAGAAGAGATTAGTGCCTATTCCTCTGCTACCCCTGTGAGGAAGTTGTAGACTGCAATGAGGTCTCCCTTCAGTCTTCTCTTCTTCAGGCTGAGCAAACCAAGGGACTTCAGCTGCTCCTCATACGCCTTCCCCTTTACCATCTTTGTTGCCTTCCTTTGGACCCTCTCTAACAGTTTTATATCTTTCTTATACTGTGATGCCCAGAACTACACACAGTACTTGAGGTGAGGCCACACCAGTGCATAATAGAGTGGGACAATCACTTCCCTCAACCAACTAGCAATGCCGTGCTTGATGAACCCCAGGATACAGTTGGCCCTCCTGTCCACCAAGACACACTGCTGGCTTGTGTTCAGTTTGCTGTCAATCAAAACCCTCAAATCCCTTTCTGCAGAGCCACTCTCCAGCACCTCATCCACCAGTCTGTACATATAACCCAGGGTTGCCCCTTCCCAGGTTCAGAATCTGGTACTTGCTATTGTTAAGCTTCATGCTGGTGATTACCCAGCTCTCTAATTTGTCCAGATCTCTCTGCAAGGCCTTACTGCCCTCAACGGAGTCAACAGCTCCACCCAAATTGATCAAAAAATCTTCAAGTCCTTCATCCAAATTGTTTATGAAAACACTGAAGAGGACTAGTCCTAAAATGGAGTTCTGGGGAACCCCACTAATGACAGGTCATCAGCCTGATGTAGCCCTCTGAGTCTGACCCATCAGCCAATTGTTCACCTATTTTACTATGCTTTTATCTAACTATCTTCTAGTCATTTTGTCCAGAAGGATACTATGAGAGACAGTAACAAAAGCTTTACTGGAATCCAGAAAGATTACATTGACTGGCTTCTTCTTGTCAACTGGCTGGGTGATCCCCTTGTAAAAGGAAATTAAATTTTTCAGACATGACCTTCCCCTAGTGAACCCATGTTGGCTCTGACCAGTGACTGCACCATCTTTTAGGTGTTTTTCAATAATCCCCACCATAATCTTCTGCATAATTTTACTAGGTAATAAAGTGATACCGACAGGCCTGTAATTGCCAGGATATTCTTTTTAGCCTTTCTTGAAAACTGGGACCACATTTTCCAGCTTCCAGTCAACTGGGACCCCTCTGGATTCCCAAGACCATTGAAAAATAATTGAGAAAGGTCCCACAATGACATCAGCCAGACCAGTCAATTAGACTGAACTACTTAGTCATACATGCTAAGGGCTGGAGTGAATAAGTACTTTTTATTGTCAATTTAATGGTTTGGAGGTTTTGTTTTCCTTTAAATAAGTAACTTGAAAGAATAGTGAAAATGACAAATAAGGGAAAGAACTGACTGTATTAAAGAAAGAAGAAATAAGTCAGTCTGACCACAAAAACCTTGTGGTGGTCCAGAAGGACCCAATAGAATCCTGGGACACATCTCCCTTTCACTTTGGTGGAGACACTAGTAATATTACAAGCAACAAGAAAGGGAAATATTTCTAAAACAACCAGTGGGAAAACAAGAACATCTTCTGCGTGTTCCACCTACAGTCATCTATCTCCTTCTCTGCATTCCTTGCTGAAATCCTTCTAAGTTCCAATTCTGGAAATACATGTTTAACATTATACACTTACTGAGATCCTCTGGACTCTCAAATACTACATTTTCAGATAAACTAAATTACTCATAGTAAAAGCAAGATCAGGACTTGCAGCTACAAACTCTTCAAGGAAGAAATCTCTTTAATAGTACCCCAGCCCTTAAAAATCTGTATTGACCAGTAGAGCAAGAGTAGGATAACTCCCTTGAATTTCCTTCCTACTTCTTACTTTGTCCTAAGATGTATTTTATATGTATTTTATAAATAAAATAGCAATGACAAACAAACAAACAAACAAACAAACAAAAGCAGACATTTTTGGTGTGCTTAGCATGTCTTCTCTAAATACCACTCTGTCAAGCTTCCGAGTACATCATTTAAGACAAACTGAGTGTTTATATACTGCTTCCACTTTTCTGGTCACACCCATGTTGTGCCCAGGCAGTAGAGTTTGAATGACTGCTATAGAGATGTGACAGGCAACCCTTCCTTCTAAAGCAACAGACCCAGAACAAATAAAAAAGTAATAGAGCACAATGACTAGTGTCATTTCATTTGTCTTGAATGTTCTGCCAGAATTAAACAGTCACCATATAGATTTGTGTAGGAATTGATCAACATGTTGGCAATCCTGCAGTTCATCATCCAGTTGAGTGTGCTACATTTCAAGTGAAAGGTATCCCAGGAATTCCTGCATTAATTTTAATGGAAGGGCGGAAAAATGCAAAATACTCCCATGAAAAGTCAAAATGTCTGTTAAATCCGAGGTTCTTAATTATAACACAGTTTATTACATCTACAAATGAGAACTATAAGATAATTTCTTTTGTTATTTCAACATTTCCTATTCCATCAAGTGTTTTTTTGCTTTTAAATATTACTTTACTTATTGAATCTGGAGATTTACAAGATACCTAATTGTGTGATAAATTATATAAAAAATATTAACTAGTCAATACACCAGTTTCATACCTGGCAGTGACCTCATTTAAATTAAGTCAAACACTGAAAACACACAAGATTACCAGGGCAGGTGTGCGTGAATTATCTATTGATTCTTTTTTTTTTTTTTTTTTTTTTTTTTTTTAGTGAAAAGACATCATTGTGACTTATTTAAAAAAAGAAGGAACATAGCTTTGTAATAATCATAAAATAAGAACCTCTAAATAACCTCACTTTTTCAGGAAACGTAACAGATGTGCAAAAAAAATATCTTAAAAACTGAGGTTTTTTTTCTTGATTAATTTTTCTCTTTATGACATAAATATACTATTGTCTTATTATTGAAAAGATATGTCATCTTTTAAAAGTCTAATCAACTTTCTTTTATTATTACGTAGAGAATCTAAAGCTTAAAACAACATGCTTGTTCTTGTATATAGAAAAATAACCGGGCTTTGATTCTGCAAATCTGTAGGTAGTGCTACTGTGAAGGAATAAAATCACTAGAGGTAAAATCACCTAAAGGTGCACAAGTCCATGGGACCTGATGAGATACATCCACAGGTTACGAGGAAACAGGCAAATGTAGTTGCTAAGCAATCATATTTGAGAAGTTGTGGCAGTCTGGTGAAGTTACCACTGACTGGAAGAGGGGAAATATAACCCCAATTTATACGAAGGGAAAAAAGGAAAACTAGGGGAATTACAGGCCAGTCAGTCTCACAGAATCACAGAATTTCTAGGTTGGAAGAGACCTCAAGATCATCGAGTCCAACCTCTGACCTAACACTAACAGTCCCCGCTAAACCATATCCCTAAGTTCCACATCTAAACGTCTTTTAAAGACTTCCAGGGATGGTGACTTCACCACTTCCCTGAGCAGCTTGTTCCAATGTCTAACAACCCTTTCGGTAAAGAAGTTCTTCCTAACATCCAACCTAACCATCCAACGTCTCACCTCTATGCCTGGCAAGATCATGGAGTAGGTCCTTCTGGAAACTGTGCTTAGGCACATGGAAAATAAGGAGGTGATTGGTGACAGCCAACATGGTAAATTTATTCTTCACTAAGGGTAGATCTTGCCTGACAAATCTGGTGGCTTTCTCTGACGGGGTTACAGCATTGGTGGATAGGGGAAGAGCGTCATCTACCTGAACTTGTGCAAAGTATTTGACACTGTCCCCACTGATATCCTTGTCTCTAAATTGGAAAGACATGGATTTAACGAATGGATGACAGAGTGGATAAGGAATTGGCTAGATGGTCACACTTAAACAGTTGCAGTCAATGGCTCAACGTCTAAGTGGAAATCATTAGTGAGTGATGTTCTTCAGGGGTCAGTATTGAGACCGGCACTGTTTAACATCTTTGTCAGTGATATGGACAGTGAGATTGAGTGCACCTTCAGCCAGTTTGCTGATGAAAATAAACTGTGTGGTGCAGTTGACAAGCTGGAAGGAAAAGATGCAATCCTGATGGACCTGGACAGGCTTGAGAGGTGGGCCCATGAGAACTTCATGAGTTTCAACAAGGCCAAGTGCAAGGTTCTGCACCTGGGTTGGGTTAATCCCAAACATAAATAAAGGCTGGGTAGAGAATGGATTAACAGCAGTCCTGAGGAGAATGACCTGGGGAGGGCTGGTTGATAAGAAGCTCAATGTGAGCCAGCAACGTGTACTTGAAGCCCAGAAACCCAACCATATCCTGGGCTGCATCAAAAGAAGCGTGGCCAGCAGGTCAAGGGAGGTGATTCTCCCCCTCTACTCTGGTTTCATGATACCCCACCTGGAGTATTGCTCTGGAGTGCCCAGCACAAGAAAGACATGGAAGGATTATCTAGAGGAAAGCCACAAAGATGATCATAGGACTGGTGTACCTCTCCTATGAAGATAGACCGAGACCTGGGGTTGCTCAGCTTGAAGAAAAGAAGGCTCCAGGGAGACCTTACAGCAGCCTTCCAGTACCCAAAGGGGCCTAGAGGAAATCTGGAGAGGGACCCTTTTTCAGAGAGTGTAGGGGTAGAACAAAGAGTAATAGTTTTAAACTTTAATAATAATAATAATAATAATAATAATAATAATAATAATAATAATAAAAGTTGGAATTAGACTAGCTATCAGGAAGAAATTCTTTATCAGAGGTAGGTGAGGCACTGGACCAGGTTGCCCAGAGAAGCTGTGGATGCCCCATCCATCCCTGGAAGTGTTTAAGGCCAGGTTGAATGGGCCTTTGAGCAACCTGGTCTAGTGGATGGCGTCCCTATCCATGGAAGGGAGACTGGAATTACATGATCTTTAAGGTCCCTTCCAACCCATTTAGACTCAAGTGAAACTTGCATTGATCTTAAACTTTGCAAATATGGAATCTGATTCAGCTCTCACAGCAGAGTGAGGTGGGATATATTCTTTAAAGTCAAGGGATTTGTGTGATTGAAATCTAACATAAAGGAGAAAAGAATCTGTAATGTAGAGTCTAAAATGAAATGTTTCATAAATTTATGAGAATGGGCTCCAAGATGTATTCTTTTGACTATACTGAATACATAAAACAATAAACACATATACATATTGCTACATCATTCATCCAAATGTCAGCATCCTTACAATGTTGTAGAAAAGCTTGGGGTTTTGTGGGACCTTTGCAGGTTTACTTCCTGCTCTTCCTAGAAAGGCTCCCCCAAACATGACCTCTGAAAACATACATTTGCATAGACGGTACAAAGCTCATGCACTCATCAGCTTATCCTCACTAAGCATCCTTCAGCTTCTCAAGATTCCTACACAGAAGAAGTTTGAGCAAATATAATGCTTACAGAGCAATTATTCACATTTCATTTCAGACCAAAAAGACAGTGTTGTGGGAGCAGAAGTTAGGAGGCACTCATATCTGGTCAAAGTGAGAAAGTTACGTGCACGGAGCACACAGGGAGAAGCATTGTTCTGGGACTCCTGGCTCAGAGTTTGTTCACGGGTTAAGGGCTCAGACTGCAAGACAAGATCAGGCTGTAAGTTAGCATTTTTAAGTAGCAAGTGCCAAAGAAATCTGCTTTTTTAAAGGGATAGCATTATTTTTTTCACCTTTTTGTTGTCGTTGTTGAAAACAGACATCTATAAACCTCATTTGTGGGCAAACTATGCCCAGTTATACAGATCATATCTATCTCAAAATTAGTCAAACATAGACTCATCGGCTTTGTCCATATGCTATAAAATAGTTTCAGATCTCAGAGGCAGGTCAACAGTCAGAGTCAGTAAGTTCATGGGTAGAAGGCCAGAGTTTCCTTCCCCAGGCACAGAAGGATTCGATAGTGGGGTTTAGCAGTCCTTACCTGAATCACTACTAAACCAGTCTGCCAAGATACTTTTCAGGAAAGTTTCTCAGTATGCAGTATACATCACAGAACTTGTCTGGTTTTTACTTTTTTTTTTGGTTATGGTTTTTACTTCTTTTTTTTTTTTCTGTGATTTTTTTTTTTTTTTAAAAACATGAACAGAAACATTCACTCTCATGTCCTGTACATGTACAAGTTTTCAAGTGTCATGGATGTATTTTTTCTACACAGTTTATATATATCCACAAGCAGTCATCTTGTAAGTGCTTAGCATCCGTTGTTCCACTCTTTTAGACAAGTATAGTGTGGATACCTCTCCTGTACTAACAGATAGTACATGTGCAGATCATGTCTTCACTTCTTTTGTCTGCCTCCCATAAGAGCAGTTACACATGGCCCCACTGGAAAAGATTCATTGCGTTCCTGACAATGCCAGAAGAGCAAGTTTGCAAGGCTATCCATGAGTTTTGTTTACACATAGGGAGGCACTCTCTTTACACAAACAGCAGAACTGTGAAGGATAATCAGCTCTGCCATATTAAGAGATTCTGAACTTGAAGGCCAAACTTATTTTTCTAGCTTGATATCTCAGTGCATTTTTTTTACAATGGAGCTTCTCCTGTAGAGTAACAACTCCTATTACCATGGGAACTCAACAGCTTTTGAAAACCTTGTGCTAGATCGGCTACAACAGGGAAGCTATTGACTGCAAAAGCAGCTCTGTTTCAGAGCAAAGAATATGAATAAAAGGTAGCAGAGATTTTTTTTTTATTTATTTATTTTCATTCTTTGCACCACTCTTTTAAATTTTACTTGTTTCTGCAAGTAACAAAACAGTAGTTTCAGGAATTCCTGAATGACAACTAGAGTATGAGCAGCAGGAAGACAAGTGATTATTTATGAACCCTGGGTTTATACCTGTCATTAGTGGAGTCCCTGGGTGATGATGTGAATGTTTTATAATATCCACAAAATGAGTGAGCCATTTATTATTATTATTTGTACATATAATCAAACCAATAGTGAATACAACCAGGTAAGACTTAAATAATAGGTCCTGCCTATTAAATAAGGAACAATGAGAATATCCAATATACTTGTTAGAAGATGCTGTTTAGACAACTACGGTATTTGCTCCCTGGTAGAGCAAGTCTAAGGGAAGGAAGTTTAAGGGAAAAGCAAGTTTAAGGGAAAATAAATAAATAAATAGATAAATAAGGTTTGGAAATTGCTGTCTTCTGTTTTCTCTATAAGTGTGTCTATATAATAGACACAAGATAATATATATAATATATAATCACAGAATCACAGAATTTTCTAGGTTGGAAGAGACCTCAAGGTCATCGAGTCCAACCTCTGACCTAACGCTAACAGTCCCCACTAAACCATTTCCCTAAGCTCTACATCTAAACGTCTTTTAAAGACCTCCAGGGATGGTGACTCCACCACTTCCCTGGGCAGCCTGTTCCAGTGCCTCACAACCCTTTCAGTGAAGAAGTTCTTCCTAACATCTAACCTAAAACTCCCCTGGCTCATAATTTAACAGATCTCTGGCACTGCAAGTGCAATTCTTTACTTGCTTTTCCAGTACCACATCAACAATATAGTTCATCAAAGTATATGAGTAAACAAAGGAGCTCTTACAACATCATTGGTAGGTTATATGACAGAAATCATCTTTATTGATTGGAAAGACCTGTCTAAAAGAGAAAGCTAGAAAAGGGTGACATTTTGAAGATAGGTTTTAACCAAGCAAACATCTCTGAAAAAACACCAGACCCTGACTCTGACACTCATAATAAATTCTTATTCCTATATAACATCCTAGCCACTTCTGACAAGAATTTAACAGAATAGTATAAAAATATAAAGCCTGGTGTACTAGGTGAGACCACAGGAAAAGAATATATCCCATCTCCCATGAAGACAAGAAAGATGCCTAAGTACAATAGAATGGCAATTGCACATTGGTAATTCCCGCAAATACTATTCTAGCTTTGAACAGTTTGCTATGTAAGATCCTTCTGAGACAGAGATAGTATCCCTGTACTTAGCAAACTTAATGGATTTATTTTTCATTTTAATTCTATTTTTCATTATTTTTAGGTCACTCATCTATTTACTTATTGAATTCTTGTAAATATTTTATCACTAATAACATCCTCAGGTTCCTTGGATTAAATACGTGTTGTGAAAACAATGTGGACATTTGCATTTATTTTTATATATATATTTTTAAGTGGTCCCAAGCCATTTTAAACCAACTGCCCCCAGATCTAGTATTAGAAGAAAAATCAAACACCCAAAACTTATTCACCTACCTCAGGGTTTCATAGATGTTTGTTATATCCTCCTTCAGAGCTCCTTTTCTCTTTACTGAAGATTCCTACTAAATAAAGATGCTCCATTTGAAGAGCCACTTAATGACTTTGATCAGCCTTGTCCTTTTCTCAACTTTTTTCCAAATTATAATTTCTTTATTTTTTAATTTTAAATAAAGAGGGGTGACAGAATCAGATTGTTCAGTGTTCTAGATGTAGGGCAGTACAGTATTTACAAAATGGTGTAATAATGTTTTGTGTTTTACCTTGTGCTCTCTCTGATAAGTCCCAACATTTGATAAGGACTCATTGCACTACTGAGCACTAAGCAGACATTTCATGGAACTATGTCTTAGGTCCAAAACTTCCTGGAGTGGTAGTGATTAGCTCAAAGCTGACTATTTACCATTGTATTTACCATTGACTATTTACCAGTGTATTTACCATTAGGAATTTACATACCCATAAAACTTCCCTGAGAACTGAGCAAGGGTGATAAAGTTACCACAAACCATTCTTTCTACATTACTTAGATTTTCCTGGTGGTTTCTAGAGTATACCAACATTTATTTCATTCTTTCATATCATAAGTTTATCTTCAGAAATCTGCTCCATTTATCCCTAATGCATTTTGGAACTGTCTTTTGATTGTAGGGGTGGGAGAGCTGTGTAGCTCATTATCACGGTTTTGACTGGAATAGAGTTAATTTTCTCTGTAGAGGCTCACACAGTGCTGTGGTTTGGATTTTTGATGAACATGAAGGTGATAAGACCTGGTATGCCTCAACCAGGTGAGAGGGCCAAACTAAAATGCCAAGGAATACTTGAAAACGCCTCTTAGTTCCTTCCCTCAGCTCGTCTGAACTAGGATCTTGATAATTTTTCTTTTGAAGGGAGTCTGTCTCGTGTCATCAGAACAAAGCAACATGCAAGGGTGTGGTAGGGACTTCCAAGAAGAGACCAGAAAGACAGACTTTTCAGGACCAGGAGGCTGGAGATGAAATTTAGAACTGAAAGATCCTTTCTAAAAACACCAACCCGAAGATGCAAGATGCACATTATCTATCAACCCACATTATCAGGAACATCCTAATCCCATTAGCTGTTGTCCATCATTTACCCTTTCATTCTTTACTTTCAGTGTCTGTAAACAAACAAGAGACACTTCGAGCTCATCTCAAGACAATGCAACAGAAGTCCAGAACCATCCAGAAGCCAAAAGTGCAACACTTCACTATTCCCAAGTATCAAAGCTAGGCTGGAGAATTGATCTATGAGCATTTTTCCAATTATGTCCATGTAGAGTCAGAAAGGTACTAAGCAACCCGAGACTGTGTTAATAATGCTACCCTGTCAAAGCTGTCATTGAAAAAGTAGGCAAAAAGGGTCCAGCTGGTCCAATCTTCCACATGCAGTGATGTTTATGGCATGGACAGAGACATTTTTAATGTCAGCCAAGTGCCAAGTTCGCTTCTTGAACAGCTTCCTGAAAGACAATTTCTCAGACAAAACTTCTGACTTTGGGAAGCCAAGCTTACAACAAGAACACTAGATTGAACACCTAATTCTTCAAGGACAGTCAACTTTGCAACATCTGGGAGACACAGAGGCTTCACAATCTTGTATATCACAGGGATAGTTCTGGAGCCTAAGAATCCCTGATGTGAATTACATTTTATATGTTTTTGTTTGTTTGTTTTATTTTTGTTAGTTTGCTTTTGTTCTATTTTGTTTTTAACATTCTTTCACTGCTGATGGCGTTTCTGCCAGCACATATGCAGTCAGGTCAGCATCTGTTTATACTGGGAGAGGAGGACCGTATTTCTGGGTAGTCACCTCAAAACACCCTGTAGCATAGATTAAAGTGTGAATGTGGGGTACAGGTGAACATGCATCAGAAATATTGGCTGAGCCACCAGATAAGTGATTACCTACCTGCAATGACTAAGCAAATTTAAATTGTTTGGCAATATTAGTCATGGTGACCAGTGCTGGAGCAGGAACATCAGTGGTGTAAGTACTTAGTATGTGAGTATAAGTTTGGAGGAGGAGGGCAGCAATGTAGAAGGACTGTTTCTTCCAGCAGCTTTTTGATGTGTAGCTGCAGTCCACATCTGCTTCAGCCAGCTGCATACAACTTTCCAAGCAAGAGCGTCCTAAGACTTCATGGTACTTCTACTTTGCTGCTGTTGAGGCATCCAAGTGATGTCCAAGATCTAGAGAAGTGCAGTGAAAAGCATAATCTGAGTTTAATCCAACCTAAATCTCTATTTCCATGTGCCAGGAGATCTCATCTTTAAAATAGGTACTAAAATACTTAAAATATTCTGATCATGTCTCTGCTCCATAAAAACAAACAAACAAGCAAACAAAGCATTCCCCACATGCATTTAAACAAGATGAGCTTTTTAGGTCGTGGGTAAAACCATGGCCTTCTGGAAGTCAACGGTTGTCTTAAAAGGCATTCCAAGGTTTCATCTCTGTAGTGTTCTGTCAAGTGGAAACAAACTCACTGACATTCAGACTTTAAAAAAAGAGTTGGGGAAGTAGTAGCAGCCTACTGAAAGGAGAATAGTCTTCTCCATTGCCAAAAGGAAGGTTTTTAACCATTTTTGCACTAGTCCAGACAGATCTTCATGATTCTTAATCTGATTTAGTCTTATAGAAACTTCTACAATCATATCTTACATCAGACATTACAAAACTGTACACCATGAAACAGAAGTACTCAGCATGAAACATCCCATGGTTTATGGAGAGGTGGTTCACCACCTACTGCTTCTTCTGCTTTAGAGCTGGTGAGGTGGATTTGAAGAAGCTGAGAAATAATGGGATGTTTTTCTTAATATAAGAAAATTGTGAAAGGAATCTGAAAATTCTGCAAAGGAGTAGTCTGTAAGACTAAGTCTTGAGCAGCTAAACTGATTTATAAAATAGTCTGAGAATACTTATAGAAAAAAAAAAAAAAAAAGATTTTAAAAATACAACACCTGTAAATGTCTTATTTCATCGCAGTAACGTCAAGGAGTCCTTTATTTGACTTCATTACCACAGTCAAGCTTTAAGAAAAAATAAAACTTTACCCCATGCTACAATGTAGATATCATATTTTTTAAAAAAATTTAATTCATACATTAAAAAGCATTTTAGCTGTCTATTTGTCCTTTTCAATAAACAAACAGAGCCTATTTTTTAGACAAAAAAAAAGGTTTATATAACTTATAAAAGTTATTTCTGTGTAATAATACATAGTTTGAAAATACATTATTTTGCCATATTCCTTAATAGTATATAACCGTAAAATAAATAAATAAATAAATGACTATCTTCAGATCTCCTCTTTTTTTAGCTTTTTTTTAAAAAAAAAAAAAAAAAACTTTTTTTTTTAGTCACGATACAAAATGGTTTCTTTAGGGATGTAGGATTTTTTTCTTCTATAAAATGTTTAGCATTAAATGGCACTTAATTTAGTATTACATATTCAACAAACATTTATTGTTGTTGTGAAAACTGCAATTCTTAATATATTTTCTTTAATTATATCAACACATATTATGTGGGTGTGCAGTTATTTGGTTCATTTTTAAACATGGGTATCTGTATTGCAATACTTCTTTGTGCATAGACTGTTCATGCTATTTCTTCCACTCAAGTTTGCTCATTAATCATGGTGACAGCTGATACTTTTCTCACTGACATGAAATATTCAATTTAAAAAAAAAAATGTTATACAGCTTAATGTTGTCATTTATGATATGTGCAAAATAGAAAGAAACTTCATTGAAAAACTAATATGACAAATATTGATACCAATGGTAAACATTTTTCCTCTCACAACAAGTGAAGACCTCTGAAAAGTACTAAGGTGTTGAATGAAAAGACTACAGACTTTTTTAAATGTCTCATGGTACTCAGTTTAAGTGATTCTACTCATATATAATCTCCAAATCCTTTAAATGACAGTAGATATATCTTAAAGAGTATGAAGTACAAGTTCAGTTCTGAACAAGATAATATATTCACATAGAAAATGAAGAATAAATTTAATCAAATATGCTATGCCTTACAAAAAAAAAAAAATAATAATAATTTAGAGTCAAAGGATCAGTTGACATCTAATGAAAGGGGCGAGGCTGTAAACTGTGATCTAGTAAAGACATGCTATCCTTGTGGAACAGGATTGAAAATCATCTCTGAAGGCAGAGAAAGTTCAGAGCTCCCCAGCTGTACAGCAGGAAACAATCGTACAGGATAAACTCTCAGATTAACCCAGTTTAGATTTCACTTTGACAGGATCCTTCATATTAAATGTATTATGCAATAGTGTTACATGAGAGGAATGATAAAACATTTGGAGGATTTGGAGATAGTGACCTCCTCCAGGGATCTGAAGTGGATAAGAAAAAAAAAATATTTATGAAAAAAACAGTTCAGTGAGTTTAAAACAGCAAAAGTAAACTGTCAAAGGAAGCCTTATGGTCAAACTGGAAAAAATCCTAGCTCCTGCATGGAAAGGGAAGAAAGCAAAAATAGTGTCTTTTCTATTTCAGTCAAACTCTTTCCACACGTATATTTGACCACTTCAGAATTCAGAAAGAATTCTGCTTTCCCAGACTTTTTCTGTTCTAGTAAGAGTAGTTAGAATAGTAAAAATAGGTTTCTTTGGACACCATAACTTAATTCAAAATGTCATCAGCTTTCCAGTTTGTATTTATTTTACAGATATCTTGATGTGTTTCTCTATGAAAACTATTAGGGATGCCTGGGAAATTTAGTATCACTTTGTTTTATACTCCTTTGTCTCTCTCTGTCACTAAGAAATTTGTCCTGTTGGATAAAAGATTACTTTAATGCACTATGACCAAGCATGTGCATTGTTAAAGGACTAAAGAATACCACGATAACATAGAGAGCCTCAGAAAAATGACAAGGTGAGCTTTAGTGACACACTGGCTTAATCATTATTAATTTCTTTTATTTAAGACTAAAGCAACTTACTTGCCTTTTGTGGATAACATTTCTTTTATTTTTTTCCTTTTTTTTTTTTTTTTTTGCAAAGAAGATTTATACATGTACAGTGATTTTCAATAAAAGGCTCAGGAGAGACACAGGTTTCATGTATGCAAAAAAAACATGTTATTTAAGTTGCTGAAAGACTTGGAGCAGTATTTCGTCCTTGACTATATAGGTCGCCACTGTTTACTTTAATGGGAGGTATATGCCATATTCCAGTGATCAACCTTGGCACTTGAAGAGAACTCCAGCTAGGAAACCAAATGCTTTTTTTCTTAGATACTGCAGTTATTATTGCTGGAAAGATGTAGACGACAGCAGACCATAGAATTAGAAGCTCCTTCAATTTTGCTTATTTTAGAAGTGTATCTGTTCTATGGCAGGCTTGAAGAAGTCTTCTTAATTTTTCCTAGTATCAGTCATGTATCAAACTGTCACAGCACCAACTCTTGCACCAAAACCTATGCAAATATCCTGTCTTCTTTTTTCATTCAGGATGATATTGGCTTTCAGAACCCACCCTTACATTTCTGGGCAACATAGGTGCATCATATTGCTCAAATATGAAAAAAAAAAAAAAAAAAAAAAAAAAAAGAGGAAGAATTAGTTGTAAAGTTTATGAAAGTCTCTGAAGTGTAGTTCTGGCTTAATACTGTTTTGTGATTGGTTTTGGTATAGTGTTGTTTTGTTTTTGTTCTGGACATCAGGAAGAGGTTCTTCACCAAGAGGGTGGTTGCACACTGGAACAGGCTCCCCAGGGACGTAGTCACTGCACCAAGCCTGTCTGAATTTAAAAAGCGATTGGACTGTGCACTTAGTCACATGGTCTAAACTTTTGGGCAGACCTGTGTGGTGCCAGGAGTTGGACTTGATGATCCTTATGGGTTCCAACTTGGAATATCCTATGATTCTATGATTTGTTTGGGGGGCGTTGTCTGGTTGTTTTGTTTTTAGTGAAATTCCAAGATATTTTTCTATTACTCTAGCCTGGTTATTTTGCCATACAGGTTCTGGTTGCATCCATCTCTTTATTTCATACTGGTTTAAAATGCCTAAAACCAAAGATTCTTGTTTGTTTGTTTATATCAAATTCCACAGTCCACCAAGTTAATATATTCATTTGTAATAGGTCACAGAATATGAATAGTTACGTAGGAGAGTAGGTACTAGCAATTCATTTTTGAAGGAGAAAGCTTGAATTCCCTGGAGATGATATAGCACGTATTTTGCAAGTGAAGGCATACTATCACTTAAATCCTCAAATACTTTCATCCATTATTTTCAAAAGTAGAACATGCATTAGCCCATATTAATTCAACCTCGCTGTGACCCACAGCGACATATCACTGTCCTTAATCTTTATAAATGGCTTTTGCACTCTTCACCATCAAAAAACTTTCCTTTTGCTGATCAATACAAAGTGTATTTGAAAAGAGCATTATCTGCCTTTGAAAAGGCCTTCTGGACAATCAATGGTCTTCAGAAGCAGATGCTGATCAAGCAAGCATAGGCAACATTGTAGAAAGCTAGTAAATATTGATCTCAATTCAGAAAAGGAAATTGCCTTGTAGTTGCAGTGTCTGACTTCATTTAGGCTATAAGTTTACTAAACATCTGATTGGCTGGTGTGGTAAACAAGATGGTGCATCATCACTGATTAATGAGCTTGTATGAATAACATGCCTTAAAATTTTAATTTGGTCACAACATGGAACTTAAACTAGAGTTAACCCAAACTCAAAGAATTTTAATTTAACTTGTCAAAAAACACAAGTAATACTCATTGTCCTCATTGTCCACATGATTTCACAGTAGACTAAGGCAAATGAAAACAAATGCCCTGGCACTGTCTTTTCTTATGAATTTGGACTCCCTAATAAAAAGGAAATTAAAAAAAAAAAAAAAAAAAGTTTAATCATTAATATACACCAGGCAACATCCTGAACTCAATTGGTTTAACAAAGTTACACACACTTTTTTTTTTTTCCAAGATTTTATTGGTAGAACCTGTTATTTCTGATAGCAGAAACACAGAAACAGCATTTTACAGTAGGCTTAGATCCAGCCAGTACAACTCAACTAGTATGGATAGAAGGAAAGATGCAAAGAAACCTCATCAGATAATCCAAACTTCCATGTAATGCATTATAATAAAACATGAATTATTCTAGATTTATGACAGAAATCTTGTTTAGTACTTCCAAATTATGAGTCACATAATTAGTTGTCAGAAAACTGCACTGACCATCATTCTGTTAAAGATATTTTAGTTTACAGTACCATATAAATCACCAAATGTCTATGGTCTGTGTCACTGAAGTCAATAGGACTAAATTGATATTCACCAACCCGTCTGATCATTCCTTCAGATTGCTGTAGGTAAGGTTGTTCCTCACAAATGTAGGGCAAAAATATACTAATTTTAGGTCAAAGATTCAGAACTATCTACACTGATAGAATTGCCTCAATCAGTCCCTTCCCTCTCCCCCCACATCCACCCCCTACTCCTCACCCCGTTCCATTAGTCTACTCACTCTAGAATAAAAACAAATCCTAAAATCTCAGCAGTCCCAGAATGGACCATTTACCTTTGAGCCAGCAAGATGCTAGGCAAAGTGTAACAGGAGAATACCAGAACACAATAAGCATTTTATTCCAAAGAGCCATTCTTCGTCATGGTTCCTTATGAGAAGAGTGGGATTGGACTGATACAGTCAGTCTGAACAAGATAAACACACTTAGAATTTTACTCAGCAGAAAAGGGATAAGAAAGTTTACAGCCATTCCTTTAGCCCACTCAAAGGCTAGGGAAATGTACCGGCCAGCAGCTCTGTGCAAATCATCTTTATCAAAACAGAACAACTGGACTTTTCACAAAACATGTGTTTTCTATTTAACAGGAAAAGACTACCTCCTGTGTCAGAGAAAATTTTAAAAATATCTTACTGATTTGTTGTTACAGATTTACAGACTTGTAAATAATTGCAAAAGACCTTCATTTGGACTCCCAAACTAACAAGGATATACCTTACTACATGGATAAAATTAACTTTAAGATTTAAAATATTTTTACAACATGAGAAAGTTTTGAGTAAAATTCAATGCATTAAGAAGGACTTTGACCTCACATTTTAGACCTGAGCTGAAAAATACTAATAATTAAAAAATAAATAAAAATACAAATACACAAAACCAAGTTCTGAAACATTTTAAAGCCAAATTTTCTAGACTTAGGCTCTAATTTTGCAGACACAAATACAGTCATTGGGCATAAAATGCTCATGTACCATAAAGTTCTTACAGTGTGGTATTTGGGCTATATCAAGAGGTGAATCAGGGAGCTGCTGTGTGGTTTTACAGCCACTATCTACTTTGAAGGGTGGGAAGAGTAGCTTGGGCTGTCTGGATTGTAGCTGAACAATGGATCTGAAATAGGGCTGTTTCTAGAATCTATATGGAGAATAAAATATGACAGAACAATATTTCTTGCTGTCAGTTTGTGGACAGTTGAAGAGTGCTGGATTTAGGTTGACAAGCCGTATGTGATAAATGGTGAATAGTTTTGTGTGACTGTATTTCGCAGCAAGAGGTGAAGACTTTGTCTTATTTTGGAAATGCAGTGTAGTGTGATGACTGTTTGCAGAATGGTGGTCTGATGCCAACCACTATGGGAAGACTTGCTTGTGAAACTTCACATACGTGACACCATCACAATATTGACAATCACTTCCTGGCATTATTAGCATTGTTCTGAAATAATACTCTGAATCCCCATCAGAATGTACAGCACACTGTTGACTGTTCTTGTATTGACCAAATACATAATGAAACAGGGTTCCTTACCAAGGGGGAATGGCTCTTGCTTTATCTCTACTGCTGACTCAGTATTAAAAATACATTAGCAGAGTAAGTTCCATGTAACTACACTTCCTAACTATACGCTAACACACATGGCTTAATGTATGTCTTCTTCGGTGCTGTTACTCATGATTTACACAAAACATGTGGAGGCCCAACAGAGGGCTCTTAAGTTATTTTAGAATACTAATCAGTTCCTACACAGAACAGCTTTTATGCTGTTTTAAAGTAGGTTACAAAAGCAGAAGCAAGCAAGCAAGGTGCATGTACAAGCCTCAGTCAGGGTAACATCCCTTGGTCCCTGTTATCAACACCTAGCAAAGGCAATTCTAAGGGAATTACATGGTTGCTAATCATCAACTCCATGACTACGTGAATCCTTAAAATAATAACCATTACTCAAAAACAGAATAACTCCTGTTGCGTATCATCTTTTTTTTTTTTTTTTTTTTTTTTTTTAACTTCCCTCCCCCCTCCCAGGAGATGCCATCTTTCAAATTAAGGAGCATTTCAGAGAACCTTCTGCTACACAGGTCAGTGGGCATCTCCACCACACCCTAGGCCCTGCCTGTGCTGGTATGGAGGCATAGGGCCGGGATGGTAACTCCTTGGTGCTCTGAAAGTCAAAAGAATGAGTAACATCACTGGAAACGACTCTATAGGAACAGCTAAGAAGAATACCATATGAAATTCATGTAATGACATGGCATTTAAATGAGGAAAAAAAAGAAAAAAAAAGGAGTGACATGATAGCGTAATGAAAACCTCCCGGACAAAAACAGTTGTTTACAATGAAAGTTCATTATTGTTTTATACAATGTAATATGCTGATTTTAAGGACATCACCATATCTACGAGCTCCTAATTAGCAGTACTGTTTCTTTGGTCCTGAACATGATAAAAAGTGAAGCTCAGCACAGTAATTTTTTGCTTTAACCTGAGCAATGAGAGCCTGATCTGCTGATATACCCAACAAAGTCCTCTTGGCTTTTGCAGCTTGGTGAATATAGCCAAATCTGCATTCAGCATGTTCTCCACATTTCCATCATTGTGCAGAATGAAGCCATGAAGAGCCCTGGGGACATGTGTTTAGCTGCCATTCTGCAGCACTTGTAGCATTTTAACTTGAAGCCTCTGGGAAAAAGCCACATACATATTACTATGGCTTCAGAGTTTAAATTGTTAGTTGATGTGTCCTGTTTATCAAATTCATTTTGTGCTTGAAAAATAGACCTGGCCCTGCAAGCAGTGAGCAGTTTGGGCTATTTGTTTGTTTGTTTTAAATAAAAGCCTAAAGAAATGGTGTTCACAAATAACTAATCAAGTATTTGTCCCTCGTCTGCCTCTGAGTTATTTTATACTTAAATTGACTCATTGCTGACATTGTAAGTTTTGCAAGGTGCTGTTCTCACCTATCTGACCTTCTTTATGAAACATGCTTATATGAGTAAAAAGGAGATAGGCTGTCCCATTTTTCATTCAGTGGGGTTAGTTTTTGGTGTGGTTAGTCAGTGTAAAAAAATAAAAGAGAAAACCTAAAAACCAATCTCATGTAAATCTATGATGATACATAATCAAACAGGAGCAGCATTTTGAAAGCAGTAAGTCATTTAATTTCTCTTCAGCTGTTAACAAGAAAATATATTTTTATACATACATCTGATATATTTTTTCTTTGATATATTTTTGCAGGTAAGAGTATTTCTGTAGGTTAGGACATGCGTGTTGTTGATTTCCATTAGTATATAGTAATCTGCCATCCATTTATTGCATGAGTTGTAAATGAAACAATATCTGAGCTGCAGTGCAAAGACAGTCAATATTATTTTTTAAGCCCAAAGAAAGGCCTTTATAAGTGAAAGGATTAACTTTTTCAGTTTGTTTGGAATACCTCTTAAAAAAAAAAAAAAAAAGTTTATTGTTTTGAATGAGCTTATGTTGGCCAGCTAGTCTATTATCCAGGGAACAAATGTTTCCTTGTGAGCATGAGAAAACTTGCAACTCTTATTACGGTATTTCAAATAATGGGAAGTAATGGTAAAATTGCTGCAATAAACTCAAACAAAATTGTAATAGGCAAGTCTGCTACACAATGTGCATTCCCCACATTGTTCCTTTACTGGTGCCAAAAGCATGTCACTCAGGTAATTTGTTTTAGACCTTTAACAAGACTTAGAAGCAATTATTATGAAACACTGACACAACAGATCTCACCAACAATTGAAGTTTGACAGCTTGTGAGAAAAGTCTTATGTTTATGTCTTCGGAGGGGTGATCCCTGTATGACCTCCTTTTTCACTGCTGTGAATGATAAACTATCATTCTGCAGTGTTAGCTCACTATAGCTGAAGGCCCAAATGTACTGTATTTGTAAAGGAAATTTTCATCTGGTTCTCCGAATCAAATAAAGCTGGAAACTCCTGTGGTTCTTTTGACTGATCTGGTTTTAGCTTTATGGTATGCTCCAACTGCTAGAGAGCTAAATGCCTAACAGATCTCCACATTGTCTACTTTGTAAAGGTCTGTAGAAAAAACAGATACATATGCAGAATTACTTTCTGATTGAAAATAGCTTCATATTTGCTTGCAAAATGAAATAACCTGCATGTGTGTGTGTGTGTGGGGGGGGGGGGGGGGGGGGGGGGGGGGAGAAGGATTGAGAGAGAGAGAGAGAAAGGGAGATTGTTAGTATCTATTGCAATACATTCACTTACCTTGTTTCAGAGTAGAGCTTGGAGGAATAATTTATTGCTTTACAATCCTTCCAGCATCTGCAAGCACCCAAATCATCTACTTGTAATCCACATTTCAGAGACAAGTGGAAGATGATGTAGTAGGCAGGACTGCACACTCACCCTGCAAGAATTCCTTCAAACCATCTAGAGTTGATCAGAAATGCCATGGAGCACCAAAGAAAAAAAGAACCTTCAGGCAGTGAGTTTAAAGCTCCTTTTTCTTGAACATGGAAGCCATACAGAAGCTGTATCCATTTCCTGCTGTATGACTTTGCTCCATGCTATACCTCACCCTGTGCCCAATTAGAACTTCAGGAGAAATACTCTTCCATCTACTACAAAGTCACACATTGGCCAAACTGCAATTCTTCCTAAAAGAAGATCACTTGATATTGTTAAGCATATGCAAAATGGAAGAGTGTACTTTTTTTGCTTAATGATTCTAATAAATAAATAGATAGATAAACAAACAGTAAGACATGGTAAGGGTTACAAAGTGGCCCACAAGGCATCAGATTAAAATACCTTTCTTTTCATTTGTGTACTCTGACTCTTCATATGCATGGCTTGCATAATATCAGAAAAACCCTAGTCCTCAAAACTATTTTTGTTTCAATTAGTATATTATGCAGTTGATAATCTACCATGGGTGTTATTTCACTTGTACTTTCACAACAATATCAATATAATCCATGTTAAGTGGTTTTAATGACTTCTAATCTCAAACAAAAGGACTTTGGTTTGCCTCCAGAGTTTTCTCTATATTACTGAAAGGAGAACATGGTGGGAAATTCTTTCTTCCTTTTTATTTCCAGAAAGGTGAAGGAAATGGCAACACTTTGGTGACCTCAAAAAAATGAGGTCATCATTAAACATAGATGAAATGTTTTTGAATCTTAGATGCCCCAAGTACTTGGGTTTCTCATACCTTCATACTCTTGTAGAAAACAATCACAACTATCACAGGAAATCAAAACATAATCAAAGATACCCAATGTAAGGGATAGTTATAAAATGATAAAATCATTATAGACTTCAGAAAAAAAACAAACAAACAAACAAAACCAACATTTAAAGTCTACTACTTTTTCCTCTTGCCTAAGATTGCAAATTAGAAGATAGTTTAATTTCTATCTACAGAACAAGAGATCATTAAAAATAAATAAATAAAATGCATAAATAAATAATAATGATGAATACTTTAGTTCAAAACATTTGCTGCACTAGTTGCAGAAGACAACCTAAACTTCAATACATATACATGTAGTGTGAATAGTTTATCATATACTAATTATATAAAAGCTGCAGGTGGTAAATAAGTTTTAAAATTTCACCACCTCCATAAAATATGTTTAAGGAAGTAAAATTGCTATTGAGTTGACATACTACCTAACCAATACAGTGCACTTAGTCTGTCTCCGCAGGACCTGTGGGAGAGCCTGACCCACAGGATGGTCAACTACAACCTGGACTCTAGGAGCTGGAAGTGAAGGACTTCATGCACGTTCATGAAATGTGTTGGTATCCTCTGATCTTGCTCTTACACCTCAGTGTTCAGTCAAGGAGATGGCTTGAAATCAAAGTGTAATTCTGTGATACTCATCTCCTCGAACGAGTATGCTTAATGAAAAAGCTCTGGAAAACTAAACACATCCAACATCTATACACCCCACACTCCAACACAAATCTCACATTGACTTTTGGCCATCTCCTAATCAGAGAGGCCTGAGCTGTTAGAGTTATATTCTCTCCCCACTTTCATTTATAACTACAGATATGCAAAGCTTTGCTAATTTTAGCTGAGATTGAAGGAAAAGTTTCAGTGTAATGAAGGTCATCTAATAACCTGCAAAGTAATTGTGTATGCCTGTTGCATTGGTATGTTTCCCAGACACAGATGAAAAAGTATCTGAGATACAGCACATTGGTGTGAAATACTACAAAATACTTTTTACACAAACACACCCTGTGGTGCTTCAGTAACAGTCTGGCACTTTAGTGACACATTGAAACAAACAAACAAAAACAAAACAAAACAAAACAAAAAAAAGCCACCAACGACCAAACAAACAAACAAAAACTTGTGTCAGGAATTTGAATACACTGTCCTGTGATAATCTAAGACATTTAAAATGATGAAATTTGAGCAATGAATTACTTGTTGACTATGCAGCCTTCTGCTACCTTGGGCTCTTGACTGTCTTACTACTATAGCTTATCCTCTCAAAGATCTTTAACAGAGGTCCTTCTTTAGTCTCTGAATAAAGTTGCAATGCTTCAAATATAGCTGTTGGGATATCCCCAGTAATAACAGAGCACAGTTCCATTATTGTGTCACTGAATACGACTGAATGTAACAATTCTTCTAGAAACTAGGAAGATAAAGCTCTACAAGTACATACAGGCATGACCTCTACATTACTGCCTGTGCTCCATGATGAATCTATGACCAGTACCCTTCCATGTAGCTGCTTCCTCTCCCCTATTATTCTTTATTTTATTTACTGCCATTGAA
Source organism: Aythya ferina (assembly GCF_964211825.1). Taxonomy (NCBI): domain Eukaryota; kingdom Metazoa; phylum Chordata; class Aves; order Anseriformes; family Anatidae; genus Aythya; species Aythya ferina. The sequence goes on from NC_140297.1 coordinate 95,487,793, forward strand.
ACAGATTAGATGTCTCAAGGATATGAGTTATTTCATTCATTACTACAAAACAAATGTAGGTTTGTGTGAATCACCATCATTAACAGAAATGAGAGTGCTTCTAATTGCATATAATAACTCAACAAGTGTTGTTCTTCTGTAACAAATCTACAAACTGCTCACAGTGGAGCACCAGACAGCCCTGGAGAATTCACCATTTCCTATTCTATAATGGGGACTTTGCCAGAAAATTTGGTGAGTTTAATCCAGTCAGTGAGTTTAATCCAGTTGTTTTTACATACTTATTCATGTCTCTAGTAAGACTATCCAAAAATGGCACAACACATCAGATCTATTTGCATTCTTATCCCATGGACTGCAGTGTTTCAAAAAATAGCTGCCTTCTGCCTCCAGGTACCTCTCCAGAAGTAACATATCTAATAACATGTTAGCCATGTTGCACTATGGACAGATAAAGCACCTTTGTCCTACAGGTATATTAGAAGTCAGAGCTTTTATTACTAACTGCACTTCAAACTAAACAAATCAACTTAATAGTCAACAAGAACAGAGAAGGGTGAAAGAAAAATCCTAACTTTGAAGTAACAGAAATGGCTTGGCACAAAAAAACAACACAACTGAAAGTATACTCATGGTTTAGGCTTCTGTGTAATTTACAATTGCCTCCTTGATCCTCAGTACTTCATCACATCTGTAAAATTGATCATAGAGTAGTATCACACCTGAAATGCAATAAATAAATAAATAAATAAATGAATAATCCCTCCCTAAGGTTACAAGTCATAACTGCAGACTTTCAGCCTCAGGGTTAAGGCAAGAATTGTATTCTTCTTGTGCAGCACCTGAAACAGGTGCTGGACGTGGCAGAACTTCTGACATTTAGGAGTTAATATAGCTAGTGTGTGTGTGTATGCACTAATTATGGATCACAGCATGCACTAGGATGCTAAGAAAGTTCAAAGAGAATATTAGATCCCTGACTCCAGCAGATGCACAGCTCTGGGGTATAAGAAAAAAAAAATGTGTGAGCAAATCACACAAGCTTCCTGAGCAGCTAGAAACAAACCTGGAACCCTGCAGGCTATTGTTGGATTTGTAAAATTGACAATAGCCTCTGCAACTTGTAATTTAGTCTTGTTTTTCCTTACTATTAAGATTATTGTTTCAGCTTACTGAGCTCATGAAAATATAAAAAGTAGAGAATGGAGGGATTCTCTGCCAGTGCTTATGCTATAAAATATTAACTTGTTGACACCTTGCATTAAAAATGGATTAATTACTAGATAGACCATAATAGTTCTACCATCTTTATATAAGCATCATACACTATTCTAACTAAAATGCTTTGAAACTGCTCCTTCAAGTCTGTACAACTAACTTCAGTTTATACAATATTTAGAATACAGTTAACATTTTATATGTACAGCTTTTGTTGTTTGAAGACCACCAGATCAGGCCATAACTTTGGTTGTCTTACAGCTGTTTGCGCAGAGCAGCACAAGGTAGTGAAGTTTAGAAATACATAATAAAGAACTCTCTAATGCAAACCATAGATTTTGAGGCCAAAAACAATTACTATGTTCTATCACCCAGCTCATCTTAAAAGAACTTCACATGGTCAGTAACAGGGCAGAGGGCTTCACTTCACTTTTGCAGTGGCATAGAGCTCATTTGGAAGGCATCCATTATCAGTCAAGCAAAACTGACCCGCAAGCCTGTCTTTCATCTTGTTTTCACCGTATGCAGTGCAATACTTTGGAGTAGTATATATTCCAAAAAGGACATCCAGTTCTGAGCTGAAGACACCATGAGAAGGAAAAGACACAACTTTACCCCAGTAATCTGTTTCAAGAGCTTCTCAGGCCGACTGTAAAAATATGCGCTTGATTTCTCAGATGACTCTGTCTTGTCTTGGCCTCCAGACATTGGTTCTAATTATGCTGCTCTCTACTAGATTAAAGTGCCTTCAGTACCCCATACTCTCTCTCCTGACATTACTTTCACAGTGAGATCAAATCACCTCTGACATTCTTAATATGATAAACAGAATGATCTGTATGTTTCTTGCCTTCTCCTGGGCCTCAAATAATTGTTGCAGGTCTTTGCTGCAATTTTGGGTATCCTTTAAAATGTGTATATTAAAACTAAGTGCGTGAGTGCGTGTATATACATACATATTTGCTAATTACCTCCTTGTTCTCATTTCCAAGGAGCATAATCTGTTTTTTTTTTTTTTGTTTTTTTTTTTTTTTTTTCTCCTCAGCTTCACCATCCAAAGACTACACTTTCAGGATCAATTGATTCTCAAGATGCAATTCTCCATACTATAGCTACACACAGTGCTCCTTGGCGCTTAATTCTGTGGTGTTTCTTCTTATGAATGCATCTTTTTCTCTAATGCATCTGGACTTGACCATCTAGCCCCCAGCACTGTTAATATCTCTGTCAATCCCCCAAAATTTTGTCAACTACATTCTGTATATATCTCCAAATTAACTTCTTGAATATTATTAGACCTGAAATCTTTTATAGATACAGCCTACTCAACAACAATCCTTCACTGTCATTTTCTGAATTTTGAAATCTATTAAGTTATACCTATATAACACAAAGCTGGGAGGAGAACTGCCGAAACGTGACACATACATACAGTAAAGTGCAGTATCAAGCAGAAATCTGGTTATTGTACAGGTGTCTTGTTATGCTTCCTGGTCATTCCTTCTATGTAGAATAAATACTCTGTTGCTTAGCACAGATATGTTCTTAGTTTATCTATGTAGCACTTCATTGATGCTACCTCTCAAGCAGGTGTTGCTAGCAATTCTCACAGCACCACAAAATTATTAAGCTCAGACAGGATCTCTGAAGATCACCTAGTTCAATCCCCTACACAAGCCAGGGTCAAGTACAACAGGCTGTTCTGGATACAGACCAGTTGCATTTTGAATAACTCCAAGGACAGAGACTCTATAGCCACTCTGGGCAGCCTGTTTCGGTGAACAATCTTAAAACATCTTTTTCCTTATGTTTAAGTAGAATTTCCTGCATTTCATCTTATGCCTGTTGCCTCTCAGATTTTTATCAGAAACCACTTAGAAGAGTCTGGCTCCATGTTCTTTACTCCATTCTATCACACTGCCGTAAGATTTGCCCCGAGCCTTCCTTTCTCCTGCTTAAGTGATCCCAGCTCTCTCAACCTCTCCTTGTGCTGCCATTAAGGGGGAATTCAACAGGCTGGAAGGTTGGGCTGACAAGAACCTCATAAAGTTCAACAAGGGCAAGTGTAGGGTCCTGCACCTACAGAGGAATAACCTAAAGCACTAGTAGCACTAGTACAGGTGTGTGTGGGGGAGGGGGAGGGGAGAAGGAGGGGGAAAGGAGGGTGGACAAACTGAGAGAACCGAGCCTGTTTAGCCTAGAAAAGAGAAGACTGAGGAGAGACCTCATTAAAGCATATAAATATCTGAGGGAAGGGTGTCGAGAGGATGGAGCCAGTCTTTTCAGTTGTGCCCAGTGAAAGGAGAAGAGGCAACAGGCACAAACTGAAGCATAGGAGGTTCTGGCTGAATACGAGGGGGCAATTCTTTACTGTGAGGGTGCCAGAGCACTGGAACAAGTTGCCCAGAGAGGTGGAGTCTTCTTCTCTGGAAATATTCAAAATCTGCCTGAAGGCCATCTTGTGCCATGTGCACAAGGTGGTCCTGCTCGGACTAGATGATCTTTACAGGTTCCTTCCAAACTCAGCCATTCTGTGATTCTGAAAAGATACTGTCTCTTCAGCATCTTTGTGGCCTTTTACTGGCTTTGCCACAGCTTGTCCATGTCTCTCTTGTACTAAGCAACCCAGATCTAGGCACACAGCTCCAGAGGAAATCTCACCATGGATGTGCAGAAATGAAGAATCACCACCCTCAACCCACTGGTTAAACTCTTTCAAATGTATCCTGAGTTCCACTGGCCACTTTTGCTACAAGAGTGTTTTTCTGACTCATGTTTCATTTGGTGCTCACAACAATCCCCAGAGCCTTTTCTGTAAAGCTGCTTTCCAGTTAGTGAGGCCCCAGCCTCTATGGGTTGGGTGCCTGGAGTTTCTTAATTTCCGGTGACAGGACTTAATCCCCTTTACTCAGATTTAGAAAACTCTTGTTGGTCTAGTTCTATAACTTCTCTAGATCCCTCTTAATGTGAGTGTAGCCAACTGGTACATCAATCACTCCTCATATGCAAACCTGCTGAATACCCTCTGTCCCATCATCAAAGTCATTAATGAAGATGTTAAAACATACCAGCTCTACTACCAACCCATGAAGTACAGCAATAGAAACTGACCTTCAGCTGGACTTCATGCCCCGGCCAGAGCCCTTTAAGAACAGGTCAGACTGTTCTCCATCCACTTCATTGTCCTTTCATCTAGCAGTGACTCATTAGGTTGTCAATAAGAAATTCATATGAGAACAGTGTTGAAAGTATTACTGAAGCCAAGATGACAGTCATCACTCTCCCCTCACCCAAAACTGTGATCTCATCATAGAAGACTATCAGGCTGGCCAAGCATAGTTTCCCATTCTTAAACCCATCCTGACTACTTTCAACCACCTCTTGTCCTTCATATGTCCAAAAACATATTCCAAGATTCTTTGTTGCATCATATTGCACACAATCAGTGAGGTTGACTGGTCTGTAGTTCTCTGGATCCCCTTTCTTGCTTTTCTTGAAGATAGGGGCGACATTTGCATTCTTTCAGCCATCAGAAAACACTTCTAGCCACCACGACCTGTCAGAGATAATCAAAAGTGGCCTCACAATGACATCAGACAGCTCCCTTGGTATTTGTGGGTGCCTCAAAGGTTCAATTTATTTAAATGCTCCCTAATTTGATCCTCCTCTACCAAGGACAGAGTTTTATTTCTCCAGACTATCACAGTGAAGCAAAACAGTTTCTAGCATGACTGGACTAATCTTCCTTGAATTTGTTCACTCCTTTTTTTGAATTCTCTGGTTATAGAGTCAATACTGTATTTTTTGTGTATGGGGTTTAAATCTGAAGATTGCTTCTTCGTCAACCTTCTTCAAACTACTTACAATTTTAATACCTGTTACATTTTTGTTGTTGTTGTTATCTCTTTTCAAAGTTGAAGGGAATATTGAATCTTTACTCATACACCAGTTGTTCCGTTCCTTTCACCATTCTTGTTACTCTTCACTGTTACTAAGACCAAAAACATGTCAAAATTCAAAGGAAAACACATGTATGAACATGATGCACATCCTGGCTTGTATTATGTAATCAGAGTGAAAGAGAATTTCACATTTTTCAGCACGAATACAAGTTGCTCCCACTTTTTCCAATTGTTTATTCTGTCTTTTTTTTTTTTTTTGTCCTTATTTATTAATTTTGCAAAGAAATCAGTCCATTTGACTGTGTTCTCCCAAATCCTGGTACATGTGTACAGTTGCCGGGAGAAGAACATTGTTTTCTTTTTGCAAGTCCACCCCAAAGTGTAGCGTCTGGCTCTAATTCACTGTTCTCCCATGAAGGCCATGGGGAAGATTACGTTTCTTTCTTCCCTATTCCCTCTTCCCTAGCTAATGTGTGCTGCTGTCACACACTGCTGATAGCAGCAGAGCGAGATGGGTAAACCAGATCAAAGAGAAATGTCAGCTCCAATTTTTGTCCATAGCACTGTAAAGTAACAAGGAGCTAAACAGAGTCATGCCATTTTTCAGCATTTACATTTCATAGCTGGCACTTCTTCACCATGCATCTTGGTATTAAACAGCTTCATAATAAGTAAAAGCCAAATTCCTTACCCTCCATAACTGCATCAAGTTCAAGAGGTCTGAAAAGAGGTAGCACAAGGCTGAATTGGGCTCTGTGATTCAGAACTGACATCCTGGCAAAGAAGTCTGCAGCAGCACACATAGGAAGAATTTCCTTTCCACTACACATTGCTATTGCAATCCTTGATTCAGCCTTTGCGCAGATTTATTCTGTAGATCAAATAGGTATTTATTCTATGGAACAAATGCAGCATATGCAGTAGAGATTTTCAGGTTAGATAACTGAATATAATCAGAGAAGGGAGTTTTGCTTTCTTTAACAGACAAATCTGCATTCAGCAATAGAAAGGCTGTCTTAGTTGCAAAATACTTTGTTAAAAGCAGAATCTATCACCACTGCATTAAAAACATTAGTTGGTATTCACACAGTGGATAAGTTCAAAAGGAACAGTAAAGGAAAATGAAAACAACCTCAGCACCTACAGTATTTAACAGCACTGGAACTCAACCTATGGAATTTATTCTTCAGAGGCCTGTATAGAGCTTTTATCATGAGTCTGAGTGAGAAATCGTGTGACACGCTGGCTCAGTTCTGTTTCTTTTCAGCTATTCTGCAAACTTGTTGGATGATATCTTTTGCCATTTCCTTCCATTTACGTATGTAAAGTTTCTTTTTTTCTTCTTGTAAAAACATACAATCTATCTAATCAATTACTTTTTCCTAAGACACAGACTGCAGAGTGCCTTTGGATTTTCTTAACTGTTTTTCATGAATGCATTCATTCATATTTTTTAATAAAATTGTCACACACATTTCTGTATTTGTGACTTGTATGCCTCTTTGTGATTTTAAATGCCACTTCAGTTGCTAAAGGTCGAGTGCTATTGCTCTAAGGGGCATATTTTCAGTTTGGTGCACGAAGAGTTATGCACATCAATCTTTAATCAAGATGAAAAATCCTCCTAATGCTTTCTACTCACAAGCTCAGTGCATAGCAAAAGAAACTTAAAACAGTTGTGAGTTTCAAAAATTTATTTTGATGTTTTCATCTGGCAAATCATTAATAACTTCATGATTCATTCTGAATGATTCTATTCTTTTAAAACCAATGCCACTGTTAACATTTGTGGCTCCTAGAGAAAAGCTTGCGTTGCCTTCTCAAAAAACAGTTATCACAAGAGGCAACTACTTTTAATAAATAAGATTAGAATGTACTTTATGGCAGCTGCTGATGAAAACTACATATGAAAATATGCAGATGGGGAACAATTTCCAGGAAAATACAACAGCACATGAAATTCTGGAATGTAATAAAACACATGCATTTGAAAGCAGCATTTCTTCCATGCAAAAAGAATAAGGAGGAAAAAAGCACAAATCAATTTGAAAGGTATATATTCTCATGCAGAACTTCACATATAGCTGTCATAGATAGTGTGTACATGCAGAAACCCCAATTCATAATGCAGCAGAGTACTGTCGATGCAGACATACCAAAGTCCATTCTTTTTACTTGTTTGGCCTCATGCTCACATCTAAGAATGGATCCAATTTCTTAACTAGCTATGAATGGAACATTTTATGTAATGGATTCATAATCAAGAACAAAATTAACATTTGAAATTCTAGTGGTGTTGCTTATTAAAAAAAAAAATAAAAAAAAAATCAAAGAAATTGAGTATATAGTGATAGTTTTATTTAAATGACTAATTTGATATCTGTTCTTTACATGAATGATCACAGAAAATATATTTAAAATTTGCTTTGTAGTGTGTGAAAATATGACAGATTGAAATACGTTGTTTTTCAAGTACTCCTGAGAAGTTTCAGAAAGAGAAAGAAGAATGAGGGAAAAATTGTGTATAAGCACATGCCACTCTGAGGAAAGTAGGGGGAAAAAAATATTGGAACAATTCACCTGGCTTTTTGTCTGATCAGTTTTTTTATGATTCCATTTTTAGTAGGAAAATAATACAGCTAATAAAGCAAAAAAAATTGCCAGACCTTTTAAATCATCAGTGTAAAATCCTCCTGGTTTTGATCATGAAAACTGTTTTATTTTTTGCAATTAATTTCAACAGGCATTATGGTAAAAATGAAGAGAGTAGAAATTTGAAGAGATGATTCTACCATTATTGTCTACCTACAGAAAGCTAATTTCTATCAGGTTTCCTGAATTTGTAATTTTATTTGAGAATAAAGTTACTAAAAACTATGAGGAGAAATTGGCTTTTTTTTTCCCACACAGTTTTCACACACAGGCAGAGGGGAATGATACTCATTATAAAATTCACTTACTTCAGAGAATAAATTGCACTTTATATCATTGCAAAAGTTAAGGTTCACACAGTGCAAAAATCTTTTTTAGACTGGAAATATTTATGGAAGTTACTACATTATTTCCTCATAAGAGATGTTTTGTTAAACATGTTCAATAGAGGAAGTCTTGCTTACATGATTTTTGTTTTTTGTTAAAACATTCTTCCTATATACTTAATATATTATTGAATTGAAGTATTGAATTGATTTTCTCCCTGATGCTTTTGCACTTCTGTGGGAACAAAATGATTTTTTCAAGTGCCTCACACAGCTTCCGTTGGCTTTAGTTTCCTCTGAACATTGCCAACTCAGGCTGCACAGATTTGGATCCTTCTTTTGTACCTGTTATTTTGAGGCTTAACCCTAATTTCAGTGTTACAAAATTCAGAGCTATAAATAATCAGTTCATTCTTTAACTGCAGAGGAGCTCTGTTAATCCTTTAAAAGCAACCCCTTTACATGCCTGAATATGTTTTCAATACCTTATTTCCTGTTGTTGAGCTGTGATATCAAACACAGAAAACATGCAAGCAAGAACAAGTGGTAAATACCAGTTTGCTGTAATTCTCCCTCTCTCTCTCTGTTGGGAAATGCATGAGTCCCGACTGGATGTACATGTGCTTTCCCATGTGAGATTCTTCTCTCTAACAACAACCAATGCACGTTTGTCACTGTCACTGAACTGGCTAATCCAGGCAGTATAGAAGACTATGTATCACAAAACAATGGGACTAATTTGAGTGACAATCACTTAAACGGAGCAGTCTCTTAAGTGGCATGCTGAAACACCGAGTTCAAAAGTGAAGCATACTACTGCTTAAAAATAAGTGAATAGTGATAGTAATTCATACCACAAAGGAAATTATAATAATAATGGCACATCATTCATATGATTTCCCATACAAGGAAAAATAATACTAGCATACTAGCTGGAATTATAATTCTAGGGAAAACCCTCATCAACAGTTCTTTCACATTTTTTACTATATATATATATAAATATTTATTATTATTATTATTATTCCTATCGCTATACAGCTCACACCCTGCATTTCTCCCTTGACTACGTTTTCTTGGAGTAGAAACTAGTTTGGCATTCTCATCCAGGGTAAAGACCTGTGACCTGTGATCAACAGAAATGATTCTGCCGATTTGGCACGCTGTGTTCTTGGAGGGAGATTCACAGGATGAATACAAGCTTGCTCCCTTTTCTGAGATCTCACTTACAGCTTTGAGTTTAAAATTTCAGCTTACACTGTCAAAATGCATGCTGATTTGATCCCCTCTTACAGGACTGGATTCAGGACGAAGCTGGCCTCTGTTGCGGTGGTAAAGGCCTATTTCAACGTGGGGTCTGACCTGCGGAGACACTAAGCCCCGCAGGCTTCAGTGGAGCTCTTGCACCCCCTGCAGCCCAAAAACCAACAGCTCACTCGGAAGGAGGGAGAAAGAAAAAAATATTAACAAACAAACAAAAAAAACAACAATACAAAGGAGAAGAAAAAAGAAAAGAAAAGAATTCCGTCATCCAGATCAAGTATCATAACCTCATACTGTTGTTCTAAATTAACTGCCTGATAGAAGGACACTCCTCTGCACTCTCTGCACCAGCTGTTTCTCCCAGGAGAAGCTCTGTGCTGCAGCCGTGTCCCCCAGGCAACACTGCCCTGGGATCCCCAATGGCCCCATGGGATGGCTCAGGAGCACGTTGCTCCTCCTTGTGCCCCCACACATGGTGGAGACTCTCTATCCACAAGCACTTCTCTCTGAAGTGCTGGAGTTTGTCAAGAAGTCTGTGCTGACAAAAGCTGGGCAATATGTATGCAGATCTATTAAATATTTTATATATATATATATATATATATATATATATATATATATATATATATATATATATATATTTTATATATATATGCACATATATGCAACAACCTTTTTGAAGCCAGTATTAAAAACAAACACACATTTGTCTGCCTAATGCACAGCCTGTGTGGAGTAGAGAGAAAAAAAAAAAAAAAAAAAAAAAAAAACACACCACAAAGCACAAAGAGCCCTGATCCTTCAACAGACATCTTAACACAGCAAGTCACACAAAGGACAGGGGGACTGGTAAAAGCAGCTCCTCCCAGCAGATATAAAGGCTTGGAGTATCTTGTCTGCAAATGTGGTGGCTTTGCAAAGAAACTACTAGACCTGGTTCAGCCTAAACTTTTCATAAGCTGATGGTCATCCTTTGAGATGCCTCATACAGGCAGACTACTCCGGCCATTAACAGTTCACTTTCATTAGATACCAGTAAAGAAGCTTGTGACAGGAACTAAAGTTAACAAGAAAAAACAAGCAGAATCACCAGTTTTATTTCAATTCCAAATCTCCAGGAATTTTAAAGCCATTCCATATATGTAAAAACTTTTTTGAACCATTTTGTTATGGTTACACCACATAAATCTCATTTAACCCAATTAGATACAGTCAAGTCATTAGATACTGTCATAGATTGAACTACAGAGAGAATATTAAAGTGAAGGAGACAAAAGGAAGACTCCAGATGGAAAGCTCATTGAGAGCTGGGTGCCATTTATTAGGAAAATTTTATTAACTAATACTCATGTATAGTGTTGTCTTCCTGTTTACTCTGGTCACCTCCTGTTTCTTACCTGAACAGCAAAGTCTTCCTATCTTCTGCATTATATGTTTGTCTCCTGCAATCAGGGTTTCAGTTCAGAACAAAATCCTAATGTTATATTGCCAATTAACAAAACGTGCCTCTTTCTTGCAAGCTCAGAGCAAAACATCACTGAAATATTCTCAAATCCATATATATATATATTTTTTTTTTTTTGGTCTAGACAAGAAAAAGTTTTGCAGAACTTGAAGCAAAGTAGAAGAGTTATTTTCCTCAATTCCCTCACCCTCACTTCTCTCCTGCAGTGGAATAACTAGCTTTATGATGACATAGGGAGACTATGTCATCATTTCTAGAAATACCAGAACACATCTCCTCGTGAAAGAGCCACAGATGAGATCCACCATGTTACCCAACTGACTGTTGAACGTCAAAAAACAGATATCAGAAAACATCAAAGTAGTTCATCTGACAGTCACAGAGATTAAACTTCATGCAATTATAGGTGGAGTTTTCTCTATAGCTAAAAGGCCCTGTGTGCTATGGCTTTAGTGAAAACAATAAATACCATCAAACACTTCATTAAAATAACTCTAGGAGTAAAAACTACCATCTCTTACCCTCAACTTACCATCTTACTCTGGTACAAAAAAAAAAAAAAAAAAAAAAAAAAAAACACAAACAAACAAACAAAAACATATGAAGGATTCCTTCCCCTGAGCAGAGATAACATTTCTTAATTAACACCTTAATTAGCACTAAGAGGGTATGGCCTGTAGTTTATTTGATCTATTTAACTCTCCAAGCAGCTGCATTGCTTTTAATCAGCATCAATGTTTCTCAGAAAACAAAAACAACACTCCTGTTCCGAATATGCTGCAATATATTTAATCATTTATCTCCCAGTTCAGCTTGGAAATCCTGCATAAAGGCCTCTTTTACATCTGGGTTTTTTCTTTTCCATAAATAACTGAAGTTTATGTTTGTTATGACTGACCGTAAGAAATTAATCTCAGCTGTGAAGGCCTGGGAAAGTGAAAAGACTTGCCTAAGTTTCAGTGTCTATCTAGAGCATATAACCACTTAGGGCAATGTTCATATAATGACAAGATCTTTACATGCCCAAATGAAGACAAGGTCTCCTCAGTGACCTGATTAAAACATGACTAAACGGTATGTAAATTAATAGTGTAAAACAGCTTTTAATTTTTTGGTTATCTCCAAATCCAAAGGAAGATACAACAGCAATGTTTTGTTGTTGACTGTATAATCTGTTTTGCATTATAATAATAGCTGACCACCACAGAGAGCAGGGTGTTTGTACTCTCAGCCAAGTGACTCCTACTCTGCTCTTGCAGAAGCAGTATTTGCTTCCTTGCTGCTAGCTATGAGAAGATATGCTAGTTCTTAAATTACAAATGAAGTAGGATGCTGTTGGCAGCAGGGTGGCCATTTTTAGCAGAACAAAGTACAACCTAGGGCTGAAACAGCCCTTCTGAAATCAAGCAATTTCAATGGGAACAGAAGTGAACTGTATTCCTACTGATAATCCAGTGTAACAGTAGTCCCTAATTTTCCTAACCACTAGAGCAGTAAGCACGTGCCCTGGTAATTGTCTATTCTTGTGGTCAAAAATCCCACAAACTCAGCACAAGATACACATGCAACAGTATGCAAGAGGACAGCAAGAAGAGGAACCTGAGAAGTGCTGAAAACAGTAAGAGGCTAAAAACACTAAATGAATTTTAAAAATGCTTAACATACTATCTTTATCTATGGTTTTCACAGACAAAAGAGCTCATACTGCACTGATAAAGGCTGAACTGTTAAAATATATCCAATCTTTTTTTGGGGAAAAAAAAAAAAAAAAGTTTAATTTATATCTTATATTGCATTTCAATATCACTCTTCTTTCACTTTGGTTTATGCCATTTTCATTCAGCTAGCAACTGTCCTGACCAAATCAGACTAAATGACAGAAACCAGGTAACGATTTATAAGGTTGGGTTACTAATCCCGTAGGAGTCTTACTTCAGCTGCCGTGCTGAGAAATTACCTCTCAATAGACCCACATCAGAAATACTGAAAATGTGACAGAAAACACCAAGTAAGAGGGCAGAAAAGAACATTTGAAAGGAAAGTGTAATGCTAGGATTTCTGGAACTTTAATAGCTTTCCACCTCAATTTTGGCCATCGTGAACTCAAGCTAAGAGAAAAATATATATCTTTTTAATGAGTTTTACAACATGCAAGTTGCTTTATAACATATTACATAATGGTGTAAGTGCCATAAAGAAGGTTGTGTGCTGCTCTGTAAAACGTATTAGATCATCAATATTTCTGGTTTCATACTGAGGAATTAGAAATAATGATGAAGATTAGGGTTACAAGAATTAAAAAAATCCTTTGAATTGAACCATTCAGCTGTCCCCAGGGATATACTAAGGAATTTGTAAGCTGAGAAAATAGGTAAGTTTATAGGTTCTCCTTAGGTGAAAGAAGTCATGTTAACATCATAAGTTTTATACAGACTTTCCATATGCTGTAGTACCCTCTCTGCTTACCCCCAGCTTTCTTTTCCTTGCACCTTTATTGTGTAGCCCAGTTGGAAACAGATTTATTAAAAATGATCCATCAACTTTTACACAGAAGGAGGTCAAACATCTTTCAGTAGCATGATTCAAAACAGGAATATCCATTTAATCCTCCTGCAAATGACAGGCTGGGAGAATGCCTCAGCAAGCATAAAGACCAAGAAGAGCAATCCTTTAGCTTAAGGCCATGTTTCCTCAGAGGCACCGATGCTCTGTCTCATAGTCCGCCTCTGTATTCCTGGAGAAGAATGCAGAGACCTTGAGACTTCCAAATTTATCGTTATATATATATTTATTTATTTATTTATTTATTTATTGGTCAGACATGTACTTTTTTATTTTTGAAACATCTGTAAGACTACTATGTATGTTAGGCAGTTAGCAAGCTAGAAATTAAATCTTGACTTGATGTGACTAGGAATGGGACTTGTAGATATTTTTATCTGTTTGATTAGAGTTCAGTATTTAGTTGCTTCTGAAAGGCCAACTCAGCACTTGACTACTAATACAATTAGTAGGTGACCAAATGCAATTTCAAATCTGGCATTGAGCTAGCTAAATCACACTGGCTGTCAATAGGACAGATTTCTATGTTGTTCTATGTTGTTGGTTTTTTTTTCTTCTTCTTTTTTTCTTTTTTATAGAACTTAGGTTTTAATGATACTGTCCAAAACCAAGACTCAGTAATTCTGAAAGGATTAGAAGTAAAAACAAGGATGAATTAGCTTGCTAAATGTAATGATTTTCCTCATATAAAACTCAATGTGTACTGACCACCAATTACCACTCTCAGTGTACAAAAGAAAAGTTGTATCTCTCAAGAACCAATTATCAAGAGCCATTGTACAACTTTATTAGAAACATTGCTTGCTTTTATAGTAAGAAGCAGTATCTTCCATAAAGATATATGTTTGCTATGATATAGTGAATAGCAGCTTATGAAAGCATGTGAGATATTACAAAGCCTAGTGAAATTATGATTCAGTCTCTACTTTTTTCATTTAAAAGAAGTATGATTTCCAAATTCCCAACAATTAGTTTTGTTTAGAGTTAGAACGTAAATCAACATTAAGTTCTTGAAAGTTTCTTAAAGCTCTCAGTGTCTGTCAATGACCAAATAACTTGATTAGGCCTAGTAAGTTTTCCTTAATGGAAACGGTCAAAAAGTGTATTTTTGCCATATTTGAAGCACTTTACATGTGAGTCTCTAATTTTTGTGATGAAAGATGCAAAGAAACTGCAGTAGGTAGAGAATTCTAACTGATGTTGCAGAAGACCAGGCATATAAAATCATCAAGTTAAAGACCTGAAAACTAGAGAAAAAAAAAAAAAAAAAAAAAAAAATTAGGAATCACAGAAATAAATCTCTTTGCTTTCAGCAGGGAGTGCAGTCTCCAGGCTGGTATTAAGCTCAGGAAGATAAGGCTGCTAGGGATATATTCCTCATACATAAAAATTAAAGGAAGAAGAAAGGTACTAAAAGGGCTCTTTAAAGTGTAGTGTGATTATAAACTTACACCTGACCCCACTATTTTTTTTTTCCATTTGTATTTTGCTAAATATAATGCAATATACTAGAGTAGATTTTATTTTCTCATTTAAGGAGAGTGAAAAATGGTATCATATACAGTTTATTAAAGGAGTGAAAACCAGTCAGATCACTGGACACTGTCAGTGATTCTCCAAACAGCTGATGTTCCATTCCAATCTCACTGTTCCTCAAATCTCAACATAGAGAAAATACGAATAGGCTCTGGAATAATGCTAACATTCAGGCAGTAAAAGTGATGCTAACTTCATTAACATTATCTTAGACTTGCTGATTTTTTTTCCTAATTAAAATTAAAATTGATATTCCCTAGCACAGTTTTTTGCTACCAAGTCACTGATAAGAAACGTACATCAAGAGCAATGCATTATTAAAGTTGGCTGGCATGTCATTTCTCAGCTCATGATTGTAACCAGTTTTATGGATATATTCTTGACCACTAAAATCCCCCAGGTATTGAAGGCATTGTGTTTACTATAGACCTACACCGAAGCTATTGTCAAATCAAGAGACTGCAACAGGTTGAGAAAATTTTGTGAGAGAGCTGGGAAGTTCTTGTTCCTGAGTTTATCCATAACGTGATATTAAATCAGTCAAGTCTTCACTGTCACTGACTTTCAGAAGTGCTTCAGTATGCCCATATGTGTCAGGATTTCATTTTTAAATACACTGTACCAACTATTCAGTAGTAGGAAGAGACAGAAATTGCTTAGCGTGAGCTTTCTCTGACTCCACTGACTATGCTGGCCTGACTAGTGTGGGAGCTTCAGACACCTGCAGCACACCTTGACATCTTCACGTGGATTTTCCTTCCTATACTTAAGAACCTCAACCCAGACTTGAATTGCATTAGAGGAGTCCCAGAATAAACTCAATGGGCTAAAAATATATGCTTATTTTCATACTATGCAAACTCCTGAAAAGCTTCTGAGAAGAAAATTCACCAGATGATATTCATAAAATTCAGATATGATCCATGGAATGGCTCCATTTAGGGAGTTTCCCCTTAAAAGAATCTCATTGGACATATTGCATTAAAAAAAGGTTAATAGATGAAGGAGAGCCAGAAGATAAGATGTGACTCTGAGATTAGTGAATCCTGCATGTTAAATGGTCTCTTCTGTAGATCAGTCATTTTCCAGGCTAACAATTTCTAATGGTACTAAAGCAAGTGATGTAAGAGAAGAACATTTTCTTCTGTGAATATATATATCATCTACCAAAAGAGAAAAGAAACACAAAGGGGAAAATTCTGAAAACAACAAATTTCCAGTTATAACTTTAATAGCTAATCAATTAAGTAAAACATGAAAAAGGTTTTCTTTTTTTAGAAAATTGTTTCACCCTCTGTGAGGAGATATCAGGCTGCTGAGTTTGGATGGTTTCCATCCAAACCAGAAGGAGAACCAATCTTCTTGGAGACAGGCTGGCTAGACTAATCAGGAGGGCATCCAAAATTCAATCTATGTACTTGGTGTTTTAAAAGGACCATTTCACAAAGCTGAAAATAATTACAAGACATACCAGACCAGAGAAAGAAATCAAACAGAAAAATGTAAATGGCAATTTGGAACTGTTTAAGTATGTTTTATTAGATGTCTTAAAAGCTACAATCTCATAACTGATAATATAGGCTACACAGATTAAAAAATAATAATAATAATAATAAAATAAAAATAAAAAAGCTTGGTTGTTTAGTGGGGAAGTGTAAAGGTAGCTATAAAGAAAGGAGATACAAAAATAATGTAGAAACAAGATAAAAGTGAAAAAGAGGAGAAGAAGAGCACAATGGTAATAAACTAGGAATGGTAATGAGAGGTGTGTAAATATTACTACAGCAATGCTTTGTATTGAGAGAAGAAACAGAATGAAGTATTAGTCATCTCATGATCATGATCATGACATATTTTTCATCCCCATAATAATGGAAGAGACTACTAAGAAGTCTCTAAAGTTGAGCATTTTGAAATAGATAGATCTAAATAATGTGCTTACAAGAAACTGAAAGCATTAACTTTCTGTATTATTGTTGTTGCTTTTCAGTAATTCTTAAAATACTGAGAAATTTCCTGAAGGCTGGATGAAAGCCAATGAGGTACTGATATTTTAAAAAAGGAAAATGGGATGACGTCAGTAACTGTAGGCATGCTGTTATCATAATAACACTGGAAAAAGATGATGGGATGGCTGATACCTGATGTATAAAGAATCAAAAGAGTAAAATAACTGCTTTCAGTCAATACGGGTGTACCAGAAATAGATCTTATCAAGCTAACTTAATATATTTTTAATAAGATTACAAATTTGGTTGCTCAAGATAATCACGTTGATATAGAGTACTGAGATTTCAGTGAGGCATTCCACTTATTACCACACAACACTTTGATTAAGAAATGAGAGCAATACAAAATCAACATGTAATATATTAAATGGATTAAAAACTGGCTAACCAGTAAGTCTCAAAAAGTACTTCTAAGCAGAAATTATCATCAAATGGCTGTGTTTCTAAATGGGTTCTGAAAAAAAAAAAAAAAAAAAAAAAAAAAAAAAAGTTTTACACTTTATTCTATTTATGTCTTTATCCAAGATACAGAAGACAACTTTAAATAGTTATTGATAAAGTTTGCAGATGGCACAAAGGCTTCAGGTATAGAAGATCATAAAGAAGGCAAGCCACTGAGTCACAGCTGTAGATCTATCTAGATTGCTTGGCAAGCCAGGGTCATTTTAATGTAGCCAGTTGTAAAAACCTACATGTACTCACAAAGAACGAAGGGCATATTTACAGGATGGGGGACTGTACTGTATAAAATGGAGATGATGAAAAGGATTCCTCGGGTGAAGGCAAGGTCAATGGGAGATAATCAGCTGAACAAGTGTTCCCAGTATGATGCTGTACTAAGATGAACAGAAATTTGATAACAGCTCTTTGATCTACCAGACAAAAGTATAATAAGATCAAATGGATAGAAGATAAACCTTTAAAATTCAGAAGAAGAAAAAAAAAAAAAAAGGCAAAAAAAACCATTTTCAGTAGTATTTTCAGTATATGTATATAGAACATGTATATATATGTATATAGGAATGATTTGCTAAGGACTAATTCTCTAATATATGAGGTTTTAAAGCACTGTTAGGTGTCATGATTCTTATTATTATTTTATTAGATTTTTTTTTTTTTAATGGGAAAAAGCAAAAAAGTGGTTATTCAGGCGTGGCTTGTCATAGAAAAGACCAGACTAAAACATCTCACTGGGCCCTTCTGTTCTTACTATATTTGAATTCTACATGCACTTGTCTAATGCATTTACTCATGCTCTTAATAATTATGAGGATAGTATTATTCAAGTCTGATTTACCTGTTTGAGAAGGATTTTGTGATTGTTGGGTAACTGCAGTTAACATTCTGAATAACCACAACAGTTAATCAAAAATATTGTAATTTCAAATCTATGTGGTGATTTGAAGTCAGTGGTGCTTCAGGTAGTATCATTCTAGCAGTTCATTGAAATATAAATTGAAAATAGACAAATATTGGAGTTTATCAAAAATTATATGTGCTTTTTATTCTAAAAGATTGGCAGTAGGACTGTGGGACTTGGTTGGCTTCTTTGATCTATTTCCTGGGTTTATGTCTTTGCCCAAGTGCTTGAAAAACTGTGTAGGACTCAAGCAGAAGCCTCAATGGTACAGTATTTGTCTATTTTAAATTGCTTTGCTGAGCTTGCAGCACACAAGCCTGTGCTATTTGACAGCAAGAGACAACTCACTATCTTCCCCTTCAGCCACGTGATTCTGAAGAGGTATGACCATGATCAATTTTTCCCAGAAATTATTAGATCTTTCCACTCTCTCCCCAAAAGTAAATGAGTCCCTGTTCCTGCTTAGTCCTGGTCATCTACATTGCCAGCCCTATGTAAAAGACAGCAGCTCAAAACCTTTTAACAGGGCTTCATCTAAAAATTTTAATCAAGATCCAAATTAAGCTTTTCAAATAAGGAATAAAGTTTAAATCAGCCACAAGTACTTTAAGTGTTATTAAAACTCATGACCTATTTCCCTTATTAAAAACAAGAGGCTGAAAGCATTTCAAAGTCATATTTAAGCCTCCTGCTGACATTGCTATACTGAAATATGGTGGGGGCTTTATTATTTTACTTTATTATGTTGGCTGTGCGTTAAGGGACATTACTGACGTTCTCCATAGTATATAAAATTGAGGAAACAACTAAAATATGTTTTGATTACCACTCAGACTTGCAAAGAGAAAGTATTAAAAATGAACAATTTAAAAAGTACAGTATTTTCTTAATGGAAACAAAATTAATGTGTGCTAAGTCTGCTATTTCAGAGTGCTATCTCAATATAGAGTGGGGGAAAATTAATTATATTTCTGATATCTGGAATCAATTTAAATACGAAAAAAAATCTAGAAGGAAAGAAGATAAACAATCCTGAAATGTCAGTTAGAAATCAGATGTGACGTAAACACCAAACAACATTGGGAGGATCTAACGGTATGCTTTCATACCTTTTTTTTTCATGCCTTTCTCTAATACAAATGAAAGGTAATGCACGATTATAGGCTCCAATTATTTAATAAAATATTTATTTGTGTTTCTTACTCTCTGGTTGAAATTCAATCCCCTGCACTTACATGAAGCCAGAGTAATTGGGGTCTGTGCAATGGCTGTGTAAAGGAACTGGTGAGGTAAAATTCATCCTTCCCAATCTGAGGCTCATGACTATTCCGTATTGCTCCAGTTCCCAAGCCAGCTGTTCTCATCTGTGCCTTTGCAATGCTTGGTTGGGAATGGCAGTTGCAATCTTTCCATGCAATTTATAAGGTTTGGAGATGGTTTTGGTCCCCTCTGAATGCAATTTGTAACTCCTTTTGCCCTTCTAACCAGAGAAAAAAATACTCTGTAATCCACAAGGCAGTTCAAAAACAATCAATATGGAACACAACCTCCTGATAGTCCCACCTTAGGTGGCACAGATGTAGAAATGGCTTGGTATATCCCAGATTTCCAGTTTTTGGGCATAGGAGCAGAGACATTTTATATCCACTCACAAATGGGAGAAGAGAAATCTAAACCACATCCCACAAAAAGCATCACAGTTATTTTTAACGTGAATTCCTTATATGTGAAAGATACAGTTAGTATTCTAGTATGTATATGTGTAAGTAAGTGTGTGTTTTTTATAAAGATTTGTGAGAAAGGGAAAGGGAAAGGGAAAGGGAAAGGGAAAGGGAAAAGGAAAGGGAGCACTGTGCATATGTGCATGTCTTAAAATTAAATAATATATTAAAGTTGACAGAGAGAAGAGCTTTGGAGATGGACTGAGTAATGAAGCTGACAGTTTCCAAACATCACTGCTTTTCCACTGATGAATCATTCACGTTCTGAAGTTATCAGAGATTTGAATGGAAATCACACCTTTTCACAAATAAAATTTTGATCCATTTTGCTGTAAATTGTGAAAGAAAAGAGTCAAGGCAACATTATGGGGGCTTTAGTAAAAGGATCGGCCTAAGGATTCAATCCTAAGTGGTGAAATCCACAAGTTACAGGCCTCTTTGTCATCTTGCAAAACTGAGACTTCCAGGCCAGATATTACTTACAGAGACACTGATCATTTCCTCCGTAAAACAAGAAGTGAACAATGTTATAAAACTAAACAATATCTTGTTTCAGCCTATCTTGAAGAGTTCTAAACATATACTATCAGTGTTCTTGCAAATCTCTGATAATGAACTACAAATGTATATTCTGCAATAAATAAAATACTGTGAGCCAATAAAGCATTCAATTAACCCATTTCTTTTAAGAGAAAATTAAAATTAAAT
Source organism: Aythya ferina (assembly GCF_964211825.1). Lineage (NCBI taxonomy): Eukaryota > Metazoa > Chordata > Aves > Anseriformes > Anatidae > Aythya > Aythya ferina. Next base: position 95,508,515 of record NC_140297.1, read on the forward strand.
CTCTTAACATGGATTTCCAAATCTTAAAAAAAATCCTTCTCTTTTATTAGGAAAAGTGAAGGGAAAGAAAAAAAAAAAAAAAAAAAAAAAAGGAACTGAATACTTTGAATGAAGACTTTGAGCAGGCCCTTTTTAGAGAAAGTTGTTTCTCACTGAAAGGCTTGGTGAGTGTCTAATTACTTCCTTTAGAGCCACTTTGAATTGAACCATAAGATTCCAATGTGTATTGAATTTAAATTCTACTTATGGGCTCTGCTTCCTTTGATTCTGCATTTCTAGCAAGGGGAGCTCCTTACACCACATTAATCATAATATATGGAAGCACTTCTGTGTTTGCTTCTGCAGTGCACTAAGTTGTCCCTGAAGATAAAAAAAAATCCCCCTTGGAAGAAAAATCTCATTCTAAATGAAGATTTAAATTGAAATTATTGGAGAAGTTAAGAGGAAGAGATATGCCCAGTAAAATTAGAACAAGCATTTAAATGGAAGAGGGTATCTTTAATTATTTTCTTCCTTGGCATAGCAGAAAATCCCATGATATGATAACTAAGGATACTTCGGGGGGTTAAGAGCCCAACAGCAGAAAAGCTAATGGGATTTTTTTTTTTTTTCAGTGAGAGGTTAAAGTGATGGTACTGTAAGTAGGCTGTCAAACTATCTCAGCTCACCATCTGCTACATATTAATTTACAATAGAGAGATAGGTGAAGTGGGTGTTACTCTTCAGGAGCTATAAAAATGTGTAACTTTCTCAATTAATATTCACTTCAAATGAAGAATAAAATCCCAGAAATCTCAGACCACAAGCCAGGCAGTATTATGTTTAAATGGTAATAGTATATCTATAATATACAGCTAGAGCTGCAGAGTATTGCCAGGAACAGAATCCAAAAGGCTAGGCTAAGCCATTTACCATTAACCTCCTGAGATTTCTTTGTTTTGGATAGGTAAGCAAAATGGAAAATAATAGATGTGTGTTTCCAAAAGGCATATTATGTACATATAGAGAGAGATAGATGGAAATAAATGCTGCACTTTTAATAAATGTTGTGGGAATCTTTTCTTTAAAAGCATTAAGTCCCAGTTTCACCAAAGCTCAAACCAAGAAAATTATACAGCTACTTAAGAAAAACAATCACTACTTTCTCCCATTCCTACGTAAATCATTTGTTATTTGAAGAAAAATAGAATACTATTATTTTTTGTGTGTAGGGAGACCAGCAACTACTCATAAAAGTGGGAGTAGTATTATCTTTCTTACTGTAATGGCAACATGGAGCCCTACCACATCTCTTGAACAGATGTGGGACTTCTTGCCTCTGGGTTAATTCTCTACTTTTCTGAATCAGGCTGAAAATCCTTCTCTTGATCTCTAAGGAAACACACAGCTCAAACACTGATACAAGCACACTGTGTGGAAATGTGGACTGCATACATTTTATAACTGTTGAAGATACCTGTTAAAACACGTAGACGTTCTTCCTTGGTAATTAAAAAGTTGGTATGATATACAATGTAATCTGTCCCTTTAAATTCATATATTTTATTTTCCCCATGTCTCTTCAGCACTTACTGTAGCATAAAATATTGGTTAACAGTTAGCTGTGCTTTAGTGAAAATGTTGATGAGACTTCAGATACCCATGGCAGACCTGGCCTTGTTTCGTGACCTCTTACATCTGAAAGAATGTTTTATCCCAAGTTGGAAGCACCTCTCTTTTCTTCCTTCACTTATTGTCCGATGGTATGGGATTTTCCACAAAAAGCAGAGTTGTGCTTCCACATTATGTTAAGAGCCATCATCCATTGAATATGCAGTGTACAAAAACAAGGTGGTAATGGCATGTCAACAATTGGAGGACACCGGACAAGGCTGTGACATGGTCTAAAGCAGAGACTGTCCAATTACAGCCCTTCTGCAGATATCAGCTGTAGCAGTGCAGTCCATCTCGGAGGCAAGTCCTTTTATAGTGCACAGCTATCTCCTGGTAAACGTCCAGAGCAAAGGTGGTGTGCTCAGCCATAATTTAAAGGACTGTGACATGAAGGAAGGGTTATGATGTTTAGCTTATAGGCCATCCAAATGTTATAAGCCCAAGCAAGTTCCTATTAGCAATAACTCAAGTCCAGCAAGGAGATTTGGCATTCAAAACTGATGAGCACAAATCCCTTGAGCCTGCTCCGACCCAGCCACGCTCAGGCCACTTGGTAACCCAAGTGACCCGCGAGTCAAACCGTGATAACCCTCTTCAATTTAAAGAGCTGCTTCTCCCCATCTGTCTGAGCTCTGACTCTGCACAATAAATTTCCCAAAGAGCATAAAGAGCCATCTAGTGTATATCAAATCAATATCATTGTGGCTTGCAGCGATATCTGAGGCTACAGTTCACAAAATAAACTAGGCCAGGGGCTGGATTTCTGCCCTTGGCAATCAATCAGACTCACTGGGTCATAGATTTTAGTGTAAATTAACGCAGCAGAAACAATCATGCTCCCCAGATGATGATATAATACAGTATTTGCTTTTCTTTTTTCCCCCATTTCATTGCTCCTGCTCAGCGGCTAAGCTGTACTGAACAAGAATAATAAAAAGCAATGATTAGAAAGGTGGTGGTAATCATAAAGCAGAACATTAATATTCTCCTGACAAATGTATATAAAATGCACATAAAATATATACACAATATTAAAGCAATGAAGGAAAGGGAAAATGGCATTGAGTCACTGATGTTTCGGATACGTTATTTTTGCTAAAGAATTTTAGAAGTGACCTCGTAAATCCTTACAAGTGGTTATCATTGTCTTACCTTACCAGAGTTGAATGCAAAGATGTTAAATAAGCCATTATTGTCTTCATATACCACATCCCCTACACTGCGTGGAGCACGCTGTCAAAACCTTTGTCCACTTGTTATTCAGGCTTTCCCAATGTGTACCTGAGCATTGCCAGCACTTCTCCCCAGAGGAATTTTGATTTTTCTTTCTTTGGTATGTCATTGCTGTAGTAAAAGAGGCATCTAGCATAAAAAGACACCCACCTTTACACAAATCTAATCTTTTAAAAATTTCTCTGAGTTTGCTGCTTGTGAAAGACTTGCAGGAATTATTATAATCTCTAATTATTCAATTGATGTAAAACAGTGTATTGTATTTTCTGTCAGAACCTCTGGAATAAGTTTCAATATTTTCAGCATTAGCAGGACATTTTTTGAATTATAAATGCCCATCATGTAATGTTATTTATCTCATGCATCTTCTCAAAATATTTTACAGAAAGGAAACGTGATACATATAAAGGAGACTAAGTAGGGTTCTTTAATTTTTGCAAAGCCAGCTGGATATTTAATTAATGCAAGAGAAATTTCTGATAAGCAGCCATTTTATTCTTTAAGTATTCAGACCTTTACATTACTGTTCAGATAGTGTAACTCCGGTCAGAATGTATTTATTTGCAAAATATCTAATTAGATTATACAAACAATATTTAGTTTAGATATAATAAAATACTAATCTGTGTACAAAGTCTATATGGTATGGATTAGAACTGTGTGAGAATAATAACTACTGTGCAGGAGTGGTTTCTGTTGAATAGTCAGAATAATAAGATTTATCAAATAACAGTTATAAGCAGGAATTCATTTCTTAGATTAAATTTATCCACTATTTTCTGCCAGGGGCATAAAGAAACAGAGGCTTCAAAGGTAGCTCTCTTCAGAGATGATTGAAGGCAAACTATGCCTCCTTTTGTGACAAATCTACTCTCCTGTTCTCTGACTAAAGAAAGAAACTGGATTAAGAGGCTGGGGAAGGGAAGCATCCCTTGTGTTCCCTGGTGTGTTCAACTCAGTAAAACTCCTAAGCAGCTGCTACAAAGCCAAGATACAGGATAGAACTGAGGGATCTCCTACCAAAGCAATGTGGCAGATGCCCCCTCCCCTGTGCAGATGATGGCTAGACTAGCCAAATGCAGTCATTTCGAGGCTAGCTGCAATGTCCTTCCATGGTCATTGTAAAGGAACTCCCTTTCACATCATCTCAGTTCATTTTACTCAATGGGTACCACAGAATATCATTTTGCAGAAAGAATTATCAAAATTTACAATATTAGTGGCAGGTAACCAAGTATTTTGTGTAAGGTAAAGCAACTTCCCCACCACCACCACCACCACTACCACTAGCCCTCCCACCCTACCTGTCCCCAGAAAAGAAAAGAAAAAAAAAAAAAAAAAAAAAAAAGGCAAAAAAAAAAAAAAGGCAAAAAAAAAAAAAGGCAAAAACAAAATAAAACAAAACAAAAACACTTCAGCCATTAGGCTGAAGAATGGATTCTGCTTCTTTGTGAAGTTATTCCACACAGGAATAACTGAGTTACAGAGTTAAACTCTTGCAAATTATTGTTTTTGGTCTTAACTTTGGATTCCTAAAGAAAATTCTGGTTGTGTACCACTGTAACAGCTGATATGTTCTCGGATGTATAGCAGCTACTAGGTTGCCTGTTATTCTGCAAGCTGATACAGGGCAAGATTACCTTGAGGTAGCAACCATTCTCTGCATTTGTTTACCATAGTTTTACCTTTAGCTTAAGCCTTAACCTTTTAAAATTTCTATTTAATGTCTCAAATGTAACAGTTAAATGTAGCAGTTGGTTCTATGTGGAAGTTTCTGTTACATATAGAAAGTTGGTCTTTACCTCTCCTAAATAAATAAATAAATAAATAAATAAATAAATAAATAAATATGTAAGTGATTATACCTAGAAAATTTTAGCTTAAAAGATTCTTAGAGCTCCATGCTCCATCTCAGAAGGGAGAACATAGAAAATGTATTAACAAATTTAATTTGTCCCTTTTTGAATCTGTATTATGCTACAGACCTTTACTACATAGTGATAGGTCATTTTTTTCATCAGACTGCTTCATTCAGAGCACAGGTTGGATGCACATAGGAGCAGAACTAAGACCTAACAGGGTACCATAAATGTCACTTCATTCAACATGCTTCTTCTGGAGTTTGCCACATAAGTGTTATTCCTCTGTCCTATTTTCAATACCTTTAAAATAATACTTTTGTTGCTTCCATATCTTTTGCTGCATTTTGCCTACATACAGCTAGTCTTCATTTAATGATATCTACTTAAAACAGCTCTGCATCTTTGGAGTGATACAGTGATAGTACTCACTAAATAGGAAGAAAATGGTGATATCTGTCAATACGCCGTGCACAGTAGGCCATATGAGAGATCTGCATTACATCACTCATGGACTTTCCAGGGCTGTAATGTCCTTTCAGTGAACCTGAACTGAGTGTTGAGCTTGTAAGGAAAACTGAAACCCAGGGAGTTACTTGTGGTTTAGGATTTTTTTTGCACAGCTTCAATATACACATACTGGGAGTCATTGCAATAGGCCAAAGATGGGTTTCAGCCACCTGTGAGGTAGTAATGTTAATAGGTAAAAAAAAAAAAAAAAATGTTTCCTAACATAAAAATGCTTCATTCCTCCATTTTAGTGTTTGATGGGAAGGGCGGGGTGAGGGAGAGGGGGGTGTCTGCTTTGTTTTGAATGAATACAGTACATTTCTACCAGGCATCTGTAAGACTCTTTGCAGTTCTTCAGTCATAGAAAGCAGGCAAGTATTGCTGTAATTATATATATTATTCTACAGATGTGTGAATATATTACTTTTTTTTTTTTTTTTCTGTATGCCTGTATATAAAAATAATGAAATAATTACTGGGCTAGAAGAAAGAGAGGAAAGTGATAAATGAATCCTACAGTCCAATGGTCAGGGTACTCCCCCGAGATGTGGGAGAATCCAGTCACTGTCCCTGCTGAGATGAATGCTAATTACACGCTGGAAGTAGAGCACTTCCAGCAGGAGAGAATAAGAGGTACCTATTCACCGGCCCAAGGATTAAGTCACCTTGTGGGAGATTTGTATTCAAACACAAAAACAGTTGAGATTTGAAGATTTGAGCCTAAATCACACAAAAGGTGAGCACTCCATTTACCTGGCATCTCCATGGGTGTGAAAGAGAAACCCTGCTCCTGGCCACTGGATAAGTTTTGACCTTCCAAGTGAGATGGACAGGAGCACAGGTCGCTTTTTAATCTTAAGAGGTCTTGTGCATAAGACTAGCATTGCAGCTCAGTTCTAACAAGATAGTGACAGCCCTTTCTATGAAATTCTGGGGTCTTGGGAATTTTCCTGTTAGAAACAGGCACATAAGGACTGCAGATACGTTCGACATTAAGAAAGGTGGTGGTGGAACAACACAGAGAAGGGAAGGCAAGAGAATAGGAATCTGAATGTTACAGTTAAGTCTCTTAAAGAAGTAGATGGTGTTTTCCATATTCTCCCCATGAAACTCTGGTATCATAGTGTCAGTTTTTCCCTTTCATTTCCAGTGTACAATTCTGTTGTCTGGCACTGTCTTCTTCTCCATTTTCCTTGAAACAAGCATGCCATGCCAGATCTTGGAAGTCAGTTGCTTTAAGGGATGTTTTTATGGGGTTCCCTTTCTGAAAAGGCTGCCCTGAAAGTCCTCATGGTTTAAGGTGAGTCTGAGGTTTCAGGAGGCTCTGAGAGAGGAGAATCTTTGTCTTTTTTCTGTGAAAGTCAAATGTTCACTGTGATGGGTCCCACCATCATGAATCAAATGACAAGCTGGGGAAAAGAATGTGCTGGGAAGCAACTATTCTTTCTCCCACAGAAATGAACATGGCTCAAATGTGTTGAGGTACTTTTTTTTCACTCTGACTTCAGAAAACTTTGTATCTTTTAAACTGTTTCTGTATTCTGTGGTCCATAAGCAGTTGCTTAGATCTCTCCAAGTCCTTCCTACCCGACTTCAAAATACAGCTGAAGAGAAATTCCATCTAATGAAACACCTTGAGAAATATGTTCAAATGGCAATCTTAAATAGAAAATGGCATTTCACTTTTTTCTTAGACTTTGGCATGAAGATGAAAACCTCATAAACCCAGACTGAAGATCTGAATTGTGAAATACAATCAAAGTCCTTATATTTCTACCATACTACTCAGATATCTTTCCTCTGGGGATTTATTTTTAAATTCACTTTAGCATTTGAAATATTCAATTTATTAATGGAAAATAGATTGTCCAAATTATATCTTTAGTTTCTTTATAATCAGAAGAAATACAGCTTAGTAGTGAAAACAGTTGCCACACTGGTTAAAACACAAGGTAGATCTTTAAATCTTGAGAGAAACATGGTCCTATCAGATTTTATTCCTACTTTACAAAATTTACTTCTACTTAGATAATTCAGATAATCCTTTGGAAGAAAAACAAATGCTGTTTTCCTTACAAGTCCCAAATTTCAACTAATTTGCTTGGGACTGAGGTAATGAAAGCAATGCCAAACCGGGTTAGTTTGGGGGTTGGCCCCAATAGCTAATTTGACAAACAGCACTGAAATTTAACTGGTATTTTTTCTATGTAAGTTTTTTTTTTTTTTTTTTTTTTTTTGGCCATAACAGTTATTAGCATGGCTTATTTCCTTCACGTTACTGCTTTTCATAAAGTTAACTAGAAGAAATGGTGCCAAAAAAAAAAGAAAAAGAAAAAAAGAAAAAAAAAAAAGAAAAAAAATCCGTTCATGATTTAAAATAATAAAATGATACAGTATTAAAATGGCAACAATCCTGCCCTTACAGAAATGGCTGGTAAAAAACAAGACTAGTTGGTTACAAACTGTATGGCAAAATACAAAGCAACAGAAAGAAATGCATATTTGCCTATTGTTTTACTGAATGTCATAAACGACCACTAAAATTCTGGAAAGTAATGCTCTGCTTGTTTTTCTAAGTAACATTAAAAAGCAGCTTAACTTAAATGGTTTACCATGAGAAAATCATTTCTAATTATTTTAAGTAATATTTAGATCAATTCATAGTAATCTTATTATCTTTCATGTTTATGTCAGTATTAGATTACTTTCATGTTTGTTTAAGCTCTTTTGCTTTTTAGAATGTCTGTTTCAAAGGCAAATTGAGCATAGTTAAAATAATCAATGTCCTTTGTGGTTTCAGCATATGCAAATAATAACAACAGTTGAAAGGAATCTAGTGCTTTCTTATACATACTATTAAGCTTTTACTGAAGAAAAACTGAATTATCTAGCTAATTATATCATTCATTATTACTACCTGCATATTAGTCTATAACTTGCAGTCTATTAAAGAAAATATAATGAAAGAGATGCTGGGAGAAAGCACAGCAGCTGGACAGAATCAATGCCAGCATTGCTCAAAAATGTTCTTAATTTGCTCATGGCAAAGAATAGGAGGGAATAACTTTAGTGCCGCAAGGCCTGAATTTCACCTGGGAAGATTTGCATTCACATTCATACTCTGCCACAGCCATTCTGTGTGATCATTCCACTATTTCTGAGGTCTGTCCTGGAGCAAAACAGTGCAGAGCTACTTCCTTCCTCCTCTCCTTTGCCTACAGCTGGATTGTGAGGAGCTCAAGGCAGGCATTGTATTTGTGATGTGCTGGTGCAGCGCAGCCTGGCAGGGCACTCGTTATGGCTGCAGCCGCTCTCCCAGGCTGTGCAGTGAGTGATGATACCAATCCAACAGACCGTCTGTACATGAAAGCACTCATTAGCTTCACTAAGATTTCCACAGGAGCCATAATTGCAGTGGTGAAGTGCTGACAATTTCTCAGCATGGGTCACCTTCTGAAATGTTTAATGGGAGTGAAAAATACCTGAACTAATTGCTAGTGTCTTATTCTTGGTTGTTTTCTCTCCACTTCCTCCTTGCATGCTTTGTGCCTGACTGACATGAAAGGAAAGTGAATATTTTGCTGGGACTCCATCAGGACATACGGGCTCCATTACAACAGAAGAAGCAATAGGTATAAAGGGGCAGCAGTGCTCAGCAGGGCTCTCCATACTCCCAGTCTCCAGATCATTCAACACAGAGAGAGGTTCCCAGGGTACGCTGTGGTTCCCTATGATTTATGCATCTCGGATTTTTTCAGGCAGAAGAAACCAAAGCATGGCAGGAGAGGGAAGAGTTACATGTCCAAAGCAAAGCTGAGCTTTCCCCAGATCCAGGAATTCAAAAAACACTATTGAGTCTACTGGCTGTAGTCTAATATTTTTAAAAGTTGTGCTTGCAGATTTTTACTGTTTCCCCAACTCAAATGGAAGCTATGTATGTCCATTAAAAGACACCACAACCTAATATCACATGGCTGCACACTGAGAGTATCTGTGAGATAACACTGATTTAAAAAAAAAAAAAAAAAAAAAAAAAAAAAAAAGGATCTGCTTGCTTTTAAAATTATTTTGTTCTTTGATTTTTGCAAGGAGAATACTCATAAATTTACCCATAAATTACTCTCTCCAAAAGAGGTAGTGATAGATAACGTTGGCTTTTCTTAGTACCCATCTTTCTAAACTGTCTTAAAATGAGCTGGTTTTGCATAAATCAGTCAGACACTTCATTGATAAAAACATAAAACCTTCTTCAATATCCACAGGTCAGATTTGCTAAAAAACAAACAAACAACAACAACAACAACAACTACAAAAATCTGTTCTTCTCATTAATAAAATTCACCCATAATGTTCGTATATGGCAAATTTGACTGGTTATGTTCAATGGCAATACTGGTGTAACATTGTTTAGTCAGACTAATGAATTTTACTTTAGCAAGTTTTTCTCGCACAGTTGTAAATTCTGGACACTAGTTCAGAACTGAAGATAGTCCAGTAGTTGGAAGTAAGCACAATGGTTTCGGTATGTTTCAAAGATAACTTTTGTGTTTGTATCCCATTTACATAATTTTAATGAGCCCTGCGGTAAATTGATTTATAGAGTTCAATATTTTTGGAACTACACTTCACCTTGGAAGCTATGAGTAGGAGCCTGTTTCACTGGAACAGGCTGCCCAAGGAGGTTGTGGAGTCTCCTTCTCTGATGATATTGAAGACCCATCTGGACAACCTGGGCAACCTGCTTTAGGTAACCTGCTTTGACAGGGGGTTTGGACACGATGATCTTTTCAGGTACCTTCCAACCCCTACAATTCTGTGATTCTGTGAGTCTGTGAGTCATCTAACAGATCATTAGTCTTCTGATTCTGTTTCTGATTCTTTTTCTGCTTAAGGGGACTTCTGGTTATTTACCTTCAGGTTGACAAGAGAGTGTGATAATTCTGATCAAATTGTAAGAATTGTACAAAAACTTCATTTTTAAAAGGGATGTTTATTATTGTGTGCAAGAAAAATATTTGGTAACTGGCTGTGTTTAGCAAGAATGTCCAGATTTGGATGAAAATCACACTTTTCCAATATTCTTGTGTATTCAAAGCCATACCTATTCAGATTCAGGCCATACACTACTGGGAAAAAATAAATAAATAAATAAATAGATAGATAGATAAATAAATAAATAAATAAATAAATAAAGGATGTGATGGAGATCTGGAAGAATTTCCTTCTCACAGAATTTGAAATGGGAGAGTCTGTCTACTTAATATCTCGCCCAGTCTGTTCTCAGGGGCAGTGGTTGTGGAACTGCTAACTTGTCTCTAAAGAAGTAATCAATGCCCATTTTCTGCCCAGTTTTCTGATTCCTGTGGACTCAGGTAAATCTCTCTTGAACAGAAGAAAATCTGTTTGCACTTTCAATTCATAATCATGTTTTAAAACAAAAAGAGAAATTGTACAGACTTATTTGCATTGCAAAGATAGGTTCTAAAAACAAACAAACAAACAAATAAATAAATAAAATTCTAGTGTCACAGAATGTACAGGCCTCCAAATATTATCTTTATTCTAATAACAAGTTAACTTAGATTTCAAGGCATACTACAGGGAAATTACAAAGCAAGGAACAAAGAAAATAGATATTCTGCAATCTGATTGTTCTATATCATAAAACGAAGTGTTCTTTAAAAAGGTGCAAAGTTAGCAAGCCTAAATAGTCAGAAATCTCGAATCTAGCCTAAAAACTACAGACTGCAACAGTGCATTTGAATAACTTAACTTTGCTGGGAATTAATTCCAGGAATTAAACAAGGAATTAATTTCATGTCCCAAGGAATACCAACCAGCAGTAAGATTCCTTAAAATAAAAAAAAATCTATATATATTAACAGCAGAACAAAAGTTTTAAGTGTTGTCAGTTTGTGGCATACATTAAAGTACTGGTCATCCTTTTCAAAGAGTATATGACTGGAGTCAGACTTTTTCCTCAGAATCTTATCTGCAAGTAACAAAGCAAACAAAAGTCTCACATATTACAAATATTTTTCATTCTCCAGAAATCTTTTATTATTATTGTTGTTGTTGTTGTTATTTATTATTATTATTTAGTTAGTTAGTTTCCTGAATTCTGCATGCTTGTATTTTTTAGGCTTTAAGGATTTTGACACCGTTTCCCACAACATTCTCCTCAAGAAACTGGCTGCTCTTGACTTGGACTGGCGCACGCTTTGTTGGGTTAAAAAATGGCTGGATAGCTGGGCCCAAAGAGTTGTGGTGAATGGAGTCAAATCCAGTTGGAGACCGGACACTAGTGGCGTTCCCTGGGGCTTGGTACTGGGGCCAGTCCTCTTTAATATCTTCATCGATGATCTGGACGAGGGCATTGAGTGCACCCTCAGTAAGTTTGCAGATGACACCAAGCTGGGTGCGCATGTCAATCTGCTCGAGGGTAGGAAGGCTCTGCAGGAGGATCTGGATAGGCTGCACCGATGGGCTGAGGTCAAGTGCATGAAGTTCATCAAGGCCAAGTCCCGGGTCCTGCACCTGGGGTGCAACAACCCCAAGCAGAGCTACAGGCTGGGAGATGAGTGGTTGGAAAGCTGCCTGGCGGAGAAGGACCTGGGAGTATTGGTTGATAGTCAACTGAATATGAGCCAGCAGTGTGCTCAGGTGGCCAAGAAGGCCAACAGCATCCTGGCTTGTATAAGAAGCAGTGTGGCCGGCAGGGCTAGGGAAGTGATTGTCCCCTTGTACTCGGCTCTGGAGAGGCCGTACCTCGAGTACTGTGTTCAGTTTTGGGCCCCTCGCTACAAGAAGGACATCGAGGTGCTGGAGTGAGTCCAGAGAAGGGTGACAAAGCTGGTGAGGGGCCTGGAGAACAAGTCGTATGAGGAGCGGCTGAGGGAGCTGGGTTTGTTCAGCCTGGAGAAAAGGAGGCTCAGTGGCAATCTTATCACTCTTTATAAGTACGTTAAAGGAGGCTGTAGTGAGGTGGGGGTTGGTCTATTCTCCCATGTGCCTGGTGACAGGATGAAGGGAAACAGGCTAAAGTTGCGCCAGGGGTGTTTTAGGTTGGATATTATGAAGAACATCTTTACCAAGAGGGTTGTTAGGCATTGGAACAGGCTGCCCAGGGAAGTGGTGGAGTCATCATCCCTGGAGGTCTATAAAAGATGTTTAGATGTTGAACTTAGCGATATGGTTTATTGGAGGAGTTGTTAGTGTTAGGTCAGAGGTTGGACTCGATGATCTTGAGGTCTCTTCCAACCTAGACAATTCTGTGATTCTGTGATTCTGTATTTGGCAATGAGGGAAGAGTAAGAGTTCTATAAAAAAATGTTTGAAAAATAGAAAACCAAGAAGGTAGCAATTGGTTAACATACAATTTAATCAGCCTTCATTTCAAAAAAAAACAAAAAACAAAAACAAAAACAAACAAACAAACAAAAAAACTAAATATCTTGTAATAAAATAATAAGGGAACACTCGATTTCTTTTAAACACAGATTTTAAACAGGTGCAAGGAAATAATTTACTACCTTTAAAATTAACTTGTAGGATTAATTATTGCAGTACATTTTTGTCCTACATAAATGTTTTTAATATAAAATAAATAAAATTTTGTCCTAAATTTATGCATGTAATTATTATATATCGAAGTATACATAGCCACAAAAGAATTATTTTCTAGAGAATATTTTATAGTATTGCATGAACAATCACACAACTAGGAGGGTTAGTGACACTTATGTTTAGTAAGTATCTGGCCCAACTGATCTCTGAGAGTATGAATTATTCTATTGTGATAGAATTTAAGAGTTTTAGGTATGTTTTGTTGCTTTTAAAATAGCTAACTTCAAATTTTCAATGGCATTCCTGTCTTCCTCAGTACCTTCAATAATACTCCAAGAAAAAAGATTAGCACCTCTATCAGTGTTTCAGATCATAAATACATTGACTTGTTCTGTGAAGGTGCTTATTCTTCTCCACTGCAGTGGGTCTAGCTTGCTAGCTTAGGAGGTTTGACTAGAGGACCCCTTGAGGTCCCTTTTTAACCTGAATTATCCTATGAATTATTCTATGATCTTTACTCAACTAAGAATCCAGAGGGTTTGTCCACATTAATGGAATTATCTCAACTCCTGAAATTCATGTCCCATCTTTTTTTCCCAGTTCCTGTATTCTAATTGGGACAAGAGACTTGGATGAAACTAAACTGATGCAACACAAGATGCACTCTGGGAAGGTATTTTACAGTATATAATGGCATATTACAGTAGCAAAAGGGCATTCACTCCTCTGGACCACACTAGAGCTACTCCAAAGTGAAAAATACTGGGAGTGTGTACAGTGGGGATACTGGTGCTGAACATCAACTGCTATGTTCTTCAGACCCACTCCTTTTGGTCTGTGTTGCTTGTTGATATACGCATAGCAAGAGCTGGCTATGTTAAGACCACATGCTCAGTCTGTGAAAGACTCACAAAATACAGACTAAACATTGTTACAATATCATCTTAAAGTGATTATCCAATGAGTTGATTTACTTCACTAGCATTTTAGAACTTCCAGTCTGTTTACACACAGAACAATGCAAGCACCAAACTACTCACTTATTTAACAGAGTTCATACAGGACCACAGAAATAACTTGGAACAATTTTACTACTGGTTATATAGCTATCAAAAGATTAATTTTCCTTTTATATTTCTTTCTTTTGGAAATGTTATACAGGATCTGTACAACTATGTATAAATATTGTAAGTATCAAGTTTGCTTAACCTTCTAAAGCAGCCATTTTTTATTCACAGCATACCTATAATTACTGGAAAAAAAAATAATAATCAAATACTGACAGCATTTGAAAAAAATTCTCATATTGCCAGCAAGACTGATTGCTACTTCTCATGAATCTCCTACTTTTAAAAATGGCCTGATCCACAAAAATAATTACTAAAAATCAAACAAAGTAAACATGAGATCACATGCATTCAAGCTTCAATTGTAAAGGTCCATGCTTAGTGTTGCTTTTGAAAAAGAAGCGATAGTGTTGAACATCTTACTATTTCACCTCTAAAGTTACTGGAGCATGTCACAGTAAGAGCAATCAATATTGGTTAATAGGCCAAATCTGTGTTATTAGTATTCTTTAAAACCTTGACATACTTCATTTTATGTACAGATTGCCTATGAAAACTTGGGATTATATCTTGTCTAGACAATGCCTTACATGGCCATTCAAATTAATAATGTGCCAGAATTATCCTATGTTTAATGCAGCTGTGCTCTGTATTGACTCTGAAAATTAAATTTACTTCATGGTGCCTATTGACAGCTGGGTCTCAAGCATATTTAATGGATTTGAATGGAGTTTGGACTATAGCTTATGCCTCCAAGCAAAATGTTGATAGCTAATAATTTTCATTAAAAGTGAGATTGTTTATCTATAAACATTGCATTTCTCAGTATATGAAGTCAGCGTAAAAAGAAGTTTAAGATCACCTTTCAGTCTGTTCACTCAAAACACTCCAAAGGAAACAAAGAGAAGAGAAAAACAACCTGTTTGCTATCTTTAACTGCAATTCTTTGCCTTAGTAACAATGCATTTGCAAATATGTAGTGAAGGAATCCTATTCATGTTGAGAAAAATATCTTTAGTTCCAAGAAGGCAGAGACAATACCTCAAATTGCATCTGAACATAATGAAAAACCTCATACATAATATATTTATTGACAGCCCTGGAAATTGAACTTCTTTATTTATTGACAGCCTACATACAGTATAGATACTACAAGTGTCTTTCACTGCTGAGCCAACACGCTTCTTACTTGGCCAGAAGAAACTATTTTATCTGAAGGCAATACAATGCATTCACTTGTTCTTTGGGTTATCTGTGAAATGTCCAACCAAGCTGTCAGCCAGTACTAATTCTTCTGACTACTTTTCTGCTGCAGAATATGTTCTCAAGGGATGTCTAACAGAAATAAATTTTGTTCGCTGCTAATATGAGACTGACTTCTGCCACTAAATCTACAGGTAAACAGTTACACATCTAATTACTGGGAAAGCTAAAAGCCTCTTACACAAATAGCCATCAGCTTCCTTTTATCCAGATATCCAGACCAATTCTTCTGGTTCTAACAGCCATCTGGTAAGTAGCTAAAATAGGAATTTTGCCATCTTTTTGGTGCTCTGTCTCCCCACCACCCATCAACTGAGAATTTGTTGCCACATGTCCTTGGTAGAATTACAGTGCAAATATCACTGTATAAGGCATAAAGGCTGCATGACATTTTGTATTCCTGGTCTCCAATTCTTAAGACTTTGAAATTTGTACTTTGAAGGAAAAAAGTTTGAACAGTTATGCCTTTAATCACAAGAGGATTGAAAAAACATGCATTTTTAACTTTCAAGCAATAGTAAACTTTACTGGACATTCTATGACAAAGATTAAAACTAAAAAATTGAAATATGAGAGGGTAGATTTCCACATCAGGCTACAGGTCTGCAGTACATTTTGCATAAGACTTTTTCCTAAGCTTAGAAAACAGACAGATTGAGAAAGACTATGCTGGGCTTTAGAAAATCAAAGCAGGTCTGCAATTCAGATGCAAGTGCCACATGCTCTAGCAGGTTTTGTGAAGTCCATTAGCAGATGCCCTGGCAGTTTACCTTATATGCAGCAAAACTGTTTTAATTTAATACCTTCCAAAATGCATTCAGTGCAGTACAAACCACTGGGGAAAAATAATAAACTGGTTTTGCTTGTTACTTCTCTTTTTGCTACAAATTCTTAACATGTTCTATACAGAAGTTTATGATAAGATTAAGTCAAAGTGTATAAATTATGGATGTAATGTGAAACAGAGATGTTATACGTACACATATATATACATACATAAATGCACTTGTACCTGAATTAGAAGAATAATACCTAACCCAGAGTCCAGAGAAATAAAACAGAGAAATGCATTACATGTAGTAAACAAACATAACACCTAGCTCAATTTACTAGCAACCATTGGAAACAATTGCAGTCTCAATATCACAGAAAGGTTGAAATGATTAGTTATTTACTTATTTTAAGACTGTGTTTTGATGTGGAAAAATGATTAAAAGATTAATCAGGGTTGCAAGGTAGAAAGTATATAAAGATTAAGGATGGACAGTAACATACAGGCCAACATGCTGAATGCAACAAAGAAGAAAGCACAAAAGCATGACGATACCAGCTGGTACTTCCTCCACAGAAGGAAAATATGTTCCTTCTGTTAAGGATGTTCATGTTAAGGATGTTCCATGGTCACAGATGAGATGTACTGTGAAGCAAATATACAAAAGCTTTGCAGACAACCTTAATTTTCACATTTTCTTCTTTTGGATGGCTCATCTTATAGTTCAAGCATCTTAGGGCCTGTTGATGCCCTTAATTGATTTTTTTTTTTTTTTTTAAGAGACATTCCTAGGTGATTCTTCCTCTTGGACTTTTTGTTGAACTCATTCCTGAGGAAAAGAAAGGGTTTGCCTCCTCACAGAAGAAAATTAGTTTGTGCATCATGAATCTTACAGATACTCCAATATTTGGGAAATCTAGCTGGATATAAAAGCCTTTTAACACAAAATCCAGTGACTGCAGACCCACTTTCTGATGACACTAGCTGACTGCAATTGTCTTTTCTTCTACAGCATTTTTCTGCCAGAAACTGCAAGAATAGTGTGCCTACCTCTGACAACAGAGCTTTTATCCTCTCTGAGTTATTTTGATTGCTGGCAGGCCTGCTACACATTTTGCCTATCCAACAGTCTACACAAGACCCCTAGTTTTATCCATAATTCCAAAGAGAATAGTCCCATACCTCTTTTGTAGTGAGAAACATTATTTGTATCTTGAAATTTGTTTTGTTTTGTTTTCCTGTAATAAACAAACCAGGAAACAATGCTGATTAATCATACCAGAAAAGGAGCAATTTTCAACACATGAAGACAAAAGTAAATGTCTTTCAATACCAAAGTTGAAACACCATTTGGACAATATATTCTCATTTTGATAAAATGTTAGTGTTATGACTGATGTTTCTTGGTGCCAAAAGTTTCTCTTCCTGTGACTGTAAGCAAACAAAAGAACAAAGATTGTTTCACTAACACTGTCAGAACTGTCCAAATTGTTCGGTTACATTTTTTCATTCTTAAGATGAAACCCAGGAAACACAGCTAGTTTTCACAAACACAAAAGAAAGTCACCATTTTTTTTCTTTTTATGCACTTAGTTTTAGAAATGCACCAAACCTTTCAAATCAACTCCCTCAAATTTTTGCCTAAACTAATGATGGACAAAGTACATCATGTACAAGTGAAAATGTGTCCCAAAATAGTAGTTCAATAGTAGATTTCCCCTCCCCCAAGTGACAGTAGTTTTTTTACTCCTTTCCTTTCTCTTTCTTTCCCTTCTCTCTCCTTTCTTTTATTTCCATGGGAAATGAAAAGATTCATAGTCTCTTGGGGCTTGCCTTGTGATGGAGTGGTAAAGTAGGGATAGAATCTACAGATTCCAAACGTTTTAAATGACAGGAATTGAGAGTCATTTTTCAGCTCATGGAGGTAAGCTTGGTTTCTAAATTTTGCATGGTAGCCATACCATGTCAGAACGTGACTTGAAATTTCTATGACACATATACTTTTAAAGGAGAGACAACTAAGACATTCCTTTTATGCTATTTTGTTCTTCCATAGCTACAGAAAACAATTGTTATAAACTTCTAATTAATTTCCATAATACAGATCCTGATAACATCCTCTCATGGGCCATTTTTAATTTTGAAATAAAAGGAACTAAGTAAAATAATTTCCTAATAGCTATAATAGATTCTGGTTTGCTAGAATACATAATCTAATGAACTGCTGTCAGAACTGAAAATTTTACTAACTGTAAGGAAGTTTTTCTTCCCACCCTATACTCCCAACACACCAGCTTCTCAGACAAACCAGGGTCTACATAATAAAAGATGAGAGAACTGGTGCAAGCTATGGAGTACAAGCTGAGTGAAAGACAGTGCATCCTTATCTCCTCTTTGGATGCTGTAATCATTGCTTGTTCACCACCAGATCCCCACTGCATATCTGCTTTTTCTATTTGAACCTTACATGTAAAAGAAGCTTATTCTATTCCTCCTCTACCTCACTTTTTCAGAGGTTATCTCCCTTTCTGTCTGTATCCTATATCCTATCTAGAAGTACTAGAGATACTTGCATAGTTTGTATTCCTAGGTACGACTTCAGGAAAATCTTGAACCTCTATTGTTCCTTAATTTAGCATTGTTCTGGAGCATAGTCTTTTCCAAAGATCATATTCCAAGTCTTTTCCATGAAGTTCCAGAACTTGGCTTCAATGAAAGTCTTCTAGAGTAGAAGACTGTTTATGTGTCATTTCACTGTCAGATATGGGCAGTGAAGTATGAAATAATGATTTCTTCACAATTGCAATCATAAGAACAGAAAATAGACAAGTTGGAAACACTAACGGCAATTTTTCAGTATTCTGTTTATGTGGTTATGACTACTTAAAATAAAACAGACAAGATATCATTCAACTATGTAAAAAAAATACATAAATTGTATATACATAATATATAAATATATAAAATACATAAATTGTGGGACAGATTTCAATATTTTGGGAAGGACTTCAAAGGAATCTGATGCTGTATGTAGCAGCACTCCTGTAAAACAGTGACTAAGACATGTTGGTAGCTTAGAGTTTTTAACAAACTGTGCTTTAATATCCCTTTAAATCCTCCTAAAAAATTAAGCATATTGTTTATAATTTCACCTGCATTACGTCCAATCTCCAGATGGATTTCATTTGCATAAGAGTTCCCAGGAGGGCTTTGCTACAAAGAAGTCTTGCTGAACAAACTACAGAACTAATCATTTCTTTAAACAGACATCTGAAAATAAAATAAAAGATCTTTATAGTATGTCAGATGTGAAAGGTTAGCCACTGTGCACAATAACAAAATAATTTAATTTTAAATAAATGACTTTGCTTTAATTAATTAGGAGGTAAACTGAGCCTCAACTCCCAACACAGTTAAGGGAGAATACTCATGCTTATGCCAAAAAGATGATTTAGAAGAGCTGAAAACTTCTTTCCCTTCACTAACTAGTGCTAGCATAAAGCTTCTGCAAGCAGGAGAAGCTTGAGTCAGCTCTAGAGGCTGCTTTGAATTACTAAAGGTTAGGAAAGTGGCTCTAAAGACCATAAAATGGACACTTGTGTGCTTTATTTGACCTTTAGATATGGTTCCCCATCAGGAAGGGGAGCATGCAAAGATAACAAGGTGACAAAATCAACAGGATTATATCTATAAATACTGGCAAACTTTAGAATGAAGTTCAGCAACGCATTTGAGATTCCCTTTTTATAGTCTGTGTCAGGTACTCAGTGCGTGTAATAATCTTCTTTGACATTCATAACATGAAAAAAAAATACTCTTTGAGATGTAATCAACTTTCCAAAACAAATAAAATTTAAGCTAATATAATTTTAGTTTATGTATAAAGTCTATAAAATTTAGTGGAGATACGCTCTTAAATGACTCCAGAGGATACGTTATTAAAGATATAACAGAGTACTTCCAGAAACTGCTAACCCTGCAAAAAAAAAGTTTTTTTGTTGTTGTTTTGTTTCTTTTTTCTTCTTTTATTATTGTCTTGTTAGATTATTGTGAATTTGTTGTTTGATTGGCAAACTTAAAAATGAGTCCTCTGACTTCCGCTAACTTCTCTACATGACCACAGTGAAAATTAGATCAAAATTGAGTTTGCTCACCACAGAAAAGGCATATAACGTAGTTATGATTTTTAAAATGTTAACAATTTACATTTAAAAAATTAGGAAACAAGGGGGAAAAATATTTTGTTAAATAATATATTCTGTCTGTGCCTCCAACCTTATTTAATGGATTTTTAACCATCCATTTACACAATTCATGATGATGACTAGCTGAGCTGAAGTCATGTGCAAGACATGGATTATCAACAGTACCTGTAGTAGCCAGCGCGAGTATGAGTTTTAAACCCTAGTATTTAAAATACTACATTGGAACAAAATAGCTGACAAAAATCCCCATGAGACATCTATCTTGATTATTTTCCACCATGAAGCTTTTGGGAAATTATTATCATGACTATCATGTGGACCTGTAGATGGGTTCCTTTGTGAATAATGAAACCTCTAGGGTAAACCCTGTGAACTGTTCAGAGAGGCAAAATTATCCATGTGCATAATTATCTGAGGGACAGATAATTATGTGATAGTAGTTTCTTTTAGTCTGAAGTTTTAAAACATTCATAAATGAATGGTAACGGTGTATCCCTTTTAGTGGAGTATTATTGCAATTGGTCTAATATATGTTTTTTATCTTTTATCTCCTGAGGCCTGAGGGAAGGAGGGAGGGAGGAAGGAGAGGGCAGAAAAACAGTAAACCAGTGACTGCTCTTATCTTTGACATGCTGTGAATAGACAGGATATTAGACTAATACCCACAGAATCACAGATAAATGATTATCTTGTCTTGATTACTACTGCCCTTTAACAGGCTCCTCTTTTTAGCCAAAGACATTACTTCTAATTTATTTGACACAAATTTCAAGGCCTTCTGCCAAGGAGAGAGCAAAAGCTTCATGAAAATGTTCTTAGCATAAATTCAGGACATCTCTTGTAAAATGAATCGATAAAAAGAAAGAAAGGTCTTTCTACTGAAACCAGAGGATCCCCGGCTTAAAGCAGCTCTGGTTTCCTGTATTTTTCCATGTATTTGTAATAAAGACTTAACTCACCTTTGATGTGAACTTCCCAGCAAAAGCTGAGGCTTAGGGACTATCTATATTATAAACACTTAATCATAAATTACAGGAGAGCACACTTCATACCTTCACTTGATTTATATCCTTACAGAATAACCTTTAGGAACAAGAAGTCTTTCATTTTTTTCTCGTTGTGTTTCAGTGCTAATTAATTTTGAGGAAAAGTCAACACTTTATTTTAGCTGCCGGGGAAATTATTTGCTTTGCCATAGGAAAATGCATCATTGTATTATGAAACACACTAGCTATTGGCCATATTCCTAACAGTCTGGGATGTTGGTGAATAATGTCAATGTTACTTTGCCATGTGTATTTTAAGAAGCTTTTTTTTTTTTTTAACTTTTGGATTCATTTCTGTTGAGTGACATGTGCTAGCATTCTCACACAGGTTTTATTTGGAGCAATTAATTTGGATTGAGTTTTGGTTGATTGTTTTTAACAATTATCTTACTGGTACCTCTAATGGAGAGTACATTAGAACAGAATGCATTAAAAAGTATATTGAGTTCTTATTACCAAAGGCTGCTGGGTGAGGACAAAAGTGCATGCAGGGGGTTCTCCAGTCCAGTGGTAGCTCTGCCATTATTATGTCTACAATTCCAACAATTCCAATCTTTGTATTCTCTCTCTTTTTTTTTTTTTTTTTTTTTTTTTTTCCGGTCATGTGTCCACTTTGTGCATAATGAAACTATTGCCCAATAAAAGGATGTTGTATTTTCTCTATTTCTGAGGTAGCTTGTTTGAGCCCTGAAACCTGTAGTTGTTGTATTCAACCTGCACTGCATTTCATTTTAGAATTACGGAATTATTTGTGTTGGAAGAGACACTCGGCTACTTCAGCCTCCTGCTCCATGCAGTGCTAACTTTAAGGTCAGATCATGCTGATCAGGGTCTTGTCCAGCTGAGTTTAGCTTTCTCAGCTAATCAAAATCAAAAATGGGAATTCTACCAAAAGTACAGCTTAAATACTTGGCTAGTTCAAGATGACTAGTTCATCATAGAATGACTTCTGCACCCGTACAGTTTTGGGTAGGACCAAACCAATAAGGAGAACCACTTTAATTATTATTTAAGAATTTCACAAACACTTGAAGATGCCTAAAGGTCTAAAAGGAAAAGAGTGAATTTTAGTTATTAGTTCATTTATTAGTTCATCAGTTTAGTGAGTAGTTTCGAGTAGACTGTTTGTCATTTTGTAAGCCTTCTTTCAAAGGAAGCACACGTGCATATTGCCACCAAAACAATCTTTCTTTGGAAATTATAAAATGTATTTCTAGCTTTGATTCTGAAAATATTCAGATGTCTGAGTACATTCAGGAACTGGGAACCGTTCCACTGAAATAATCCAGCGGCTAATGTTCTTATGAAATGAAAGATGGACTAGCTTCGACTATAAAATTTATTTTCTTTTATTCATGGAAGGCAAGAGTGATCTGATTAGAAAATAACAGACATGAAAGATAAATTCTGATTTTCTAAACTCTATGTCATTTTCTTTGCATAGATGATGACACTTTCTTCAAGCTTTTGATAAAAGAATAAATTTAGGTACCCAAAGACTTGGTATCTTTTTTGATATCTTGGTGTTATTTTTGGATAGACCCAAATCATCACTTGCTTACTCACAGAAATTCCCATTCACCTATTTGGAAGCTCTCTGTGCTAAAGAACTAACTGAACAGTCATTCTGAGGAAAAACAAACAAACAAACAAACAACAAAAAAAAACACGTTTAATATTTAACTTGAGTATCTGAGTTAAATAATTATATTACAGTAATAGTTATATATAAAAATATAAAATAATATAAAATAATAATTTAACTTTTTATTTATTTAATATTTATTTATATAATATAAATCACATTTATTTATAATATTTATAAATAATATGTATTTAATTTAATTAAATATAAAATATAATTGTTAAATATGAGTAAGAACAGTAATTTACTAAAAATGCTAACAATAATATCTTAACATTAAGATTTGTCATATTTAATAACTGGAATTTTCTAAGACAATTGTTTAAAAACCTTTGCAATAGGAAGCAAGTGGGTTTGGAATTATATTATTTATTTGGATTGAATACCACATAAGTTAAATTTGCCTGAAGTAAAATTACACTGAATAGAAAATAGGAGCTGAACTGATTGACTTCAATAATTCTAAGGGTTGAACAATTAAACCTAAACTGAAGAATACAGAAGAAACATTCATCCGGTTCTTTGTTAGAAAGTCTTTTTAGAAATATGCCAGAATAATCACAATAAGAACTGCAATTAAGCAATCGGCCTTTTCAGAGATACATCTGTAATAACTTCCAACAATGAAGTGTCTTACTGTGGATTATGCTTCATGTAATTTAAGAAAAACAACTGTAATTGTAAGTAAAGCTTATGGCATCATACTTCATGTTTACACAGGTGTGATAGTATAACTTATCAGACTGAAAGCTTTCTTTAACATAAGAACAGCATAAAAATATCTTGCAACTTTGCCAGAAGTAATTGGATGGTTAACAAACAAGTGTATTCACCTGTTCAGAAACAACTCTGCATTGTCTGCGTGTAACATCTGCACACCATTTAAATCAAGCTTCTTTGAGCATGGAGTTAGAGTTGAGAGTTACCTGAACTTATCTGGCTGGTCAGTTTTGTGTTATTGTCCTACCCATTGCCACTGGGTCCCAAACACACACATGGCCCATGCAGCCTTTGGTGGGAGCTGCCAGCCAGCCCTGTCTCCTTTTGTCAGTGCTTCTGGACAGGGAGAAGGGACTGGTGCTGACCAGGTCCCAGCCAGCAGCTGAGCCACCTCTGGCCTCACCAGATACCAGATTGGCCTCAGCTAATGCTATTTGGGATCTCCTGGGGGAGAAAGGGACCATGGCACTGCTGGGCAGAAGGGCAGCCAAGAGGTGGCAGCAGCTCAGGAGGGTTTCCAAGCACTTGTAGCTCTAGTTTGTGCTCATCTGTCTGGGCTGGAACAGGTAAGAAGCTATTTCAGGGTTAGTAATTGGCTTCTGTGCAACCACTCAGATCCCATTTCCCACCAGCAAACAGCACCCACTTAGTAGTTTGTACTCCCTCCTTCCGCACACAGCATTGCTTGTTCATGGTACTGCTGATTTAAAGAATCTCTCACTGGCAGCCTTCTATCTTGTAATTGTGTGTACCACCTCCTCTCCATTTGTCATCACTGAAATTCCCTGGGCAGCAACAACAGTGGTGGAAAAGCATTTGTTTTTTTTTTTTTTTTTTTTTTTTTTTCTGCCTCCGGGCCATGCTATGGAGCAATTTCGAGCTTCCATTCTCATCTACAGTGGAAGAGCCTGAAGATATAAAAGGACATCTAGAAATATGACCTTTACCTATATATATGAGCAGCAAGGGAGCAGAGGACTATACTTTTGGAGTCAGTATTTAAGACAACCTCATTCACCAGCCAATGCTGAAAAAACATGGCTTGCTTTTTATTCTCATTGACACACACCATCCTTTTTAAAGGTAAAGCACAGTAATGGTGACAATTACACTTGCATTGGGAAATTGTTATTTTTGCTGTCCTTGTGATTGTTGGTAATCAGTCAAGTGCACCATAAAGATAAAATAAGATATCCTAACACAAGACGTCGCTCTTCTCATTTCCAGAAATACAACATGAAACTTGATACTTGTAATATTTAAAGAAAAAAAAAAGGGGGGGGAGGGGGTCACAGGACACTGTAAAATGTTAAATTAAGTAATCTGACATAACATATCCTTGACTTCAGTGAAAAGGTTGGTCATACCTGATCTGTGGCGCTAAACTTGTAAACTTAAACCCAGATCCTCACCTACTATACGTTAGAGAGTAGATCATTGACCATCAATACAGATTTACTGTTGATATCACTTTAGACTTGTGTCCATATTTAAAAATTTGTTATCAGCCTTTTTGTTTTATTTTTTGTTTCTAAATGCAGGGAAGAATGGAGCTGACATTTGGAGAAAGAGTTGAAAAACATTCCAGTATTTCATTACTTTTGTCTGAATCTTTTTTCTGCCATCATTTTTTTTTAAATTTTGTTCATAACAAAAGTATCATATTATCATTATGCAAAGAGTTATGAAGGTAAATAAATCCTATGTACAAATACATGCATACACACATAACTATCTGCAGCCTTCTGGTCTATCATCCCTATGCCCTCTTTGCAGTCTGACCACCACTACGCCCACCTTACATTAATTCCAAGAGGTGCAAGTATAATGAGGAACAATAAAACATTTGGTAGCAGTAGATTGTGTATTTAAGTGGACTCATTCTGTTTGTGGAACCAGAGAACTGAACTGGTCGTGGAAAACTGTGAAGAGTTGTCTAGGGTACTTAACATTTTTCATTATAAAATCTTTCTCTATGGATATTTTATTTGAGAGTCCAAATTGCAGATTAAGAGCCAAATGGTTTACAAACACAGTGTAACACTACTGTTTTTGCCACAAAATTTTACAAAGCAGATTTAAGTTACATTTCCCTTGCCAATGCAGAACTGTATCTCAGTATAAAATAAATAAATAAATAATAAGTTTTGATCTCCTCTGGACTGCCTTTGTGACAAACACATAGTATGTTGTTAGTGCTGGCCAAGAAATAAAGGAGATGAAATACATGACATTGCTTCTGTTTTAATATGTTGATTCTTAATTGTAAATATTTGCACTTTAAGGGCCTAGTCGGGCAATTAAATCTGATAATAATCTCTCACCCCCTCCTGAAAACTCCTGGAACACCAACCTGTTATTGTTGAAGACCTGAATCTATCACGCAGTAATGGTAGCATCAACTCCTAATGTTGACGTGAGACAAGAAGGGGATCTAAGATTTCATTAGTTCAGCCCATTTTTTCCATGTTCTCAAATACAGGTTAAAGGAATTCAGGGAAATTTAGTGCAGCCCTAAATCTAACAGACAGTCTGTATTCTTAAACATGGAGAGTCTCTCTTGGTGGGAAAAGGAGGTGAGAAACTGGAAACTACCTACAAAAATGTTAATAAAAATGTGGAAAGAAATAATTTGTTGTGCATATGTTGTTGTATGTTCTTTTAAAATATTTTAATAACAACTAATTGGCCAGTTAAATTAATATGGGTATACAGAGCCAAAAAATTCCAGGCATGTGAAAATAAGTGGCTTAACTACATCAGGCTGAAGTGAAGAAAGAGCAACTTGCTACATACCATGAACTATGCAAACGCTAACAGTAACATAGAGTATGCATAAATGGAACATGACTAAAGGATCATAAACAGTAATTTTAAAAAATGTATAGTCTACAGTGTTCTGTTTCAAGATTACATTAATTGAATGTGAAATGTCAGCTGAAGGGAAAAAAGTGATAGATTAAGATTCACAAATCCTGAAGATAAGCAATTTAAGGAATAGTGGAATAACTGTAAAATAAATTTGACCCAAGAGCATGCAGATAAACATAAGCTCTTTTGTCTTCTGGACCTTTGGGTTTAGTGCTTTGGTTTTTATTTTACTGCTTGAAAAATGGATTTTAAAGATTTACATACTTGCTACAGAATAATACCTTAAACATGTCTGGATAAAATTATGACTTAGAGGAATTCAGCCATGATAGGCCTTGTATTGAAAAACCTGCCATAACAAATTTTAATTCATAATTGTTATTGAATAGCAAAGACAGATTTAATTATCTCCATTATTGACCTGTTCTAAGCAAGTACTTTATGTTATAAATCCACACATTATTGCCAAAGAGCAGGCTGAATGCATAAATTCTCTGCCAGTTCTCTCAGCAGGTTCTTTATGCCACAGGAAAACTTCTAAAGGAATAAAATATGTCCAGCTTCCTCCAGCCCACCTAGCTATAATGATGACACAGACTCATCAGACTTGTAGGCCCACAACAAAATAAAATTATTATTTGGGGGTTCACTAGAGTTAAATAAGTCAAAAACTGAAGCCTAATCATTAAAATTTTGATGGTGAAAAAGTGTTTTTCATTGGTTGTGGGACTGGACATCAATTACACAGAAATCCTTCAGCAGCTCTGCCATTCAAACCCATCTGTTTCACAGTCATCTAAAGGAATGATGACACTGTGTAAAAACTGGTAAAACGTGTGATTCCTTTTCTTTGCTGGAGAAAAGAAAACAGGATATAATAGCAATGATGACCTTGGTACAGGACATTTTCTGGGGAATTGATGACCGCTGTGGACCATCAACTCTCCCAGCTAGTCATTAATCCCCAGGAAATGCCCTGTGTCTGCCTTGTTATTGCTTAATTCAATTATTTGTGGTTGTGGCATTTATTCTGTGAATATTTTATTGCTCAATCTGCTCTCTGTCTTACCTCTGCACCTCTTAAAAAGTCCATTTCACTGGCACAGACTGGCTCAGCATAAGAGCACCTCGTATTCACCAGAACAGACTGCAGTTTAAACATTTCTGTGTGCCTGCTATTTCATTAAGATATGATAGCTTGAATGGAGTAACAAAAAAGTATTGTTCTATCTATCTTAGGAATTTCATAAAATAAAATTACCAATGGAGATGGAATAAGATTTTACTAAGCATATACCTTGTATATATACAAGAACTGTAACAAAAACTATTTATCCAGTTACTTGAAATATTATCATTATACTGAGAGATTTTTAGGTATATCAGAATAGTAGGATGTTATAAGAAAGGTAGGAAGTAGGATGGTGTGATTACTTGTTGTTAGTCTGTATTTCTCCTGCCTTGTATTTCTGTTGTTCTAATTTGACATTCTGAAGATGTAGCATGTCAAGTGTTTGACAATCAGCCTTGTTTCCTTTTCAGTACTGAGCTTCGATATTTATTACTTCCCTTACTTCTGGCAACAGGACTGTTCTGTGGAAAACTAGAAAGATAAGGTAACTGGATTTAAAAAATCTACAGGAGAAAAAAAAAAAAAAAAAAAAAAGAAAAGGCTAATGTTAACCCCTGCAAACCAGTTCACCAAACAGCCAAACAAATAGCTGTACAGGCACAACAGAGGGACTTATCTGGAGCCAGTAAGGAGCAGTGTGGGCCAGACTAGGAGTAAGGATGGCTTAGCCAGTCTGCCATGAAAAGAAATACTCCTCTAATTACAGTCTCAGAGTTATATTCTCTTCTACATTGAAGGCTCCGCAGTCCTTTGATTGTTTCAAGGAATCATTGAATAAGTTTAAATAAAGTTTTTTCTGTTACTACTTACATGGAAGAAAGAGAACGTTGCTGAAGCAGTTGAAAAACATAGGTGTACAAATGAAAATTACTAGAGAACACCTGATCATTCAATCAAAACATATGTACAGAAGTCCATGGGACCAAGAATTTAAAGGAATCAGCAAATGTCATTGTGAAGCCACTGTGCCATCTTTGAGAGCTTAATGGCGACTGAGGAAGGTTAATAAGAACTTGAATATGAGAACTAGAACAAGGTTAACAAGAACCTCTAGAAATTCAACAGGAGTGAATGTAAAGCCTTGTGCCTGGTACAGAATAACCCACACACACCTGTGTAGGATGGGGGCCAACTGTCTGGTAAATAGCTCTGCAGAAAAGAATCTGGAGGTCACAGTGGGCAGCAAATTGAACATAAATCACCAGTACAGAAGCAAAGATGCAGCACAGAAGACCAGCTACATCCTGGGCTGTATTAGAAAGAGTGCAGACAGCAGAAGCAGAGAAGTGATACTACCCCCATTATTTGTTATTTGTTAAGAATGTAACTAGAGTACTTTACTGATTTCTGGTCTCCCCAGTACAATAAAATTGTTGACTTAATGGAACCAGTCTGTTGGAGGGCTAGAGCATGGGACAGATGAGGAGAGGCTAAGAGAATTGTGTCTGCCCAGCCTGAAGAAGAGTAGATTAAAGGGAGACTTTAGTGTAATCTGTAACTACCTCAATCAGAGGATACACAGAAAAGAGCAAAATTTCCTCAGAGGTGCACCATGACAGTCCACAGGCCAAAGACACAAGCTGAAACATGGAAAAATCTGATTAGGTATAAGGAAAGAATATTTTATTTTTAGGGAGGTTAAATGCTGGAACAGGGTGCCAGGAGGGGCTGTGGAGTATCCTTCCTCGTAGGTGTTCAAGACTCAACAGAATATGGTCCTGAGCAACCTATACCAAATTAGACCTGCTCTGAGCAGGCAGCTGGATTAGGTAACCTCTGGAGGTCCCTACTAACTTAAATTATTCTATGATTCTAAAGCTATATTTGAAATAACAAGGACACCATTTCAAACACAAGGTTACATATTCAGAATCATCAATGAACTAGTTGTTAGTCCCATCACAAATTTTCTAAACCCTTCATAGATTTATAGATACAATCCCTATCCTTCTCATAACTTGATGATAGGTCCAAGGATGATTATCTGGCCAACTCTTTTTGATGAAATTAGAAATATTGACACCACAGTCATGTGACCGTGCTCATTCTCCAGAAATCTCAGTTTTCCTATTAACTGTTCATAATATTCATTCTGCTCATTTCATTTCAGTTTTATATTAATGTCACTAAAGAGGCCATGAATGTGAAGTATAAGATTAGAACTTAGAAAATATATACCCTGGTCCAGCTCTGTAACTGATTTGTCTGTGACTTCTTCCAACTCACAACATATTACTTGTTCACCTAACCTGAAAAAAAAAAAATATATATATATATACTGCTTATCCACTTTTAAGCTATAATTATATATATTATATATTTATATAATATATAGGTATATATAATGTATAATATATATTATATAATATATAATATCTTATATATGTGTAAATATATACATATATATGTATTTATATATTTTAATATACATGTAATATATATATTGTTATGTATATTGTTATTTACAATATGTTATTGTAAATATATGTATTTATGTATATTTTAATATATTATATATATATATTGAGATCTAGTGGTGATTTTTTCAAGTTTTTGAAATATTTTTATTGTTTATAGACAACAAGAAAAAGGATACACATGTGAAGATGCTATTGTCACAACCAGTCTGTGACTTTGCCTCTCGAAGTATTCAAAAATAAGTATAAAAGGCACATGTAAGTCAAGATGAAGTTTTAGACAAAGACATACACGTGACTACCTATACACACAAAACAAAATAGTTCCTAAATTCTTAAATGCTGCATTCCTTTGATAGCATAACCATAGTTAATGTTGTGTCAGGCTTTCCACTATAAACCCTCTCTTTTATAACTAAGCAATAAAATTTTACCCCAGGCATGAAGTACCAGGTCTCAGTACAGTGGCTGACATTTTTATATATATACATTTTCACACACTTAAAAAAAAAAAAAAAAAACAGTTTAGCTACTTTAATACGTGCAGGTATAGTACAAGTATAAAAAAGTTTAGGATTTGTGTTGAAAATATATAATAGACGCACACACACATGCATGTTTATGTTTATGTGTATATAGCTCAAAACGGTTTCTCCTTGTAATTGAAAGGATAGTGGAGAAAGATAATAAAGAATCTTCAACTAAGAAACATGCATTCAGGACTTATACCTAAAGAAATAATTGTATATGACCAGATATTTGATTGAAAGTCACTTCGTTCAAGGAAACACACAAGCCCTACCACATGGCTCTGCCCCCCACGCCAACAGCAGTCCCCTCACCCCCAACATGATACACTTCATTAAACACAGAAGTGCTTTGTTGCATTAGGGGCTTTAAGGGAAGTGGAAAGGTAGGCTCCTTGCACTTCCTATGAGAAATGAGCATTGACTTCCTCTAAAGAAAATGTAAATGGATTTGCTTAATTGGACTTGGGGCACTGGAGCAATTAATAATAGATTGTGTCATAGTAAGGGCTTTGTTTATATTTAAAGCAATAAATTACAAGTATTAAGTTTATATTTATTCCAAGTTAAACTCATTTGTAATTGACATGTTACTTAGCCCAAGGCTTTTAAGATCTCTTAGTATAATTAAATTAATAGAGAGTTATAGATCACTGCATGATAAACAAACAGCACAGACTTTAATATGACAGATATACAGAGAACAGGCCATGTAAGTAGATCATTATTATCGGTTTTACCTTCAGCAAAAATACAACTGAAACTGCAGTAAAAGATTCAGTGCAAACAATGGTAAGCACAAGGATGGTTTGTAATAAATCTTTTCCTTTCCTAACTTGATGGTTAACAAACACATTTACTTGTGCAAGGGAATGAGTAAGTAAAGTGAACTTCTGAAAACTGTGTTGCTATCCCAGGTTTATTGGCAGGTTTATTGGCAACTTATTTCAACATCTAATAATCCTTTTTTTTTTTTTTTTTTTTTTTTTTTTTAATCTAACCAAAATTACTTGGTAAATAGAGTCTGTTTCTTCCTGGTCTGTTCACAGAGAATAAGGAGAACATACAATTCTGTTTCTCTTCCAATGGCCTATTAAGGTATGATTCAAAAGCTCTCCCTATCTTTTTATTTTGTGAAAACACACAGAACAGTGGATTATTCAGCCCATCCACACAGGAGCTGCTTTTCAGATCTCTTGACCACTCTCTTTCTCTCCTACGGATTTCTCTTTAACGTCACCCTCAACTCCACTGAAGTGCCCACAGAAGCACACAGTGCTGTTCCTGATCTCTTACAAATGCAAAGAAAAGCAAAAAGATATACCATATGTATATCTTTTATTCACTTTACCCCTTTTTATTCACTTTACCCCTTTTAATCTGCCCAGGACTGCATTTATCTTTTTCTCAGTGGCATGACATTATTGTGTTCCACCTGTGATCTACCTTTAAATTCCCATCTCCTGGCCAGTTGTTTAGACAGTTTTTCAAGATCCTGAATTTGTGCAGGTGATCAGGCCTGTCTGTGCTGTGTTCCTTGTACCTTTCGAATTGCATTTCGGTTTGCTTCAGACTCTTGTCTCAATTTGTCAAGATCCTTTTGAATTCGAATCATGGCCATCAATACAGTGCCTTCTACCCCAGTGTAGATATATTTTGGAGCAGATTCTTTATTTAGGAAACTATTTGTCACCATGTTTTATAGATCAAATGGAGACAAAGAAGTTAGATTTGTCAGTGTTTGCATAAATCTCTGCTCCTTGGTAAAGCAAAGAATTCAACCATTGTCCTGAAGATGTCTTCCCTTCCAAGAATTAACAAAATGTTGTTTTCTCTTCTTGTTCTTCTTGTTCTTGTTCTTCTTCTTCTTGTTTATGAGCCTTTCTCCTTTCCAGCTTCTCTCACTTTTTCTCACTGAAAGATATCTTATTCCACATTGACCAAAAAAAAAAAAAATATATATATATGGATTACCAAATTCATTCTTATGTATATATGTATGTTTATTAAAATATATATTTTATGTGTAAATGTACAGGTTACATGCATATATACATATATTGACTTACATATATACTAATATAAATTATTTTGTTGTCCTGTTTTGCTATTATGAACACCCCTTTGTACAGCTAGTACCATGTGAATAGTTCTTTATTTGATTTTTCTACTGTGGAGCACAGTTTAATTATGCTGTGGTCACCGTGTAAGTACATCATTTTGTGAATTAATCCCAGAACTGAGAAAGTCCTTGTCTTTTTTGGTACTTTCTGTCCCAAGTAGTGATAATTCAAGGAAGGGAAAACTACCTTTCTGTGTTATTTTTCTTTCCAATCAGTTAATCAATTCCTAAGAAGAGAAATTACATATAATTACTTTTACAACAGCTTCATTTGTCTAGATCTTTGCTCTATGCCTTTTGTATTATTATTATTTTCTTTTGTCATAGTTGTTGTCACTGTGTTTTGCAGTTTTTGTTTTTAATTATTAGTAGTATTAAATAGCTGTCTAATGATACATTTATACAAATCTTTTGTGTAGTCTTCTCTGGTCATATTTTTTAACCCAGACCCACTGAAATTTTATCAGTATTACATAATATATAGGTTATATAGATATATTACATTATAGACATGTGTGATTTAAAATCCAATTCCTACTACATTTAGAACTAGGTATTATAGTACCTTATTGATTTTTGTTATTGATATTTGTCATTGACAATAGTATAATAAGGTGTTCCATCCTCAGACATTATAGTATTCTGAGTGTGAAATTTTTAATATTACAAAACAGATTTGAGAATGTTTGATCAAAAATTCATAGCAGTGACAGACTGTGAACTCAGAGCCTATTTTAAATATATAATCATTATTCAATCACTTTATTTTGGGGTAAAAATGGAAAAAGACTAAAAGTTCAGAATATCAATAACTTGCTCTGTGAGAAGATGCAAAACAAGCAGGTAAAATACCTACACTCTGTGACTAGGCAATAATAGAACAGAATTTTTTTTATTTTTTTTTTTTTAATGTAAAGTGTCTTTGCTATCATAGGTTTCTCTTACAACACTTACAACATTACTGAAAGTGAATGTCTGAATATTCTTTATTCTTTTTTCTTTGTTTACACAGCTTTACTTGCAAAGGTGAGAAGAAAAAAAAAAAAAAAAAAAAAAAGGGACTTGGAAGTAACGAGAATTATCCTGGTAGATTTGTCAGCTCCACTCGTCATGTTGAACATCCATGTGCACTTTTAATTTTCTTACGCATGATAGCTTTCCTGCACATGAGGTCTCTAAATATTACCAGCACAGAGAATAAGTACCCCCTTCTGGGATACACTTACAACATTCCATCATAGATTGTTGTCACATGCAATAATTTCATATAATGAAATTCACACAGAAATTACAGATTAAATTAATTACTTCACTTGTGCCATAGACACAAGTGTAAATTAAATAACTTCTGAATAAAAAGAAACCTAGCTTTTTAAAAAGAAAATCCAGTAATAACAAATTGCACTTGTCATACTCAGAAGTAAAGATAATTTTTCTGCTCACTCAGTCCCAAATTTTTTTAATTTCTTTACCTGCTATGCTTAAGGCATTTATGTCACTGAAATATTCTCCAGGCAATCCTTTATTTTCAAATCAAGAGAGCTGATAACTGATATGAGCATCAGTCTAGAATTTTCTTCCATCATCACCTCTTTAAGAGACAAGTACTGCAAATACTTCCTAGTATTTAATTTGTCCAAGCAACTACTGTATTTTGTCTGTTTGGCTAGCTAACCTTTTCTGTATCTTTTAGGCAGTTAAATAATTATTTTAGATGAATCTCACTTTAGACTCAAAGAAAGACTCAACTCAGTCTTTCACTGATATAGGTTTAAAAGCAAGCTGTGGCTCATTTGGTACCTAAATATGCATTTAATGCTTGATTTTGATATCTCAAATTTGAAAACTGTAATCTAAATGACTTTTCCATCCTTATCTTATGATAATTGTTATCTTCCAGCCTTACTAGAAATAGAATAGGAAGAAAAAAATAAAAAATAAAAATTAAAAATAAAAAAAAATAAAGCTATCTCAGTATCGCTATATGATAAGTACTGACATGTCTTGTGACTGGTAACTGTGTAAAATCAGTATCATAACTTAAATTAGTTTCAGGGGAAATCCTGATCCCTTCAAAGATAATGAGAGTTTTGCCCTTTTTATTTCTTGTGGATAACAACAGCTCATTCTGACTCTCTGAAATGGAGATGTAGACAGAGTTATGTTTTTCAAAAATTTGTCAAGAGCACATGCTCTATCTCCATTCTCAAAATGATCTTGTCTAAAGACAGGTTCTGACATCAGCCATCATACAGGCCATGAATTAAATTTTTCAAAATGTCATTAATAGCATCAGAAATGTCTTCTCTTTTCTGCATTGGAGTAACCTAAGAAATACCAGATAACTTGATTTAGGAACCTGTGACTTAAAGACGTAATCATCATTCTCAGCTCAGCTCCATTCTCATGATATTGTCTATAAAATTTTGATAGAAACAAAGCCAAGGAAAATGTTTCAGCTGTGATGTTATACATCACTGTCTTCAGCTGGAAATATTTGCATTCATGAAAAATTCCATGTACAACATTACAGGATTACAGTAGTCTACAAAACTCATGTAGTAAATGCTCATTCTTGCACTGAAGTTGCTACATCAAATTTTCTGTTAATATTTTCCCACTAATGTTTTTAATGAAAAGATATTTTTAAAAGCAAGCAGAGAACAAACAAGATGATTTTTCAAAGTGTTGCCAGTATGCTTCTGACTCCATCTTGCAGCAATTTAGTTTTCTAAACAATTTCAGTTGATGTACTCTTTGGAGCAAAACCCTGCAGAGAACAATGGGGTTGATTGTTTTGTTGACTGCAATTGTTTTATGTGTGGGTTGTTTCTCAAACCTCAGTTCTGGGCAGGGAAAGGAGTGGTTCAGAGAATCCCTTCTAATGAATGGGTAACAGATGACTGTAAACCGCAGGTATTAGACCTTTTCAGCATGGAGCTTTAGTGACTCAAAATTAAAAAAAAAAAAAAAAAAAAAAAAAAAAAAAAAAAAAAAAAAAAAAAAAAGACAAGAAAAACTGCGAACATGTCCTCAAAGCCCAATGAACTCATTGTCTCAAATTAGGCAATTTGTGGCCAACCTCAGTTTGGATTTTTAACATTTTTGAAAATGTCACTGATTTGCTATACACAAATAACTATACAATCTAATGTTAAATGCATTTTAATGTTTTTAAGAAGATTCAACTTGCTATGGGGCTAATGAATAGCACAGAATATCAGGATATATGATGATGATTGTAGCATTTGTAGAATTTTACCCATCACTTCCAGTAGCAAAAAAAGTAACTGATAAAACAATAAAAGTTAATTAACATAAGGAGGAACACATTGCAATTAAAGAGTTGCATTAACTCTTAAATGCATCCACTTCTATTCAAAGCTATGCTCAAACTACCTCTTTTGCTTGATTTTCTTGCAGCATGTCCTTACTGGTGTAACCTCATGTGGTAAAGCATTTAATGAAATTCATGCAATTCAACATGATCATGGAAGAGTTTATCCAAATATAGTTCCAAATATACAAATTATAGTTTCAAATATAGTTAGAAATAACGTATCTTCTCTAGTCAGTTACTACCACCCCTGAAACAAATAAACAAACAAAAATACAACAGAACTTTATAGTCACTGCTACTGCTTGAAAATGTCACCTGGGATGGTACTGCCTTTTTGGAACTCTGTTCACAGTTTAGAACTAGTTAGTTTCTACTCTGAAATTGTGTTTCTTTGGCAAGCATGTATATTTCATACTGCTAGAGTATGAAAATCTTAGATTAAAATATTTGGGACAATTGTCCCATCCTACGCATGGGTGTGGAAGCAAGCTCACATTTGGAAGGTCCACATTATGATTTACCTTTCTTTCAGACCTTGAAAACCTCATGAGACCAACAATCCATAAAAATGCCACACCTTATTAGCAGACCTGTACATGCAAAATTATTTTTCTTTTTTGTTCATTAAATTCAGAAATACTGAAACGAAGTTTCACTTCAGAAATCAAGGTAATTTATTTTGCAAATCTTGAAACAAAATCTGGGGATTTAAGTTTCTTTCTTTCTTTCTTTCTTTCTTTCTTTCTTTCTTTCTTTCTTTCTTTCTTTCTCTCTCTCTCTCTCTCTCTCTCTCTCTCTCTCTCTTCCTCTCTTCCTCTCTTCCTCTCTTCCTCTCTTTCTTTCCTGTAATTTTCATCAAATAAACAAAGAACCCAAAGAAACCTTTCTCAGTATCTAACATCTAACATCTGTGTCAATCACAGAAAACCCTCTTATGGTTCTTTGCATGGAAGGAAGCATACCCTATCCCCTTCCTAGCTTCAGTGATTAATGAAGTGACTAAAATGTTCAAACATCTTAAGGAATTTGGACACCTAATCTCCAGTTATTTTAAGTCAACTGATATGCCCACAAGGGAGCTTTCAGTTCCCTACATGGTCATAACTTACACATGATCCTTTCCATGTTTTTCTTGATTTCTTTTCCCTGTGAAAACAGAAAGACTAATACCTGGAGAAAACAGCAGGATTTATAGTGCACTGTTTGAAAGGCTACAGCACTACAAGTGTTTCTTTTCTGCTTTACCCTGTTACTGGCTCATAATTGATCAATGGCAGTTTCTGACCCAGTCTCTCTTTGCCTGGCTGCTGTTCTGCCACTTCCCAGGGATTCTGATGTGAACTGCAAAATGTCTGTGGATGAGCTTACAGCCCATTTAAAGTACCCTAATTTTCTCACTGCAAAGTGCACAGTCATTAATTTTTGCAGATCTGAGCTTTATTTTTCATCTTCTGCATTCTCTTGTTGTTTGCAGTATGTCAGTGGTGATTTCTGCACCCAGGCTCACAGCATTCTCTCCAGCGAAGCTGTTTCCCCCATTCCAGAATGACCATGTCAGTGTTTAGCTCCATTCAGCAGAAGTCCACATGTACCTGTGGACCTCATGAATTTGCTTCAGCAACACAGGAAGGTCTCTGTTGCATTTTTAAAGCATGTATACAAAATATACTAAGGCATCTCTTTGCCTCTGTTGATGAATATTTGGCAGGATGACCACTGAAATCTTTGTTTATCATTTCACCTTTTGCGACATATAGGATTTATACATCCATTGAGTGTTCGCTTCTGAGTGGTTTATATACAGGGATATGATCCTAATTCAAAGCTTCCTCCCTTTTTCTTCCACTTTTTCCTTCCTTCTGTTCCCCTTTACCTCACATCTCCACACAATCATACCAAATCTTGCCTTACACAATTAATATATCATTAGCTTAAAATTATTTCCCTTTGAAATTATTATGTCTTTAATTCTCACATCCTGTACTTTAGAAGAAAATAATGTTCTAACTCCTGAGTCTTTAAACAAAAGGGATATCAGTGCTCTGTGGAAGCAGAAATAGAAACTCCACATCCTAAATCTTAATTACAGATTTTATTTGTACAACTAAGTATGATTTCATCATTCCTCTATTTGTTCAGAATCTCTTTATACAGGTTTTCACAGCAAATTAATTTGTATAACACAGGAGGATTTTGCTACAGTTGTGACTAGACTAATGTCATTTTGGATAATCTTCATAATGTCTAAAACATCAATATATCCCTGAGCAGCAGAAGCAGCAGGAAAAAGAGAAACCTCTCTCCCCTGTGGCTTATGGAGTTCTTTTCACTGGTCATATTATGCATTGCAAATAATTTATTTGGTGAAATTAGCCCTTTCTGTTCAAAAGATCAGAAGAGATCACTTTCATGTTTATGGTCTTGTGTTTAGGATGCTGTTCCATAAGTGAAGGATTGGTTAAAAAGGTTTAAATAGAGGGAAAAACTAGAAGTGCACAATTTGGCAAAGCATTTTGAAAATAATATACTGTAAACAGACATTATGGTCTGGATCAGTTACATATCAAGTAGCTTATAGAATGATGGTCCATACTAAGAACTCATTTGACG
Organism: Aythya ferina; assembly: GCF_964211825.1. NCBI lineage: Eukaryota > Metazoa > Chordata > Aves > Anseriformes > Anatidae > Aythya > Aythya ferina. The sequence goes on from NC_140297.1 coordinate 95,547,073, forward strand.
GGTTAAGTTATACATTTTGTTTATTAATGAGATAACCTAACCTTGACCAATTAATTCCACTTTCAGCTGAATTAAATAACTGGAGCCAAAGGAAACATTACCAATATTTATAAAACCACTAAGATATACTTTGACTGGGTTCTGGTGAAATGTTTCAGCTTTTTTTTTTTTTTTTTTTTTTTTTTATCAGTTGCTGGTATCTGGTTGGAGTGTCTATCAATTTCATGACCTATTCTGCTCTGAGCACAAATTTGGATTATAATCCTCGTAAGGTTCCTCCAGCACGAATTACACTATGATATTATGAGCTTGTTATAGAATAATATTCTATAATAGTTAATGTATAATATAATATTTTTATAAAGATTAAATGTATCATATCATAGTTACTATTCTGTATTCATGTTTTTTTCTTACTGTTGTTCACAGATTCTGCAGCATTCATGAAAAATAACTATGAAAATAAGCCTCTAATCAGCAGACTTCATTCCCTATACAAAGGTTTTTATCCATACTAAGAATGTGTTAGAGGCCTGCAAGAAGGTTTTAACATAATGAATTATATCAGTCCTGTAGCTTTTAAAAGAAATGTCTGGTAATTGCTTGAGGATTTAAATAGCTTGTTAGGATATCAAGATTTTTAAAGACTGTGGAAATAACCTTCTGCACCCAAATACTGCAATATCATTTATTTTTAAATACATATAATTGGGGTCCACATGAGAAGAGCTCTGTCTACTAGGGACTTCTCAATCCCTCTGAGATTGGTGGCTAAGGAAGACATTTACTGAAAATTAAGTCTAAATCATCAAGATCCTTTTAGAAGTTGTTTCAACGTTGGCCTCTCATTCCTATCTATTACTGATTATTTGGTTTAAGCAATTTTTGTCTTTGAGAGGGAATAGTGATACTGCAATTTTATTCAGAAAGTTCCAAAGCACTGAAGTCCTTTTCAAAGCCACAAAGCTATTTTTATTTTATTTTATTTTATTTTATTTTATTTTATTTTATTTTATTTTATTTTATTTTATTTTATTTTATTTTATTTTTTCAATCTAAAAAGCTATTCATCTTTTCCTTCTTCTTCTTTTCTCTTCTGGCCCATATCCTCTGCAGTAGCTCCTGTGACTGGGCTGAAGTTAGAAGAATTTAACTAACAGAGTTCAACAAGTTTATGGTGTTAACAACAGGAAACCGCTGAACTAATCTACAGATTGCCTGCCTTTGCATACAGGGCTATTCATGAATTTGTGCTGCTGTTTTCCTTCATTTCAGAACTTCCATTGTTTTATATGGGAGCTTGGAGGCTGGTTTAATTAAAGTGATCTGAATAGAAGTACAGTATGCCAGATGTATGTTATAAATATAGAGTGGGTTATGTAATGGTAAGCCATCAGGAAATATATGGGAATGGTTTGTAACTCATTAACTAAATATAAATCCTAATTTATTTCACTGTTTTAAACTTTTTTTTTTCTTTTTTTCTTTTTTTTTTTTTTGAACTAGCACAAATGAACTTTCTTTGTATTTTTTTACTTTTTCCTTTTTTACTACAGATCTCCCATGAGGGAAATCTGCTTCAAATTAATTCATTCTGGTGAACAGGTACTATTCAGTGTGAATAAGGACTGTAGCATTTAGGCTAGATCCACAAAGAAACTAAGACAGCATTTGGTGCTGCCATTGCTTCTCTCCACAATGAACACATCTTAAAACATGATTCAGCTGCCATCTAATTGGCACAAAGACAGGAAGTACTTTGTTTCGAAATTTAAATTCCCAAGGTATTCAAAGGATATATGTTTGCTCCAAAACATCCACTTTTCATTATGTTGAGCTGTTCAATTCTATTAACTCATGATTCACCAGTTAAGTATCATCCTCTTAATTTATTTATGTGGCCTGATTGATTAAGCATTTTCAACATCCTCTTGACAGCAGAGGCAAGGATAGTGAAGTTCTCATTCTTACTTCTTTTTGTCTTATACTTTCTTTGCTGAAGAGTGCCCTAAAACCATAGTTTTGTTCTCACTTTCCCTTTCTGAAATGGGTCTCTGCATTCAGGGGGATCATCATCCCTTCATGAGATGCCTCTACATCCCAAAGACAAAAAGCTCTGTGCAAGTTTGGCTCAGGACATACAGTACTAGCTTTCACTGGGTTAAAAGGTAGAATGAAAGTATATGTTCTTCAACTACCTATATACTACCGTATAAGCATCTTTGACCCATCATGTCAGTTACCATGTTAGTCATGGGTGCAGGTGCATGTTTCACATATGATTTATTTTTGTCTTTGACAGCCTGTGAGCAACTCATTTAAGTTAAACATTTTCAAATTTGTGAAAATGCTAATTCCTGAACTATGATACCTTTTACACTTGCTTTTAGACCATTTGCTCCACTTTACTAGCAAAGAGGTTTTAAATGTTGAAGTAACTCTTTTTAAGCCACACTTCATATGAAAACTGAAATATTCCTGACAAGAAACATGCTTCTACATATTCATTCAGTGTTTTTCTTGTTTTTCACCTAATTAACAGTTTCACCCGATAGACATATTCAAAGCTGACTGGGCAGGAAGTATAGTGCAGACAAATCCCACTTTTTGCTAATTAATTTCTCTCTTCTTAAGATCACTAAAGGAAAAATCAATGGTCATCTAACATGTGTTCTTTATAACCTGCCAGTAGTTTAACATAATTTGTTGAAAGATTACCTAAACACTATTTGAAAAGAGGTAAAGGTATTTCCTATTAAAAAATCATTTTCATTACAAGCAGAATAGTAAATATTACAAATATCTAAGAGTGGTGTTTTCTTTCAGAAGAATTTACACTTCAAAGCAAATGCATATTCTAGAATTCTGTTGAGAGTTTCCTAATTTTACCTTGCCTTTCAAGGACTTTCTGCATCAAACAGAACCTCCGACTTGCTTGGTGGAGTGAAAATGAAACACAACTCCTCCAGCTTCTCCACCAAATTTACCCCATGATTCCACTTGTTGTAATGAGATAAACTAGAACAAACTGGAATAATAAATCAGCATGGCACGTCTGAGCTGTCTCTCTAAATCCACAACATGACTGAACGTGACTCAAAGTATGATCCAATGGGTATGTTTGGGCAGTGATTTTCAAGTTTCAGATGTCTCTCTACATCATCACCCACACATCTGGTGCCGCTTACTGCAAGAGATTTTGATGTATGATTTTAAATATTTTTCACTAGCTTTGAAAAAACAGCGAAGGATTCTGAAATTAGGCTTAAGAGTTTGCTTTTATTTACATACAGTCTTTTAATACTATGTATGTCCAATTTCCTTAGGAACTTAAATATATATTTATGTCTTTTTTCTTTTATCTGCATATTTTCAATTTTAAGGGGTGGGATGCCTCCATGCATCATAACAGATACAGTGTACGTTGTTTTAAAGTCTTCAGTGAAGCATGGCTGTTCTTTTTGTTTCCTCACAGGCACTTAGCAAAAAGGGAACAAGTGAAGAATTTGATTTTCACAAAACTATAAACATGCTGTTTTAGATAAAGACTGTTTCAGTCATGACTCAAGGCAACTTCAAGGTGGGTTGCAACAGCTCTGCCAAAACAGGACACAGCAAGTTATACCAGCCAAATTCTAAAGGTGTTGACAAATGGGGAATGATGGCCAAGTCTTTCCTGTTCTTCTTATAGCTTTTCATGCCTGGTACTTAGTGCATACACAGGAGGTTGCAGAATAGGAATCTGATAATGTTTATGAGACAGGAAAGGAACATCACCTTCTGGCTACATGATTACTATTATTTTGAATATGGTGTTCATACATAGTAACACATTGAAAATAAATCAGAGATCATTGTGCCATGCGACAGGACACATGGATAGTTCTCAATATGTGTTATCTTGGTGTGTTAGGGACCTTCAGCTACTCAGGTAATGACTGAAGACAGCAGCTGACTCACATTTGTCAGACTCATTCAAATCTTGCCTTAAATATTTTGTCATTTCAAATTAATCCTGGATTTCATCTTTTCTGGCCAGAAAATAAAAAGAATCAATGCTTGGAGAGTGGGAGTCACCTTCTAGGTCCTGGAAGTAGTGTGCAGGAGTCTTACACTCATGTATGACCACACAAGATTCTTGTATTGAGAAAAAGTCAGCCACTTCCACAATGAAATTCTTTACAAGGTAGGAACTGTACTAAGCCTTTCCTCTGCAAACAGGAAGAGAAAGCACACTCCCCAAACTGCTGAAAACTGATTGGAAGTACAGTCATTAGAGATCATGGAGATCTATTCTCTAATGTGCAATCTCTCTGTTTTAGACAACAGACACGAATCTGCAACCTGAGGGTGTACTGTAGGCACTGGCCACTCTGGCAATGTTCTCTGTCACATTGCATAAGTATTTCAACATTCACTGGGACCATGAGGAAAGCCATAATCTCCACAGCCTTCTAAACTGGATCCCACAACTGGAATGACAGAAACTAGACCTTGAATCCTTACTTTCCAGATATTCATTGAAGTACCATACCCTCTGCAGAAGACCTATAATCTTGGCTATGGTATTCACCTGGTAATGAATAGTCAAGTCTGTGCTCCTATCATCCCATCCTACCAGGGGCACAGGGGCCTGCTTTGGTACTTTGATATCTTTTGAATAGTCAGTTACCTGGCAGAACGGTTCTCTGAGCAAGATCAGATCCAAAGATGCATCCCGAAAACTTTAATTTGATTCCTGCAGAAGTCTGGTTTCCCAGACCAGGCTTCAATGAATCCAAACACATTCAATGTCAGAGATTAAAATCTCACCAGTTCCTCCAAGCTCTGTAGTGGCTGGGGTAAATTACTGTAGCCTAAGTAGCACACAAAACTTCTGAGAACTAGAGAGAGATGCACATTTAAGAGTTGGAGTTTGAAACTCTCTGGTTCTAATATCTGTAAAAGGACTCTGTGGTTATTATCCTCCTTCTCTGAAATCCATGGATTAAAAAGCTATCTAAAATGTAATGATAAATATTAATGAATAATACCAAATGTAAATTGAAGCTGTGAAAAGGCAACCAGGACATACTGTCAATTTAGCAGATGAAAAAGGAATACACATAGCCAAAAGTATTATGTTGCTAGCACTGTTAGAATACTAGTATATATTCTATTTTGTAATTATTGAGCTTTGAATTCCAGATCCCACAAGTTTTTGGAGCAAGTTACACCCACCCTACAATTTTTAATTGAAGAAAAAAGAAGGAAAAAGGCAGTGGTTGTACCCCCACTACTGTCCACTCTATGATGTGATTGCACAGTCTCATGTCTCACCTACAGCCTCAATATTTGTTCCTCACAGAGGGACAGCAACCAGTTAGAGGTACCTCGTGGGTATGATTGTTGTTAGGTGCATACATCTTCTCAGGAAGGTCACAGGATTATCATACATGTCATCATTTGATTTCGACAGGCACACCACTCCTCCTATAATTAGGAGCTTTGAATATGAATTTCCCAAATTCCCGCATCATCAAGAGGATGAAATTTAATCTCCTTCTATGTTGCAGTGGACTGCATCTGGGATTTGATATGTTAGGAGAATGCTGGACCTTGTGTATTTATAGGCAGAAGGAAATGGCAACATTTCAGTGTAACACTGTACTATGCTTGCCCCTCAGTGGAGGGTTTATATAAAGAGTTTTTCAGTAGCGGAGGGTCATTTTTGAAACTGATAGGGCATTGCTTTCTTTCAGGTCACAGCATCTAGCAAGACCCCAAAGACAGCAGTGAGTCAGTCTCTGATGCTCAGGAACAAAAGACTGCTGGACCAAATCTAGTGACTAGCGGCTGGGGGCAGAAGAAAGGCAACGAGCTAGCAGGATACCCAGCCAGGTGAAAACCTATTGCCTGAGACTAACTATCAGACTCCCAGTTGTCTGCTGTGAAATTGAGGGCTGCAGATTTAAGTAGGAGCAAAAATGAGGGAAGTTAAAGGGAGACATTTCTCGGTTCCATAATAGGGAACTGCTGTCACAATGAAAATAAAAGATACTGAAAAATTGGAGCTCTTATTAACAACTTTTATTAACAACCTCTAATAAGGTGAACTTTTTGTAATTTAACAGGAAAAAAAGTATTCAATTTCATGAACTTTCGAGAGGAAAGTCAGGGTGGGTATTTAACCTGTACTTTGTCAACTCTCTCTACAGAAATTATCTTTCTTCTTTGGGGAGTGAACACTTCGCAGTAGTAAATGACCATGCTATCTTTTTCCACAGTCACATATGTGAAATAGCTATATTTTGCAGATGATTAATGAGATAAGTTCAAATAAAGGTTATGTATTTAACTAAACCTCAGCAGCAGAGTTATGAGACACACATTTAATATTTTTTTCATCAGAAGCTACATGCTGTTCTAATTTGCTGATTGCCACATTATGTCATCCAGCTACAGAATTTTTTTTTGTTGATATGCAGGACTACAGAGATGTCTTATTTAAATAGCAAGATAGAGAGAAACTATGTAATATAAAGGAAAAACAATGATCTAAACTAAAAAATATGGTTATCAGACATTGCCAATAAATCCCCCTCTTAACTGAATAAATATGATCTGAGGCTACCCATATCATTCTTATATGTAGGACCACAGTTAAATTAATAAATCTCTTACTGGTATAGATTTACTGCATAAACAGGCAGTAGGCTAGAGAGGTTATACAATCTTCACCTTTTTGCTTTATTTGGGAGAACAGTGCATGGGAAGAAACTGTTTCTACTTTTTCTTCTCATTTACTCTCCTTCTTTTTCTCTCTCACACCAGTAGAAAGAGATAACCCAGTCATTTCAATTTTTTGAAAGGCTTGTCAACTCATGTCATTTGTTCAGACATCTTGCTACCAGCTGTAGAATGGATACAATTAAAATATGAGGGGAGTGATAAAACTTTCCCTAAAGAGACTGGAATGCAGTACAAAGGAATCAGCTGAGAGTTTTATGATAATATTTTTTGGCTTATGCCTGCACTGCAGTCTGCAGAGCTGTACAAAGTTACAAGATTTATGTGAAGCTATTGAGCCATGGAAGTACCAAGCCTTGTGGGGGCAAGGTGATAGCAACTCTCTCTCACTCCACACATTGTCCATAACTATATGGAATGTTTCTGGCAGGGCTTCAGTAGGAATTTCAAAAAGCTGGAAAGAGGCTGATGATCCCTTTTCTCACATATTTGTGTTTCCCTTTGCTTCTGAAGAAGGGGTGGATTGCAGAGTCCATGGATTTCATGGGTTGCATCAGGCAAGCCATAAATGAAAACAGTATGAACCACAGTCAATAAATGGACAATTATACATTTTGTATATTTGTGTGCATGTGTGTTTTGCACTGCACATTCCTGTGAGCTAAGTATGTTTTGTTTTGTTGTGGTCACAGCCTGTTTAAAGCAAGAAAATTCTGCTTGCTCCATGCAATCCAGAGTCAGAGCTCGGGAATGTGGAAGAAGGATGACTGAAGAGCATCTTAATGTCACTCAGAAAACTTCATGACAGATGAACTGTTTAGGAAGAATGGAGAAATTTGCATCTAATACAAACTTTTCAACCTTGAATCCTTAGGTTTTAAGCACAGAAAATGATATTGGAAGAAACAAAGATGCTTGAAAATACTCTATAAGGTCAGCACAGAAAGCACAGAAAGTATGGTCCTGAAAGACTAAATCAGAAACTTATTTTTTGTTCTTTTTCTCTGATTTCTGATTTTCTCTTGACAAAACTGAACACAATAAAATTCTGAGCACTTTTTAAAATGTGTTGTCTTTTTTCATATCTTTGCATGGAGGGACATTTGGCACTTAACAAATCTGACTATTCAGCACAGATATTTTAAAACTCAGAAGCCTGAACAATAAAAACCAGAATAACTGCTTTGAAATACTGTGTCGTGCACTGTTTTGTAATCTGTATGTAGTTTGCTAAGCAAGATTTTGTGCTTTTTTATTATTACTTTTTTTAATAACTGTCTTTCCTGTGCAGTAAAGTTTCATAACAAACATTTGCTTCATTACAGGTCAATATGTCTAAACCCAAATCTCAAACATAGTTGAGCAACTGCAACTGTTTGCAATATTGTCATAAAAACTTCATGGAATAACAACCTGAAGACAAAATGTAATAGAATTTTTAAAAATGTCATGCAATGCAATGCTATAAATATTCTATCATTCCTCAGAATATTGATATTTAAAAAGGCATACATAGTCCTCTGAACAAATACAAAATATTTTGTAAACCTATAAACATCATATTAAGTTGTGCCATGCTAGAAATATCCAGCACAATATTTTCACCAAAGCAGGAAAATTAATGACTCAGCTAAAGGCAAAGAGGGAGATGTACACTTGTTAGCTCATATTTCAAATACAAAACTTCAACAGATAGACACATTAAGGATACAATTCCATATATATGTATATAAAACCTTAAATGTCGATTTTCATTATTAGGCATTGCCAGCTCTCAAATGCTTTGTCTAGCTTCTTTTGTCAGTCCCTGCTCACTACTCTTTGAGTATGGAAACAGAAGAAAAACATAGTCATTATACAAGAGCTTAACTTGACAACGGTACTATTCCCATGCATAAAACTGTTAGAATTCCTATTAAACACTGGACTTATTACAAAAACACAGGGCTATGGATTAGCTCAGGGCTTGCGTGAAAACAATCATGCACTAATATGTAATTTCTGAAGAAAGAGGAAGCTAAATTAGATTTTTTTTTTCTAGAGAAAATCCTTCACACACACACAAAATAACACGACTTGAAAAAATGTCACATTATCTATTGGAGTAATGAAATTTATTAAGTTTCAAACAACTTCCCCATAAATTTAAATAATCATTGTTCATACAAATGAACAATTTGTATGAAAAAAATCTATTTCAAAATGAAAAAAATCTACTTCAAGTGTATTAACGCAGGTAGCACCATGAAGAACTTTTCCCATGTGATTGCTTGAGCAAATATGGGTGAAGCACACTGTGGGTGTGGTTTTTAATTTTATACAACAAAATTTTGTAATATTATGTTATTGTGATGAATGAAAGAGAAAAGGAGCAAAAAAATCCAAGATTAATCTCACTTCACAATTTCATTTGAGTGTAAATAAAAACATGAGTGTGGCTAAGGAATTCTGTGTTTGGTGTTACAGATCAGAAAAAACTTGCTATGACCTATACATTAATTTAGCCTTTTAAACACCTCTCTATAATTTTAATAAAAATTTCTGATTTCTCTTGTTATACACAGGCACATTTTAAGAGATAAAATATTGAAGCAATTTCAATTGAAACTTGATTGAGACATTTGAAAGGGAAGGAGGGAGCTTTAAACCACTAGTTTGGATTGATGTAAATTGATTTGTCCAAGGTTATTTGTTTAGATAATAGAGGTAATAGAAGGAAAGCCCTGTGTCTCACAGAAGTGATGCTCTGAGACGTCCCATCCTGTCATCATGTTCAAAGCAGGTTCACAACAGGGCATACTCCATTTAGGCAGGGAAAATTCAATTAGGATTCTGTGCCATCATTCTGTGGACTTAAGGATCCCAGTGGGGATCAGGATAGGCAATATTCAGATTTCATTGTCTCACTACAATATATGCCAATGAAAGACTTTTTTTTGCTCTGCTTTGTGCTTCCCCTTGCATTTTCCCAAACAGTGTTATTACGATTTTGGTATCAGAAAATAATAATAATAATAATAATAATAATAATAATAATAATAATAATAATAATAATAATAATGGGCGATCACCAACCACATGAAGTTCAATAAGAGCAAGTGCCGGGTCCTGCACCTGGGACGGGGAAACCCTGGCTGCATGTACAGACTGGGCGATGAGACGCTGGAGAGCAGCCTAGAAGAGAGGGATCTGGGGGTCGTGGTAGACAGCAAGTTGAATATGAGCCAGCAGTGTGCCCTGGCAGCCAGGAGGGCCAATCGTATCCTGGGGTGCATCAAGAACGGCATCGCTAGTAGGTCAAGGGAGGTGATTGTCCCGCTCTACTCTGCGCTGGTGCGGCCTCACCTCGAGTACTGTGTGCAGTTCTGGGCACCACAGTATAAAAAGGACATGAAACTGTTGGAGAGTGTCCACAGGAGGGCTACGAAGATGGTGAAAGGCCTTGAGGGGAAGACGTACGAGGAACGGCTGAGGTCACTGGGCCTGTTCAGCCTGGAGAAGAGGAGGCTGAGGGGAGACCTCATCACAGTCTACAACTTCCTCGTAAGGGGTTGTCAAGAGGCAGGAGACCTTTTCTCCATTAACACTAGTGACAGGACCCGCGGGAACGGGGTTAAGCTGAGGCAGGGGAAATTTAGGCTGGACGTCAGGAGGGGGTTCTTCACAGAGAGGGTGGTTGCACACTGGAACAGGCTCCCCAGGGAAGTGGTCACTGCACCGAGCCTGTCTGAATTTAAGAAGAGATTGGACTGTGAACTTAGGCACATGGTCTGAACTTTTGGGTAGACCTGTGCGGTGTCAAGAGTTGGACTTGATGATCCTTAAGGGTCCCTTCCAACTCAGGATATTCTATGATTCTATGATGATGATGATGATGATTATTATTATTATTATTATGGTATATTTTATTAATAAAAATAATTTTTAAATGACCATAATTAACAAAAGACTTGCCAAAACTGTGGAAAATTCTGATTTTGGCACTGCATAATGCCAAAATAAATAAATAAATAAATAAATAATTCCACATACACATAAATGCAAAATAATTAAGGAAGAAGCATCATTAACAAAATGAAACAAATAGTTTAACAAAGTATGTATGTCAGTACAGGTCTGAAAGTCATAGCAATAACTTAGAAAAGCTGGGAAACATTTTAAAAAGACCGTGATTTTAAATAAGCAAGTACGAGAACTGACAACCCTAAAATTCCATAATCATGACTCAGACATCCAAAATTATGAGACTGGCTAAATAACTGATTAAACGTGTTACTGTTTTTGATCTGTCCTTGTGATTTTTAATGTCTTTATACCCCCAATGTCACTGTTATAGAAATGTCAGTTGTCCAAAACATAAATAAGCTGGTCTTGGTCCACAGAGCAAGAGCTGTTGTAGCCCAATAATCCAGTTCATCTGCTTTTCCTCAATATCAGAATGTTATTAATCAGTCATTACCCCTTGGTCATACTAATACCATTTTCTTATCCAGAATTATTTTCTACCACTGGACATCTTTTCCACAAAAGGATCACACAGGAACAGCAAAGGTATGTATTCAGAGCATCCTTCCTTGAGGTAAAACCCAAATTCATGTGAATCCTATTAGCTCTGTGGTAAAATTCTATGGAGACTTATAAGATGCTGTACTGAACATAACAGATGAAAATTAAAAACACAAAGACAGAGAAGAAAAAGCTTGAAGGACAAATTCCAAGGCATAAAATTAATAAATTCTATTTTAAACACATCAGGAGCAGGAAACTTGCCAAAGCAGATGTAGGGCCAATAAGTACAAAGGTATAGAAGAAACATTCATAAAAGATAAAGTTACAGTAGGAAAGCTCAACAAATGTTTTTCATCTGTGGTCCCTATGGGAAGCATGGGAAGGATTCTCCCAAAGATCCCTTTTTCTATGCAAGATTTATCAGAGTCTTTGTTATACTGTACTGCTGGAAGAAAATGGAACAAAAAGACAAGATTTAAAATAACTTAAATCTACATGCTGCAGAGTTCTAGGAACTCAGGTCTCTGTGCTTCACTCACCTATAGGACTACTTTAAAAAAATGAGGATGATCACTTTATAATAAGGAAATCTGTACAGTATAATCTATCTGGATTTCCAAATCGTCTAAAAGTTGCTAAAGAAATGAAACAGATATTGGGCAATGTGAAGGTCCTAATCTGTGTAAGTAGCGGGTTAAAAATAGATAACACAGGAGGATAGGAGAAAACGAAAATTTTCACAGTGAAGAGAGGTAACCAGTACAGGTCTACAAGAATAAGTGTCAGGATTTGTCCTTACAGACCCTGTCTCTAAAGAACAAAAAGAAAGATATTATGAGACTGACTGACAACAGTGTAAAAAGGTAAGTGGCATATGAAATTCAAAGTATATAAATGTAATGTGATAGACAAAAAGTGAGAAACTCTAAGAAGGTTTCACTTGGATCTGGTAATTAAGGCAGTTCCATGGAAACTTTAGCTCAATAATGATGCAAACAGAAATTTGGATATTATAATTTTTTAGGAATCAAACAAATAACAAAACAGAGAACATCAATATGGCATTGTACAAATCTTTAGTGTACACACATCTAGAGTAGGACTCCAATATTCCAGTGCTCCCAATAAGGAACCAGTAAAATACCACAGATACAAGTGAAATCAAATCTATGGAAAGGATTCTCTACGTAGAACAACTGGAAAGTAGTGGAACAATAGAAAGTAGAAAAACAGTAGAAAAATTAGAAAAGTGGCTGCAGGCTTGAAAAAGAGACATCTAAAAATCTGTATGCTAGACACTTATGAAATTCTGAGTAGCATGGAGAACAAAATCTGTGAATCAATTGTTTATTGTCTTTTCCAGAGCAAGAAATTGGAGATATCATGGATAGTAAACTCAAAACAAACAGAAAGGGCATTTCTTCAGGCAATGTTTAAATAAACTGTGGAGTTCCACATAGCATGTTCTTGATGCTAAAGGCTTACATGTGTTCAAAAAGCTGCTGAACAAAATCATTGGAAGATATATCTATCAAAGGCTATTACATGGAGAAATATCACCTCTAGATCCAACAGTTCCTGAGTCACAGATTTCTGGACACTGGGCAAGTATGGTTGTTTTGTCCATAATGTTTTCCTGAGCATTTGGCATTGAGCAAAGTTCAAGACAGGATGCTGGCGTAAGCAAGCATTTTATCTGGCAAATATTCACCTTCATCTGTTTAAAACGTCTGTCATGGAGAATTCAAGAGATCTCTGGTAAGTTCCAGTCATTGTTTATAGGTATGAAATCTATTAAATTTTATTTAATACTGGTTCATACCTATAGTTTGAGCTTGTCAGAAGACTGGATGCTCTCTAAGTCCTAAAAAAAAACGTATCATCAGATAGGTCTCAGAAATAGACTCCCACGTCAAAACAGAAGAGGTGTGGATTTACTGGGCTCAGGGATGAAAGGCAGTCAGGAAAGCTTTCATCTCAGTCTCTGCATCTGTGCACTGCTGCATCACATCATAAGGTCATGGCTCTGCAGGCCTGTCAATCAGGCAGGCCAGTGTCTGACTTTACCACACACCTCAAGCATGTAGATATGCATTCTACCCAATGGTGGAAACTCTTTATTTTGCCTTTCCCCGAGCCAACAGCTTCCTCCTCAGTTCTGAATTCATAGAATCATAGAATATCCTGAGTTGGAAGGGACCCACAAGGAACATCAAGTCCAGCTCTTGGCTCCACACAGAATCACCCTCAAATCAGACCATACATCTGAGAGTGTTTTCCAAACACTTCCTGAACTCCAGTAGGCTTGGTGCCATGACCACTTCCCTGAGGAGCCTGTCCTAATTGTTTCTCTTGGCTCTCCAGCCAACTGCAGAAGCAACTAACCACGTACTCAGTACTCTTCCTATTTCTATCTGCCTCCAGCTACGTTCCTAAACGCCATCTGCCATTTAACATGCAAATTCTGTCGAAGAACTCTGATAGGACCACAGATGTTTGTATTGCAAACACAATACATAAATCCTGTATTCCTGTATCAGACAGGTCTGCAGAGCCATTAATGGCAGCAAGCAGTGCTTTGATATATGATTCATCATCAACACTAACCCTCTGTCCCCAGATATGCAACACAACACATATAAAAGTAAGGCAAAATATATAAAAATAGAAAATAAAATAGAAAAATATATCTATGCTTTCTTCATAGCTGTAGTTTGCCAGTTTATCATTCAGTTATAAATAAGAATAAAGATGAAGAGTAATCTCTAATACCTCATCTACCTTGTCATTACCATATCCCATTGTTTTTCAAAATGTCATTTGGTAGCTATGGTTTTACCTTAGATTTGTTTAAGTCCATTGATCTACCCTTTGGGAGGACTTTCAAAACACACCAAGATACATTATTCTCTATAATTTAAATGCTTTCAAGCTACATTTTAAGAAGACACCTTAAGTTCTCTGATAGGAGTCTGCACTTGTGATAAAGGTAGGAGCCTTTACTATATAGGTTTCATTCCTGGATGTTGGGTTAATAAGTGAAGAGAACAGAGATAGAGCAGGCAGATAACATTTTGTTTCTGTCAGTATATTGGACCAGCTGGCTGCATAGCAGACTTTGACAAATAAAGAAAACACATTTTGTCCATTGCATTTTAATTATCTGGGAACTAAGAACTGGTCAATATCTCCAACCTGAAGCTTTGCATTCCTCCACCCATACTTGCTTATTTCACAGGATGCTACTTACATGTTTTCTTGTCCTTTGCTTTCATTTTGGAATTTCATTCTAATTTTATTATCTACATATCTTGCTTTAGCAGTCCCAGCTTTCACACTGACTGATTATTGTATGGAGGGATCTCACTTCTGTGACTTATTACACAGCTAACTGTCTGTCTTTGTTTTCCTTTGAAATATCTGGTGTTTGAATCTCAGATCAGTAAAACTATCAGAGCTAGAAGTAAAGATTACCACAATATCATAGGCTTACTCTCTATCAGTTGAAGACATATATACAAAAACACAAATAGAAATACAGTTGCATCTAATTCTTTGCAAGGAAAATTTGTATGAATATATAGTTATATGTACGTGCAGTTAAAATGTACTAATAGTAGTGTGTGCATAATAATAATTCCATGTCCTTTATAGGAATTTGAAATAGTTTTTTCTTTGGCCATGCAAAAATTGGTTGACCTTGGAAGTTACACAGATGTGAATTTTGTGTGCACAGTGGTGCATCATCCTGATTGCATGGACAAATATTTGCATCTGCTGAAAAGAGAAGGAATTTGTGTGACAACACAATGTGGAGTTCCAAAAGGGTGGATAACTGAAAATAAGAAGTCACAGACAGAGTTAATGTAAATAACTGTAAATAAAAAAATATATATAAAAAAAAATGTAAATTATAATAAAAAATGTAAATTGTAAATAAAATGTGGCCACTTCAGAAGGAAGTCAGTAAGAATGAATGAGATGACTGCAATTATTTAATTCAGAGCAAAAATGAATAAAATGGAACAAAATAAGGAATAGTTTAAAAGAGACATACAGGGCACCTCTGTGCAGCCTTTTTCATAATATAAGACCAAGGAGATATTAATTTTTCAACTGAAGATATTTTTAAGTATGACAAATTTGAAGATGAGAAATGGTATTATATTTCCATGGAACATTATTAACTGATGAAATGCAGCCATATGTCAGAAGCTTCACAGTGTACAAAACCATTTATGTGAACAAGCGAATGATGATAAAATGATTTAAACACACGCACACAAAATCCCAATTTCTAAGTTGTTATTCTTACACTGGGTGTTTCTCTTTTGATCATTTTAAATTCTTCATACAATGATAAACCAATCCTGCATTTCTGTATATTTTTTTGAAAAAATAATAATAATAATCTGGAGCTCAGCATGCTAGATGGCATAAGAATTCAAGTAGGTATACCTGTTTTCTGATCAGTTGTGGCATTCAGAAATCAGGAAAATGGTCTTCAGAGTTACCTGTAGCTTTTTTTCAGTTTGACCCATGATATCTAGGAGGAACCCTTGTTTCTGTTTCTTTCCCCTAGGAACACAACTATGTTTATGTAACCCCAGTTCATTTGTTTATGTGTCTATGGTTAAGATCTCTCACTTTCATAAGACTTTATTCCAACATATCTCTGTCAGTGATATAGGAGATAAAAGTGCAAATATTGAGTGCAGTATGAGGAGATGGGGTTGTTTTACTTTTTTAATTGTTGTACTTTTTTTGTGGGAACAACTGGTGCTTTTTTTCCCCCTCCCTATTAATGTCTTTGATAGGAGAAAAGCAGGTGTGGGGTTCACCCATTTCTGGAGAATTAGAAATTAGCCAAGGCTGTAGAAAAGATAAAACAGTATGCACAACTCCACCTACTTGTATTTGTCTAGTATAGGAACACTTCTGAAATATATATCTAATTCCATGACTGCTTTTCAATGTACAGGACCAAGTATGTATTTTCAGTGTCCTAAGTGATCCCACACCTATGGCTCTCAAGCCCATGTGTGGGCTTGAACAATTGATCCAAATTCAATGCCCATGACAGATAGATTTAAAAAAAAAAATCTTCAAAATAAATAATCAACTCAAATGAATGAAACTCCTCAGTTCTCTGAAGGTAAGTTTATTTGACAATACTATTAGAACAGTATTAGAATTACACAGCATTAGAACTATCCAAGCAATTGGTGAGGAAAAATAATTGACCCCCTGGTGTATTGTCCTGAGCATTTTCTGTTTTGAAGTTGTTTTGCAGCTATGCTTAGTGGTAGTAGCATAGCAAACAGCAGAAGATCAGCGTTCATGATACACTATTCTTTTTTTACTTTAGACAGTCAATATGTTTAATCTTACTTGTTAGAAAATTATGCCTCTATGACTGCCCTGCCTGTTTGTACACCTGGCAAACACTTGTGCCTCCCTCTACAATAAGTTTTGAACCAATTGGCCAAACATTGGACAATTTTAGTCAAATTCAACTCAGAAGTTAAGTCCTCAAAGAATAAATTCCTCCAAATTTCATGAAAACAGAAAATGCAAAGACAAAAACCTAAATTAGTAACATCATCAAAGGAAAAAGTGCACTGTGAGCTGAAATGTTTTGTTTGAGAACATGGAATGCATTTCAGATAGAACTGAAGGAAAGTAGGAAAGTAGGAAAGAAGGAAAGCATAAGTTTAAAAAAAAAAAAA
Organism: Aythya ferina; assembly: GCF_964211825.1. Classification (NCBI taxonomy): domain Eukaryota; kingdom Metazoa; phylum Chordata; class Aves; order Anseriformes; family Anatidae; genus Aythya; species Aythya ferina. The sequence continues at coordinate 95,564,040 of NC_140297.1, forward strand.
AAAGGTTTATCTTGAGAGTCATTTTGTATATGAATTTTAATATTGTCAATAACATAAGGTACATGATGTTTCACATCTAATTCAGACTTTAATTATTGATACTTTCTACAGGGATAATTGCAAATTTGCAACATTTTTGCAATAAGATATTTTTTCATATCCTATACAAACCAATAATGTTCATTTTCTTAATTACATATACAGGTATATAGAGAATTAAGGCATGATGTAGATGCATTTTCTTTGATGAATAAATAATTTGTTATTTGATTAATAAATAATATATTTTTCTTACTGTTTTTCTCAAGCATATAAAAATAAAATAAAATAAAATAAAATAAAATATAGTAAATAAATAAATAAATAAGGCCTTCCCTGACATTTTTTTCTTGGATATTACCTAACAGCACTCTTTTGGGTTTCAAAAATATTTTTGCCTAAATTTTTCAGCTGGAAAAAGTGGGGCACATGCAAATTTAGAAATATATTTTGCCTCCCTGGTCTCTCTCCTGCAAGTTTCTGTGCATTTTTAGACATGGCGAATAAAAAAAGAGTAAAGGGAAGGATGCCCAAAATATGAGCATTTGCTTTTTTCCAGGAATGGATTTTTCCAGCCAGATTTTATGCATGTAACTGCTGCATTTTGTGATTGCCATTGAGTCATGGCAGCACTACCACAGATGCAAATTTTACTTACAAACAATATTGACGATATGGAAAATCTGACTAGAAGAATCATTGGCAATAATCACTTTCATTGTGCATAGACTGGTGGTCAGGTAATCTCCAGTGCCTCAAGAAAGAGGTCATCTGGAGTCTACCATGACTTCCCTTATGCTCCTTATGACTTGTTTTCCTTCCTACAGTAACTAGGTATTACTGGGGGAGTGCGTAGGGAGACAGTGCAGCCCCAGATATTTCCTTCAAGGTACCATATGTTGTTTACAGTCAGTAAGCAACAAGAATAAAACTTCATTGATGTCTTGTCTTTCATTTTGGTTTGTTTAATTTGTTCTTTAGTCACTGAATTACCTTGCCTTCCTTTTATTGTCTCAGCTCCTCCTAATTTTCCTGACGGTGGTTTTAGAAAGACACCTCTGAAGATGGATTACCATCTTTCCAAATCCTTATAATTTTGAGAAGGAGATATTCTGGAGTTAACTGTAACTGAAATAGAGAAAAATAAATGAGAGTCTTAAATGTCAAAAGATTTACTGAACAGCACAAAAAACTTAGCTTTCGAATAACTCAGAAGAAGCCAGACAGTTAAAAAGCAGCACCTGTTCTTACTCAATTTCTAAATTTATTGACTCAGGATAAGTAAAACAAAAAAAAAACTCCACAAGGATTTTTATTAGACTTAAGTTCTCCTTGGGTTGATATTTGTAAAATTGCTTCATTAGTGAATATACCTTGATCACCCATTTTTTTGCCAGAAATGCTGTTTTGGGGAATTTTAGGAAAGGATCTCAAATTAAAGATGAATACAGTAGCTCCTACTTGTGGAAGGAATGAGTCTGACAGTGTCTTCCATTAAACAGTACTATAAACAAGGCAATGGTTTGATGCTATACTGCTGCTAAATGTTTATAGAACTTCTCACATTGTGAACACCTCAGATACAGGAGATCTTCCATAAACAGAAGCTCTGATAGTGCCTTGCTTAAATGATAATCATAGCATGCAACAAATGGCTTTATTAAACTGCATTAAAAAGCTTTTCTGAACACATTGTTTGAATTCTTCAGCCTTGCTGTGGCTGCTAGAACCTTTACATAATGTCTTTAAATGCAATATTAGAATAAAATAGAAATTTTTCTACAGATCTCAACACAATGAACACAACTTGCATAGCACAAGCAGCTTATATCTTTATTAAAATTGACTACAAATTGTCACAGAAAGCAGTTGTGGATCTTGCTATTGGAGACAGAAATTTAAAGATCTTTAGAAATATTATTTTATTTCTAATATTATATGTGCATTTCAAGCTTCAGCAATACTTTCACTAATTTTAAGCAAACTGTTTCAACTACTGCCTGAAATCAGTCTCATGGCAGCAGTATGGAGTTCCATGAAGGCTGATTTACTTTGCCTTGCTAAAGTGTACAGTGCAGGTATAACTTTACTTTTCTGAAGTTTTGGGTACATGATTAAAAAAATATCGTATGCATGTGTGTGTTTATATGCTACTATGTGTATAGCATCATGGTTAAATGTCAGAAAAGTTGCACAGAGTTAGAATTTTGAATAAGATATCTTGCATCAAAAGTGCATTTCCACAGAGAGAAATTATTTTTTTGTTTGTTTATTTCTTTTTGGTAAAGTTTTACAAGCTGCAACAACGAAAGTTCAGCACATAAGGAAATGCAAGAACGCTACCAACACACAAGTGTGTTAATGCAGGGTGTAGTGTTGCTGCTACTATTTGTTTCCTGTCCAATAAACAGGTCACTTCAGAATGGTGATGCAATGCAGTAATATTATTTAAAGAGTAAGGATATGTCATAATTTGATAAATTTAGGGATATCTGAACACCGAATTGTTTGCATAGCACATTTTAAACTTGCATTTTAGAATCACTGTGGGCAGTAACTAGCTGGGAGCAATGTTACTTTGTGTGTAATTCTCAGGAAAAAAAAAAAAAAAAAAAAGCTGAACTCATTAATTGAGCTACAAAAAAAAAAAAAAAAAAAAAAAAAAAAAACAGCTGCCTTGTGTTTTTTTTTTTAGTATTTTCATAGTAGATTTTCAAAAAGTGTTGACAGTACAGGACTGAATGGCAATATTAATTTCATATTACTGTAAATTTTAACTGATACTATAGAGGACACAACAAAAATGTGCTGAGATTAGACCCAAATTGAAGGGTTTTGAAAGGGTAGGAAAACACCACACTGGTGTGTAGTTTGATTATTTTGCTGTTCAGAGAGAAAAAAAAAAAAAAAAAAAAAAAAGGAGAAAACACCACACCATTCCCAATGAATCCCAACTATTTTCCAGGAGTACTGGAGAATACATTTGGGAAAATTTGTGAGGGATAAAAACTGAACCTACCAAAATCTAGGACTAACTAATAAAAATAAATAAATGGTTTGCTGGAACAAATAACATTGAATATTATATTAAATATTATTAAATACATACTAATTATCATTAAATATTTTAAATCATATGTAATACATTATTTAAATATAATTAATAAATATATAAATATTAATATATAAATATAAATTTGTGGTAATATATTTACATATTTAATAATATTTAAAGTATTATTAAATACATATTAAAATAAAATTTATGCGTTTCCATATTTTTCCGTTCTTAGTATTTGCTGGTATTTTCTAATGCTGGTTTAATAGAACAAATACACTTCAGAAATTCTCAAAGAGCTAATGTGGAGAAAACACCATCAGCAGAAACAGCCTTTCTACTCTTCAGTATCTTTCTTTTACTTTTACTTTTACTTGGTGACTACTAAGATTTTAAAGAGCTGAGATGAGCTAGGCATGTTTTTAGCAGCCAGAAACAACAGCATGGAACTGAAACACTAACAGGTAAAAACAGAAAAAGAAATCATTATCATGTGATTATAGACCAAAAGCTCACATTACTGCCAGACAAACTGTGCCCATGTATTTGTTCTCCTGCTTTCCTCCTGTGTTCATCAGAGCAACCACAATACTAGAAAAAAAAAATCTAATTAATATAAGATTTCCTTGCTCCTGATAATATTTATTCCGTCATCTTTGATCCCTATTGTGCTATGTCATTTCTCTATTTATATTGGATACTCTGATAGAAGAAGTTTCTCCTTTATGTTTGCAGAATGTCGAGTAAAGGCTGGGGGAAGGGGAAGGTAAATTCTTTAAAACAAAAACATTAACAAAGTTGGTATCTCCATTATTTGGTCACAAGAAAAGAAGGAAATTTTTCAAATGAGCTTTCTGTCTTCAACCTATTATTTCTAACCATACTAGTTTCCAAATACAAAACAAAGCCCATTTATGTTTTTCTGTTAACTCTCTTTTGACTAGTGCTTGAATTAATAGGCATATAGTAGTAATATAACACTGGTTACTCTGCAGCTGTGATATTGAGAAAGAAAACAGGAAAAGGTGTGGAATTGCCTGTAAAATAAATAAATAAATAAATAAATAAATAAATAGAACTTTTGGTTTCTTTGAATAGAGAGAAACTCACAACTAAACAGAGAACTGATGGCTCCAAAATTGTCAGTCTCTGTGTCAACCATAGCATCTTCTCAAGCTATGAAAAACATGTAAGTAAACTTTAATGTTAATACTCTGAGTAGTCCCTAAATCATTGATATCCTCCTTCATTGGACCTGACTGCACAGAATACCCTTTCTTTTAGAACAGTAACCTGCAGTTTTCCTAGACAATATCTTCCTTTGAAGCTGAGTTACAGGATGGAGCCATGCAAATGTCAGCCCAAAATAATGCTTTCCATCCAAGGACAAGCACAAGCATGGTGTACACAAACTTGGAGCTTCTCAAGGTCATTTATGATCACAAGTATTACTATGTAATTATAACACCTTTCCATCTTTACTATTTTAACACTTAACAGTTATAGTTGAATAAATGTTCACTATTCATGCATACACTATCAGATCTTTCTTCCTTCTTTAATTTTATTTATAATCTAGCATTAGATAAAAGGATTTAAGTAATGACATAATGATATTTGATAGGTCAGAAGGGACACAGCTCAAAGTTTAACTTTTACATCTTTGCTTTGGTTTGTAAGCATCACAGTTTGAAACATTTTCTTTTCCTTCCTGACAGACAAACTTGATCTGACATTTACATAACATGATTAACTTGGAACTGTTTGTTACCATTTTTACAAGGTCACTTTTAGGGTATATCCATACTTTTCTTTAGAATGAACTGCAAGCAGGAGGATGGATATCATATAGTATCTCAAACAAATTAAAAGCATAAAAAGTATAGTTAGAAGTACTATGAGAACATTTTCACAACCAGGAGAGAAACCTTGCATGAGAGGTTCTGAGATACGTTCGTGTGTAAAGACGGAAGTTACAGAGGGGAAAAAAAAATGCTACACTTTTCTTTGTTTTATTTATTACAGTTTTGAATCCTCTAGTTAATAATATTTGATTTTCTTTCTCTCTCCTCCCTACACTCCTTCCTCCCTTTCATCCCCTTCAACTAAATTCAGGCTGCCTGATCAAAACAAATTACAGGACAGCCTTATAAATTAGTTACAGTAGACTAATGTCTAATGGTGACATGTCTGTTTTGCCATGGTGATGCTCATCCTCTAGAGGTAATGTCACCTAGGTTGTCAGACAAGCAACAGCATTTTCATAAATAATCCATGTGATGCTAATACAGGATGATTTGTGATGCGTTATAAAAAGTTTGGTTGGGTTTGATTGAGTTTCTTTCAAGGTACTGTATAGTTAACACTGTGACCTGATCTGACTTGGCTGACTGATTTCTGAAAAGGCTACTCTGAAATATTGGTGTGTAACATGAAGGCACTATGTCAACCAGACACAGATATGAAGATAATACACATAAGACTGTAATATTTGGCATGTATCTCTGATTAGATCAAAAATTCACAAATGCATTAAAATAGAGAATAAAAAAATAGAGAATAAAAAAATAAAAATCTGTCTGACATTTTTCAAGCATAGATTAACTAGGTGAGGAGAGAAAACAAAGGGAGTTGAATCTCTTCCCCCCAATTACCATGGCCTAATACAGTTTGCATGCTTCATCTCACATGATCTGTCATTCCACTGCACAGACCTCTCTCACCCTTCCTGCCCAACCAGAAGATGGTTTATCTGGCCCCAGTTTTACCTTTTAAAAATGCAAACATCCAAGTTGGTATCTAAACATCAGCTAAAACTACAGAGAAAAAGAACATAATTCATTTTTGTTAATGTAATGGGGTTATATACCTTATTTGTAGAATAGCACCTCCTTTTCAACTAAAAAGGGCAAAAGTACAAACACACGACTGTCATATAAATGAGTCCTTAACTGCAGTTTACAAATAAGAGATACTCAGTAATATTTGAAAAATGTCAGGATGTTCCACCAGAGATGCTGAACTGGAAACCACCACCAAACTACCCATATTTCCATGCAATGGTTTTTAGTTCTACTGGATGATTGGCTACTTCTAGTTAAGGGCAGCCTGGACTTTTCACATGTGCTGCATTTACTTCTCCCGTTTGTTTAAAAGGGGATGTTCTGCCACATCTTGACATACATCCTGGGAAATTACACCAGCCTCATGCAGAGCTGACCAAACCTGTGAAAACAATGTTGTTCTTGTTTTGAAGAGAGTATTAACCACAAATGTGGTGTTTCTGCAGCACTTTTGAGTATTACTGAGGTGTGGTATGGTTTGACACAACAAATGTAAAGACATTCACTAGGTCTTTAAAAGCCATGACATATTTTCTTGAGGGTCAGAGTGAATGTGTGCATGTGCATGTGAAAATGGAGACACAAACTGAGATGAAAGAAAGAAAGAATGAAGGAAGACAGAGGACTTGAGAACAGAGAGCTCTGTTTAAGAGGAAGAACTTAGTATGGATCAGGTATACCAAGAAATGTGAACTTCACTTGTCAGATTTCCTATATTCTCTGTTTTTCACAAAGTAGTTTATGATGCAAATACTATAGTACTCCCATATAGAAATCAAAAGGCTTATTGAAAAAATAAATAAATAAATAAATAAATAAATAAAAGGGGGTGGGGAAAATAAAAAGCTCCTCCAGCAGATATGCTCCAGCATACCCCTCACTATATGATCAAAGGCAAAAATATAATGTCAAAATAAGACAATAATTCAATACTGAGATCAAGCTATAGAATAACATCCAAGGATGCAAGGATCAGCACAGCTGTCTATTTAATAAGAAGAGAAAGAGAGTTTTGATATTGTTTCAATTTGATCTCTTGGGCATACTGCTTCCCATGTTAGTAGCATACTTAAGTTCCAGTGCTTCAGTCATGTAATTGCAATTGTTCTGTTTTAGCTCTTACACTCTGCACTAAGCTGGCAGCTCTATCAACTGACAAGCATTTCTGGAGAAATGGAGACTCTCCAAACTGGAACACCTTTGTGTTGGTGACATTTCTTCTCTGAAAACACCAGTGCTTTTTAGAGTCCATGATATTTTTCTCCCAAATGTTTCTGCAGAGATTTGTGGAAACAAATGAAGCCATCTTGGCAAATAAAGTGGATTCCAGTTTTCAAAATTTGGGCTCCATCATGCCTCCTTTATGACATTATTAAGTCATGTGCTCCAAGAGTGCTTACATTTCACAAGGCAATTCACAGGTGAAATCAAAGCAGTTCTGCTCTGCAAAGGGTCACTTCAAATAGACAACATCCACCTCAAAATTAGACTATTAGACGACTTGACTTCTGGTAATTATCCCAAAGGATTAATATAGACACCTACACAGGCTGTTAAGCACACTGTACCTCCAGTTATCAGAGCGTATCTTCAGATTTCAATTAGGACATGTTTATGGCCATAGTGGGAGAGGTCCACAATATACAGGTTGCTCAGGACAGTTTTTGGCACATCAGGAAGCTTCTCTTTCACAGAAGCACAGAATGGCTGCAGAGGGGTTTAGAGCAGCAGTCCTTGGTTTAAGCAATATCTGATACTGTCCCTGCTCATTCATCTAAAGCCACTTATTCTCGGATGACACACTGGCACAACAGAAGAACAGCTGCCAAAGTTTCTTATTTGCCCTCTGTGGTCATGCAGGCTTTAGTTCTTTTATTCACTGGGCTGTTTCACAGCTGTAGACCTCAGTTCTGTTTAGAGGTTTTGAGATACCAGCTTCAAGAGACTGACTGATTTTTCATTAACTGCACATTTGCAATAATAACTTCTCTCTCAAACTCACAATTTGGTACAGCCTGTAACTGCTTCTCCAAACATCATTCCCAGATGGATGTTTGTGGTTTAAGACATTTCAACAAGCACACTGCTGTGGTCCTTTATTCATAAGAGGTTTATTAATATGAAGACCTCATGAAACTGAAATCCTAGTTTGAACTGCTTGAAGAGAAATATTATGCACTAATTAAAGGTATTTTTGAAACTAGATGTGCCCATGTGCCATCCCTGTTCTAGTACAGGTATCTGACTACTACAAGGAAAACAGGTGTCCCATAAATGTCTCATTCTATGATCTTTTAAATGATATCCACCTCTAGGGCAACTACAATGCAAATGGTGAATAACCTGGCAAGATCTCACATTCCACGTACAGTGTCAGACCTCTGACTGTCCCACCTCTGCCCACAGTGGAGAACCAACCCTATTTCAGCTCCTCCCCTGGCACCATAAGTCCCAGCTTTAGCTATGCTGTAGGTGTACTTTGGAGCTCCATCGCAGCCCCACCTCTGTCTGGCCACAGGTGCCACTGACTCAAACCCTGACACATGGACTGACTTCCTGGCTTGACCTTGGACCTGCCTCATCACCATGGAAGATCTGGATTCTGTGCTGCCCCGGCTATTCCCCAGCCTTCCCTGCTCCCTGGTGGCACGGTGGAACAGGCTGTGGCTCATGAGGTCTAGCCCTACCCACATGCATGGAGACCCCACCACCACTCTCAGCCCCTGGCCACAGGCTCCCACAGGGTGCAGACACAGAGATTTTAATTTCAGTGGAATATTTTGGATCATCTACAGTAGCTGATCTTTAATAGTCACCAGTGTAAGTCTTATACTATAAGCTCTTTCAAATTATTTGGAAACCCAACCAAATATCAAAGCAACAGTTTAAGACTATGATGAAGATACAAAGGTGTTGTCTACAGAGTCATTGTGGCATATATGCCATTAAGCTGAATCAGTAAACTCTGTCTCCCAAAAACAGAACATTAGTTAACTTCTAGAGAAAGAACTGGAGCTCTAGTAAGAAAGGATTTGGGGGATACAAGTCTCAGGGTAGGCTTATTTTCCTGGCAGTAATATACCATAGCTGCTTAGGACCAGAAACTGGAAAGTAAGGAAGCACTGTTTCTACAGCAGAAAAAATACGTACCAATATCTGTAACTGGACAACACAGCAACATAGGCAGCAATAGCAATTAACAGGCAGCGTAGCTGTTCTTCTCTAATCAGTGGTTATTGGTAACGGATTTTCTCCCTTATCACATTTTTTTTTTTATTAAAGAAAAGTTAGATATTAATTATGTTTTCAATGGAATTGTTCAACAGTTCTGCCCTTCATTAGCACCTGTTGATGAGATGCATATTTGCATGTCTCAATATTAGCTCTACCGTGATAAATGCATCAAGTTTCTGTTTTTCCCTGACATAATTTAAATACATGCTAAAGAGCTACTGATATCTTTAAAAAAAAAAAAAAGCTTCAAAAAAGCCTTTCTTGACAACTAATTTAGTGTGCTAGATAGAAGTAAATTGGGATTTTTCTGCATGGCATGTGTATGACATATCCACAGATTTACTCAGATCTTCTTTTTTCCATATCTGGATTACTTTGGATGGGATACTGTTTTCTGATAAACACTTTTTTTTTTTTCAGGCCTTTTTAGGCTGCATTGAATATAAAGGTCCAAGGCACATGAATTATCCAAGAAGTTCATGTCTTTAGAGGAAACACAGAATGTAATTAAGGTACGGTTTACTCAGGAAGAGAATACTGCCTATGTTTCACAGGAAATTCCACTTCAGTAAATTTTATTTTAATTACCTGGTTTCATTTTTTTATGTGAAATGACAGCTGTTCTACAACTAGGAAAGAAAAGCAGAGACGATCCATCAGAGAGTTGGCTAATACAAAACTGCTCAGTTTGGGGAAGAATATAAAGAATCATGTCTTTAGCAGTTCAGTGCTTCAGAAAGCACTGCAGCTAAAATTTCTGAATATTCCCATTCAATTCTGGGACCAGAGACACCCATCGCTGCATTTTACTGATGTTTAGGTGTGAAGATGAATGACTTGTTCTCTTCCTACTAGAGAAGTGAAACCAGTAGTCCTGGATTTTCAAAACACTTTTCTAAGTGGTTCTAAGTGGCTGGGAATGCCAACTTTATGATCATTTTTAAAACTATCAAGCTACACTGCATCTTTTTGTAAGAAATCAAATCAAAATTGAAGAGACATACTGTATTTATTATTTACTTCCTGAGAGGAAAAGAGTTTGATAAACATAAAGGAAATAAACACTAGTTTTTCTTAAATGACATTTTAACCAATCAGAATGTATCCCCTGAACATGGGTTATGACTAGATAAAATTGCTCCAGGCTTCAGGGTTATTGTCATTTGAGAAAGCAACAATAGAAGCCTATTTTCAGTCCGTTGTGAGCCAGTGGTTGTTTCAATGATGTAACCATATCTTCTATATTCATGAACAAAGATAACTACAGAACATTCCTAATCCTTTAGTGAAAAATATAATATTGCAGTCTCCCTCGTTGTTTTTGTTCATCCCTGCACAAAGGCAGCTACCCCTCAACTATAAGAAGTACAATCTTGTTGTGTTCCTTTTGCATTACAGATGCATTACAGCTCTGCTTAGGCTTCATAATTGAGTTATAGCAGTCATCCACATATTAGATTCTACGCTGAGCTTTGGCAAGACTAAATAATAGATTGAAAAATACAATTATTGCTTATCTACAGAATTCCTTTGCTTGGGAGGTAAAGCATATATATCAGAAAAGTTTTTTTTTCTTTTCCCCAGGCCTATTCAATAAATGAACGTTACACCAGGATTCTTACACAGAGTATCTTTGAAATGGGTTTTGTATTGATTTTTGTAACTACCCTGTTAGATGACGTTATCCCTTAGTGTGTCATGTTTAGATGGGTCTGCCCGGAGCAGGTCACTGAGGTGATAACTGTCATTTGGAGGGACAGAAAAGCAATCATAGCTTTTTCATTACTTACTGTTTTCCCCCTGCAAGTGTGGGATCATTTGACATATTATGGCTTCTGTGATTTAAGCTGCATTCTGAAATTAAGTGCTAGAATATCAAGCTGTGGGTTTAGAAAAATAAACTTCATGTCAGAGGAACCACATGCCCTGTAGGTCATAACTATGATCCAGAAGAAGTAAGAGTCTTCAGCAAAAAGAAAAGGAAAAGAAAAAGGAAAAGAAAAGGAAAAAGGAGAGAAGGGAAAAAAAAAAAAAAAAAAAAAAAAAAAAAAAAAAAAAAAAGGAAAAGGAACAAATATGTTTTGTAAGAGGCAAAAGGATCCAAAATTGTTAAACTAATTGTTGTGTGGACTGTGCTTCCTGTAGTAAATAAATAAATAAATAAATAAATAAATAAAATATAAGGAATTTATAACCTGAATCTCTTGATTCTCCAAGCTAAAACAAAAACATTGTGAAAACATCACCAGATTTTTAAATAAAACTCAACAAGCCAGTTGAATACTAGGTTACAAAAAGAAGGCAAAGAACTTGCTTTACCAGCCTTCAAAAAAGCTACTGTACTTCCATAGTCTGTAAAGCTTTTCTGAGTATGACCAGCTGTCTAGGAAAACCTAAGGTGAGTTTTAAACCAATCTAAACTCATTATAAAAAAAATCTAAATGCATAGCGTCTGACAGAAAATGCAGAATACGGAAGATATTAACTCGTTCTGATATAGAGCACGGATACTTACTAAACTTAGACTGAACTTTTGTATTTTTTTTTAAATTGATCAGATAAATTCAAAATCATGTTTGTACAAGAATAAATTAATCCTCTATTACAGGTAAATTTTTATATACAATTTTTACAACGTGACATATTTTAAAAAATAAGGCACAAAAACAATTTATCCTTCCCCCAATTAATCTTGTAATTTTCAATGTAAGAACTGTTCATGCCTTTCTGAGATAGCCCTTAAACTCTAAGATTTAAAAAATAAATTAATTTTAAAAAAATAATCATATTTTCAGATCAAAATCACATTTAATTCACAAGTTAGATCATATACATTACATGAAATTTATTTTTGCCATTCTCAGCCTATACTTGTCTGAAAACTCCCCCTACTACAAAACTTTATTACAGAAATGTTTATATATTATATGGTCACTTATGTGGTCACTGGGTAGACTGCACAAACAATCCTGGAAGCAAAGACTAGAAGACAGTGTTGCAAAATATCCCACATATATGCCAAGTTGCAGAATTTGCTCTGACGTATTTTCTCACTCTTTAAACCTGTGAGTATTGAAGATTTTGACATACTGAGAAACAGTTTCAGCCCAAGGCAAGGACTGTAGTCTGGTGTAATATGGTACCCTCTAGGAGCAGAATGTCTTGACCTAAACAACTTTAGGCTGAAGAATCTAGGCCACACCCAAGCTGTGTGAAGGTTTTAACCATGAAGTTATGCTCTTCTACTGTGTTTCAAAGAGTAAGTGTAATCTATTTCTCCAGAAGAAAAAAAAAAAAAAAAAAAAAAAAAGTTTATAATTCTCTTTTATGATTCCAGAGTAGATGAGGTCCCTAGACTCTGGAGAAAGAAACACATATGGTTATGCTCAAGCTTGTCTGTCTAGGCTAGTTCTTAGTAGCTATTGCATTAGTAGTCAATTCGAATCTCATGCTGAAATGTTTAAATTGCCCTACTATCCATGGGGACCACTAAAATGTTGAATACTACCAGACAGGGATAAAATCGTCAACAGGTTAAGAACAAGATTAGTAAATCACACCACCATTCCTCTACGCTTTCACTTTCCCCAAAGTAAGCTAAAAAACTAACATAGCAACAAATTATTTTTTGAAAAAGTAGACAATTATCACATTCATCAGTACTGAAGTAGATATGGATATTTCCTTTCTAAACTCAAAAGTTCAAAAACTGAAAGTCATAAAGCATTCAGTTAGTCTTCATCTATCTTAAAATGTCCCACAATAGATTTTCTATCTAGAAGCTAAAAATAAATGTTTTAATACATGGCATTTTACATGTAGGTCTTGTAAATGATGTTTCTATAAAATTCCTATCTCATCTAGTTAGAAAAAAACTTACCATAAATAAAATCAAGCATTTTCCAAATATGTTCAAAGTACTCTGCTTAGTTGGTGCTAATTAAACATAACTGGCCAGCTGAAAAGAGCCATAAAATATAAGGTGTTCAAGTTACATATTTCTCTTTTTGTTGGATACTTGACTGTTTAAATAACAACAGTATATAAAATCAAAATAATGGATTCTTCCTGAATTGAAAAGTGACCATTTCACAGATCTCATAACCAAAGATATTGAGAAAGAAATTGGTGGAATTAATAGTGAATGCCACCAGTCAATGTATTCAGTAATTCATAAGAACATAAAACTGATGAAGTTTATAGATGACACAAAGATTGATGGACTCAAAAATAACGGTGAGAACAGGTCTCTTATTCATAGAACTCCAGATCATATGGCACCATGGGTACACTCAAGTAATGTGCATTTTAATATATATTTGATACAGTTAGTATTCAGCCAGAGGCATGTTTTGAGAAAGTGCAAACCCAGGTTTCTGATGGAATGCTAGTCACAATCTTATTAATTATAAATTTATTTTTCATTCATATGACAGCTTAAAATTTAACTATTTAAGATTTAAAAGAATTTTGGAATTTCTTTTTCATATTTACAAAAATAACAACTCACCAACAATTACTCAAAAACAGTTGTTTTCATTTAGTGTTTTTATTATTATTATTATTTTATTTTGTATTGATATGCCAAGCCTTATGTTTTCTGGTTGTCATAGAATTCAAGCTGCTGGTACACATTTTTTTCTTGGAAAAAAATGAAATCATTTTAACATTGATTAGTGCACTCATTCTCCAAGATTCTTGAGGAGTTCTGATAATCTAAACTTTTTCAAATTATTTAAATAAACCCTACTAGAAATATCCAATGTTAACTATCAGGAATTAATAAAAGATGCATACTATTCTTTTCAACATTAATATGCTTCCTAATAAAAAAGTAATAGAAAGTAATAGAGTATTGTGAAGGAAACTTTATTGTTCCTACAGAAAGCTATAACTGTGGGTTAACTGTCAAGGAAGTATGACAATACTATCCTTTTCTCACTGACATTATATCGTGAAAACACAGAATATTAAATCAGGATACTATCAGTTATTCTTCCTTACTTAAATTCAAGCTACAAAAGGTAGTGAAAATTGAGTGAAATTGACATTTTTGAACTTCGCAAATCTCTTTAATTATAAAACGAGCCACTCTTTAAATTATTATTATTATTATTTTTATCATCATCATCATCATCATCATCATCATCATCATCATCATCATCATCATCATCATCATTCACACTTTCCTTTCTACTTTACTATCATAGACTTGCCAAATAACTTTACATTGTATCATCTTACATATGCATTATTGCCTATCATGTCAACTTATAGAGATATAATTCCAAAACTGTAATAAGGTTATTTAAAATCCATGCATATAATTCCAATATAGAAACACTCTAAGAATCCATTGTAAAAAAAAATCAATTCAACCACAATGTATTTATAGCTTGTCACAGACTATTAATATGCATCATCCCAACAAAGACTCTTATTGTTCCAAACTGAAAGTGGAAGAACTGAGTGAAGCTGGGAGGATTCTTGATCCACAGGCTTCTGTTATTCATTCTTAAGCTAGCATGGCTTCTTTTTCATGGATATACTTATTTACTTTGTCTTCTTTCAGGAATGTAAAAGGAGTTTAAAGTAGCTTTAGCTGGGCTGCAAGATTGGGTTAATAAGATTATAACAAATCTTTTCAATTCTTCAGTCGTCTTGCCTTAGGTTTGAGTATGTGGTCTGAGGAAGCCTTTGAGCCGCTGCTGGAACAACTTTCACATTTCTCAATATGCAAACTTCTTTTTTAACTGCAATCTTCATTAACAGAAGCTAACATTTAGACAGACATTGTATATTCACCATAAAATTATTGCAGATACTTTGCAAGTCTACTCTAGCAGCATGACATATACTGACCAGATGACCCTATTATCTCTAACTGGGTCAAGAAAGAGGCCAGACAGGAAGCATCAGCACAATGTGCTCACATATTTCTATATGTTCCATAAGCTGAAATGGAACTACTTCTGGGAGCCTTGGGCAAAGGTTAAGCCATGCATTTCTTCTTCCTCATGTCCACACGGTGTCTGGCTTACTACCTAATTTGACGTAGCTCCAACCTTGTCCCATGCTTTTTCCGCTCCTTGTCAGAAAAATTCTACAATTTTTGACAAAGCACCTGCCCTTTTTAAACATAAACAGACCTTTAAAAAAAGATGAAATATTTTGAGGAAATTAAGTACTTTTACATCATGTTTACCTGACACTGCCAAAGAGGCAAAACTGCCCAATAACCCATAAAGAAAAAAAAATATTATAGAGACCTCTTCAATTTCTAAAGAACACCTCTCTATAACACAGAGACATGTAATTTCTATAAGGTCTTCTATTATAAAAAAAAAAAAAAAGATATTTATTTTATTCTCTCTACACTTTTATTGACAAGACTTTCGACAGAGGGTGCTGGTTTAATGCATGACTTTTTGTAATTAAAACGTTACATTTTAGGAAAAAAAAAAAAAAAGATTTGATATAAATAAATGGCATTCAATGCACTTAATAGAAAGGCAAGAAATTAAATTGCCAGGAAGTCAGTAGCAGCCATTCCAAACATTGATTTACACATCTGTTCTTAGCTTATGTTAGTTTTGTCAATAGTTGTGATCCATAATACCAATTTCTAAACAGTATAACTGTTTGTAAACACTATATATATATATATATATGGCCTAAGTGGAGGGAAGGATCTGGAGAACTTCAGATCATGACATACAGTAGTAAAACTGTAAAAAGTGTAAAAGAACAAAAACAGACACAAAAATACATATAATTCAACAAGGAAGAAATAAACTGGAATTCATACAGAAGGTCTGTGCTTACAGTTTATTTCTGATCTCTGTAGGACTGAAGGAGAATATTAGTGAGCACATCTGTTTGACATAATATATTTGGATTTTTAAAAAGTTATCTGCCACATCCTTTGTGATAGGCTACAAAAAAAAAAATTAGAATTCCAAGATAAAAGACAAACACCTATTTGTATAACATGAAACAAAGAGGTAGGATAAATAGTGACTCTGTAGAGGTAGGTCAACAACAGAGTCTTGTAGGAACCTGTACTATCATCTGCAATGTTCAGAATTTGCTAATGTTACTAAGTTATTCAAGGAAATTCCTAGTTAGCCATTAAATGTTTCCTCTATTAAGAGGAAAACAGAGAATGAAATAGAACATACTAAAATTTCATTATCCTCCGACTACAGGTGCAGTTCTGGTCCCATAGTGGGTAAAACAGAACAAGAAAAGGTACAGAGAAGATGTGTGACACAGTGTCTACACAAAGAACAGTTATAGAGAGTAAGTTCTACCACCTAGAATAAAGATAAGAAGGATCCATAAATAGATTCATGAGAAAGTAATATAAAACCAAAAGTGGCTCTGGGTGAATCAGAATCATGAAATGGTAGGCTAAAAAGAGGCAGTATTTTTTCATATAATGAACACAAAAAGGAAAAGCAATGACTCCCAGGTATGTTTATGGAAGAAAAATCAGAAAGATACTGCCTCTGACTCACCAAGTCCACATATTGCTTGCAGTCAGAAGGGTACACAGAGGGAATTATCACTGTATGCTTCCCTTGGCTTCTGCTGCTAGTCACCAATGAAGAAAAGAAACTGGGATAAGATGGACTCTTTCATCTGATCCAGCATGGCAGAACTAATGTTTTTATTCAGGAGCCCCTGGCATTACAGAGGCAGAACAATGTTAAATGGCTGATTAGCAGTATCTTGCAACAGGGAAAAACAGATGCTCTTAAACAAAATTGCTTTATTTGGAACGCATACAGAATGAAAGCAGAAGTTCCCACAGAGATCCTGCAAACAGTCCAAATGCAGTGCTTTCACCACAACTCTGTGTCCATCTCGGGAAGGATGAAAGTCAGGATGAGGGAGGGCCGGAGAGGTTATCACATATCTTTTTGATATACCCATCCATACTCTCTGTAGGAGCATCTATTTTATAAGCAAAGCAACCATACAATCCTGGTATTGCTTTTTCTTCTAATTTACTGACACCAAAACCACAAGCTTTTTGAGATCAAGTCTGTCTAACACTTTATAAATGAGAAACAGACAAATGTCAATGTCCACCTCTGTTGCTTTACTGGCTTTAGTAATGTCCTTCATTTATGTTTTTTGTAATTGTAAAAATACTGCTATCCTGCAGAAAAAGCCTCTCACAATCAGATTCAATACGGATCTCCCCTTAGTTATGAAGAAGAGATAATCAGTCAGGAAGAACTAAAAGGAGACAGAAGGAATATAATGACTTAAAAAAAAAAAACTTTTAAATATAACTTTTATTGCCAGAGCTAGTACTCTATAATCATAAGGTTTGGCTCACTGCCAAGCATCATCAGAGATCAAAGGTGAAGTCTTTGGGGAGGTTGGTACTCCCATATTTTTGGTTTTCTCTTAAATGCAACTTAGCTCTGAATTTCTTTGGTATTTTTACATTATCACTATAATGTTTTATTACCATTAAATGACATGTTCACTTTCAGCTGTAATTGACATTTTCTTGTGTGGTAATGTAGGGTCTGGTTATAGGACTTTAGCTAAGAGCCACAGTTTGTAATTCATAGAGTACTTTAAGATTTGCAAAAAGAGTCTCATAAATCAATTTAAAGAATAGTAATGGAAGGCAATGGAATTAAGTTATTAACATTACATTTACACTCACTTTCACTTCAACTGACTTTTCCTTGACATATAAATATGAAGTTCTACAGAAGAGGAAGCTTTTTTCATTGCTTCAGCAAGTAACTGACTGGTATTACAGGCAAAACTTAATATTCCTTATAGAGATTGTGCTAAATGGTGAGTTCTAATCATCTATCTTCTTTGTTGCATTAAGGCATAATCAAGTGGAATAGGAAAGGAAACGTGCTGCATGGGAGTTGTACAAGATGCACTATAATTTAAAGATTACCTCTCAGAGGTCCCCATTGTAAACTGAACACAGTTACTGCTGAAGCTCATTATTGTCATGTTCTGTCCAGTTTTGCAATAGTCTCCACAAGACAACTCCTTAAACCAGGAATCACAACATCATCACACAGAAAAATATCCATGTCCAAGAGACATTACCATCTCATGGCCAGATACTGAAATGAATAAAGCTTTTAAAATACTGTTTCTTTTTCTAGTATTCCAGTTCTGCTCCATTGACTAAAAAGAAAATAGAAATTTAGGCTTGCCCCATCATTTCCTTCTGCTATTATAGCTATCATTGGCCCACAGTGGATGAAGCTGTTCCTGTATGAAGAGAAGAGAGACCACAATTCTCCTAGGACCTTGGATAGGAGAGGACATCAGAAAGAGAGGTTTATTCTTTCTTTTGCACTTATGTAAGAATTAGAGGAAACTATACCCAAAGGTGTCAGCAATGTACAAAATATATCCCATATTGGTTCAATTTTGAGATTCAAAACCTTTTTTTAACAAAAATAAAACTAAAGCATTCTTCGCACTTCACAACATATTGCGAGCATAGATGGTCCATTTTTAAAGTTAAAAAACATGTAGTCAGTGATCTTTTCATCATTAACATGAGTAAAACACTCTGTTTGTACCACTAGCTCTGAATTGTAGAGGCCTGATACTTTCCTGAATCACAGAGCTGGAACGTTGGAATAGAGGGCTACAAGCTTTACAGGAGAGACACGCAGGGAAGGAAGGGTGAGGCTGTTGCCCCCAATGTTAAGAAATTGATAGATTGTGAAAAGTTCCCTCTAAGAAACAGCCAAGAACAGATTGAAAGACTGTGGGTAAAAGTTAAGGACTGGACAAACAAAGGACACCTTGTGCTTGGAGTCTGCTACAGGTTGCCTCTTCAAGAGGAGCCTGTTGATGAGGCCTTCTTGTTCCAACTACAGGAAGCATCAACTACAGGAAGCATAACCATACCCTGGTTGAGTTTGTAATCTCGAGGAATATGGGCCTAGCTAAGAGCATAGTCAGGACCCTGAACTTCAGAAGAGACAACTTCCACCTGTTCAAAGAATTAGTGGATCAGATCCCATGGGACACAATCCTTAGGGAGAGAGGATCTGATCAGAGCTGGCAATTTCGAGGGTAGGAAACCAGCATGGTTGAACAAGGACCTGCTGGTCAAACATGGTAGAAACAATACTATGTGCCTGAGAATAGTACAGAAATGCTGTCCACATGTTCAGGGATGGATTCAGGAAAGCCAAGGCTATGACAGAACTAAACTTAGCTGGGGATGCAAAGAATAACAAGAAGGGGTTCTACAGGTACATTGGCCACAAAAGGAAGACTAAGGAGAGTGAATAACCTGTGTCAAATGAAGATGGGGAATTGGTAATGACAGACGTGGAGAAGGCAGAGGTACTTAACAACTTCTTTACCTCTGTTTTCACTAGTGGTCAGGCTTCCCACACCTCTTGAGTCCACGAACCTCTAGATGGGGGCTGGGAGAGCAGAGTCCCTCCCACTGTAAACAAAGAGCAAGTTCCAGACCACATTGTGCAACTTAACAAGTACAAGTCTATTGGCCCTGATGACTTGCATCCCAGGGTCCTGAGGGAACTGGCTGATGTAGTCGCCAAACCTCTCTCCATCAAATTTGAAAAAGCATTGCAGTCAGGAAAATCCCCAGTGACTGGAAAAAGGAAAATATCACTCCAATTATTAAAAAGGATAGAAAGAAAGACCTGGGTAACTACAGACTGGTGAATCTCACCTCTTTGCCTGGCAAGATCATGGAACGAATCCTCTTTGAGGCAATGTTAAGGTACATTCAGGACAAGGAGGTGACCCAGAACAGCCAGCATGGCTTCACTAAAGACAAACCATGCCTGACCAATCTGGTGGCCTTCTTTGATGGAGTGACCACATCAGTTGACATGGGAAGACCAACTGATGTCATCTACTTGAACTTCTGTAAGTCTTATGACACAATCCCACATGACAGCCTAATCTCTATATTGGAAATATTTGAATGGTGGACCACCCTGTGAACAAGAAAATGGCTCAATGGACACACCCAGAGAGTAGGATTCAATGGGTCTATGTCCACGTGGAGGCTGCTGACAAGCAGTGTCCCTCAGGGGACTGTCTTGGGACTGGTGCTTTTCAATATCTTCATCAATGACGTAGACGATGGGATTGAGTGCACCCTCAGAAAGTTTGCCAGTGACACCAAGCTGAAGGTGGTGTCAACAGAAGGAAGAGATGCCATTCAAAGGGACCTGGACAGGGTGGAAAAGTGGGCCTGTGTGAACTGCATGAGATTCAACAGGTCCAAGCGCAAGGTGCTGGGTTGGGACAATCCCAGAAAGGAGTACAGACTAGGAGAAGAACTCATTGAGAGCAACCCTGAGGAGGACTTGGGGGTTCTGGTGGATGAAAGGCTCAACATGAGCAAGAAGTGCACTTCTGCAGCCCAGAAGGCCAACTGCATCCTGGGCTGTATCAAAAGAGGCGCGACTAGCAGGTGATTGTGGTGATTGTACTCCTCTACTCTGCCCTTAGAAGGTCCCACCTGGAGTACTGTGTCCAGGTTTGTGGCCCACAGCACAAGAAAGATGTGGACCTGTTAAAGTCCAGAGGAGGGCTACAAAGATGATCAAGGGTCTGGAGCACCTCTCCTATGAAGAAAGGCTGAGCAAGCTGGGGTTGTTCTGCCTGAAGAAGAGAAAGCTCCAGGGGGATATCACTGCTGCCTTTCAATACTTAAAGGGATCTTATAAAAAGATGCAGAAGGACTTTTATTCAGGTAGATAATGATAGGACAAGGGGAGATGGACTTAAAGTAAAAGAGGATAGAATTAGCGTAGACTTTAGGAGGAAATTATTCACTGTAAGGGTAGTGAGGCACTGGCACAGGTTGCCAAGAGAAGCTGTGGATGCCCCATCCCTTGTGGTGGACAACGCCAGGCTGGATGGGGCGTTGGCCAACCTGATATAGTGGGTGGCATCCCTGCCTATGGCAGAGGTGTTGGAGTTAGATGGCCTTTAAGGACCCTTTCAACCCAAGCCATTCTATGATATGATTCTATGATTCTTTAGTACAAATGGCTGTTTATCAACAAATTCTTTACCAGAAGAGCAATATTTCCTGCTTGTCATGCAGTTAGCTCCATTCTCCTCTATAAATTAAAATAATATAATGCTTTGATAATCAACAGAACACAGTACTATACATAAGACATCTACAGCTTGTTTTGTTTTGTTCAGAAATAAACCTAAAACTTTTTAAGGTAAAATAATTCTGTATAATTAATAGGTTTTACACATCAGATGCAGTATGTGAATTGCTTACACGTCAAAATGGACAACATTTGGCAACAATTATTATTTACAGTTAATAATCCAACACTTTGAACAACCAGTGTTATTATGGTTTAGGATAAACTCTTGCCATGTCTTAATATTTTTTTTTACTGTCTGCATGTTTTTATCTTATCAGTTAAAAATTCTGGCATTCACTTCATTGAGACTGACTTTCCCTAAATTTACAAAAATACCTAGGTACCTAGAGTATCTAGTTGCTATACAACATATACACCTGCCTTTGTTTATTCATAGCCTCAGAATCAATTTTAACTTATTATCCACTTTTATGCAGTACATAATAATTGTATTTTTACCGTACCCTATTCAGTGCGTTTGCTTTATTACTCATTCCTATACTGCAGTTTCTTTTCATTATATAGTAGGCATGTGAGTTATGAAAAACCACTGCTTGCTTTATTCTTTGCCTAAAGTGGATTCACAGAAATTACATAAATTGCCTTATATTATTCTTCATTATCTTTAGCAGTACAGGTTCCTACTAATCCACTTCACGGATCACTGAAAATGCAGAGGACAGGTGGAATATCCAAAGGACAGTGAAATATCTACTCTGTAGGTGAAAATTCATTCAGTCTCCTCTGTGTTCAGTTCAGTTTTGCTTTACTTCTGATCATACTTCAGATAAAAACAAAAAGTGATTGTCTCTTTGAAACTGACCCTATGTGTGGAATGCTATCATGTATAAAATATATTGTAGGAAGATTCTTATTGATGAGCTTGTTTCACAGTATGCCTTCAGCTTAGTAGAAAATAAGACTAATTTCAGGCTATTTTGTTTTGTTTTTCATACCAGGCAGCATTATTTCAGTAATGAATTAAGCTAGAGATTCTACAAATAATGGTAATTGCAATTATGATCATGTTAGGTGAAAGCTAACAATTACCAGCTTTTCTGATTATAACCACTGACCATGCTCTCCAGCTTTCTGCTCACCTGTTTTCAGGTTGTATTTATCTCACATAGGAGTCCTTCTAATTTCCCAACCAAATTCTTCTCCAAAGACCTTCTGGGTATTAGAAATGACATTACACTTATGAAAATGTGAATGGTGTAAAATATCAGCTAGCTCAGCAAACCATTCTGTGAACAACTTTTTGTTTTATTTGTAGGGGATATCTATAGACAGAAATACCGAAATAGAATGGAGACAAGCAGGGCATTAGTGACCAAATGACTCTGTCCTGCAGAAATTAGATCTTAGAACTGTTCAGAATATTTTTAGTAGAAATTCATGTCAGAATTAGAGTGACTCTCACCTGAATAGTGAGAACCAAGAACACTGTTATCCAATGCTCAGGAGAGGCCTATGTATGAACCAGTCCCATAGCACAGCTCCTTGTGTGCAGCCAATGGATAGCACATTTTGTACAACAGTGAACAAAGGATAGACCAGAAACCTTTCTGTGTCTAGCATACGCTTTCTTAGCTATGGTGACAATGTGCCGTGCAGCATGGTACCCAGGAGCCACAGGAGAAACTGTCCATTCGTCGTTAGACTCTTGGACCCATACGAAGCTGCAGGAGGATGCAGCTTTGCAAGTCTTGAGCTATAGGGAGTGCCCGGAACCTCTTGATGAGACTGGATCGCATGGTTTTCTAGCCTGCAGGAGGTGTGCAGTTGTTAAGGAGCTGTGCTACCAAGTGAAAGAGTTGCAGGCAAAGTGGCAAGATAGACCAATGGGATGAGAAAGAGATCAACTGAATGTTCTCTGAGACCCAACAGCTTCAAGAGCCTGAGTCTTCAGTTGTAGCAGAGAGACAAGAGCCTGTCCCCGTGAAGTTGGAAAGTGGAAACTTTTTATCATGACAAAATGGGGTAACTGATGACTTCTCACATTAGGAGGAATGCTCATGCTTTACCTGAAGGCTTGCAGTTACAGAATAGGTTTAGTGTCCTTATAGCTGTGAGTGTTATTAAATGGAACATCTTTGGCAGCTGAGCCTGATCTACTCAGGACCACTAGGAAGAACTGGTGAATGATAGTGACAGCAGACTCCCAACTGTGGGGGACAGAAAGCCCCATCTGTTGATCAGAGCTGCCTTCTATGGAGATGTGCTGCTTGTGGGGGCCTTGCATTCACTATGTCGTGGAGAGGCTACAAAAGATCATCTGGCCCTCTGACAAGTACCCTTGCTGTTCTTCCATGTAGGCACCAGTCATGATGTTAAGGGTGACTTGGAAAGTCAAGTGTGACTACATGGCTCTGGTGGTCAAGAGCATGGAGGCCCAAGCTGTGTTCTCCTCAATTCTGCCAATGTAAGGGGTAGCCTGACTAGAACTGGATGGATCTTGTGACCATGGAACACCCTTCAAAGGTCAACAATTGCTTGGTATAGACAGGATCCACCTGACTAAGTGGGATTAAAGTATGCTTGCCAACTGGCTGGACAACCTGTGAGGACAGCTTTGAACTAGAAATGATGGAGAAGAGATTCCTCAACAAACAAGTGAGGATGGAGTAAACAAGCCAAGGGCTGGATATGATGGAACTGCAAGACAACAATCTTCAAAACAAGGACAAAGTGAAATCACTTCAAATGTACTCATGTAAAAAAAAATTGCCCCTGGAACAAATTTATGGTGAAAACTCTCAAGCCTATTCTGGGGAATAAGCACACTTGGATGTCTCTCTGAACTGCCTGTACGCAAATCATAGACTCATAGAATCATAGATTCATTAAGGTTGGAAAAGACCTCCAAGATCATCTGGTGCAACCATGCCTCTACTACCACTATCACACCCTAAGTACCACATCCAACCTTACCTTAAACACCCCTCTGGTTTGGAGTGTTTTGTGGTGAAAACTGCCCTCAGGTAGGCAGAGTGAAAATCTGAATCTTTGTTTCACACATCCAAGGCCAGCCTGGTAAGATACATCAGATTGTCTTGAAAGTTTTACTGTTGTTGTTGTTTTACTTCACAACTGTGTTACCTTTCCAGCAATTGCTTCAGGGTAATAATTTTGAAACATTAGAACTTAATGCAAACTGAATCACTGTGTCAGGTCAAAGTAGATTTTGCACAAATAAGATGAGCACCACATCACTTTAGAATCTGCACCATTACAGATCAGATTTATCCCTTGCAATTTTTCCTCTTTTCTTTTTAATCTACATCAACATTTCTTGACCTTCTTACTATAGGTAATTTTTCTACTGTTTTTCCTCTTTCCCTTCTGTAACAATCATCCTAGTTCTTTATGCTGTCTCCAGTCATTTCAAGAAAATTGTCCATGAGAGACCATCCAAAGCATTCATTCTACTTAAACTAAGAAAAAACTACTATGACTATCACAGTCTGACTAAAAATGCTAAAGCATAGTACTATATTTTGTCACTGCATATTTCAATATAAGTGCCTTGTAATTTGGGGGCAACGATACATTTACAAAACATCTTTTGGATTAAAAATACTTTCCTCATATTTTTTCACAGTAATGATGTAGTGGTGAAGACTGCCCAAAACAGTGCACTGAATCATATACCTCAGACACATCAAAATATATAGAAGAGCTTCAACATTATCTACAAATGATGCCAGCACAAAAAGCTTCCCGTAACTGTTTTTCATTTCTGCTAGGAATGCTAAAAAATACTGCTGTCAAACTCCATTTTATTTGATGTATGATGACAGTTTCAAGAAGTACACTAATTTCTCCAAATAAATTAGATTACCACCATATTTAATGAAAAACAAGTCTGCTGAAGTTCCTAAAGACAACCTATTGAATAAAGTACCAGCACTGGCTCACATTGTTATCTGCAGCACAGTTTATGAACTGTAAGACAAGAATAAGTTAATCATATCTCTGTTGCCTCAGTAATATGAACTAATCAGGTGTTGAATGGATTGTGAAAGTGAATTTATTCTATTGAAATCACATAATATGTTTGCATGAAAAAGACTGAGAGTCTACTTTTGAAGCCAAAAACAAATTAAAGTTTTAATAACAAAATGCACTGTGGCATCAATCCAATTTAGCATGTCAAATAAATAATCACAGCATACTTTTAAATACGAACCATAACTGTTGCAATACAGTCACCTCTAGACTAGCTGCTGCTCTTCTCTTCTCTTCTCTTCTCTTCTCTTCTCTTCTCTTCTCTTCTCTTCTCTTCTCTTCTCTTCTCTTCTCTTCTCTTCTCTTCTCTTCTCTTCTCTTCTCTTCTCTTCTCTTCTCTTCTCTTCTCTTCTCTTCTCTACGCTAATTATCTAGATCAACAGGCGTGCATATGTAGATGTTTGAACTTACTAAATGCACAAACACATATATAAACTAAAGTCAAATTGGATAGTCTGAATTAATTTTAAAAATGGACAGTAGTGAGAAGCAATTTAAAACAGTCTTTTTAAGAGTACGAAGTATATTTTGGAAGCAGAATGGGTAAAATGGCATTAACACAAATGGGAAAGTGTAATGAACCATTAGATGCACAGTGAACAGATTACAGAGTTAAAGACCAGAAGAGTTTGTCAAATTTTCTAGTAGCCTAGATTCTTAAACAAGACAGTTACTTCTGTTATAATCTCCATAGTTTTCATTTTTCACTCATATTCAGTCATCTATGCAAATAGTCTCTTTTTTAAACCAATGTACCTGTTTCATAATACAGCAGTGGTACTATACTTTTCCTCAGCAGTTTTTATCTAGTAATGTTCATTTATCTATAATACCTTTTGGTCACATCTAAACACTGTTATTTATCTCCAATATATTACCTTCAGTATTTCACTAGTGATGTTTGCCACTACAAAACAAGTAAATATATATGCCATTACAGGATATAGATTTACAGGCGGGTTCACTTCACCACGTAGAAATAAATTGGCCTATGGCATAGATTTGTTGCAAATTCAGAAATACACTGCTTTCACTTTCTATACTTCACTTAAACAAACAAACAAACAAACAAACAAACAAACTTTAAATTGTTTCATATCAAATCAAGTCTTAATACAAAATTACAATATAGCAAACCATGATTTACATTCAAAGTGGAGTTTGCAGGGATTCCTGCAAGGGAAGTCACTCTGACATAACATGAGACTCATACACATGCTTTTCCCTAAACCCTGTTCATTTGCTAAGAGACGGTTGTATCCAAGCATCTGCAGTATGTTGACATTTTTTATTTTCACTCATTTCAGAATCCATTTACTACAGAGATATAAGCATCTATTTCGATTTTAAGTCATATCAGCTGTATTTGTCCAAATGGGCATATATAAATTCATTTTGTATTATTACTATTAAAATACACATTCTTTTAATTATAATTATACTTCATATATATAATACATGTATATATCTATATTTATATATAGATATATTTAATATGTATACTTTATATATAGAAATATATATCAATATATAATATGTATATACATATTATACATAAATATACTTTCTATATTATATATAAATATAAAATAATATATAGATTTATATATATTATATATTCATATTTTATATATATTATAATTATATACTTAAAAGAATTCTTACAAGTATTCTTTTATTTAGCTATATCCATAGCCTCCTGCTTCTACTGATGTCACTTTAAAAATCATCTTTGTCAACCACTGGACATAGTAGAACAATAAAATGTTTAAATTCCTTCAGAAATAGGAACTGTTTCTAATTATAGTTAACAGATACTTGTTACGATCAAAATGTCATTTCTGTAATCTTCACCTATAAAAACAGTCATTATTAACTAATAAAATACAGAACAAACATATTTTTCATTGCATGTTTTCATTTATAGGATTAATTTGATTACTCATCTGTATGCAGTGAAAAGTTTATGCAGCCTAATTTGTATTGGGAGTAACTAAGGATCACATTTTGACTTGTCTATACAACATTTATCTTGCATGATAATGACTCAGCTTCCCAACTGAGTAACTGAAGTTTCATAGGCAGATGATTAATATAGAAACAACAGTAATACCTGCATCTGTCCAAAGAACAGTAATTCTCTACAAAACAATATGAACAAAATCTGTGTTGCAGAAATGCCATCATAATCTGACCACTTCACAGTCTTGTGAAAAAGAGCTGTTCATCTGGAAGAGAGTGGTAGACTAGCAACTACTTACTCACCACTTGCCTGAGAACTACAACTTTTTCATCTCCCTATGTGAAGCTGTGAACTCCAGTGGAGAAGTGCCACATGTGTGTTAAGTATTCATTGATTTACATCTACTTACAAAATTAATAAAAATTTGTTTTGAGCAGAGGATGGAAGAGTATCACTTTCTATTCCCCTAATCTGGGATTTACTTTAACAACATTTGCATATTTCTTACATATAGACTACATGGAATTTACCAAAAATCTTTTATCAAATCCTCTGTAGCTCAGTGGTCTGACTCGCATATTAATCCTGCAGTCCCTGTTCCCAGGCAGACACTTCTGAGCAACTTTCCTGTGGTCCCCTTTGAAAGGAAACCCAGGGATGTGTATGAGAAAGGAGTCATTTCAGCTCTCCAATCTGGATGGTCCACAGACAGATGTGCAGTACATGGCATGGTTATCAGCACCACAGTGTACACACGAGTACACAGATACAGCTCTCACTTAATGTTGATGACCAAATGGAAGAAAGAAAAAGTAGACACTGTTTTGCTCTGTACACATTCCAAGATGGTTAGACACAAACTGAAACCCTACGAGTGTATTCAGGTTTCTCTGTAGTCTTACTACACTTTCAGCAGACTGTCTTAGCTCAGATATAGTATGTGGAAACCCTAGAGTCTGGAAGTGGCTGGTGTCAAATAATAGTATAGTATAGTATAGTATAGTATAGTATAGTATAGTATAGTATAGTATATATAACATATATATATGCTTCATTTTTATCAATCAAGCATTTGATTGATAGCAATAAGAATTCCGTTAATGTTTAGCTTCTGTTTGCTTCTAAAAAAGTCATTTTCTTTGAAAAATCATGCATATGAGTAATGAAGCTGACAGGAGACATGCAGCTTTAAACTAGATAAGAAAAAAAAAGTATCCAAAACTAAAAATGCCTCTTCTGATATGCCATTTGCACAGCTGTCCATAATACTTTATTTTCTACACTGTTCTGTCATTATATATAGGCACAGGCACAGATACACACACACAAACAGCTATGTGGATAAATTTCTGATGAGATATCTTGTGCCTTTACTTTTGATCAAAAGCAATGATGGACACAGTTGATTTTGAGATATGTGCTTTCAGGAAGCATAATGGAAATAACTTTGAGAACATTTTCTTTTTCTTTTTCTACTAATAAAGGAAAAGATTCAAGCCACATCTGTAATGCTGTGTTTCTGAACTAGGTGTGCTTGTTCTACCAAGGATATACCAATAATTCAAGGTAATCAGCAGGGTACATTACAGAGGAAACTCTGAACCAACAAGCTGTACAAACAAAATAGCAATCAGAAGATTTAATGCATTTCTGATGTACGTTTAAGGCATTGACACTGGGCCACAGATGTACATGTGTTGTGTTTTATCTTGTTGAGATATGGCCTGTGAGAACCTATTATAGCACATCATCACCCACAACTACTGGGCCCAGCAAAGGAAAAATTCCATCACACATTACTCCTGCAGATATATTAGAGAAACAAATTGTACTTGGAATTGAAAAGTCACAGGCTTATTCTGTCTTAATAAATTCCTGCCAAAAGGCTAAGTGTAAAACCAGAAATACTTCCCAAATGTTGTTACTGTATTATCATCTTTGACATCTCAAGGGCTGCTCAGAGGATCATCTAGATATCATTTCAGAGTTCTCACAATAAATCTGCTTTTTTTAACCTGTGCTTGGTTTTATGTAGCTCTTTTGAGTTTGCTATACTTGAAATTTAACATCCCCTGTACCAAAAGACAAAGGCTGTTTTATAACAAGAGCTCTGGCACTTTGGTGATCTGATGATACTATACACTTTTCAAAATCATAGATACAACTTCAAATGTTACTTTAACTTTTCCAAAGAGATAGCATAAAATCCTTTAATGCATATGAACAATCTTTATGGATCTGATAGCGTCCCGCACTGCAACCTTTTCTAAATTATGCATTATATTTTGATCATTTTTTATTCTGTTTACAATACTTACCAACACTGTTGAGTGTTTCCTATCACACACACCTTGTAACTTTTCCATATCTCATTGTAGGGTATAGCAATATAGTGAACATCTCAAAAGCATCTATTATTTCTATCTTCTTTTATGTTTTTAATTCTATCTATTATTTCTATCTTCTTTTATGTTTTTAATTCTCTACTTCTATTTAAATACATGAGGAGTTTAAAATATATCAGTATGACAATGACAACATTAAATAGAATGTACTAGGAAAAAGCATAAAAAAGCATATATGCAAAATTATTCCAAGAAAAGCAGTCTTTCATGTCAACCAGCAAAAACATTTTGTCCCACTTTATTTCTGCTTCATCTAAGCAAGGGAAAAAAAAAAAAAAAAAAAAAAAAAAAAAAAAAAAAAAGGATGTGCCTATGTGCCTATGCTGTTTGTTTAATTATACTGTTTCATTTAGAGCTTTTTTTTTTTTTTCCCTTTTTTGACATGCCACACTTCAGACCTGCCAGATATCCTGGGATGGAACAAAGAGGTCTTTAGGCAGAACCCAGGCCTGGTGGAAAATTTAAGTAGGCAGGTACAGGGGCTAGACAGCTTGCTCCTTTGCACAGACCAGTCTGCCAGTCTTATATCCAAAATCATATTCTTACAACCCTCTCTACACATAGTAAATACCCTCAGTATTGTGCTATTAAAACTATTAAATATGGAGTGATGAAAGCCATCCCTGTGATCATCTTGGTTCCAATATAAATACTCATTCTTAAAGACCCTGAAACAAATTTTCTAAGTATCCTAATCCCAGCAAAGAACACTCTAGAAGAAGAAAGTGCCTCAACAAGTGCTTCTTGCTGTCCCAGATGTGGAGCTAGAAACTAGTGCTTCTGAATGTACCCAGGTGGTATGAGAAGATGGTAACATGCTCTCTTAAGGGTGTTTCATGCTCTCATCAGGTTGTTTCACACTGAGGTTTATAAACAGTGCAACCCCAAGTTAAAAATCTCCAAGTGGCTTCCATTCAGGTTAGAGTTAGTAAGATCATTAAAGAAAACAGACACATGCAGCAAGTGTGCCATGAGTACACCAGAGAGTCCTACCGGTGTAGATTCAAAGGCCTTTGAAACAGATATCACACAAGAAATTCCCCAGATGTTCCAATGCAGATCAGTCAGACCACTGTTGGAGGAGCTGGCTGTGAGTGGTATGGATGCCAATCACCCTCACTCAGCATACCAGGGAAATTGAATGACTTTGAAGCAATCATAATCATATGGGGGTAGCCAAACAGCAGAAACAACCTCTCATCTGCCTATGCTAAATCTGACAAGGGTCATGAAAGCAAAAGCTGGTGATCTGACATGGCTGCTGTCCCCTTACAGGCAATGCTACCTCACATCTTTCCCACCAGTCATTCATTTTCATCCTTGTCCATGTCTTCATACATTCTTTTGGAGGTGAAGAATTAGAAGGCTACAGCAAGTACTCTGGGTGACCAGTATGCCTTTCCCAGAATCTTGTCTGGGGGATGTCTTTCCTCCTTTCCTTTTGCACAGGTGTCATTTTTCTAACAGCATTAAAGTCAATATGGCTACTACTACTGAGGTTTACATGAGCTCACATGTAGTGTTTCAATGGAGCTTCAAACCTCCCCTTCTGACACCACGCTTAAGGTGTCAGAACACAGTGATCAAAAATTTCTGTCTTTGCTTCAGTGTTTGGCAAAATCAGAACAGCAGATTGCTGCTTGCTGTGTATAGGCTCCTCTGCACAACTTTTTTACATTAGCTATAAACAGGTAGGCTTAGCCAACCACAGATCAAATAGCAACTTGTCATTTCCACTGTGATGAAAGTGATCAAGTGTGGTGTGAGATATGAAAGTGCACTGCAAAGAATGATGTTCCCATTTTTCTGGCATCCAAGCAAGACAAAGAAGACAACTGGGTTTCACAGTTGTGCATCAGTGCCTCGTAGTTTAAAACTTGTTAATATTACCAGGCTCTGGTAAATGAATGAAAAGCAAATTGATCATTAAATGTGTGATAAAATGTACAAACAAGACATCCAGATACCAGGAGCTTTCTACATACTGGATGTACCAGCCCTATAAGCAACAAGCCTACAGTGTACACCTGCAGACCCCACTAAATTGTTTAGATTGCACTCTTTACTGTAGGTCAGGGCTGTTAATCACCAGAACGCCCCAGGGCAGCCACATACAGCCTTATTTATGGGCAAATCAAGAAACTGAAATACTGAACCGTGCCTGATTAGCTGCACTAATATGCTACTTGTGGCTAATTTCTGAGCTGCTTAATTCGCAGGTGTTTGCCCCAGCCAATAAATCATGCTTTCTACCTCCTCTTTGCACTCATGGACCTGCCATGCATATGTGGAGCCTGTTTAAGTGACAAGCAGGAAATAATTGATGGTGCATTAAATCACTCTAGTGTTTAGTGAACTGGTTCCCCTTTGAAACAAGCCTTGCTACGTTCCCACTCCCAGGCTCATTTCAGATGTTATTGTAACCCAAGTCTTCTGTGCCACTGCTTGCAACCTTTCAAAGGTACAATGTGTACATTTCCTCGTTTTTATTTGTTTTACTTGTAGAGCACACTATTTGCATAAGACATCGCTATTAAATTTTCCACAACAGCTAGTCGTCAATGCAGTGAAGCAGAACAAAATTGTACTGACTGAGAAGTTGAAAGGAAATATACCAGGAGCCCTAGCAGCTCCAGCCCTGCAGTTTCCCTTTAAACTTTCTGAAATGAAGCTGTCAATAAATAAGGGTTCTTAGACATGTTTTATATTGATCATCATTAACTTGCTAGTTTTTATTATATTTTTTCTCTGCATTAATGTTTCAAGCAAAAGAAAGTAATCTGAAAGTTGAACTCATGGAAACTCTGAACTCGTAATTCAAAGTCAAAATTGGGTAGATTCATGTTGTTTCTTGTACTTTGACGCAAAGCTGTAGTTTTCTCAAGGGCTGCACAGAGAAGCAGGACAATTTCAAGACTTCAACTGAAAATGCTGTCTACTGTATACTGGAAGGCCTGAAGGGAAGGCCTCACACTTCTTCGTCTGTCTTGCAAGATTTTGTTACATCCCATATTAATATGTGGTTGCCTAAAGCAATTTCTATTGTAGTGGAATCTCCGTTTTTCAGCTTGCATTGTAACCGAGATGGGCACAGTTCCTCAGGGAATTCTGGATGAGTTTCACATATCTTTTTTATATGGATTATGGAGAACCTTTTGGAGCAAAGGATAAGAGCCAGGACCCAACCACTTCTTTCCATTCCAAGGAGTCTGTTATCAATGTCCATGATAGAATTCTTTTGTCAGTATTCTGGGGTCTAAGTAAAATAATCTAAATTAAAATTAATCTAAAGTAAAATAAGTAAAGAATTTCAGCAAATAAGTAAAGATTCTATTTTTATTTTTTTTTTTAACATTTTTACTGGCTACTTATGCCTTATTCTGAGAACAAACAAATTGAAACATGTGAAATGAGGTTGTCTTCTTATTAGTGTATCACTCAAAAAGAATATATGTGTCCTGCAAGCCAGTGTTTCCAAGTTTTATGGTTATTGCTAAAAGTGGGGATTCCTGTAGAAATGTTTTCTGAAAAGTGATAATATTAACTTAGCAGAATGTCACAGTGTCTGAGGCACATTTACCTCAGGCTTTCTGTCTAGCTGCTGTTAAGACCAGCACTAAAATTTCAGCTTTCCAAAATCAAGGCAGCTAGATAAAATTAAAAGAAATAGCAAAAAGTATAAAATTGCTACAAGTGGTACAGAAAGTTTTTAAAGGGAATGTATTACACTTTCATGACAAATAGGAATCATGCCTGCCATCAAAAAAAAGTGTTTCTCATAGCTCCAGAGGAAACCATATTGCTGAGTAGAAAAGGTAAAGGAGACAATGAAAAATCTGAAATATATACACAGTTAGACATATCACAGTTAGACATATCAAAAGAGTTTTAGGACTAACTTCCTTAAACCATTAAAAAAAAAAAAAAAAAAAAAAAAAAAAAAACTGTTTTGTTTTGTTTTGCTTTGTTTCAAAGCAAGAACAAACATGAAGCTTGATATGTAATCTATAAACAGAAGGTCAAAGTTTAAAAAGAGAACTTAAATGCCCTGTACTAGTCACTGGTGAAGATGCAGTACTGATTACGTGGCCTTTTAGCCTGACCTAATAAAATAATTTTATGCTCTTATCATCTGAGGTGATAAAATGAGGTTATAAAATTATTCTGCTGTCAGAGTGCTCATTCTTGTTTTTCCCCACTTTCCTTGGATACCAAGAACAGGATCTGTGAGCTTCTAGAGAAGCTGTAAAGTCATGTTTTGCCATAGACATTCAAAATGGTTAGGTTATGAAATGGATTATAAGACATTTTTTAATACTTTTGTAAATTTTAAATCCAGAATGAGCCAATATGGTTACCCAAAGTATTTTCCTTTGCTATACAGTTATAACATTTTTCTTAATTTTTTCCTGAAATCAAAGGAATTGTTCTTTTCCATTAAGAATTTGTTTAGATTCAGAAACTAGAAACAGTTTGGGATATAAGATTTTTGTTGTTGTTGTTGTTGTTGTTTAATTTGGCATACTTTTTGTTTGTTTGTTTGTTTGTTTGTTTTTAATTTGGCATTTTTTTTTAGTGGTAATTCAGTTGTAAGAATTATGTGTGAGAATTTGCATTTCAATTTATCTCAGGCACATTAAGAGGTTATTAAAAAGAGTTTCTAACAAACAAAGGTGAGTCATAATGTTTGACCTGAAAAATTTAGGTTGAGATTTTCAAGGTTCTTCTATTTTCATAAACCAGACAGCCAGCCCCAGTTTAAGGAAGCATAAATTTCAGTGAGGGGGAATGAGATTTTTTACCTATTCATTACTCGAGTTTTTTGCTTTCTTTTTAATATCTAGATTGCAAAGATGGATACTCAAGAAAAATAAAATGCATGCATTTAAATTTCAATTAATATCATTTCTATATAACAGAATTATATTTTTGACTAAAAAAAAAAAAAAAGTATTTTTGGAAGTTTTTGACTCAAAAAAAAATCATGGAAGTGAATGTTTTGGTGTTTGTTTGCTTGTTTTTTTTTTTTTATTATTTTAGTTAAAATTGGCTTTTCACTTGTTTATTTCATTTCTTGAAAATTTCACTATCTTTTACTAAGGACTTTTAAAGTGTTTTTTTAGGGATTAGGTTATTGAAACTCATCATCAATACCACACTTTTATGAGAAAGTGTCCTTTTCTATGACATTCAGTGGATACTGAAGGTAAATAGTACTGTTGAATTGAATGACATTTGAAAAAAAAAAAAAAAAAGGTACAACAAATTTAAACTTGATAATAATGTCACAAATAAATAACAGTATGACTAAAACAAAGAGAATAAATCTTTACAGAGCTTCAGCTCTTCATTTAGAACTGTTGAAAGAATTTCTAGGAATAACAAATTACCTTTGGGCCAGCTAAAGACCATGAGAAAACTGCAACTCCATTAAATGAGGACAGGGAAAAAATACACATACTCATTGCCAGTATTTCAAATCTGACTTGATATTTTGAATATCTTGATAGTTTTTATGTCAATCTAGAGTAATACTCTAGCTTAATTCTCATTGATGCAGTTCTGAGTACTTTTTAACATCCAAGACCTTGATCACATGATAAACTGAGTACTGAAAGCAGTTCCTGAAACCTAATCTGTATATAGATTTAGTTTTAGGTTCTTGTAAGTAATAAATTCACTAATTTTTAAGGAAAACTACTGAAATATTCGTCAAGATTTTCACATAAGGCTCAGCTCAGGATAATAAATTCACTTAGAAATATCTTTAGACTATCTTGATTTTTAGTTCAGTATAGAGATTCCTCTTAATTTCAAGGGTTATTGAAGACTCCCAAGCCTAAATTACTAAGTATTCACTTTAATGACATTCCAATGTAAAAATAAATAAATAAATAAAAGTTGAAAGAATGTCCTCCAAACAAATATTTCTTAAAATAAAAAGGTTGTGTTTTACAATTGCAAACATTCCAAAAGAATATAAATTCCAAAATTGGATTATTGGATTCCATCTTCAAAAAAAATAAAATAAAATAAAATAAAATAAGCACATTCAGGAGTAGAAATCAGAGTTAAGATCATCCAGAAAGCCTTACCCACAAGTATAAGCAGAAAATAAAACAAGCTCCTACTTTATGCAGTCTTAGAGAGGTTTATTAGGATAAGGAGTAACATTGGCTTGTGATCTTGTGATCACTCCTAGCATTCTGGTCAAGTTCTCTGAAGTTTCACTACGATTCTGAAATAGTGGTGAGGAAAAAGTTAATATTGTTTGGGTTCTCTTAGTTATTCCTCTCCATATTCACGATGCACTGAGTGTTTTACAAAATGAAACCAAACCATGTCATTTTCATGATTTTTGAGAATAATTCTGAGAATACACTCTGAAGAGATCTGTGCTGGAAACAACCAAAAGATATTTGACATTTAAATGCATATTAACAATAATACCTCTTACTATTGAATTTGACTTTTGTTTCCTTCATTCACCTTGAATTATTCTCCCAGCTGAAAACCCACTGTGTATTTCATCACATTCTGGATACACAGCAAAGGAATAATGTATGACAATTCAGGAAAAAAAAAAAAAAAAAAAAAAAAAAGGAAAACAAAAATATATAATGCAACTTAGTAATGCTATGTAATTGTCATATTGATGAAATGTAAGCATTGAAGAAGAATATAGGGACATCAAAAAGTGCAGTTTCTGTATTTAAGAATTAAAGGTGTGCCTGCCCTTACTGTCAGAATACACTTTCAGGAGGCAGCAATGAAAGTTTATATTACAAAGGTCACTCAGAGAAGAAGAATGTCACAAAGTTAAGTATATCCAGGGAAGATCAGATAATAGGGAATATGTTTTTCAAAGCTAAAATGATAGATTGCAAGAATAGTAAAATAGAGCACATGGCAGATAGAAAGGGAAATCAAGACAAGAATAAAATAAAATAAAATAAAATAAAATAAAATAAAATAAAATAAAATAAAATAAAATAAAATAAAATAAAATAAAATAAAATAAAATAGAAGGGTAATACAATATAAGTGAATCTGTAGAAATCATAAAAGAAATGCCTGGAAACAAGAGAGAAACTTATTGAATAAAATAAAATTTATTCAGAGTATTCAGATGGCAAGATTCAGAAAAATAACCAGCAGAGTGGCATCTTAGCTGATTGCAAGATGCTTGACGAATACGTTTTTAAAAAATTGTCATGTGTTTTCATATAACACCATATGAATAATTTAGCACCAATGCCAAGATTTATGAAACGAGTATTATCAGTGAAATGTTAATGCCTGAGACAAGAAACTGTGGGGGCTTAGGGTAACTATACAGTTCTAATTTATAAAAACTTACAGCATTAACTACTAACACTAGGACAAGATCTTTTTGGATTACCACAATATTAACAATGATGAAAGCTTGATGATATTTGGAAATTCTATGATAGTTATCATTTAATAAAATATTTGGCAACCAAATATTTTATTAAATATTATTGAATATTATTAAATATTTTATTAATATAAATATTATTAAATATTTTTTGACAGAATAATACTGTCAAAGCAATATTTATAGCAAATAGCAAGCCTAATTATTTTTACTTAACATTCCACTTCCTTTGATGAGCCCATCTTAAAAAAAGTTTCTTTGTGCTGAACAAGAAATTTTATGATGTCATTAAAATGTTACAGACACAGTCATTATGTAATGCCCTTGGAAAATCTGTAAGAAAGGACATGTGCAAACTGATTGATTTGCTCACTTGCATGCCTGGCCACAACATGAGAAAGGCAAAGTATGTTCATTTACTGTGGATGGCATTTGTTGCATCTAGATAATAATAATAATAATAAAAATAATAATAATGATCACCATGTTAGGTTTTCCTGTTACCCATACTATCTGGCCGTGGTCTGGACCATGGGACACCTCCAGTTACAGAAATGAAAAATGTGTCAGCCCAAGAAAATACATCTTGCTGTAGAAATGTTGAATCCCAAATGTTTGAAGATTTTGGGGTCAATGCATCACACCGTAGAAGTGTGAATGTTAGTGTAACAATTGACACTATGCAGGGAGGAACACTGAAACATTACTGTTTTTGTGTTTTTCAGACTGCTGTATATCAGGCTTGACTACCAGTAATAGTCATCTCTGTTTTTCTCTTTCTTTTTCTCTCTCTCTTTTTTTTTTTTTTTTTTTTTTTTTTTTTGGTGGCTTTGAAAAGCAGCTCTTATTTTGAAACAGCAAAGAGATGAAAACTGGTAATAAAAAATAGATAACATATTAATATGTTAGACTTAAACATCACAGTGCAGTATTGGCATACGACAGTAAGGGTGAGATTCAGAGTGATTATCTTATTCTTTGCACTAGTGTGGTATAAACTTAAAACCCCCCCCCACACACACACGCATGCACACAATATAATT
The DNA here is from genome assembly GCF_964211825.1 of Aythya ferina. Taxonomy (NCBI): domain Eukaryota; kingdom Metazoa; phylum Chordata; class Aves; order Anseriformes; family Anatidae; genus Aythya; species Aythya ferina. The sequence continues at coordinate 95,602,199 of NC_140297.1, forward strand.
AGTCTGCAAGGGTTTTTTTTTCTTCTCTGTCTATGACTAGTATTCTAATTTCAGTAGTCATGATTTATTCCCATGATAAAGGAAAATCTGCTGATTTGTTAGCCACAGATTTACTTGGCCATCTGTTCCATAAAGTAATAGGAAAAGGGAAAGGAGGTCGTTTACATAGTCATCTTATTCTTCCACCTGCCCAGGGCCACCTCTGCTTTCATCATTCCTGACAGACACTTGTTAGAAGTCATTTTAAAACTCACATGATGAAGATCCCACAACCTCCATGGCAGAACAATGCACTTGTTACTTTAAGAGAAGTATTTATTTGTTTGTTTTAAAGAATAATGTATATGTCTTTTGGTGAAAAGGAAAAAAAGTTAATTCCCTTCATATACAAAACCAAAGCTATCGTGCTTCTCTTTCTCTAAGCCAAACACAGCTTCAACCAACCCTTACTTATAGGTCATATTTTCTGTATTTCTGATCTTCCCATTCCTCTACTAATTTGATCTACCTCTTTCTAAAAGCATAGTGTTAACAAATCGAATGTGGTATTCCAGCCGGGACCATTCCAACATTGAAAAAGGTAGAAGCATTAGGTCACAGGTCTTTCAGGATATATTCTTGACAGCCCACAGTGGTAGCTGTCTTTTTGCAACACCGTTGACATTATTGACTCAGGATGAGGTCCTCTTACATACACTTCTCCTGACTAGGCAGCTTGTTTTTGTGCAACTCTTTATTCTTATCTAAGCACAGTGTTCTGATTATCTTTATCTTTTCAATTTGTCATAATATATATATATATTAATTCTAATCATGCCAACAACACACTTCAAGCCTAAGCATATATACAAATTCCTTAAATATCCTCTCAAGTCCCAAAGGACACTGTCAATTTCTTCTCTGCTTTCTGCAAGTCTTTTCACTTATCATGTATTTGTTTTGGTATTTGTTTCTCACCATTTCTTGTTGGGTGTTTGTTCTTCTCTGTTATCAATTCTTTGACTATTTGGTGCATATTTTTTTTCTAGGAACTAAGTTACTGTAACCAGCATATATTTCCTACTTCTTCTTCCTTTTCTTGTTTGCCTCTAAAGACCTGCTTTGCAATTTTCTCTTCTTCTGGAGCTTCTAAAAGGTGTCGGAGAAAATGGCTACTGCCTTGCTTCAGTCAGATCTAGAGTGTCACAGGGTGAAATTTCCTCTGGCTCACATAATTTACACTGCCTGCAGAACTGCTCTCTCACCTGCTCTTTCCCTACTGTTGTCTGATTTTTTTTGCACCCTGACTGTGATAACTGTGTGGTCATAGTCATTACTTGTACTAAAGGTAGTAAGCTGCTGTACTTCCCAGTAGCCTTTGTGTTACAGCACATCCATAATTATTGAAGAGGTAAAAGAATTGCAACAGAGTGAACTGTTGCCAAACTAGCAGACTATGTTTCTCTTTGATTGACAAGCATGTTCTTTTACATTACTGTTTCCTATCTTTTGCCTGATATATTTCTTACAGATAAAGGAAAGCTCTCTCCTCTATCTCTTTCCATAAGTCTGTGTTCTTCCTTTACTTCTTGATCTCTGTCTGTTACTGGGAGTTACAGATCTTGCATGATCTAATGAGATGAATGTTATAAAGTGAGAATGGGAAGCTGTGTGCTTTCACTGAACTAATCTCTACCCTGGTCTAAGGGGCTTATTTGCAGCTGAAAGTCCTGGCAGTCTAGAAGTAAATGCCTCATAAAGAATTATTTAATTTAGTTATTAATGTTTGAATCAAGTCATTCTTCATTTTCCATAAAACTAGAATAGGCTAGAAGTAATTAAATTATTTTTACAAGTACTAATGAATAAAGTAAATGTGTAATTTCCAATAAATTACATAGTTACTTGTGGTGTGAAAAATTGTGCACTCAAAACAAGTAAAAAATGTGTCACTTTTACTTTTATAGTATGTCCTTTAGAAGAGATATTAAAGTACTGTTTACTTTATCCCATGGTACTCTATAGAAAACTGTAGATTAATTTTCCCTCAGAGAAGCCATACAGTATTTCAACCTTGAAAGAAAAAAAAAAAAATGCCTCAGAGAGAATCATTCAGGTACCTTGTATAAATTCTTTGGTAATAAGAAATAGGTATTTATGCACTTCACACATAGCCTGTATCTGTTGAGGAAACATATTCTTGCCCCATTAAAGGAAAGATTTGGATTTTTTTCTGAGTCTTTTTGCCCCAGTTCTAATTAAAATGCAAACTGAGGCATAATACTGCCCTCTCAAACAGTGTTTTTCTGTTCTGAAGCATGTGGTTAGACTTTCTTTTCTCTGGGCAATGGATAGGACAGAGGAGTCATGAAAGGAAAACAGGGAATGAAATACCACTCCTGCCATGCACTTCCTTTCTCTCCTGTTTTCCTTCCAAAGCTCAAGAGAATCTCTATGTGTTCATGGAAATGACAGAAGAATTGATTTCATATTCTCAAATATAAAAAGAGGCAACTTAAAAGAGTACAGTATTTATAAAAATGTGACTTACTGCAAGCTGGGATCCCTCTTGGCATACGTGCATGCAAGTGCTGTCTGTGAGTAATGCACCCACTGATTGTGCTGGTACACTGGGGGGAAGAGGAAAATACAGAGATTCAGAAAATATGTATCCCAGTAACCATAAATGAAGCAAATCTACTTTAGCTTTACTGTGACCTCCAGGAAGCAGAGCATGAACTACTTTGATTTATCACAAAACTGGAGCTTGCATCCAGAAATGTAAGTGTGAGATCATTTACTTAAAAGCTGTAGTCACCCCCGTAATCTTTAAGGAGCCAGATCCTGAGGCAAGCTGCTGATGTGCTAAAGCCTAGAAAGCAAGTCAGGCTTCCAGGATGCTTTACAAATATGGCAATATTGACAGGCTGTAAATTGGTTTCTTTGTGCATGTTTCCTAGCCAAACAACCCTTAAGGAAAGCATGATAATAGCACAAATCACCAAACACATTTCACTAGGCCTCTATGCCTGAAGATGTAAGTCTTCAGAATAAAATAAACCAGCTATGCTAGTTTTGAAGACAAGGTATTCTTACTTAGTTCTGAAATAAACCACCATGTGGCACAATACAGTCTCCTTCTCTGCAGGAGGCTTTGCCTACAAGACATGAAATCAGTTCCTTCATAGATAACACTAGCTCCAGTGTGGGAGGACAGGCATTGATTTAGTGAAGTACTGGCCACTGAGACAGACCAGAAAAAAACAGTGCCACACATTCAGATATAGACAGAAGGGCAATGGTTTCTAAGACCTCCGAGTTCTACATGTTTCTGTGTTGTAGAGGTGAACATAGTTTTTGCCAGAATTTCTGTAGGTGTAATGACCCTTTGGCCATAGCATTTGCACTTCTGGTAGAGAGAATTTATATTGTGACCCTGGCCAGCTCCACTGACCATCACCTTTTTACCCATCAACTTTTCCAAGTACCTCTCATTACTGCATTCTCTGCCTTAAAGCAAAATTGCCCAGAGAACTGATAGTAAAACATTAAATAAATTGTTGAATAACTGTTCACTTCTTACAATGAATCTCCAGTATCATTCTTTCACTAATCTAAAGACACATAAATTCAAAGCATGCAGTGAACCAGCTTTTACAAAGGAGGCAGGATAACTTAATAGTAAAATAATAATTATATATTTTAAAAAATAGTTTGTTTTTCAGCAACCTGACTCAGAACAGAATCTCCAAAACTAAATAACAAATTAGCAGGTTTTGCACAGTTATATACTAAGAGTCCATAAAATAGTGTTTCTTATTGTTAAAAATGCCTGGAGTACCTTATCTTCTGTAATATGCTAATGGCACATGCTGATTTCCAAAACAGTAACCAGTGTAGGCTAACTGCTGGAAGATACAAAAACATTTACATAGATGAACAAAACTGTGTGTGGTAATGTATTTGTAAATCTATCTTTCAGATGTCATTTCCAGACATACTTGCTCTGTAACTAGCTCTAATTAATTAGGACCCTAAAAAGCTATAACAAATTGCAATCAACATATTTGAAAGCACTTTAGAAAGATATTTCTGAAATTTTCACTCAATATAGAAATGTGATAATTCAGTTATTCATACTCCTCGGATTTGTTTCCATATGCTATATCTGAAATGAACTAAGAAATTATGTTTCCTTCTTAAAAATATCAGAGCTTTCCAAGTTTCCAGTACATATTTACTTTTTAATTTATTTTCCAATGGGGAGAGAAACAGAGCTCCACAGCAATTTTAAATTTATTTTTTCAAAAACCTACAGCAAAGTAAATCAAAATTGAACCACACCAAACTAAAGGAGTCACTTGCATATCCTATATCCTGCGTATATAGCAAAACATTAAATATTTTGAAAGGAATTCACAAATACCAGAAACTGAACAAGGAAGAACTTGAAGTAGGCTGTAATAAATGGTGAGAAACAAGACAGTCGCAGTCCTGGGCAGAAGGCAGATGACTTCTGGGTACCCACCAGAAGGTTCCCAGCAATTCCCTTCTGCCAATACAGCTCTCTGACCCCTGATATGAAGTCATACACCCTCTTCTTTCCACTTTCTCCAAACCCAAGGATTTTGCATTCATGACTACTCTGTGGTCTGGCTTCAACAACAAAATGGAGAATCGGTCCTTCACGCACAGCCTCACAGAGACTTGGTGGTTATACTGCACATCTATGGGACATGAAAGGTGTGAGCCTGAACAGGCTGAGCCACTTTTTGATCTAGCTCAGTCACTTGTTGTGAAAGCTCAGCCAAGACAACTAAAACAGCCCTGGTCAATATACAATAAACCTACGCATCTAAATCATCATGCTACAATCTGCTCCTGAAAGGTGTTACTTCATTTCAAAGTGTTTTAGTGCTGAGTCATCTTTTCAGTACCTTTTTTCCTAATAGCAACATATATACAAAACAACGAGTCCCCAGCATCTGTGTTTTTAGAAGATGTTCTATAAATGTTTTCTCAGTTCCTCATATTATGTTCATAGAGCATAATATTTTAGTATGTTATTATTTTTGTTGACTTAAAGTTACAAACATGTAAGTGGCATTTCTATTAAGTTTTGTGCAGATGTAAATCTTGGCAGGAAAAAGCACAACCAATATGAATGGAACAGTTTTAAACATTTGTTTGACTTTTTTAGAACACAGTTAACCCTAACTTATGAGTGCTTATGAAATCTGACAGTTCTGAATGGAGATACAGAGCAAAATTTCTTTTAGAATAAAGCCATTTTCTTATGGAAATTGGCTCTTTGTATTCCTGAGTTATTCCCTTGGCTTTTTTATGTGAAAGGTTTTTTTAAAAAGTCTTTTATTTTTCCTTTTCTTATGAAGTTGAAAGACTGCTTTGCAAACATTCTGTTTACAAAATCAAAACAACAACAACAAAACAAACAAACAAACAAATAACAACAAAGCTTTATGAACAATGGTCAGGAAAACAGATATGACCATAATTTCAACTCATTTTTTCACCAAAACATGGTGTAGGCACTTTATTCACTTCAGCACATACCACTTTAGCTAGGGGGAACATAGGCTGAGGACATTTTGTCCAGTGTAGCAATGCCATACTTTGTCATAATATTTAGAAAACAAAAGACAAGCATTACGTAAGAAGCTTGAAAACTATGATATCCTGTTAGAAAGCAAACCAAGAGTCCTACCCACAGGTATGTTGGATGGAAATGGCACTTGGAAGCAGTTCTCACTCTCCTGTCCCCATGTCTGCTATACCCATCTCTCCAGGATTCCTACTTCTTCCACCTGCATGAGCTCTGAGCACCTCCCTCATAAGAAAGCTACATTTGCTGCTTTTGTACTGCTTGGTGAGAAATATTGATCAGAGCCATTAGCTGCACAAGAGTAGAAGAAACAACAGCTCCTAATGCTTCACCTGAAAAAAGAACAGTAGCTCAGTTACGCTACTCAGTGCCCACCTGAGTCAGTTTGGCAAGCAGATTGTTTGGTGATGCTGACTGAGGACTGCTGCCAGCAGGTCAAAGAAGATGATCCTTCTAATGAAGCGGCAATTGAAGTGGTGTGTCCAGTTCTGGGCTCCTCTGTACAAGAAAAATGGAGCCACTGGACAGGGTCCAGCAAAGAGCCACTAAGATGATTAAGGGCCTGAAGCATCTCCCTTTTGAGGAAAGGCTGAGAGAGCTGGGACTATTCAGCCTGGAGAAGCATATAAATACCTGAAGGGAGGGCGTGAAGAAGACAGAGACACACTCTTTTCAGTGCACAGTGACAGGACAAGAGGCAATGGGCACAAACTGGAACACAGAAATTCTGCCTGTGAGGATGAAAAAGCATGGCCACAGTTTGCCCAGAGAGGTATTAAAGAGTCTCCCTTCTTAGAAATATTCAAGTCATTTGGACCTGGTCATGGTCAAGCATCTCTAGGTGGACCTGCTTGAGCACGGGGTTGGACCAACTGGTCCAACCATCCAGAGATCACTCCCAACCTCAACCATTCTGTGATTCTGCAAAATATGCCCTGAGTCAGAAGCAGGGAAAGGTAGCAAAAGCCAAACATTGTAGGTATGTCTCTTGGACTTAGCCAGGAGGTCATCAGGTTATAACATACATGCATACATATATATGGGAAGGAGAGGGAGTGTATCCTCGATTCCCCCTCTCCTGAAGACTTTTCCACACAAGGTTATGTGTTCACTTAGCATTTGACAGAGTTCATATGTCCTTAACAAAGGGACTGTGCTCTCTAAAGACTTCCCTCTATTTCCGAAGGATGTCCCTTCTGAGTTGTTCATCTCATGAATGTCCCCCATGAATAATTTTTCCTCCTAAAGTCAGAATTCCCCCCAAAGGCTGATTCACGGCAAGAAAGTCTTCCTCAAGTTATGCTCTTCAGTGATTGAGGTCCCATGTTTATGGAAAAAAAAAAAAATCTTTTGAGAGTCTCAGGGCATTGATATCTTGAATCTCAGCAAATTGCCATGGGGTAGAGCATTCTGGTGTTATCTGTTAATACCAGAAGGTGCAGTCTTATAGATTTTTATGTTAAGATGCAAAACAGTGGCACCTGGCGATTCCAGTTCCTTGAACAGAAACAGTATTTTTGTACTGAGTCTGTTCCGTTCCTGTATTCATCAAGTCACTTTGCTGAGCAAGAACAGATCAGTTAATTTTTTGGCCCAGCTTGCTGCATAGCCATATTAATTGGAATTTTCCATGAAGGATTTATAGGGCACAGTTAAAATGAAATATACTTGCTAACACCTCTGCAGAGGAGTTTATATTAGAAAATAGATGAGGACTAACTGGGTTCCCTTTAGAAAACAAATGTACATGTATACACTGCACATTGCAAACCAAGTAACATACATTGTTCAGGGTATGAATTAAACACAGAGTAAAAAAAAAAAGGGGGGGGGGAATGAAAAGATCAAGAACTTATATTTTAGAAGCTTCCAGTTGTCTTTTCCCTTTTCTGGAAAAATAATAATGCAAAATATTTTTCTACTTGTTTTTTTTTTGCCACAAACCAGCTACCTCTCAGCCACCGGGTGGTAAAGTTTCACTCTAAATAAAGCATTGATGGTATGAAAGAACAGCTGAAAAAAAAATGACAGTCAATTCTGACTGTCAATCTACACATTTAATGAGAAACTCTGCTCAATTTAATGAATCCTGGTGCTTCAGTCTACCATCACTTTAAGTAGAACCTGCATACACAACTACATGGTGTCAATTTGGGGCACACATTATGGCAGTGCAATACACCTCTGAAAGGAGAACTTCATTTTCTGAACTATTAACCATATAAGCAACTGTTACTAATTTACTGTGAGAAATGTGTCTGAAAATGCATGTGTCCACATGATTGGCTTGGTGAGACAGATAGAAAATGTTTAATCAAGACCGCATAATTCCATGTCTACAGTAGCAGCTAGATTAAAAAAAAAAAAAAAAAAAAAAAAAAAAAAAAAAAAAAAAAGAAAGAAAAAAGAAAAGCAGCACTATCACTTCACTAGCATGTCAGGGGTGAAAGTCTAATTGGTTTCTAGTTGAAGATAAACTAACTTTGCTGTGAACTGGCAGCAGGAGGGGAGTGTTCATCATCTTGAACTTGATCTTTGACTCCTGAGTCTGATAAAACTTGAAAAGGAGTACTGTTCTTTGGATTGTGTATTTGGGGGAAATGGGGGCACAACACGGAAGAGAATGAGAAAAAAAAAAAAAAAAGAAAAAAAAAATCTTTTTCAAAGCTGCTATATTTCCTATCAGAACTAATAAGCTGGTAATAACGCCTAGTTCAGGACCTTTCACTCATTGCAACAATATGGGCATAAAGTCACTGGTAACAAACGCCTGAATTTTTGCTCATGTTTATCAGTGTTTATCAGCATAACCAAAACACTCAGCTTGTTTTACGGAGCCCTCCAAAAGCCTGGCTTTGAAATTCTCCACAGAATCACTGACTTTAACAGTACCTGAGCACTGACTCTGGTGATTGCAGGCCATAAGCAAGCCTGAGCCTCTTCCCCTCCACCCGTGCTCCCTCGCACAAACCCATCCTTGCAGCCTCACAATGGGCTGCAGCCTGGTTCTTCTCTGTGTGAGGCTGAGAACTGGCCAATGCAAATACAAGCTGGAGAATTTAGGTTGTGTCACGTAGCAAAAAACTGTGAGTGGAACAAATGAGTCAAGCAGCTCGGAGAGCTGGAAATCTCTAATTACCAGACCCAGTCAGAGACAAACACTGAAGCTGGGGCGGACTATTTGCACCTAGTGCCACTCAACGAGGGCGACAAGGAATTTATGAAAGGTCAAAGAACTTTCCATATGTAAAACTTCCAGTGGGAACTCACTCGGCCAAGCTGCGAGGCTTTGGCAATGCTGCCACCTACCGACTTCTTGCTCTCTGCTGTTTATTTCAAGGCTCTGCTTTGCTTTTTACCACGCTTACTTTTTCTGCAGGCAACTTAGGCTGGTTTTGTTCTCCTCACCTGACAGAATCTCCAGTTACTCATTGAGTTTATAAAATTTACTTGAAATTTTCTCTTTATGTCCTTGGGTTGTTGTGGCATTTTCTTCTCTGCCAAGCACCAACTATCCTGCATGCAACCGCAATGTCACCCATGGGAAAGATAAACATAAATATCAGACAGCTATTACTTGCCTTTGTTAAATATAGCCTCCTCTTTTAAACAAAGCTTTCACTCGTATCACTTATATAGCTGTGGACTATGGTATATTCCTTGTCAACATGACCCTTATTGCTTGATTATCTGACTGTTAAAAAACACTTTTCTTTTAAAAATGCCTCTTGCATAAATACAAAAAACAAAACAAACAAAAAAAAAAACTTCCACATCAAACTCTGTTAACAAAACGTCTATATTAGCAATAAATCTGAGTTATAAAATTTACATAAAAATGGGTATAAATGTATACAAATGCACACATGCAGGGAAATAGGATTAATAAAATGAATTAGAGAAAGAGAGAGAGAGAAAAGGAGGTATAACCTGACCATATGGATGAAATATTTTCTCTGTGATTTGCTGCTTCTGCTTTCGGTGGACATCTAGTTCAATTTAAAAAGTGGTGGTGGTGGTGGTGGGGATAATAATAACAAAAATAATAATAATAATAATAATAATAATAAACCACATTGCAACAGTATTCCCACTGCAGGCTACTGTATGTTTGTGTGTAGGATGAGACTCGAGCATCAAGGAGAGAAGACTGGAATTAAGGGACGAGCTGTTCCAGCATTTACTCTTGCTGCCCAGCTGTGTGAGAGAGCAAAGAGTCTGCTGCAACACTGTTGACCTCACAGGGACATTTGAGAGCTGTGCCTGGACAGCAAGAGGGGCTGCAAGAGCCACTTGGTCAGCACGAGGCAGGAGTGCATCATCTCCATGCTTGTAGAGTCTCATTGTGAAAAACGATCTGATGTAAAAGTCCTTCCAAAGAACTGTGTGTGTACTGCAGTCTGCAGCCGAACTCTCAAAATCAATTCAGCAACTGTGCCCTTAAGTGAATATTGCCCCCCTCCAACACACACACATTTTCAGATAGCTGTTGAGAAAATATCACAAGGGATTTTGGAGGAGAGTATGCAGGCCCTTCTCCCTCAAAATCCTTTTTTTTGTTTAATTGTGTGCAATTAATTTTGTTTAATTTATGTTTAATTGTGTGTGAGAGACTGTTTAGGACGATGGCATCCTGTTTTCATTTAGCTCTCTTCTCTGCACTTTCCTACAAATATGTCTGAATTTTCATGTTCATATGTTTCACACACCAGCATCACACTTGCTTGTGCTGCAATTGCATCTGGGCCAGAACCCAGCCACAGAGTGCTTTTGTCTCACAGGAACGGCAGGAGCCAACCCATCTGTGTATCATCGAGTTGGGAATCAACTGCTCTTTTCATCTTGCCCCATCCCAACACCAGCCATGGACCTACAGTGGTAACCCCATGGTCAAACCCTGGAGGCAGCACATACTGGTGGCAACAGCCTCTGACCTTAGGGTGAAACCACCAGCTCTTGCATGCAGGCAGCCCAACACAAGTGCAGTTTTTGTTTCTTTGTTCCCGATTAAGGAATCTGCACCTGAATTTTAATTGTGAGAAAATGTGCCCAATAAAGAGCAAGCGACAGAGAAGTGTGCCCTTGGAGGAACTCCGGCCACAATTATTTGGCCTAAACCCCTACATTTCTTACATTATGTTTAATCATTATAAGACAGATAAACTAAAGGTAATGACTGCAGCAGTGGACAAGCCCTGATGATTAGCTAAGGTACCTAAGGGTGTGCATTAACATAAATAAATAAATAAATAAATTGCATAATGATGTGACTGTTTAAAAATTACATAACAGTACAATCAAACTGCCAGAGAATGGCACAGTCTAGCTGCCTCAGTTTAGCTGATGTGGTCCTGAATCCCTCCACCAGCTGCTTTCTTTTCTGAACTGCTTGTCCACTTGAAATGTAACAGCACACTTTTCCAAACTCCACCGGATCTCACAGTTTTCACTTACGTATAAAGCCTCTGGTGGGCTGCATGCTGTTTTCTCAGAGAAACAATTCATACCTGTAACACATACTAGCACCTTAAGAGTTACCCCCAAAGGAATATCAGCATTTACAGATCACCTTTATCTGCTGTTATGAAGTTGTAGACTAAATATGGCTCACAAATGTATGTGATAATACAGATTACATAAAGAAGTTTTCTCTTTAAAAAAATCAACACTGCCAACCACCTGCTAAACTCTCAATACATCTTAATGGTTTAATTGAACTGTGGGCTGGACTGTTAAAAAACTGTTACCGCTAATGTGCTCTGCACTTCAGCTTCAGCACTACTATTTATGATTTTAAATCTGCATTTAAATACCAGTCATTAATTATTCATCAATAAATAAAATTAAAGGAAGGCAAATGTAATCATCTACCCATGACTCATAGAATGGAAGATACTGAGCAGCCTGACCAACTCTAAACATTAGGCTTCCTGCAGTCAGTTAAGAGTTATGCAAGACCAATGACAAATGAATCACCAACCAGTGGAGTTCTTTAACAAAAAACTGCAAAAACATGAGGAATTGAGTAAATAAATGATTGTTTTCTAAACAAAAAGTGCTCAATTTCATCCCAGTTTCATTTTGCTAAAAAGAACTTTGCTACCACGAATTCTGAGCTGCTGCCAAGATTATTGTTATGTAGCAGTCATCATTTTGTATTGAAATTGATGTTTTTTCTAGAGAAGCTGCAGATTGGTTCATAAACATCCTTTTACTTTTCTGAACAAATGAATGCAGCTTCTATGACATGTAAGAGGAACATCTTACAATGGATGCATGACAAACTGTCCCTGAGGAGACTTTCTTCAAGCTAAAAAGATAAAGTGGTTCCCACTTGGCAAAAATTCACTATTGTTTTCAAGAAGCAAATGAAGAGGGGAAAATGTATTTTATATTTACTAACCATTTAGTAAAAGAAAATTCTTCTTCAGAAATAAGAAAATACATTACAAGCTGAAAAGCAACCCCCTTCCCCGGCACCACCACCAAGAAAACCAGCAGTTTTTGTTGAGAGTGACATGCCTTCAGCTTATTAGCAGGGTTTACACTATTTACTGTATTTATTACTTGCAAAGACAACAAAGGGAAGAAAGTATGGAGAAGTAGCCTTTTCTCCCAGTAAAACAAATTGTCTAAAGAACATCACTTTTCAGTAGAATGAATATGAAATAAATAGGTCCAGGGACTCCATTAGCATGTAAGCAGACATTTCACATGAAATTTGTGGTGGCAGGTAGATAGAAACACAGAAGAGAAGTATTTGCATTTTTTTAAATCCTGGAAAATAGAAGTATATTATAGCTATGTCATAACCACTGTAATACTACTTTCACACAATAATTTATAAACCAAGCTATTATTAAGTGATCTGTGAGTAGGCTGGTGTATTTTTTCTCAGTGTCAATGTAACTCTTTCCTGAGGAAATGTACATTGCAAATCTAAAATATTTTGTGAGTGAATGAATCACAAAGAATTCTTCGATGGCTGAGGCATACTTTTGCTTCCTCTCGTCTCACACATTTGGTATTTAATCTGTTCTTGAGCACATCAGCCTCATTTTCTCTGCCATGAAGTATCTGTGGAATCTGAAATATGCTGACTCCTCTTATACTTTAACTATGGTCCAATTAAGCTTCTGCTTCCGTAATATTTCCATGGGCCGGAAATTACAGGAAAGAATAGAATGGCATTGTTCCATGGCTCTAATGAGGATAAACACAGGGTAAGGAAGAAAAATACCTTTAGTTGTTAAGAAAAGTACTTCATTTTTTTTGCAAATTGATGTTGGATGCTAAGGACATAGAATGAAACAGATATAATGCTCTAACACACACACATGAAGATTTGTATGCACAATTATCACTCTGAACAACAGGAAGCATTTTAAGAAGGGTGTTTGAATGACTTTTATTCAAACTGAACCATATTATCCCTGTTGAGTAGACAGACTGGAGATAGGTAATTAAAAAGTAACAGTGTTTGAAACAGTTAAAAATGCAGCACTTAATTGTTCATCTCCAATGTATGTAAGGTCGTACCTTATGCGTGGTATCTATTTACTGATTAAAATAAGTTTAAAATAGTACTTTTCTGGAAAGTAGATACAAATGGATTAGTTCTGTTTTGCAGTTATCAAATGTGGGAAAATTAGCAATGATCAAAAATGTTCTTGTTCTGCAAAATACAATGACTTTTTGCAGTGTTTTAAAGTTTGTTTAAATATGCAATGCAAAGAAATCCTATGTATCAACACAGATCTTGCTTCCATTTGAGGTACTGCAAACCACTATTGATTTCAGTGGAGGCAGGATCAGGTTCTTAGAAACGATAACAAACCAATTCTGAATTCTCTTATATTTACCAAAGACGGTTGTCATCTTTGACAGAGATGCAGAAATGGCAAGAATATCTATTCATGTGCTTTAGACAGTGGCTTTTAGCAGCAGGAAAAAAAAGATATCAAAGGGGTCAGCTTTACAAGCATATGCAAGAGTCGTATTATAGATGACTTTTCTGAACAAAGGTTTGCAGGATCAGGCCAAATTACTTGTGAGACTTTCACCAAGCTTTCAGATAGTGAGGAAAAAGGAGAGAAATAGTTATTAAAATGGTATTTTTAAACTTGTTGCAGGGTGGTGACTGGGTTTAAATTAAAGTACAGTCATTAAATATCCTTGAATTAGTACTTTTTATTAACAGACAAAGAGCATTCCATGAAACTTCTGTTTCAAATCACACTATGTGTCACTAAACAATCAGAGCATGTTTTCTCTTTCTTTTGACCTTGGCAATTAACATATAAACTTTCAAAGCACTACACTCAGACCTCTGAAAAGAAATATGATACAGAACACAATTAGTGACATAAAGATGAAGGAGACAAATAAAGGGTATCTAAATATAAAGAAATTTCCTTAAAAGTCTTCCTGAAAATGAGACAGTGTTATTAGAGATTAGACAGTTTAAAGTGAAAAGACATCTGACATTTGCATTGATGCTGTAGTAGTGTAGCTCTGACTTACAGTAGGTGTAATTAGAGCACTCACTCTATGGAGGAAGAAAGGCCTGTCACTCTGCAGCAAAGCACCAAGCAAGGCTAACAATGTCTTGTCCTTAAATTACACTTCTGATTTGAAAAAAAAATAATAAAATAAAATAATAAAAAAATTAGAAAAACAAGGTTTGAATTGGATTGTGTAGTGTTAGTAACTGAACCTTTCTCTGCTTCTCTGTTACAGTAAGTTATTACATATTTTTGAAGCCCAGAGGACAGCTCAAGATTCATCTGCTTGAGCAAATTCACTGATAGGATTATGTTGGAAAAGCATGATGTAAGCAGACTTTTTCTAGTAGAATAAAACCCCTCAAGATACTCATAATTAAATTGATTAATTTGGCTTGTGAAGGTGCACTGTGTCATCTGATTTTGGAGGTAGACAAACATCCAAGAGTTAGAATATCACTGCCTTCTTGTCCCTCCTTTCTTTAGAGATAACATACTGCTGGCTAACATGGGAAACACCTAAGACAAAAGCTTCTTTTCAGCTGAGTTGATTGAACAGAGTTGTAAATTTTAGTTTTCTCAAGGCCTGGACAGGAAATAAGTTCCATGCATTGGAAATAGCTTTGAACATTCTAAAATACATGAAATGCAAACAGTTCAATCCCTGTTCAACCTTGAAGACATCCCCTGAAAACCCCACTGTCCATAAAAAATCACCTCTTCTAAGAGGAGTTTAAACAAAACAGATGAGGTTCTCACTCTTAGATGACCAGGCACAGAGTACATGATACCCACAATGATGCCTTCCTCTTTTCTTGCAACGCTATTGATTTTTCTGTCATCTGCCCTCAGAGATGCACTGGAACTATTTTGTCATTATGTTGCTTGCTGTGAGACATGCGAAGGACAACAAAAAATCTAATGCTGCTCTCTGAAATAGTAATCGTTTTACAAATTTCAAAATGGAAATTGAGACTCCTTGCCAGAGAGTTTCATGAAGGGTAGCTGACTTCCAGGCAATGGCCTCACACCTGCTTTTCAGGCAAGCCATGAAGGTTTTGTTTTCTAAGGATCCCTAAACATTCTCTATTTAGAAGGAGCAATACCTTTCCAAGGAAGTTGAAAACAAAACTAAAAATCATTGACAGTTACAATTTGTAAGGATCCTTTTGGCTATAGCCACAATGAAGAGAATGTTATGGGCTTCACTTGCCAAACTCAAGAAAATCCATAAATGAAATCTATGCCAGCAAATGAAATATAAGGCACATAAGCAAAAACAATACAATATAATGGAAAAATCAGAGCTACTTGGCCAGTAATCAATGTAAGACTACCAGGAAATAAAGCAAACTGGACTATCAAATAAGAGTTTCTGAATAGCTAACCTACTTCTGTTGAGTAGGCATTGCATTAAAGTTGATCATCATTTGAACTACTTATGAATAATTGATTCAGGAATAATTTCACCAACAAAAATCTCCAAGTTCAATTTGCTACGGTTTGTGGAACATATTTATATCCATTTATAATAATGCTAATCGACAGCAATCCAGACTTTGGAACCCTTAAAAATTAATTGAACATCACAAACTCAAATACAGTCGATCAACATAATCTAATAGAGTGTCTTCAATAGATTACCTAACAAAGATCAATCATAATCACAGGACCCTCAACTATTTCTATTCTCCTGTGGTTATTAAAATAGATGGGATTTGCCAGTATGTCCAGAAGATTAATGAATCAGATTTCTGGTAGATCAGAATGGGAAACTAAATTAGGAACAGGTAGTTCTTCAGAAGAACCCTGATCAGTAGTCTGTCCTCACATGCAGTTTTTGTCAAGAGTTCCATTTGGAGTATTTGTTGATCACAATAACAGAAGCATGACCCCAAACTGCAGAATATTTAGCACTTCCTAGATTCCTGTAAGAGAACTGTGCCTACAGTTGCTCCCCAAGATGAAAATTAAAAAAATAAAAAAAAAATAAAAAAAGTCAAAAGCAATCCTGAAATATTATGTCATCTTAATGAAATAATTTTAATTTTTAATTATTAATAATACTGTATTTATTATTAATTAATGAGATAATATATTTCATTTTTCTTTTTGAATTGATGAGTGAATGCTACAGAAGTAGACTTTTAAGGTCATATTCGTTATGGACATACAGACAGCTAAACAGAAATTGTATGTGCCCTGTAGTCCTACAATGAATGCCTACTTACATACAACAGGAAAGATGAAGCACATTTAACTCACTGCAACAAAAGAATGAAGAGTTATAAGATCTCTGGATTTCATGCATATTTACATGAGAGCACACTAAAAGCAGAGTGGCTTTTCACTTAATACTGTCTAACTTTTTGTTGGCTTGTTATCTATCTCCCTTCCCACCCCAAAGGAAATTACAATTATTTCATTATTATTTTTATTTACATTTACATTTACATGTTTATTACATTTTTATTTACAAGTGTATGTGCCTTGCTATGTAGGACAGCAGCACAATGAAAATAGCATCTCACTTGCAAATCCAGAATAAATATGAGACGAGTCTGCAGTAAACGAAGTGGTTACAGCACAACAAGCTCTGCACAATCAAGAAACATACCCTAGTGTACCTAAGTGATGATGTAGGGTACTACATCTTCTTTCACCTCATAGGTACAAGAGACACAATGTTCAATGACAGCAATGCTCTTCCTCCTCATAGGCCCTTAACATGACGATCAAATTGGTAGCTGGTATAGAGCACCTCTGGCATTGAGATTAAATTTTGGCTACAAAAATCTGACTCTTATAAAAAGTTTTCAAGAAAAGAAATAAATCCCAAAAGAGATATTATTAGAAAAAAAAATGTATTTTTATTCTACTTCTCTACTTCTGTTCAGTTTGCCTTCCTAACCAATTTTTCAGGTTTCCTACACAGCTTTATCTAAGAAACTGATGTTACAAAAAATGACCTGAAGAAAGTTGCCCTATAATCTAAGAAAGTGAAAGCAAGTATTTGGAGATTATGTAGCAAGAGACTAGACCTGCACCTTATAAACTACATAAACAAGGATCCTTAATTTTCCACTATCAATGCAAAGGGAAGACTCATATGTGTTGTGAAGCACACAGACCAGTCTTTCAACACTGAATTCTAATGGCCGTGGTGAGTGGCATCTAAGTAGTGCACTTTGCATTGAAGTAGATTTAGTGCATTGAGTAGAGTTAAGTGTGGTACCACTTTCTCCCCTGCAATGCAATGTCAGTTCCAGTGGAGAAGTAGTCTGGTTCTTGCTTCCTTCAGTGAGCATGCATCATCAGCTAGCAGATTAGTAAACCGCACTCTTCCAAGACTACTAAGGTTAAACCAAACTGTCAGAACAGATTGAGCATTAATTTGTGATATGAAGATACCAAGGAAAATTTGGAAGTTTGATCTTCAGATCCTTTTTTAAGATAGAACATCCTGAGTTCAGGCAAATAATGCTGTTTAGGACTAATACTGACTCAGACATGAGGTTTAAGAAGATTGCCTTTAAAATGACAATTGTATATTGTTGGTATTCTTCCTGTAAGGAGATTCACCATTTCCTTTGGTGATGCTTTGTCGTGGTTTAACCCGGCTGGCAGCTAAATACCACGCAGCCGTTCGCTCACCCTCCCCCCTCCCTCTCTGGGATGGGGGAGAGAAATGGAAAGTGAAGCCCGTGAGTTGAGATAAAGACAGTTTAATAAGACAGGAAAATAATAATAACAAAATAATAATAACAATAATAATAATAAAGTTACAATGGTAATAATAGGAAAGTAATAATAATATGTACAAACAAGTGATGCACAATGCAATTGCTCACCACCCGCTGACCGATGCCCAGCCTAACCCCGAGCAGTCCGGCCCCCTCCCCCTGGCTAGCCACCCCTATATATTGTTTAGCATGACGTCAGGTGGTATGGAATACCCCTTTGGCTAGTTTGGGTCACCTGTCCTGGGTCTGTCCCCTCCCAGCTCTTACTGCACCCCCAGCCTGCCTGTTGGCAGGACAGAGCAAAAGGCTGAGATGTCCTTGGCTTGGTATAAGCACTGCTCTGCAACAATTAAAACATCGGGGTGTTATCAGCACTCTTCTCATCCTAAGCCAAAACACAGCATTCCACCAGCTACTAGGAAGAAAATTAATTCTGTTCTAACTGAAACCAGGACATGCTTGAAATGAACTAGGATCTAGAACCACAACGCCCAGTAACAGAGTGTCGTGAAGCTATTGTATTTATAAAAATACATTTTCTACATACATAAAGAATGCATGACTCAGCACCTACATTTTCTCTTTCCTACTTCATACCACTTCCATTGTCAAGGTCTGGCATAATGGTCTGGTTTAGCAGAACACTGAGAAGGGACAGAGCAGCAGTGAGGTTCCCCCTTCCTAAGAAACTCCAGAGAAGAATCCTGTTGGGAAAAGCAAAATCATAGCAGCTGCTCAAACGTGGTCTGAGCAGAGGGGAGATCAAGCTCACTGGAAAGCAACCACCTCCTTAAGTAGTTCTACAGATAACATGTGAAGGACACACGTTGGAATTTTGCAGCCCCTCTTAAGGGGTCCTTTCCTTATAAATGAGTCTAATAAACAAACAAACAAACAAACAAACAAATAAATAAATAAATAAGAATGGGGCTGATACAGGCTGACAATGAAATATCTTTTTGTCATCTATTTCAAACTGTTCTCCAAAATATTTGGAAGTATATTTTATTTCATGTTCACTCAGTTTTTTTAATGTTATGACAGGCTATGCAGCATACTGGTAGGAGATTCATATTCTCTGTTCGGGGGGGGGGGGGGGTGAACGTAGAACTGAACAAGTTACAAGACTTTTATTCAGGGAGTAATATGCATTGTCATTGGAATACCAGGAGAAGACTTGGATTATAGGTTTATCTGTCCCTTTTTATGGGTGACCTTGAAAATGCTTAGAGAAAGCTGGAGAGAAAAGCAATTACATTTTTGAAATTACACACCACTGTTCTCATTCATCTTGATAAGCACTTTTAAGGAATCCAAAAAAGGGCAGAATAATGCTTTTATAACAGTTACAGAGACCTTGGTTCTGCAGAGTCAGTTTTAAAATGAATTTAGATGTACAAAGATGAATTTTTATTTCCTTTGTGTTGCTAAATCGGCCACTAAAAAAAAAAAAACAAAAAAAACCTGCAATTCTATACTGGGGCAGTTGGAAAGAAAAAAAAAAAAAGTGAAAAAGTGTACAGGATTTTTTTCCTTGTTCTGCAAAGATATACAGCAACTTGTTTTATGTTGTGCAGCCATCCCTAATGCACCACAAGAACCTGCATTCAACCCTTTCAGTGTGTTTAGAATTGTGATTGAAGTGTTGATAGGAAGCTGCATTTATAGAAACAGGATGCTATGCAAACGATAGGCACAAGATCTTAGTTATTCTTATTCCTGCTGTTTAAGCCCCCCCGTGTTCATTTAGGCATGATCTGTCTTCGTGTCTCTTTTGCTCTCGTTATTATCTTGCCTTACCAATTAGGTAAGGTACTGAATGGCCTGTTATTCCAGCTTGGGAGGGCCGAGGGTCAGAAGGAGTCATGCTTAATGCTAAGTAGCTATGAAACGCTAAAGGCTGTAAATTTATCAGGGCAGTTGGCCTGGCCCACTGCAGGGCAATGGGTGTAAGTGCTTTTCTGCTTGAATTACGCATTGAACTGCGCTAGCTTTGAAATGCCAGCTTCCACGCTGAGCTCAGCGAACGCTCCACAAGTGCAAAGCTCCAGCCTCTGCTCTAATAGCAGGAGCAATAGGGGTTATATTTGGAAGCTCTTGGCAGCAAGATAGAAAAGGAAACTTCAAAAATCATTCTGCTTCTTTACTGAGGACCCCCTTAGGAGTAGTACTGGGAGGAATTGTGTCGACCTGCCACCGTTAATAGTCACTCAGCAACCCAGCACAACCACCGCTCCAGAATCAATGCACTGCAGCTATTCAGTAGCAGTACCACATCTGATGCTTGAAAGGATGGAAAACACGATATGTGACAGCTGCTTATGAGTGATAGTGATAGTGAACAAAAAGCCTAATGGGTACTGGAGTCTTCCCACCCAGCATACAGAAAAGGCGAGGAAGGGAATGATGACTTTTCCTAGCACGGCTGCACTCTTCAGCAGGCACCGTCCTGTGTGCCAGATTGGCATCTCCAACAGCTCAGCAGCAATTATTCACATGCCACCTCTGAAGCTGTGACTTGCTGCTCTCATAATCTGCACTATATCACATACCAGACTGTACATCAAGAGGTTTTCGTTTCTTGGACAAGAGAATAGGAGACCAACGGACAAATCAGAAAAGGATCAAATCTGTTTGTCTAGATTTGTGCAAGGAAAGCCAGTGTTATATCATAACCAACATGCACAAGGTTAAAATCTAAGCAAAGCTAGGTTAGCTTTAGAAAGGTAGAAAGGTTTTCTGATACACCACAAAAATGGCCAGGCTTTATGATATGGTATTTTTATAACTGGCTTTGTTGGGAACGTGGTTTTATATGCCTTGGCCTGTTTGAAACTTTGTATTTTGAAATATCTAAATAATTTCTGGAATTGCTGATTGCTTCCTGAAATCCCATAATCCTCAAATTTTATGTACAGCAATGCATTTTCTGTGGTAGCTTTGCTTATGTCTACTATATGGCTTAGCATAACGAACTTTTAACTCCACATCTAAATAGATACTTGTTGCACCTTACTTCAGTGCACTTCACTCTTCACTGTGTGTGTATAACTATGATTGGTATTCAGGTAAAAATAGTCACTTGTTCTGAGAGGGAAGCACATTTGTTAACTTGACTGAAACTTTTCAAAACATGCCTTAAAACAAATGTCAGAAGTTATTCATTGTGACAAGTTCCTATAGAAAGTCTTTGGTGTAAAACAATAACACATTTCTAACATGCAGAATGGCATAGAAGGAAAAATATATATATATATATCATCAGGAGATAACCTATTTATTAAAGACATTATAAAAGCAGAGGTGACAATAAAGTTGGGGTAAAAAAATGAGTTTTATCAAAAGTCTAGGTCACTCACCTGTCTGTACAAGAAAATCCTACACACAGTTGTCAATAGCTCCTCTTAATCTTTTAAAAGTTCTAAGTAATATTTTGTAGATGTCAAATAGAAAGACTGCATTAATATTACCATGTGTGTTAATAACTAAGAACTATTTTTAGTAGGTATTTTTTAGTTGCCTTAGCAAATGCTTTCTGATATTATGCTCAAATTTTTGTACCATAGTAATTTCTTTTGGTTTAAAATACATAATCAGCTTTTCAAATATTTACATACCTCCAAGAAATACTATCAGGGCTACCTTTGACTGTGATTTTATCTTCATGCTAAGGAACAAAAAGGTTAAGATTTTAATCCACTGCAAGGGTTTTGCTGAATAAACCTCTTGTTTGTAAGAGTTGAATTAAGACAACACAGAGCCTACTTCACATAACTACAACACACTGAATCTTGTCAAGAAAATAAACTCTTTTGTTTATCCTTACTTATGCACAGGCCTACAAACAACTCTTATAACCAGCTAGTGGTCCTGCCTACATTATCTTGTCTGCAAACATGTTCTGCATGCTGAAACAGCTGAAAGGAACATACAGGATTAGGAAAACACACAGAAGCTGAAAACAGGTTTTAACTCAACTATGGGAGAAAAAAATCCCCTGTGCCAGGTGATGAGCTTTATAGTCTCTCTGATCTCCCCTCATCCTCACACATTGTCCAGAATTGCCCCACTTTGTGAGAGAAAAGCTATGATGAAAAGCTCCTTAGAATGATCCAGACAGAAGGAATACATCTACTTCAGTTTTCCTAAGAACAAATAAATCAGTATATAGAGAGCTGCTTTTATACTATGTTTTTCAAAAGGTATGCTAGCACTGGTTAGAAAAAATGTTAGATCTGAGCATGTAAAACAGAGACCCCAAATTGTTTGGAAATCTGAAAAACACTGCTTAAAGTGAGTTTTAACTTTTGTGTTTTAGCCCAGGATGTCCCATGCATGTTATAAACTTCATCAGTTGTCCTTTTGCCATTAATCATGGTTGACAGTATCAGCTGGAGAAGTAGTGAGCTATTTGTTTAAGGACACCATCTAGCATTAGCCTGTAAAGAGCACCTGCTTAACAACATAAAGGAACATTACACAGCAATGTAGGACAGTTCTTCTGGTTTCCTGACAGGAAATGACCCAAAATGGAATTGTGCCAGAACTCTACATTTGGTGAAATCTGCAGCATCTCAAGACTGTAACTGATCCAGTAGCTCTCTTCAAGAAGATTCTCTACCAGTGTCTGGGTACACCCTCTGTCACAGGACAAGCGACCTCAAGCATGTCCTCAACCCCTCTCAGGGTCTACAGGCCTCTGTTTATCAAGTGGAATGAACATAAAGCCCTTGGTATTTTACTATGATAGTATTTGACTTGCATTATGAACATTACCAGCACCTCTGCTTTTGTAATTGAGGTCGAAGACTGTAGCTGTGGCACAAAACAGTTGCTAATACCAGCATTTTAAAACCTGGATTTGTTACTGAATCTGTCCAAAGTGAGATTCTCTGCTCTCTTGTAGCAGAGAAGCCTAATAACTTGTGCTGATGTTATGGATATAGAGCAGCCTCTACCCATGCTTTAGCAGTGGAAGCAACCATGGCCTGAGATAAAGGTCCTATAAGGACTTACTGCCACACACAAAAAAAGAGAGATATTTTCCAAGGTTTACACTCAGCAAAACCCTCTCATCAAATCTGAAGTGACCCTGTTTTTTCCTACCTTGAGACTGTACTTTTGCCTGACTGAACATCTGCTGATGACAGGAGGAATTATAAGATGATGTCTTGCCTTCTCAAGGATAAAGAGTACTTGCAAGCAAGAGGAAAAATGCCCATCTGCAGGTCACCCCAAATTATTTGGCTTGTTTGCCATTCTGAGGGGAAGAAGGAGGGCATTGCCAGAAAAGGAAAATCTGCTCAACAGGGCAAATAGGTCAGTTTCAATAAACTTCATGATCCACATGAAAGGAACTCTGATTTTCTGACTGCTGCTTTCCAGCCATGAAGCTCTTAGGCCCCAACCTAACCATAACTCTCTACAGGCTCATGGCAAGCTCAGGGCCTGCAAAACTGCAGAACTGCCACCAAGCCAGGACTTCAGTTTATCTAAAAACATGATGAATTTCTATTTTAGAAAACACATATTACTTTTCACATGAGATTTTAAGTTGATGTTATCATTTCAGAAAAAAATGGGGTTATTTCAGATTTTTAATTTTTCTAGGAAAAATGGCATCTATTCTTGACCAGCTGGACAGACAGACACACACACACACACACACACAACATTTTATGATATTACTCAGAGAACCAATCAGTAAATCATAACTCATGATATAGGCAAGAGAAGATAAGGTATTCACTTCATAAAAGGAAGCCTCAACTACAACTCACAGGTAAGAGTGTCAGGTAGGTGTGTTTCTCTGAACAAAGCCTTTAAAGTTCTAGAGTACTCTGTTTATAAGTAGTTGAGTCAGAAAAGCAGACACAACTGTTTTTCCAGCTTAATGTCGTCACATGCCTACAGTTATTTTTTCCATCCTTTTTGTTTGGTTAGGTCATTTGTGACCAGAAATATAAGCTGCGGTCCTTCACTCATAGTTTGAATGCTACTACTGGCATTTCTGATGAAAACAGTCAGCTCTACTTCAAGGCTGTACCACAGGAAAGAAAGTCTGGCACAGTCTATCTTTAAATCCAGTGGTACTATTCCAATTTTATGATGTCACAGAATCACAGAATCACAGGATTGTCTAGGTTGGAAGAGACCTCAAGATCATCGAGTCCAACCTCTGACCTAACACTAACAAGTCCTCCACTAAACCATATCGCTAAGTTCAACATCTAAACGTCTTTTAAAGACCTCCAGGGATGGTGACTCCACCACTTCCCTGGGCAGCCCATTCCAATGCCTCACAACCCACTCAGTAAAGAAGTTCTTCCTAATATCCAACATAAAACACCCCTGGTGCAATTTCATGTGATTAAGTTTAAGTAGCATGGGACATATCACAGATCAGAGTCCTCTGCATAACAATTTTTTCCTTTGGCAATTGGCAAAATGTTGATATTACTGCACCATTACATCCTCTAAAATATTGCTTTTACCAGAAAGGAGTACAGCAATGAAGTACATTTGATTAAAATCACCAATTGAAACTAGAAATGTTCACCTGCCACAGACTGCAGAACCAACAGTAGAAATAAGTTTAATAATACCAGTGCACATGAGCATCTTAACAGCACTGTTGAACTACAAGATTTAAAAGCCTAGTCCTTTCTTTCTTAACTTTATCTTATAGAAAAAGTGGCAAATGGGCAAAAATGCCACAGACTTGAATTTCTGTGTATTAAGGAAGTGATTCCTCTTTTCTCCTTCATTGGAGAAATCTGAGCGTCCTATAAGCAGCCCAAGAATCTGGTGCATATACAGTATCTGTCTAATACCTGATATATTATGTGCCAACAAACAATAGATGTGCTAAAGTGCTATCCTTTCCTTGGAGTTCATTTTATAACACATATAAAATTAAATGATAACATTCCTAAATACTATTGTGTTTGTACATGATTACAAGAAAAGCTATGTTTTTCCCTGCTTCAAGTTAAACACTAATGAGACCCAGCAGAGCAGTTGCATGTGGAATGATAAAAAACAAGGACAGAAAAGCAAAGACCAATCACACAATCTTCAAAACAGACAGAAGAAAACAGGAACTAGAGACAGAATTTAATGCTGCTAGTACTTTCTGATAATTTGGTCCATTTTTCTTCATACACAAAGAAATATTAGAGGTCCAAGAAAGTCTTCCGGAAATATCATATATTTCATTCACCACATTTCTTTTGACATAAAACCTCAGGCCATAACTGAAGCACAGACTGACAGAATTTTGGCTCTAATGAAAAAGAAAGGTTCGGAAACAGATACATAACTGTTACTCATCGCAATGGAAAAAGTATTATAGTTCCATGTAAGTACTGCACTGTGCCAAATGCACAGGGTACATTTCTTGTCTCAAGCGGACCACTGAATTTGGCTTTTTGCCAAATTCAATCACAAAATCAACTAAGAAACAGATTTTTTTTCCATTCATTGTCTAAAAACAATCCCAGTGGGTATGATTTTGTAAAAGTTAGTTAAAATTCCTATACGATGTTGTGTTGGAGAAAGACTAGGTAAGATACAGAAGAAATTCTACTTGCAAAGGACAAATATTTAAGTTGCTGCCTGGACTTAAAAATCTGATTGAAGACACTAGACAAAGATGAGTCTAGTATGTTCTTCAAATTTTCTTTTCAGATTCAAAAGAATCCAGCTAATGGAAAATGCAAATTACTCCAGTGACACAATACTTCATATGTGGTCCTGCACACTACTGGCCAGTTTCAAGTAAATTTGAAAGTGAGGCAGAAGTCCCAAATATAGTCACTTTCCTACAAGCAATGTAACAGAACATGTAGAACTCTGCCATTTGACATTCTTTTTGTTTGCAACAGTGAATGCAGGTCAGCTAATCTCTGCAACTATCGCAAAAGGGGGGCACAAATCTGCTCTCTCCAGGCTGTTGAGTGACTCCAAGGAAATGGTCATGCTATGGAGTCAGTTAGGATTAGGCAAATGAGGCTAGATAACAACAACAACAGAAAGTTCCATTAGATTCCTTAGAACACCATTCAGAGACAAATTTGGTTTTGCTTTTTTTTTTTTCTCATTTACAAGTAAAACAACAAAAAAGTAAACAAAAGCATGGTGTTCATGTTGCAAATAAAGGCAGTAAACTTGCTTTTCCTTAGGTGTTCTTTAAAGCACTACATGACATTAAGTTGTTTAAGTGTCGCTCTTGCATTATACATTTGGAGGTATGCAGATTTGTCTGGTAACAAAGCATATTTTATTATTTAATTTTATTTAAGTTTTATTTCTATTCTACAATAAAAAGGAAAACTTGCTTTCTTCTTGTCACCTGCAAACTAACAGAAGAGATAATTAAAATGAGTACTTGTTGTACAAATTGGGATATTCCAGTCAGTTAATTTGATTTTCTACAGGAAGCGTAGCTTTCTGGATTTCCATAATGTCTCCATTTACTCTTTCACTGAGTAGGAATTTCTAAACACAATATCCCCATGGCATGGTTTAAGGACAACTTCCACAGTAATACATTTTTTTCCATTATATATATGAAATAAACATATGGGTATAAAACACCACCATTTCTTTCAGCAGCAGTGGTGGTAAAAGGAACAAATAGTGAGCACAGCAAGTGGACCTTAAGCAAGTTTTTACGATTCTTTGTCAGGAGTTTTCATTGTCTGGTGAGAAACATCAGCTACTTTTCAGTAAATTTATCAGTAAAGATGTAAAGAAGGGAACTCTGCTTAGTAGTCAGTGATGCTTCTGTAATTAAAAATACAGCTCAGATTTATTCATAAAGTAAAGAACACATTCACTCAGTATATATGTTCATTTTTTTCCTTCAAATAGGTTCACAGGATCAGGAGTCTACGCTCATAAAAAATCTTCCACTCTTAATAAAATGGAGAAAAAATATATACTGGTGAAGAAACACACAGTACACAAAGATGAATCACTATATATGTTGGTTAATAATGTCTCAATTTAAAACAATATAATTCCTGGAAATGGTGTATCATCTGAGCATTATTTATATGGCTTTGTCAGTAATTACCAGAAGAAAACACATACATTTAAATCCTTGGTCCTAAAACTTGCATGTAGGCATGCACTACTCAAAAACTAGATTCATAGCTAACAGCAATATAAATGTTAATCTATTTCTAATCCTGTAGAGGGCTGTTTTCTCTAACAGTTATGGAAATGGAAATGATGTCAAAAATGAACATACCACATTTCGTGCATTGTACATATATATTCTGTGCAATACATACTTGGGACATAAAAATGTAAGCATCCTAAACAGAATGCCATAATATATTAAAGATCTTATAAATCACAATAGTGGATGTTCTTTGAGAATAGCAGAAACAGGATCTCTGCTCCCTTGGACCACTGATTTGGGAATACATATGTTCTAATCTTTCATACAAGTATACTTATATATTATACTTATTCTATAATATTCACTGTCTGGATTGGCAAGTAATCCATTTGACATTGACAAAAGAGCTATGGAGAAGTCTTTTAGAGTAAAGTCCTGCATCTGCTAGCTTCAGGAGAGGTAGCATTTTCGCTCATATCTCCCATTTACTACAAAACTAATATGGTTCCACAGGAAGAGATGCAACAAATACAACCTAATCTATTTCTATATCTGCCTTCCTATACTCATGCCCTAAATCTGGTGATATTTTTCCTTAAATGTATGACTCCTCTCCTCTTCCCAAAATCCTACTGCTCTTGTCTGCATGAATGTACTGAAGACATATTTGGTACCTAACTGAGGAAGATCAATTTCAATCTAAATGGTTGGGGAAAAGGAATGAAAAGTCACAGAACGGGGGGGGTGGGAGGGGACAGAAAATGAGCGGGAGAAGGAGGAATGTATTATAAAAATAACATCTTTTTGCCTAAAGCCGTATTGAACAGTTTGTTGACTTATTTATACACAATGATTTATAGATAGGGTACATAAGAACTATATTCAGTTATGAAATGTCCATTGTGTCAAACTTTCCAATTCCCTGGGGAAAAAAAAAAAAAAAAAAAAGAAAAGAAAAAAAAAATCTACTCTCTGAATATTTTTTCTGTGTCATTTATTTAAAAAAATACACACAAAAATATGTACTGTTGTTCTAATTCATGGATGGCTGCAGTACAAGTTTTCATGTTATCACTCAGAGAAAAAGGGATGTCAAACTTAGAGCAACATCTAGATGCCCAACAGAATTCCTTTGAATTCCTTCACCTCATCTGTCTTTGCTGTCCCTTCTGAAAGAGATGAAATGCATGTATCTGGGCAGTGTCCATCTACTAGGCTCATACTTCTTGCAACAGAGTCAGAGAAGTCACACAGTGTTCTCCCTTCCTTCTTCCAGTCCTGACATTTGTTTCTGTCTGAAAAGGCACTGAAGTATCCTTCTGCAAAGTCTGAAGATGCAGTCCAGCCCTATAGAAGACCTTCATTTGAATATCAAATCAAAAAGAGCCTTTCTTCACAGGAAAGCTGTGGGTCAGAAAAAGTCACCATAAATGAAATGTGGTCTTCAAAACACTCATTTTTATGAACAGTGCTGTTATCTGAACAGAAGTGCATTTTACCTGTGACCTTCAATCAAAACGTCTCTGCGATCTACTCCATGGCAGTGTTTCAGCAGAGTTTCATGTTGTCCTGACTCAGCAGCCTGCACCTTTCCAAGCCAGCAATGGTGATGAAGTCTAATATCTGGGTTCCATTTGTGTGCAAATACTTCAAAGACACAAATAAATTCCACTGCTTATTTATGAAACACTTCAGAGCTGTGGCAATGGACAGATATTAATGTACAGCTAGGGACTTATTAGTTTCAACTGAAGTTCCAATGCCAACAATAAGGAAGTATTTGTAGCAAAACTGAGATGCTCACTGAAGTCAGAGACTTGAGAAAATGAATTTAACTCTGAACTTTAAAACTTCACAAAATGCATTTTTTTCTGTCAATCTAAAAATGTGTTTTTTATTCTTGTTTTCCTAAACTCACTGTCTATTGTCCAGTGTTGGAAAGCTGAAGGATTGGAACGAGGGGCAAGAACCAAAAATCAAGGAAGCTTTCTCAAAAGATAGCTCATCTACCTATTCTGATGTCCCATTTCAGATTTTGAAGGTGTGAATTGCTCCAATAATCTGAGACAAATTCCTGGCTATAGCTCAACCAGTTGCTTCAAAATATGAAAACTATCTCTGAAATATCCCACAACTTTCATTCTTCACTCTTGCCTAAAACCTCTCTGTAAGCCTCAATAACTTTCTGCTTTCTTTGTCAAGGCAGCCGTTCCTGAAAGACAACCCAAACCATCTTTTGACAAAGGATGGAGAAATATTAGTACTTCAGCCTAAGTCAATCTATTAATTGATAACAGCACCCACAGGAAATCATCCTTGCCCGTCAGGCTTCAGTACTCAGAAACAAAGCACCCAACATCTCTTCCCTACTGACACTTCGATTAATTTTTCCTGTACTTGTTGCTTAACCTTAGAGGGTGTTACATCTGAATTTAGATAAAAGTCAGGTCCTGCATTACCTTTCAGTATTTGTGCTTTGCCATGTAACATCACCACATAAGGAAATAAGGTGCTCTGGTTCTTGGGCTGCATGTTCATGAGTGGAAAGAGAAAGTGAGAATGTGTATTAGGAACAGAGCAAAACTGGGCAGATCCAGTAAAGCTGTAGCTTCTTCTACCTTTGCATCTACCAATATGCTGAATGTGACCATGAACTCTAGTAGATATTTGATGTGGGATTAAAATAAAATGGCAAAAGTCACCATTCCTTGTGATCCATGCCACATTTACCACCCCAAATGCAAGGACATTTTTGCACTGTCCATCAGCAGTAACAGTCATAGGCTTGGTAATATTAATATAAAAGTTGAGGTGAAAACTGTGACGGTTTGGGGAGAAAGGATTTCTTTGCCACAAGAACAGCAGATAACTGGAGAAGATACTGGGACTGTATAGCTCCAGCTTTCCTGGTTGTTTGTGCAGTTCCTGTGCTACAAGTTTTATTCCAGAATGGAAATGCAAATGCACTGTACACATGAAAATGACCCAGATGATATCAGTTCACAAATATTGTCCTCCAAAAAGTTTACTGGTACCTTATATGATTAAACTCTAAGACATCTACATTGAACATAAAAGTAGTATGATCAAACTTTACCTTCCAGTCCTGACCTTCTCCTTCATTACTTTTGGTTATCACAGAATCACAGAATCACAGAATTTTCTAGGTTGGAAGAGACCTCAAGGTCATCGAGTCCAACCTCCAACCTAACGCTAACAGCCCTCCACTAAACCATATCCCTAAGCTCTACATCTAAGCGTCTTTTGAAGACTTCCAGGGATGGTGACTCCACCACTTCCCTGGGCAGCCTGTTCCAATGCCTCACAACCCTTTCTGTAAAGAAGTTCTTCCTAACATCTAACCTAAAACTCCCCTGGCTCAACTTAAGCCCATTCCCCCTCGATATTACTATTTAAAGCTTTTCTGTGATTTATAGCACATTACTCCACACTTTCTTTGGTTTCCAGTGCCAGGCCCTAAATAAAGGCCAAAAAGCACATCAAACAACTTAATCCTTCCTAGAAAAGGCTGTTTGCATTCAAAGATGACATTACATCAAAAGCAAAGGTTAAACTCCAGAATGCATTCTTTGAATGAAGTAACAAAAGCTCCATTATATCCTTTGATCACTTGAGCTCACCTGTAGGAAATGTTACACCTTTTTATTAAACTGTTGAATTGTCTTTGCTGTACAAGCTAGAGACATTCTTGACAGGCTTAAAGTCATTAACACCTCTGAGGAATGCTCAGCAGAGCCTATAATACTCTCTCATGTCTATTCATGTTCCTACACCAACTCTATAGTTTCCTAACATCCCAGGCACTCTTTTCTCATGGTATTTGTGCAACAAATTTATTGAAATGAGTGAAATAATAGCATATTGGCAAAATTCTCTATGACACAGATGTGCCCAGTAAAATATTTGATGGTTACAAATAAAAAAACCCTAGCACTAAATTAGCAAATTTATTGGGTTACCAGGACACATTTTAAAAATAAATCACTAGTTAATTACTGTCAAAAATAAAACTTTGTGGCTTTTATTAGTATCTGGCCAGTGCATTTACCACTGCCCATTACCAACTACTGTGCACACAGTCAACCCATCTTACATTTACATAGCATATATTCACATTCTCACACAAATTGACACATACAACTGATGCACACTTTGTCTCTCTTTACATACATAGACATATCTAGTTTATAAGATGCAAATACCGTCTATTAAAATAAGAATAAAAATCAATGCTGCCTCTTTAGATTCTCTTCTTTTAAAGATTTTGTTAGACACTTATTTAGTTTTAGAAGTATAGCCTACTATAAACATACCTTCTCATATATTAAAAAAAAAAATAAAAAAAAAAAATAAAAAGGTTTATAAGACATTTCTGGCAATCCAGACTGCTATTTAATTTTAATATCTTCAGCAATGAACAGCTGAAAGTTATTTTCTTCCAGCCTCTGTGGGTCCTTTGTTTCCTTTTAGTTCTATGGTTCTTTTGCAGAGCTCATCTCTTCATGCTTAAACAATATTTATATGAAATCCTAGCATGCCTGCATTGGCACACTCTTTCAGACATATTAAGGACTCAGAGCTGATTCTCCTTTTCACCTCAAGTTCTACACACATTATTTCCTACATGTCACAGGGCTTTTGAATATTTCTAATACACCTTACACTTCAGGTTCTGAGCTTTCTTCTGCTGAATAAGCACTCATGCATAAAAGCTAACTACTAGGCCATCACTACTTACATATACAAAAAGAATTCTAACATAGGAATAAATGCTATGAGACAACTAAAAAAACACAGCACAGACAAAAACGAAGTATGAACACCAGTACATTTTCAAAAGAATAAATATCTTTTAATAAAGGAATGCACATGCTATCTGTGTTGTAGGCACAGCTCTACACACAAGCTAATGTAATCACTAAAAATTAAGTTTATATCCTTCTTTCAACCTTGACCTATGATTTTCCTAGAGAACTTCTGACTTACTCATGCTTCTATTCTTGGCCTATTTAGAGATAACTATTCAGTAGAGGCTTACAGTGAGCTTCTGGATCTTAATCCTGTTGTCTTGATTAGTCTCTCTAATGATTACACAGTCTGACTGCCTCAGAGGGAGGAGGAGAAGAATGGGGTAGAGGGATGGGAGCAGTTTATATAGTCCCCATTAGCTTTTGATTACAGGGAAAACAAGATAGTGTCATGTTGGCAGAGTTCTGTAGGGAGGAAGGCAACGTGCCTTGGAAAAATTCTGCACAATCAAGAGATTAGTAGGATTAACTCTAACCAAACCTTTCCTAAAACAGAAGGATACGCAATATGTTTTTAAATGGTAAACACCGCCTCAATTGTTGACTCATTTGTGAACCTACTAGCACAGTGACAATGGAAGTAAGAATACAGCAGCTGCCTTTACGTGTTTCTCTCTGCTGAATCAGATTTTAGATCACTGTACCTATCTGACTTTTTTCACTGAAGATTTATGTATCTCTTCAACCTTCAAATCCATTGGGCAATAAAATGTGACTCATTTCTAAAACTACAATTTTTTCTGTACATGTGGGTAACCAGAATGAATGAGTAAAAGCTACCTCACTTGGAAAATGTTTTCATTGGCACTTTCCACAGGCTTTGAGTGATTTAGAGCTTGTTTTTCATAAAACTTGAAAATAGATTTCATAACAATTAACCTAGAAAAAAAAAAAAAAAAGGTAATTTCCTTTGAAAATTTATAGGATGTAAAAATGAACTCAATAGACTTTTCCTTTTTAATTTTTGATCCCTTCTTAAGTTAACAATTTTTTTTTCCTTTTCTCATTTTATGAAAATACCTCATTATTTGCAGTGACATATGGAAAATTCCTCTACTTCAAATGTCCTCAGTTTCCAGAGAATAATTTCATTTTTTCCATAATCCTATTGCTGTCTCATGCAGAAAGCAAGCTTCATGCTGCCCAGAAAAGCCTTGTTCAGTCCCAGCAAGGACTCTATTACCAGAAAGAATATTCACACCAGTGAAAAAACATACTCATACCATCCTCTCCTAAAAGCCCATCTGTGGTGATGACTCTCACTGGAGACAGCAGCTTCTATGACTAGAAAAAAATATGTCACTTCCTCACCAAGCACTTCAGGCTGTGCTGCTAAGTTTTTAAGTCATCCATCGCTGCTCATGTCAGCCTGCTCATCTGTCCGAGTCACTATATTTAGCTGAGAGGGCTAATTATAGTGAAGTATGCAAGATACATGATCCTAAAGGCCATGAAAAGTTGTACTAATTCCGTCTTATATGTGCAGAAACCAGAAGAGTGGAGGAGCTTTGGCCTGTCAGGTGCTGTTCTTGCAACATTAAAATAAAGATGTTAAACAAGACTTTATTTTATGTAATAGGCTTAAGACTACTTATTGTGTCAACAGAAATTGGTAGGTCAATAATAGTAAGGAGAGAGAATATCTTTTATGAGGTCAGGTGATATAGCTATAAAATACAAAAAAAAAAAAAAAAATCTGAAGTCCTTCCTCAAGTGAAATACTCTTGGTTTCCAAGTATGAGTTAGCCCATATAACTCCATTTCCAGCCAACCTGAGGATCTAAAAATGAAGGTAGTGGCATAAGAGAACTGAAAGTCTACAGCTCATGTAGGTATATGGGCTGAAACTCACAACAAACTCAAGCATAGCCTAGAAAAAAAAATAAATAATAATTTCCTTTAGCTTCAGATAATTGGTTTTTATTACTCCTTGGGATGAGCATCAGATTAGCATTCCCATAAATATGAAGTAAGCAATGTTCTTTACATGGACATTTCAACAATACCTAAACCAGAGAGCAGTCAGTATCATTCTTTTTCTGTTAGGAATCAGAATCCAAGCTTTACACAGATTGTGGTAGAGAATAAGGTGAGTAAAAAAATGGGGGGGAGGGGGGGAGGGGGGAGGGAGGGGAGAAGGGGAGTGTTGTTCACTTTCTCAGGACTAAGATGCACCGCCCACCTCTGGTAGTTCAGACTCATTTGGGGAAAAATAATAATAATAATAATCTTGTTTTGGAAAAATATAAGGAAGCTGAATAAAATAATCTGAAAGATCAGGTTAAGATGGATTTTTTAACAAAAGGAAAGTGATGATTTCCAAATAGCCACCTCAAAGTTGGATTATTTTCCAGATCATTTATTCAGCAACCTTTGTAATCAGTAATGGAGTTTAGGGATTCTTTTGACACACTATTCACCACAAGCAGAAACTAGAAAGTCATTCATAATACTAAAAAAAAAAAAAAAAAAAAAAAAAGGTTTGTTGCCCTAGGCATGTTTTAGCTTACTGTCAGCTCCGTCTGTTCTAGTGATTCACCTGTAATAGTTCCCTTGCTGAACTTATGACTAATAACAATAAAATATTAACAGAATAGTTTTGCTTGCTGGCGACTCTAGAGATAGGAATGAAAGCTGTCGTGTTCTTTGTTTTGTTGCAAGTCTGACAGCTACTTTTGCTCCCATTACTGCTGTATCATTTCAGTACCAAAAGTATCATTGACAGCAGTAGCACCATATTCCTCACCGGTGTAAAAATAAACAGGAGAACAGTAAGTTCTCCTCACCTTAGAGAGAATTTGTTTTCTTGTAGCGACTCTTCTTCCTCAACAAACTCCACATCCTCCAGTTCTCTCCAGCTTTTCCAGTTCCTTCCTGCTATTCCCAGAAAGCATTGCAATGTTTTTCCTCTTTGAGCAGCCTTGTTTCCTGTGTTGAGCTCCCTTTCACCTCCTCCAGCTCTTTCTGCTGTTTTTTCCAGCCTGACTCCTTACAGCTGCTATAATTCACATTCCCCAGTGCAATGTTTTTGTCAAAAGCCGGCCTTCTCCCACTCTGTACATCTCTCTCCCTCTTTCATAGCTGGTGGATGTGAAAGGTTTGCCAGTTCTCACAAAGCTCTCCTATAAAATCATCCCAAAATATCTCATAGGTTAAATTTGAAATTTATACACACACACACACACACACACACATATATATATTTGAATGCAATTACCTTTTACCTATAATCTTGCCTACGGGCCCAAGGTGAGAGATTTGGTACCATCTCTTCCCATAGTAATAAACAGCCCTCAATGCAGTTTTTAGTTAATCAGTTGTTTACTAATCAGACCAAAGATAAAGGAAGCAGATACTATAATTTGGAATATCACATATCACTTGAAGCTACGTAAGCTTCTTTAAAATCTTTGGCAAAGGCAGCAATGCTTTCAGGTAGTACTATGAGCTATCATTTTAGGTTTAGTGTCTATTGTTTCCAGCAACTTGCTGTATGATTCCCACCTTGTTACCACAAAGTAGCATGTGTTGTTTTTGACATGGTCAAACAGTATGGTGTTTGAAGGCTTGTGAACTTTAAGATGCCTGGAGGGTTTGCAAGCTAGTTTGACATAACTGGGAGACTGAAGTGGAATCTGAGTCAGCTTGAGGGGGGCAACCACACATAAGTGGATAACACCAATATCCCTAAATTCTAAGCCAGAATATTTCTGTGATTAAAGTAAAAAAAAAAAAAAAATAAAAAAATAAAATAAAATAAAATAAAATAAAATAAAATAAAATAAAATAAAATAAAATAAAATAATAAATCTAGATACATGGAAGCTTTTATCTACTATGAAAATTTCTATACATCCAGGTGCACTAAGCACTACATATGTCACAATACTCTGCTTTTGGAATTTGTCTTCTCCAGGTATTTCCTTTTTCTATACTATAGTCCCCATGCTTTGCCCCATCTCCTATTCTTTGCTACTGCCCACTCACATTCTGCCAATGGGAATGTGTCTGTAGACTACCAGCAGAAGCAGAGGAAGGACAGATCTACTGGGGGATCAGGGAATAAATCAGCTTTGGTTTTCATGCCAACATGTGATATATGCTCTTTGCTTTAATTTCTTGGGCCAGATACCTTTACTAAACCAACCTTTTGAACTTCCCCAAGAATGCTGAACAAATGACATTGGATATGACCACATTATTGTTATACATAAATTGCTAGAACTGAGTTAGAATTGTTAGAATTGAGCCTGGCTTTCGATGAGACCAAACACACTTTTTTCATTGAAGGCATCTCCAGCAAGAGAGGCCAGAAGGGTGATGTTCATTATTGTTTAAATATCTGCCAAACTGCAGTTTTAATATTAATAGCTCATTCAGGTCATGCCATTTTTTAATGTTTTTGGTATCATCCTCTATGATATTTATGCTAATTGCCAAATGCATTCAGTGAACCTAATTTCCAGCTTCAGTGAAATAACTTCTACACATCTAATTTAAAAAATAGAACACTTAATTTAAACAGAACATACATAAAGGGTTTTTTCTCTCTCTCTTTTGCCTTATAGTGCTATTGTTAAGCCTGAATCAGATATGAAATCTAAGCTTGTTAGTGGAAAAAAAGTCCATTCACATTCAAAGTTTAATGTTACTCATATTTCCATACAATCACTGCAATAACACTCCATCTGCCTATTATGAGTGTCCTTGACAGAACATTCACAGAGCTAATCTTCCACAGAGAAAAAAAAAAAAAAAAAATCAAAAATGAGAGTGATAGGGTATATATATACTTTTATATACATAAATATATATAAATGTGTATTTGTGCACATACAGAGGTGTATATACACTTGGAATGTTATCTATAAAGGAACTCTTTTTTGCTCTGGATATTTGCAACTAATCACTGAAGCCAAAAGAAGTTATAACCCAAGCAGGGAAATTAGGGTTTCTGTGTTCAGTTATGTTTTTAAATTCTTGCAATGACATAAATTGTCCTGAAATTCTCATAATAACTACCATTGTTGCATGCAGCTTCACTACCTGTAATAAACAAAATATTGCTGTCAAAAATAATACTATTCAGTGTTTGTAGTGAAATCATAACCCAAGCAACAAAAAGTTTCAGAAAGTTATGACTCCATTCAACTATTTACAGCTGCTGGCCTAATATACATTCTGGTACAACCTCTTTTTTAACCTCTTAATGAAATCTAATACTGCAGATCACAGTCTAGCTCCTTAAAACTGCAGCTTGCATGATACCTTTGTGGTGCATTAATCTTTAAGCCCCTTGAGGCACACTGAACATCAATTACACAGCACTGTTGCCCAGAGGTGAGATATGTGAGATGGAGCTGAAGACAGACTACAGCAGCGGCATCTTATACACAGATCATGAACAATCCATCTTCTTCAGGGTGTGGGGGCAGAAGAACTTCAGAAAGCCATCAGTGCATAATACGGTATTTGAGTGTATTTGCAGCTAAAACTAACTTGTCGCACAAGGAAGAGCTCGCAAATCATCCTCACCTTCCTGACCCCATGCAATCTGTGCTGAGGAGCACAGGCTGTTAAAGAGCCTTGCAAGGTCCGTACAAAAGGAGCAAAAAGAGACTTTTATAACTACCTTGAATTTCTCAGAGCAGACAGCTTAGCAGGAGGGTTGAAGGCAAATATCAGCACCAAAATTAAGAATTACTGGTTTTGCTTAAAGACAGACAAGTCCAGTCTCAGATTAAAGGGAAGACCCAGTTCAAAAAATTTGAAATTAACTCCATGCTACTGAGATTTTCTAGCAGTTCTAAATCTTAAAAAGTGTGTCTGTAATCATTTTTCCTACAAAATAAGGCTTCTGTGGAAACTACAATAACTATAGGCCTCCTCTATATGTTCTTCCAGGTGCTATGTTTGGTCTTAAGGTATTTGCAGATTAAGATAGTAGGATTCTCATTGTCTGAAGAAGTACAAATCAAAAACATACCAAGTAGTTCTTATGAACATCACCTTGCTTAGATAGAAATGGTAGATAGATAGAAATCGCACCATCACCTTCAAGGTCATCCAGTGTTTCCTGTTATAAGCCTAGCTGCTTGTGACATAGCTATATATATACCCTTTACGAGCAGCTACCTGCAATTTCATCAAGGCTTGCCTTGATGCTATGACATGCAACCTCTTTGAAAATTATCCAAAGCAGCCAGTTCAAGAAAACTCTAAAACACTGAATAATTAATGTATTTACTTATTCAGCTTATAACACCAAATAAGGATATATTTATAAGTTATTAAATATATATTATATATATATATTTATATTAGAGTAACATGAAAGTAAAAAAAAGTTTGCACCCATCTGAGTTCAAATATTGCACATATCTTGATACCTACTGCACAGCTAATGAACTATCAAAATCAGTACATATCACTGGATGATTCCTTTCTTCAGAAAATACTGGGTACACATCTTGTTGCAAATATACATATTTTTTTTAAGTTAGTATTTACTACCTTCTCAATTCCTTCCATGAACAGGCTTACTCTGAACTCCTTAGTAATTTTTGTTTCATCTGACATTACTATCTTCTGTGTTTCAAGAACCTTTCCCATTTTAGAGATATATTTTGCTGTAAATAATGTTCAATGCTAGCTGAATGTGTAAAGGCATAAATATTTCTCAAGTAATCAGATAGAAAAGCCACTACTGTAAAAGTTCATTAACTCCTTCTGTTTGCGTGTCACAAGTCTGACTATTGTCTGTGGCAGCCTAAGTCAAACAAGAAGTCTGCTCCTGCTCATAGTGATCAGTACACTTCACAGGAGGCAGAAGTTTTGAGAAACCACAAAGAAGACCATTGATTTCTGGGTCTGCCCAAAGTTTCTCAGTAGCATAGGCAAAATTCAATTTATCACCTTTAAGATAAGAGAAAAGTAACTTACTTTGCTTTCATGCATGGGATAGTAAAGTTCATTTTTTTATTGCAGCAAAATAGGTGCTGCCTTCTACTTGTGCTCAGTCTCTGCTTAAAGATGGCCTCTGTTATCCCCGCTTGTCTACCTTTTCTACTTCTGTCATAATTTGCAGACTATCAGTGTTTTATGTAACTAAATAAAAGCAGGAAATTTTAGGCATTTGCTTGAACTGTATAAACAAATAATTAAATGCTGTAAATACTCAATTCTGTAAAGAACAGACATTATATAGATTATATCTCTTCCTAGATTCAGTCTTGCTTTCAGTATGTTGCTCCTGCAAAAGCTTGCTGTGCTTGTAAATTAGCTTCACACAACCACAACCTTTGTTCAAGAAGAACAAAACCTAGATTGAAGTTGGATGTTTTGCAGACACATAAACAGACTTGAATCTGACAGCAGCTGCGCTGGTCTTGATGAACTTTGTGGAGTCATTGGTTTTAGTAGGGCCAGGGTCTCATTCCCTCTTTTTTATTAAATATCTGGGAGGTTTGGAAGTATCTTTCAGTAATAGAGCAGCAGAGGAGATCTTGAGGTCCATGAGATCTTTAACTTCTAGACAGCTAAAGCTAATCTAAAATAGGCTTCCACTATAGTTAATAGATGTAGATAGACATCTCCAGAGAGTGTTTCATCCCACCTAGTTTTGATGTATACCGTTGAAGAACTGCCCTCAGGAGATGCATGCTTTTCTGTGCTGATTACAGAGAGAATACAAATCACTAGCATGTTTAGATCTCTAGCTTTCAGATAGCTAACTTTACATTAAACAAATACCACTCTCAATAGATATTTACAGGTAGATATTTTATAAAATCTTGTGATCTTATTTCCAAAATAAAAGTAAAAACGATGAATAAAGAAGTTCTGTAAAGTTCTATATTAAAATTATTATACAGATGTATGCAAAGAAAATAATAGGTCTCTCCCCAAACCATTAACTTTTCCTTAACATGCTAGACAATTCATATTTCTTTGGCCAATATGAGAACAACATTTCTATGTTACATTATATCCGTAGCATCACATAGCTATAATAATATTCAGTGCCTTTATATAAAAGCATTTGCAAAAAGTACGTTCTGTATGTAGA
This sequence comes from Aythya ferina, assembly GCF_964211825.1. NCBI lineage: Eukaryota > Metazoa > Chordata > Aves > Anseriformes > Anatidae > Aythya > Aythya ferina. Next base: position 95,642,075 of record NC_140297.1, read on the forward strand.
TCTCAGAATGTCTTAAAAACACTAACAAATTTAGCTTCCCTGTGACCTAAGTAGTATTATTCCTATCTAACTGTTGAAACTAGATCAGCACACGTGGGATGGATTCTAATGCTTGAGAACTACACTTTTTCATTTAATATTCACCCAATTTTTTGTATAAAACAAAAAATTTTGAAAGCTGCCTTCTGGAGGAAATGGTGTTTGGCAGCAGTGCCAAAATTACAACTGTCTCTCTTTTTGTACAACCTGTGATTGACGATTATCATATAACAAAGGATTAAAATCAGACATGCTGAGATACTTTAAAATCTTATGAAATGAAGGAATATATTTCTAACACAGTTTGGAGGAAAGCTATACTTATTACTAGGTATATTATTTTCCATCACAGTACACTATGCATAGTATGTTGAGAGTGTATCACAAGAGTAGTCTGAAAACAGGTACTGCCATTATTTTTAAAATGTTTACTTCTTGAACACAGTGTTTGCTCTGTATTAAAATAAAAATCAAAAATATTCCTGAAATCTTTTTTTTTTTTAATACTATACTTGTACTCCTGAGAAAATGTAATTGAATTTCAGTTGTCACAAATAACTTATACCTGCATAGTTATAGGTAAGCATGTATTCTATTCATTATGCAATGTTATGAGTATCAATTTATACATATATTCACAGAGATATATTCACATTGGAAACTGCTAAAATTTTCAGGGGATTTTCTTTTATTATTTTGATAAGTGACAAATGTTTCCAGTAACTTTCTATTAGCATATAGACCTCACTGGAAAAAAAAAATAAAAATATCTTCAATGACTATTTTCTAAACTTGTGTCTTTGAGTATCACAAGTTCTTTGTATTTTGAAAAAGAGATTTATTCATAATAATGTTGCTTAGCCTGGAATGCTTTATTTATTCAATAAAAATATAAGATAATTCAGTCATTTAGCTGTTCAATCCTTTCGTATTCTTGATCATTAAAAGGATCACTCTTTAATGAAAGTAGCCAGCTAGTCATTTTTCATGCATATCCTTTATATATATATATATACAACTATATGTACACGTATACACATACACAAGCATGGAAATTACAATGTCTCTGCAGTATCTTTCAATCTGTTAATCACTGGTGAAGAGTAGACAATGATGAATAATTCCATCATTATCTACTCCAACTGTCAGAACATTTGCATCCTTAGGAGCACATTAACTGTCCATTAGCTGTGGAGACACAAAAGCATTACATAATTTGCTTCTAAAGGCCCTTTGTGGTCCAGATCAAAATCCAGGGTCATCCAGAGATCAATGTTAACTGTTTGGCGCCATCTATCTTAGTAGCAGTAATTTCCCTGGCAGGCTAGCTACTACCAAAATAATACTGTTGGGTCTGTATATAGCATGGTATTCCTGGTCCCCATTTCCAATAAGTACCGTGGACTAGAAGTTATTTATAGCTAACTTCGATCAGTTTGTCTGCTCCCTCACCTTACTCTGTCCAAGATACCTCTCTCAAGGTCTTCAGTGTATTGCTTTTTTTTATTATTATTTTTTTATTATTATTATTGTTTTATTTTTTCCCAGCAAGAAGCAACTAGTTAACATAAGGCTGCTCTTTCTCTGAATGTGACATTTCTTGCCTTCCAGCTCATGAAAGAAGAATAGATAACACTGGCTGAAGACTCAAGACAAAGAACACTGAACATCTGAAACATGCAAGGAGTTACGATATATGGCATTTCTCCCTCAAGTTAGCAGTCTGTTGCAGCCACAGGGCTTTTCTCATAAGATGAGCTTACCTGATTTTGGATCTCAGTGCCAGAAATACTTAAAAAAGTATCTACTAATTATCTGATAAATGTGTTTGTTCATGTCTGAAGTGCAGCTTGTCTAATTGCCAGTGCCCTTCCTATTTTCCTCCAAGGGGTGGGTTTAGTTGAGAATTCTCCCAAAGAGCTTGCTTTTCATGTAAGTAATTATGCGCTTTGCTTGCTTGGAAGGGCTATTAGCTCATCTGCCAACGGCAGCAAGCAATAAAAAACTATTCTCAAGGAAGATTCAAATCTAAAATAAAGCAGAAGCAAAGAATTTTGGATTTGTGGCTTTAGACTTTATTAAAACTCCAACTGTGAGGCTTGCTAGAAAGTAATAGCAGATCTGTGTTACTGAAAGTGCTGTCTTAAGGGCATAAACTTGTAAGGCCAAGTTACAAACCAGCTTTGTACTTGTGAGCCAGGAGACTGAAAAGTTAATAAAAACAATCAAACAAACAAGAAAAAATTAGGTGTTATTAAGAGAGTAAACTCAGTTCCTCTTGGCAATTGCTTCTACACTTGAGCTTCCCATTACTGGCTAGGTCCTACCAACCCAGCTTCCAGGCCCAGATGTACCTTTCTTTATGTTTTGCAGATGTTTTCCTGCAAGAGGCAGGATACGATTCAGCTTATTATTAGGTTTCTTAGGCTTGAACAAGAGAAGGAGGACTCAAGAATCCTGCTTGTAGGATATATTCTAAACATTACCTTCAATGTTTCTTTCTGAGGTTATAAGTACATACATAAAACTCCAACCCAACTAATCTTGCTCAGAAATTGAAAGTTCTATTCCAAGGCAATTTAAAATATATATATATATATCTTCCTAATCAGAAAGAAAAATTCAAATGTATAGATCCTGCATGCAACAGAAATCCTGAATGCTTTAATTCATGTTTATGAAAGCAAACCCTTGCAATAAACTAAAACTATCTCATTTCAAAAAAATAGAAAGCATTAATCTTGATAATACTGAAATATTTGAAACAAATTGTGACAGGTATCTTTTGCATATAAAACTTAAAAATGTTAACATTTATCATTAGAATAAGCATTTGGGTGAAGGAGAATAAGCTAATGCAACACACAGATTTATAGACAGTTATATAGGTTCATTTTACGATGTCCTTCACCAAAGGCTTTTAAAGGGTCTAAAATACCATGGGACAATATGCACACAGAACTGAGTAACAGTAAAAGACAGAAAACAATGAACAGTTTTCACTGTTTCAAGTGGTTATAACTGAAATCCCACAGAGATGTAGGCCATAGGTTGTGTTATGCAATGTAAATGTTCCATAAAAGAGATGAGGAGACAAAATTTATTGTTGCTCATGAAAGCTGACAGCGAAGCACTACAGACCAACCTCATCAGACTCAGTGATAGAATGGCAGATAAAATTCAAGATAGATTAATGTAAATAAAAGGGGCAGAAAGAACTTTCCTTATTCACAGACATAGGGATGGTCTCTTAACTTATTGTTACCTCAAGATAAAAAGTCTTGAGGCTACACCAGGAACTTTATGAAAGTACAAACTCAGTGGTAAAATACACTTTGTGAGCAAAAACAATATCCAGACTAGGACACTTCACCTTGGAAAAAGAAAAAAAGAAAAGAAAAAAAAAAAAAAGGAAAAGAAAAAAAGACTGAAAGGGATATAATAGAGGCCTATAAAATCAAAAGTGACAGAAGATGATGAGGTGAGAACAGTTGTTCACCATTTCCTAACAATACAGGAATGAGGGGCAAGAAATGCGATTAGTAGATTGCGTATTCAAAATAGCAACAACAACAAAAAAAAGGAGACTTCTTCGAACAACTCTTGTTAAGTTGTATGTCTGTTTGCCAGACAATTTTGTGGCTGCTAAAATTCATGTGGATGCAAAAGAATGACAGAAAAAAAATCGTGGAAAATAAGGTTGTCATATATTGTTACAGAGTAAACAATTTGTATTGTAACTAGTAAAAATAGGAAGGTGTTGTGACATAATTTGTTGGATGGTGGGTTAATAGACCTAATAAAAAACATCTCACACCTTCTTCTTACACTATTGCTTATGCTTCATCTGTTGTGAACTTACATTCTGTAGTTAGAACCAAAATACAGGACAAGAAGGAACCAGGTTTGACTATCGAAGATATCAAATCTACTAAAATGATATCATGTAATTTCTTGCAAAAGATGAACAACTTCTACTCTGAAATGTGCCTAATGGCTAGCCTCCACTACCCTTACAAAATCTTACTTATCCAAAAATTAGAAGCTTCATTTTAATATTAAGTTATTTCAAGAAAATTTGTAAGCAGTTTTTATAGCTACCACTGTATCCTAAAAGCTCTTTGTCCCCTCATTGTTGACTGTTGTTCCTTGGTCTTCCCTTCAACCTTAACATGCAAAAGAGGCAGAACAATCATACCTCCCTCCAGCCTTCATTTTGCTGGTTTAAGAAAAAAGACAACCTGTTTATGAAATGAAACTTTTGGACTTGATGAAACTTAGCAAACTGACATTATTTTATACACTTTTTTTAAAGCAAGAAATATTTCATTTTGATAACAATGCCTTTTACACTGATTGGGTCCTTCAGCCCTTAAAAGGTTATGCAGTATCCAAGTATGCAGTCTGGCTGCACCAATGCTGCTTGGGAACCTCTAAATCTTGACCACCCAAATAAAAATATCAGCAAAGCCAGTTTCATAAGGGACAAAAAGGAGATCATATTTGATTGATTTTTCTGTTGTGCTTGTTGTCTTGTCTTTGGAATTAATTATGGCACCCTGAGTGGAAACAAACGAACAAAAAAATGTAAAGAGAAAATGGAAATACAGCAGCACAAGAAATAACAATAAAAATATCATTACAAAAGCACTCCAAAAAGTCAAAATGGATTAGCAGCTAGTTAGATAATAGCTTGTTGAACAACAGTTTTAAGGATCTGTATAAAATGGAGTATACAAGTAGTGTACAAGGGTTGTTGAAGACAATGTTCCTGTAGTCTGAAGATCACAGTGGGGGGCATAATACAACAGATATAAAATATGTTTCTGTTTGTGCAATAGTGGAGATAACTTAGCTTTTCATTTCCTTTTTTTCAATGTCTTTATGTCCTGTTCAGAATGTGTGCAATAACTTTTCCAAGGCATGCAAAAAATGTTAGGTATTAGTAAATACTAGCAGTGGGTTCAATATTCTGCATATATCTATATCCTTATGGTTTAATATTATTTTAGTAATGATAGTCTTTCATCTTGAACATCCTTCTCATCCAGCTAGATATATATACCTCTTCCATCAGTATATATGAAACAGCTTCATCTCAGCAAAACACATTATAATTCACTATCATTTCACTGAGGGAAAAATCACAAGATTGATAAAATTCACAGAAGACAAGCAATGATAGGAGATCAATGAATCATTTTTTTTTATTATTTTTTTATCATCTCCCAGCAAGTATCCTCACACATCCAAAAGAAAAATGGACAAAAAAGAAGTAAAACAAAAGTATGGAAGTGTGTCCAACACATCTTAATAACCAAGAAGTAAATCTGTGTTTCTCAGTGGACTAGATTTATGCCAACTCTCAAATACCCTAATCTGACTATAAATTTACCCTTCCTGCACTTTATCACTCTCTATATTATTTTTTTCTCTGAATAGACTAGTACTAATATTGTTGGCTGCAAACCCCACCAAAGTATGAAATTCAATTAAATAAGTGTCTATTGCTATGAGTACTGCAAAGACCTGCTATTCCTATAGGAATATATTTTCAGCAAGATAGTGCAATTTGATGTGGCTGTCTTATTTAGAAATGTGCAATTTAACCATGGAAGTCAAGTATCCCTGGTTGATTGGAAATATCTACATCTATGTCATTTTGATATGTTATCTGTATCACAGCAGCTGTCTCACAGCAATTTACCATGCAAGTGCTGTCTTGTGAAAGGGGATGCCAATACTGAAGCACAGAGAGGTGCCAGCTCACAAGGGTACAGACCTTCAGTAATACACCTGCAGTGTCCAGTCATTGTAGTAACTTAGTAAGTAGGGTCTTTTGTTTTTTTGTGAAAAGTGTGTGTCTTTCTTCCATAAAAAGAAAGAAGGGAAGGAAGGAAGGAAGGAAGGAAGGAAGGAAGGAAGGAAGGAAGGAAGGAAGGAAGGAAGGAAGGAAGGAAGGAAGGAAGGAAGGAAGGAAGGAAGGAAGGAAGGAAGGGAGGGAGGGAGGGAGGGGAAAAGAGAGAGAGAGAGAGAGAGAGAGAGAGAGAGAGAGAGAGAGAGAGAAAGAAAGAAAGAAAGAAAGAAAGAAAGAAAGAAAGAAAGAAAGAAAGAAAGAAAGAAAGAAAGAAAGAAAGAAAGAAAGAAAGAAAGAAAGAAAGAAAGAAAGAAAGAAAGAAAGAAAGAAAGAAAGAAAGAAAGAAAGAAAGAAAGAAAGAAAGAGAGAAGAAACTGCCATGAACTACTGCACTGTTACTACAAATAGAAAAGAAGATGGAGACAGGCTCCTATCAGTGGTGTTCAGTGGCAGGACAAGAAACATGGGGCACAAACTGAAACACAAGACATTCCATCTGAACACCAGGAATCAATTCCGAACTGTGCAGGTGACAGAGCAATGGCACAGATTGACCAGAAAGGCTGTGGAGTCTCCCTCCTTGGAGACCTTCAAAAGCTACCTGGCTGTGGTCCTGGGCAGCCTGCTCTGGGTGGCCATCCTTGAGAAGGGGATTTGGACCAGATGGACTCCACGAGTTTCTCCCAATCTTTACCAATCTTTGATTCTGCTTCACACAATCTCACACTCCTTTCCAAAATGAGGTAGTGCAAAAGCCAGATTACTTTTCTCTGAAGTGCAATAGAGAAAAGTGTAAGCAATAATGCACATTAATAATTCTTTGATGTACCAGGAAAGAAGTAAGAAGTGTGAGGAGCCAGTAGGAAGCTCAGGGAGAGGGATGTTTGAAGTTCCATGATACTGTTATGAAAAAAGTATGCTTCTGCAAAATACTTTTTGATTCAGTGTTGGATCTGTAAAGAAACATAGGCTTCAAATCAGCCTAAAAGGAACTGCAAAGAAACCTCCCTTTCCTCTTCTTTCCTGCCCTATTCCCCTCCCTGCCTCTATTTTCTGTTCACCATCCTGCTCTTCTATAGAATCATAGAATCACAGAACGTCTTGGTTTGGAAGGGTCCTTAAAGACCATCTAGCTCCAGCCCCCCTGCCATAGGCAGGGATGCCACCCACTAGGTCAGGTTGGCCAAAGTCCCATCCAGCCTGGCCCTGAACACCTCCAGGGATGGGGCACCCACAGCTTCTCTAGGTAACCTATGCCAGTGCCTCACCGCCCTCACAGTGAACAATTTATTCCTAATGTCTAATATAAATCTATCCTCTTCTAGTTTAAGACCATCCCCCCTTGTCCTATCATTACCTACCCAAATAAAGAGTTCTCCATCCTTTATGTAGGCCTTTTTGTAAACTTAAGTATCGAAAGGCTAAGGATAAGGGCTCCCTGGAGCCTTCTCTTCTACTACTTCATTCAGCCACTATTCAGTTCAGTTTCAATTAGACCTTCTAGTTTGACTGGGAAACTAATAAAGTGCTCAATAAAGTGCTCATGGTTGATTTTGGTATGGGACTTGAATATTTTTGCCTTTTAAAAATGATTTTGACTCTATTACTTTGGTTTATCATTTCTTGATTTATCCTATTTTAAAATCATTCACCTAACCAACATAAACATGGTATATAGCCACTGTATTAGAATTTCTGTTCTGATTGATTAATTGAGCCCATATTTCAATGCAAATAAAACACATTTGTGAGAAACATCCTGAAGGACAAGTAATTCCTAATTGCAGTTATTTTACTAGCACATCTTACCACAGCTACTTTGTTGTTTTTAACACAAGGAAGAAAATTGGGTTATCACATGAGAATTGTCACCTCTACTTTCAGAGCAGAATTCAAAGTCTGGTCCCAATCTATTGTACTGATTTTCAAACACTTTGATAAATTTACCAAGTATATTTATGAGCTTAAATGCAATTTCAGCTCCTTTGAAAGTTGGGACCCGAAGGCTTAATGCTGCACAATGCTGAATTACATGTGTAATATTTCCATGATCTTTTTCTCTTCTACTGCCTTCAAAGTAAATCTTCGCTACCAATACAAAACAGACTTCCATATTCACACACAAACACAAACAGACGCACACACGAAGTTCCTTCTGTTTTTCTGTACTTTCTCTTTCCTCAAACCCTTCTACATACTCCTTTCCTTTAACATACTTCTGGTACTCCCTTCTAAAAGAAAGTTCAAAGACTAAGTAGTTTAGCACTATTTGGATAAGCATGAAATTCTAGTTGCTTATCCAAATTACACAAAACCCCTAAGTCTTTTGAACTTTCCCTCAGAAGGGAGCACACAAAATTTTATGCTTATCCAGGACACCTGGATTTTCAAACCTGAGAAGGAATTTTATGAGAACAGTATTTCTCCCATGGGGCAGTACATGTACTGGAGTGAACACATGAATAAAAATTGAAAAACATGGATTTATAATCCTGAATTTACTACAGTTTTTTGAGACTGACCATCATCTAGTCTTCTTCTCTTTTCAATAAACTGAAACAAATAAAATAACCTTGACATCACAAAGTAGCTCATGAGACTTTTAAATCATATCATATTTTATAGGCATTACTTTACAGAATGAACATAATGTGCTGTTACCTCTTAATGCATTTCAGCACCAGAAGTTCCAGACTTCTGACAGTGCAGAACAAAGAAAAATATTGTAAGGAATCAAAAAACTTTTTTGGTTATGGTAACAGCAGCAAAATCTATATTTAGGTTTGCGTATATTTGATATATCCCTTTCAGCTCATCATGTAAGTTCTGGCATCATAACATGACATTCAAGTGCCCCTTTATGACTTTGCAGGTTGATCAACATCTTTGAGACAATGGTGTCTTTTAGTTTGAAAATGTCCTATTTCTCAGCTATATCATCAGAATGGCTGAGCGCTTCAGTTAAAGCTTTCTTTTCTATAGTTATTTCTGTCCACAAAAGTATGATTCTGAGAATGGCATTAGAGAATACTATTGCAATGCATGAATGAGAGGTCTGATTATTGCCCCACAAGAATGGAGTGATGGAGACAGAAAGGCATCTGCCCTTCTTGTGGGACCTGTGACAGGCATCTTAGCCGAGTTTCTTTCTGTGTCTCTAGTTGTGACAATACCATCAGAAAAATTTATGTTTCATACCTGTCGTTCTTATAAGAGTGCAGCAGAGACAGTAAAATAATGAAAGTGGCATTATTAACATTAAGTGTCATAACACTTGACAGCTTCATGTAAATGAGGACCTTACTGAGAAGAAAAAAGAAAGAAAGAAAGAAAGAAAGAAAGAAGAAAGAAAGAAAGAAAGAAAGAAAGAAAGAAAGAAAGAAAGAAAGAAAGAAAGAAAGAAAGAAAATTGAATAAGAAGAATAAGAATAAGAATAAGAATAAGAATAAGAATAAGAATAAGAATAAGAATAAGAATAAGAATAAGAATAAGAATAAGAATAAGAATAAGAATAAGAATAAGAATAAGAATAAGAATAAGAATAAGAATAAGAATAAGAATAAGAATAAGAATAAGAATAAGAATAAGAATAAGAATAAATGAAGCTTTTTCTTTAAAGTGGATTCAGGACTAAAATAACAGCTGATCCAGGCTACAATACAGGAATTCAGTGTGTCTGACACACACAAACACAAATTAGCTTCTCTCACTCCCTCTTCTTTTTCAGTCAGGAAAGGGTAATTTGCCTATTTCAACATGAGCTGCTTATTTCTTAGCAAAGCCTTCTGCTATTTTACCCTTTCTTCTGCAGTTAGGAAGGGAGGGGAAAGAGAAAGGCATGAAGGAGCAGAGGGGCAGAGAGAGATGCAGGCTTGACTGAGCAACAGCACAGGAGAGGACCAGTGGTGCCGGGTGCCCACCCTCTCTCTCTCCCTCTGTCAGACACACACGAACGGAGCAAGTCGGAGCATCCCTCCCCTGTTGTCACAACAGACTTAGCAGGTCCTTCTGATGTGGCTTCCAGCATTCTCATCACTTTGCCTTGTCAGAAGGTTGCTATCGTTTAGAAAGGCACATGGTAGTTTGAAAGGATTAGGGGATAAAACACAACTCAATCCTTTATGAAAGAGAGACAGAGAAGGGAAGGGGAAAAGCAGTGTCAGGTGCTACAGAGGGACTGGACAAGAACAATGTACACAAATAAAAATACCAAATTGCTGGAATTCCTGTTCCTGTGAAGCAGGGGCAGAAATAAATGACATATGACAAATATTTACTGCAAGAACAAAACAAGAGGAGTGAAATGTAGATTATGACATTGTATGAAGGTAGAGGACCAGATGACACCAGCAAGGATGAATACACTCCCACACAGAAACTCATTTTTCACATCAGGGAAAAAAAAATATCACTAGTTTGGCAGTTATGTTATATATATAGTGGATGCTTGGGCTTTACAATAATCATATTAGCTACAGATATTTACTGAAATGGCAAAAAATAATGCTCATTATTGTACTAGCAAAGCCTGCCATGTTTCTTTTCCTTTTTCTTGGGTTTTTCTCTTAAACTGAGTATGAGGAAATCCTCTTAAATATTCAGGCTGTCCATACCTCTTCCCTCCCAAAAAAAAAAAAAAAAATGTGTTGGAGGCTTGGAGATTTTTCTTCTATTCTGTTTCACAAACTGTTAATCTTCTCATGAACCTGACACGTTTTAATTGGTTGTACTGATGAATGACTGCTCACTCCATTCTTAACAAATACTATTAATAGATTAAACACCTGTAACTTCATTGGATATTTAGAACAAACACTAGCAGCATTATGAATGATATCTAGTCTCTTATGAAAGTCAGAATTTGATTATGATTTGGCAATAACAGTTTCTAATACAAAACACTGAAACACACCACTTATTTAGAGAAAGTGATATTTTAAAAATTGCTTTTTTCAGCACCTCAGTATATTTCTTCTTGATTTCCACGGCAAATCAAAATTGAGAGACAACGGTTTATAGTACTCTGTTTACCAAAGAGAACATTTTACTTGTTTCCCCTTAAGTGAATGCAAGTACTGTTAATGGCAATATTTATAGTCACAAAAAAACCTGATCAATCACAGCTAACCAGTTCAGAGAAGCCTTCTCTTCTCTGAAGATATAAAACAGATTTCATCAGTATCTTCTGCCAAGATATATCTAATTTACTTCTCCATTACTTTCTCCATTTCTTACTCTTCTTTCACCATTACAGTACTTTTGTTTAGAGATCAGAGGTTACCTAAGTAAGCCAGTACGTAAGTAATCACCTGTGTATACAGATTCTGAAATGTGATACATAACAAAAATTTTACTATTGCAAAACTGTCCCAACAGGTTTTGCTAAAGTCTGCATACTGACCAGCCAAACCATTGACAAATGTGAGGCTTCTGCAAGTGTGGTTTCCTTGTGGCACAGGAAGAAGTCCAGGTTATTTTGAATTGCTTCCAATCACCTTAAATGTTTAAGAGACCTGACAAGCCTGCTCCATTGCTTTAAACAATTATTTTTGTTAAGAAAAAAAATCCAATTCATAATAAAAAGGCATATAGCAAAGAGACATTTTTGCTTTCTTATGTTCTGAATATTTAGGGTGTCTACAAAGAGCCTATTTTGCATCAGCACTAAAACATGATTTCTGACTTTTAAAATGTATTGACATACTTATTACAATAAAAAATATATTGCAATACTTATTTTTGTAAAAATACCTTATAAGTATTTTTATTTATTTATTTATTTATTTATTTATTTATTTATTTTCTTAGTAGAATTGGTCATATTCATAATCTTACTATAATTGTTTGTTTGGTACTGGATGTTAGTACCACATGTTTACCTCTATCACACAACATCTCTTGCATGCTGTAAGAGATGCTGTATTCATATTTTTCTTTTTAAAATGATTGGTAATGGCACTAACATGGCATCTCTCTAGATTGTATTTAAATTTTCTTGCTGATCTGGACAAGGAATAAATTAAAGTAACTATGCCTATTCATGCCCTGGCTTAGCTGGTTATTAGGTAAATGTCTCTGTTCATTTCCTGCCACTTGTGGCCTTCCCCTAGACACCTGCAGGCCAGACAAAACAGACATACACTGACCCTGTAAATTAAATTCTTCCTGATAACAAGAACTTTGTAGAACAAACTTGTAAATAAAAGAGATGGTAATATAGGCCTAATCCAGAGTCCTGCTGGCAGAAAGATTTCTTTCAGTCACTAAAGATCTGAAAATTGAAGAAAAATGACATATTCAAAGGAAGTATTGTCTTTTCCATTAGGATGTGCAATAAGGAAGAGATTAACTATGTATTTTTCTTTTTTGGATGGAGCTTAGTGGTTACATTGCTCCAGCAATGTATTTGTATAAATGTATGTATATATGTATATATATATATAAACATATATTTAGAAAATCGGGTCAGCAATTAGATGGATGAAGAAGTTCATTAGACTACGTTTGCAGTAGAGTTTATAAAAGAAGTACCATATAAGTGCTATACTCTTTTCAGTAGCCCAATGTGCAGGAAGAAGATCCTGAAAGAGAACAATAGCAATGAACTTAGTCATGCAGGAACAGTAATTGTCTCTGCCCAAGGGCATTTGTGACTGATAGAGTAACCACTGAGGTCACTATATTCTGGTTGCCCACATTTCATTCTTATTTGTAAAATAAATAAATAAATAAATAAATAAATAAATAAATAAATAAAAAATCTGCCCTGTCCTCTTGGTTGGCTTGCTGTCTGGCCTCGCCTGAAAATGAGAGGTTCGCATCAAAACTCATAAATGAGGGTAGCAGTGTATTATTGTCTTCTTTTATTTTCCCTGCTAGTCAATGGAGAAGGACCAAGAGAATTATTCAGTGCATTTTAACAAACACCAGGAAACACAATGGTGTGTGATTCAGTTTGAAGAAGCTCCAACTAAGGGGAAGATGGAGTGAGAAGATCCTGAACCATAAACCATAACCCTTGGAGATACCATGAAGGCATAGCAGAACACAAATTCCAGTTAAGCTGCCAAACAAGACAAAGCCATTAGTTTGAAGAGAAATAGTATCTTTCATTTCAGATCCCACACTGGACAGCCTCCCCATTGTCACTGGGCTTCAATTAAATATATATATATATATATATATACACACATACATATACATAAAGAATTAACATTCCAAGTCAAGTGACACACAGGTTTTATCTTTAACTTGTGTTATTTTTGTTTTTACTTTTTCCTATTTTTTTAAGTTTTGTTTAATCACTCATCTAATTCACAAAACAAAGAAAAAGCAATTTTTCTTAATCCTTTCTAATTTTTGCTCCTCTGCTTGTAGATGATGAATCCTGGCTGACAGCAAACACCATTGTAACTCCTAAAAATAGCACGGCAAAGCCGGGGATGGGCTCCACTGAAACCAGTCAATTTGTTAATTGCTTAAAGGAACTTGACTTAATGTGACAATGGCTGCCCTCAATCAAAAGTTTCAAAGGATTTTGTGTTACTAAATGGCTGTTTTGGAAAGGATATTACCTGACTCAGAAACTACAGCAGGATGTTGGCAAGCTTTAAGTTCCCTGGGCAGTACTTCAGCAGTCAAGCTAGAGACTTTTCTACTCTTTCTCAGCATCTACTTGGCTACAACACAATCCCATTTATCCTGAAATACCAGAACCAGAGCACACCAGACTAGACAAAAGGAGAGAAAATAGCAAGCCAACTACTGTAAGTGCATGTAGCTCCTTAAATTGCTGCGGTCTGTCCTGAACGTGATTCACGTCAAATATATGGAGTCTGTGGACAGAAAGTTAAGTTCAAAGTTATCTACAACTGTATGACATACCACAGATCTGAAAATTAAAGGGAAAAGTCCAAGTATATGAATTCAAAATATATTTATGGCTATTTAAATGTTTTATTCTATTTTCATTCTACTTACAACTCTTCTACTTAAAACTACTACATTTAAAACATGCTATTAGATCACTGTCTTAATTAAGAAAAATAACACCAGTTACCATACAAAATAATAAGGACATGATAATATGACAGATAAGTTGGCTATAATCAAATGTAAGTAAAGCCTGGGCAGTAATGTATACAGGGAGAGTTCAAAAAAATACCCATAGACTTCCCTGACATTTAAGTCAGTCATTGCACTGCCTTGCCACCTTCATTGTGTATTTTTCTCTCTGAAATTAATGACTAGCTCGCTTTCAAAAAAATAATAATAATAATAATAAATGAATAATAATAATTGTGCATAATTAGTAATGTTATTATCCAGATTAAGCATGCCCTACTTCTGTTTGTCTGCTTTGGAATAAATGGCTTACAAACCAACTGAATTTGAAGGGTTGGTTGTTGTTACTTTCTGACTGTTCTTCATTGTCATCCATTGTCAAGGGGCTAGTGATTTACAAACTGCAGTAATTCTCTGTTCAGTGGCTGTGGAAAGTTTTAGAAATAAATCTTTGCTATAAGCTGCGTAGACAGAAATTCTGAGCTATTGGAGAAATTAACCCTTCAGATCATTTCTCATCATTAGTGATGTGCCAGCCATTACCACCCCTCTACCAAAAACATTATGGTGTGCACGAAATAAACTCTTCTTCTGTGGTGGAGAGTGACAGCCAGTCAGTGCATAGTACATTTCAGGATAAGACAAGGAAAATCGGTCAAAGATACCCAGATTCTACTTTTTACAAAATGAGATTTATAATGAGGTTGCAATCTTCAAGCAGAGCTGGGCAGGATCTCAGTCTATGAGGCTTTGTCCTAAAACTCATACAGAGAAATTCAAAACAAATTTGAAAAGTCTGCAGAATTAAAGGTCTATAAACTGACACGCAATGGATAGTGCTTAGCATACATCAAATGTATGTCAGTAATAAGGACTGCCACTCAAGAAAGAAATTTTGCTGGACGTTGCAGGTTGTCATCTTTAAGGCTGCAGTTCTGATGCAGACAGCTCATCTATTATGCTCCACAAGTCTTCAGTTTGGGGATATCTTAGTACAGAACTATCCAATTAATTGCTTAAAGCCGTAGTAATGTTATGCATGACAAGCAGGAAAATTGCTCTGATTAGGCAAAAGTGCAGAGTCAGACAATGCAGTTGTATTTCCTTGTGAATATACAAGACAGAAAAATCAAGACAGCTCTTCTCTTTGAGTGGATATGAAATATGTACTTGATGCTTTCATTAAAAATCAAGTAAATGGCATTTTTATATCATCACTGTCACAGAGGGCCAACAGACCTCTTTTACTGAGAGAAAGATCTGTCTTTCAGTGGCATGCTTGGAACAATATCTCTTACTCTTTCCATTGGAACATAAACAAAAATTTTCTCGATTAGAAAAACATGAACAAAAGCAAACATACTTCAGCAAGGATACTGCAAATATATTGCCATTTCTTTTTCTTCTACCACTGAGAATGCCTTCCCTTTTCCTAGGAATCCCTCCAGATATTTTGGCAATGGAGACACAACACTCTGCACTCTGACCACTTCTGGAAAGCACAAGTTCCAGCTGGGCTGCAAGAAGGGCATTAAAAATGAAGTCAGTGAATAGTTAAATACCACAGACACAAAAAACAACAACAACAACAACAAAATCAGCAAAGTGTCCTATGTTAAGAAAAAAAAAAAAAAAAAACTCGGAGCAAAACTCGGAGCAAGCTTGGACATTCCATTGACCAAGAAAAAAAGACATAAATAATATATCTAGAGCTATAGTTTCACAAGTGAGTGGTGTATGTTCACAAGTCAACTTGGAATGCAAAGACAGTTAAAATAAGAAATTAATGAAAGAATATAAGAGAAATATCAGTAATAACTGATGAACTTCAGTAAACATCAGGAAGAAATAACATGCAAATGATGAAATGTGGCTCCCTGTATTTTGGAAATCCTTTTAGGTGAAGGCCATTAACACCATGAAATCTGAAAGTAAATGACCTGAATAAGCTGAAAAGACCTAGTTAAAGCAGTAATCTCCAGGAATATTGTAATACTCATTTCTCACAGTCCTTGCAAACTAATCATTTATTTATGTTACTGTATCGCTTTGCAGGATACACCACGGTCTGAAAGGTATGTTGATGTATGCCTATGCACTAAAAATGTACAGTGACATTCTAATATTTTTCTGGACCAAGTACCTATTCAATGAACATTGTTCAATATATAAATATATATATTTAAAAAAAAAAAAACACTACACATAATTAGTATATGAACAAGAAATATGAAGAACAACTGAAATGAAACACAACCTAACTCTGAGGTTAGACCTGCTTTGAACAGGCAGTTAGACCATACAATTAAAACAAGATAAAAATGAGACAGATTTTCTTTGGCAAATGTTGAAAAAAGCAGAAGAAATCCAAATTTAAAAACTACAGGTAGAAATGGCTATAGTACTTGGACTGAGTAACAAAAGTTAAGGATGATAAACAGAAAGAATTGAAAACAGATCTCAAACAAAACAAAACAAAACAAAAACAAAACAAAACAAACAAACAAAACTTTAGTGTTCATATGTTTGGGTGCCAAATCATGTTTCTTCAGTTACCAGTTTATTATACAGACAAAGTGCTCAAAATTATGGAGACTGTACACCAGGTTTTTCAAAGCAGTAATGGGAGTTAAACAGCATGTTAATCACAAAACAGCATGTTGATCTCATCTGTTCTGTAAACATAGCATTTTAGTTCCATTCATCCTAAGAGCAATTCCAAGTGAAGTGTTGGGTTCACATTCATACTTGGCCTAGCTGAACCCTTTATTTGAACGTTTTTCTACTGCCCCATGCCAAACAAGCAAATATGCTCCATGTGGACACAGAAGAGCTGTCACAAATGTCATGTAGAGATTAGTGCACGTCTCTTGCTGAAACCCTGCATTAGGACCCAAAGCAGCTGAAAAACTCAGACAAGAGTCGACAGCAGGCCCGGAGTAATCCTGACCCTCTGCTGAAGTCACTTTAACTACATTTGGGTTTGCAAGACAGAGGATGAGAAAGTACCAAGACAGCTAGCCTGGGGACAGGCTTCAGGTTATTAAGACAGCTACGGGGTTAGCCAGGAGGGATACAAACTTCGGTGAATTTTCCTGAGGGGAAGTGGGGAAAATGGGAGTGAAGACCAACTGAGTAGCCTGCCTTGGTAGCAACAGTTATACGATGGCAGCCTTCAGCTAGCCAGAGGCGTCCATGAAAACTGCACAGAATCAGTTCTAAAATCCAACTGTAATGTCCATTTGTTGTAAAAATTAATTCCCCAAAGAAGAGAGCAAAGGAAAAAAAATCAAACATAGCAAATTTTTCTGACATTACAAAATGAAGTGCAAGTCTATACCCTTCTCAACATAGCATCTCTGTTAAAATAAGTACTTCCTTGACAGTTCATTTCTCATGACAGCCAAATCCCCAAATATTAGTATCATGAAGCATTATTAGATATTGAACCACTAAAGAAATACAGTAGTAAAATAAATAGCTGTGCTGTTCTAGTTCTTTGAACTAGACTTCTGAAACAAAGTGTGGGTCTTTCTGATAGCTATACAGGTGTGACAGACAAACAGTATGACTGAATAATGAAATAAAATGTTTCTTTGTTAAATACATTAAACCAGTTTATCAGGATGATGAATAGGTACTGCTCACTGGCTTTCCAGTACCATTGGCTTACAAATTATTTGTGGGAGGATGTTAAATTCTCTCTTTGGTATGGATCCAGCAAAACTACTGCCAGATCACACCTCCTGGGAAATGTGGGACTTGGCATGGGATTTGGCACGGGATTTGGCACAGGACTTTACAAATGTCAGCTTTCCTGTAAAAACATCAGGTCTGTTGTCATGAAAACATCAGCTATGAGTAATTTCTTTTCTTAATATTACTAGCCAATACAAATAGAGATGGGATGAGATGTCAGTCATGTGCAGCCATGCACCCAGAACTGGATTTTTGTAACACAATTTACCAGAAGAGCAATGTGTAGAATTTCAGTTTTTAAAATGGATGTCCACACTTTGGATCAGTACATGTTGTTTTTAAAAGTGTATCTATGCTGTACTTCAAAATACTTGTCATTAGGACAACATAGGAGGGAAACAGAAAACAGTATGAGCTCAGTAATGTTATTCAACCCAGAGTTACTGGGGTATCACTCTATTTCATTTTCTTTACAGACATTTTTCCTTGAAGAGTATGGACTTTATTTTTATTTTTATTTAATGAATAAGCCCCAAGAATATAATGCACTGGCAAAAATCTAGGATTTGAATGGGACAGTCATGGAAATAAATTCAATTGTCTGTGATAGCTTTTTTCCCAGTCTGGCAAGTGATGAGCTGCACGAATGTTTTGCTGAATCAGAACGCATAAACTAAGCAGCTGGCAGGTCCAAGACTTTAAGTGTTTAATTAGTACCTCTTTTCTAACATAGTGCTTAATCTGTGGGAAAGTAGAGAATACCTGCTCCAAGCAAATGAAAGCAAATAATTTTTGGAAGACAACTAGTAAGCTCAAGAAGCCAGAAAACACTTTTTGTCTGAATGGACATCTTACTCAACACGGATATTCAATAGATTTTAGTCATTTCTATATGTATCAACTTGACAATTCAGCCCCTTGAGTCATACATTGTGTTTGCACTGGGATCCCCTCAGAAATCTCACACTGATGGCAACAGCATTTACATCTGAACCTTAAGAAAAAACACTGCTGAAGATCCCCAAATTAAGCTCTAGCCATTACATAATCTTTTCTTAAACTCCCCTCTTAATACAAAATTAATTTGAATCTGTATTTATATCTAGCACTTGTGTAAAACAATTATGCAGGAAGAAGTACACAGACCAAAGCTTAGAGGTAAAAGCTTTACTACTGGACTAGTGTCAAAGTAGGTCAATTTTTAGGAGTAACAACCTTGACAGTGTCCCTTTAATATGTTGATCTGTTTCTGTAAAGCACATTAAGAAAAGTTTAGCGTGAAAGAGGCTACAAATGTGTTTGATATGATATGGCAATAAGTGTACATTTTGAGCATACTGAAGCTGCCAAAGTACTTTTAAACAGCTTTTCTTTGCTAGCTAAGGGCCCAGTTCAATGAAAGTAAAATAAAATAAAATAAAATCCAGACTTGTGTACACTGAGAGCTGCAGAAAATCTGTTTTTCTCTGTGACATCTGTAACCCACTGTATGTATTTTCAAGGTTGAATCTACATCTTTCTTTGTGAGAGAATGAAAGTTTATTTACCTACCATTTGTCTGTTTGGATCACTGAGAAACTTCAAATGAGATCTGGTCTGGATGTTGTCTGGATAGTGAGTAAAAAGTCACTTGCCTTGAGGATTTACAAGCTCTGAGTACTTTGTTTTCAAGAATACTGCTGAATCACCTCATCTGCTGCATTGTGTTATGACTGACTTGCTCATGATACCCGTCGCACACATCTGAATCTATCTATTTGAAGAGAGTTTGGTGCTGCAAAAGATAGACAGTCTGCATCACCTTTACAGGGACTGTTAAGAAAAGCCATGCTTGCCACAGGGAGTTCTTTTAAGAAGAGATCTTACCATTTTGTTTGGTTTTCTGCATTGATTAAAGATGTTAATTCAGGAGTCAATGCATGCAGAAAATGTGTTAATAGTACAGATAGTTCAGGATACAGGTCTCTGTAAAATGGGCACCATTTAAAAGGCAGTCTCAAATTTTATAAAGAACCATTCCTAAATAAACTTCAGTTAGGAAATTACAAGCTGCCTTTATTTTTGAAATGCTTTGCACAACCCTTATCTAAATACTCTATTATGAATTATTACTCTTACGAAACACTTACTGATGTTTATGATTACATCATGGCTCCCACTGTTGTCCACTATTAAAATAAGCTAGAAGTACATTCAGTATATTT
The DNA here is from genome assembly GCF_964211825.1 of Aythya ferina. Taxonomy (NCBI): domain Eukaryota; kingdom Metazoa; phylum Chordata; class Aves; order Anseriformes; family Anatidae; genus Aythya; species Aythya ferina. The sequence continues at coordinate 95,661,939 of NC_140297.1, forward strand.
GTTTTATTTCTTTCCTTTTAAACAAGTTATTCTATAGCAGTCACCATTTTTGTATCATCAGCAGTAAAAGGTATAGTAACCACAGTCTCTGTTTTAGTATCTGATATTACACTAGCAGATGCAGTTGAAAAAGCAGACAGGTTTTCAAGTACATAAGTCTTTCTTCAGGTTTGAAATGGAAGCAGCCAGACTTTAAAGCACACAGGTTATACAAACATACAAGCCTGTTACGTGAACACTGTTAAATAAATTTATTTGAGTAGCACTCCATTCAAACTATTTTCTAGGCAAACTATTTTCTCAGCAAACCTGGTTAGAAAGAAGGCACCAGTACCTATCAACACCGAGCATTTAAGTTTTTGTTTGTTTGTTTGTTTGTTTGTTTGTTTTCCCCTCTTAAAACTATAGTTATTAGCAATATATCCCTGCGTTGTTTCAATATTCTTTACAGAAACTTGCCTTTACAGAAAGCTGCCTAATTGCCTGATCTTTCCCTAATATCAGACCACAGTGCACAAAAGCATTGTCAGACCAGAATACTGTGCTACTGCAATTAATGCAGGGTAAAGAAAGCCAGTGTCTCATTTTGCAACAAAAATCCTTCTGCACTGAACATCTTCGATAAGAAACTTTCATAAGCAATGAGTCTATATATAAATATATATTTAAATCTTGTCCTAGAGGTATCTCACTGACTTTTCTGCAGAACAAAAAGCTTTAAAACAGAATTAAGAAGTTCCCTGAGACACTGTTGGCATGTAAGAGACAGTCCTGAAACTGAGCTTTTCAGTGAAAAAAAAAACTACAAGGCTACAGCAACAGTATGTTGCGTACACCTCTTCCCTACAGATTTGTTAACGTGCAGCCAAGCCAAAAATCATAAATCAGCTCTGCCTCCCTGGAGAGCCTAGCTTTACATATGGCTGCATCCAAAGACTGGCAAGGTGCAGTCAGAATAGACTCAACAGTGGGAGAAACAACTTGAATGGACAATGCATCCAACAACATACCCACCAAAGCAGAAACAGAGCTGCAATACTGACAGGCAGCCGGGGATGGAACAGGGAGGAGGAAGCCACAGACAAGCGTTGTGTAATTAATAATGCCAAAGAGAGATCTGAAGTGTTTCTACCTTCTTTTTCTTTGCTAGTAACCAAATACTGGCAGAGCTAAAGTTTAATGCAGACATTTATAAATGAGGTACAACGAGGCAGATGGCTTAGGATTCAGGTAGGGCTCTAGTCTAGTGAGTCTAGTCAGTCTAGTGGCTGGGCAATCTTGCTCCAGGGACAATAATCCCCTTCATCCTGCACAGGAAATTCTATGTGCACAGTCTGAAGTCATGTTTTAGCACAAGACATGAATGCAATAGGTCTTGTTGGGTGCTGAAATCACGTGAATCAGTGTAAAAACAGCTGTGTACATGTGACAGCTAAGAAAAAGAGAATTACATGAGAATTACTAAGTGCATCTTACCAGATAGAGCCAAGTAAGCAACAATCACTAGAACACTTTCTATTATTTCTCAGAACCATTTAGAAATAACTAAGTTAACTACTGTGTTAACTTCACCATTCATTCAGGACAAAGTTAATTCATCCATATAATTTAAACAGGGAATAAGCTTCCTACAAAGCAGATCAGACAGACTCTACATGTTTTCTACCTCCCACTCCAATCCCATACAAGATGAGAGAAATAAATGTGTTTCTTACATTATATTGTACCTTGTGAGCAAAAAGCATATCACTGAGCCTGGGCAGACAAGAAAACAATCCCTCCTTCAGGGCGTCGCATTGCAGAGTTTCAAGCACTGAAGAAACAGCATAATGTAAAAAGAAAGCTCCTGAGAAGTACAGCTATCACAGAACCCAATACTGAGTGCACACACAAGTACAAATAGGAAAACAAACAAACAAACAAACAAACAAAACAGAAACAGGGTGGTTGAAGTAGCCTTTAACAGAATTAAAAAAAAAAAAAAAAAAAACTTGTAGTGAAAGCAGCACCAAAGGAGTGGCAAAGACTAAGGCACTGAAAGAAACCTTTTCCATTTATAGCCAAATTTATATGAAGACAAAATATTTAGGATTAGAGAAGATAAAAGATCAAAAGACTGAAATTATGTTTGTTTAACTGGCTTTATGAAAGGGAATATTAAGAGGTGAGCTGCACAAACAAATTAAGTTTATGTAGTTTTGACAGATTCAACAAGGGGAAATGAAAACCACAGCTACCACTGGGAAGTAACAGCAGGTAACAAGCTCCTGGAAGGGTGTGGTCAGGAGATGAGCAAAAGATCTGTTGATAAAAAGAGCAAAGCCCTAATGTGCTGTATCTTTTGATATTTCAGATTTCAGCCTTGTCATGGTTTACTATTATTAAAACGCAGGTAACAACAAGACGCAGAAATGGAAAGTAAGCCGGAGGGTATTTTCACCTGAGACAGTGGAGCTGCCAACATGTTAATTGCTGAGAACTATTTGGCCTCCAGAACTTATCTGTCCTCTTTTCACTCCAGGAGCTAACAAGACAAATAAAAATCACTCAGGCTCCAACCAGGTGTCTGGAGGTACCAACCTAAGTCGAGGCTGCAAATATTCGGTAACTATATCTTCTTGCACCACTGTAACTACCTGAACACCCCTCCTGTGCCATCCTCTCTCTCCCTCTCTCTCACACACATGTACACCCCAAGTGATAATTCACTTGCCTGAAATATATATATATATATATATTTTTTTTTTTTTTTTTTTTTTTTTTTTTTTCTAAGAATAGATGAAAATCCTTCAGTTCACCTCCCCAGTTACTGGTCAAGTGTATTGCTGAAGAGATCCCAGTGTGAGCTAAATGTTACGTTAGCTAATGCACTGTTTCATACACTACATTTAAGAATACCACTACATCGCTCCATAATATTACAAAACTTTCTTGATAAAAGCTCACACACACTTTCACCTGTAGATTGATTCAGTGGTGTAAGCTGTACTTATTTTCTGGTATTTAAATGCACTTCCACTGACTTCCTGGCATGCTCTGTGAAGTTTTTGGAGATTAACCAAGTGCTCTTTAAATTCCATTTATATTACTGGTTAAGGAATGGATGTCTGTCACATGAAAACTTGCAATAACTTTGTCTACATGGAACTGTTTTGTCATTAGACTGAACTCACTCACCCAGTAATCCACCACAAAACTACCTAGATTTCCAAAGTTTTGTGTTTTGTTTTGTTTTGTTTTGTTTTGTTTTGTTTTTTTAGCAAATAAAGTCACTACACATACCCAGTGGGTGCTGGAGGTAGTACAGTCATGTAGCACAAACATGGAGAGCATTCAGCCAGGAAAGGAAAAAATGGAGAGAATGGGACCATTTCCCTTTCAGTGGCTGCAGATCAAATGAAACAAATAAGTGAGTGTACCTAAACAAGTAGGGTAATTAGTGCAAAACATAATGTACTTTCCGTCAGCCAGTGAATGTATCTGAATAATAAATATCACAATACCGTGAGAAAATATACTACTACTTTTCGTTTTGTGTATAAACGTAGGTGTATAAACCCCCATGTATATATTAGATTTGTAAAATGCTTATACAGACAGTATATATAATGTTTTTATTTATACCATATAGCAAATGTTTCATTTGAATGGAAATAAATACATAAAAAAACTTATATATGTATATGTATATTTATTTATTTATTTATTTATTTACATATGTAAAGGCTCCTTTCCCTGAGGATGCATGAAAAAAAAAAAAAAAAAAAAAAGTGATTTTGGGAAACAGAAGCAGATTTTTGGCAGTATACATAATTTTCATAAAGAACTGTACTATGACTAAGAGTTTCCCTGAAGACAAGTGACAGTGAAGTGAACAGAAGTTGTACAATTCCAAGCAATAACTCCAACATACCACCACAGCAGCAATAAAACAAACTATCAACTCCCTTTCTAAATGTGCTTCATCATCTTGCTGGATAAGCATATATCCAGTAGCTGGCAGAGAACTAATTCGCACATCTCCAGAAAGACAGAATTAGTGAAGAGGTTTATGGAAATGGCAGCTACTTGGAGCCATTAGAAAAACTGAGACTGGACTAGCTGAACTAAAGAGATATGTATTATTATTATCATTACAGAATCACAGAATTTCTAGGTTGGAAGAGACCTCAAGATCATCGAGTCCAACCTCTGACCTAACACTAACAGTGCCCACTAAACCATATCCCTAAGCTCTACATCTAAACGTCTTTTAAAGACCTTCAAGGATGGTGACTCCACCACTTCCCTGGGCAGCCTGTTCCAATGTCTAACAACCCTTTCGGTAAAGAAGTTCTTCCTAACATCCAACCTAAAACTCCCCTGGTGCAACTTAAGCCCATTCCCCCTCATCCTGTCACCAGGCATGTGGGAGAACAGACCAACCCCCACCTCACTACAGCCTCCTTTAAGGTACCTATAGAGAGCAATAAGGTCACCCCTGAGCCTCCTCTTCTCCAGGCTGAACAAGCCCAGCTCCCTCAGCCACTCCTCACAGGACTTGTTCTCCAGACGCCTCACCAGCTTCATTGCCCTTCTCTGGACTCGCTCAAGCACCTCGATGTCCTTCTTGTAGCGAGGGGCCCAAAACTGAACACAGTACTCGAGGTGCAGCCTCACCAGAGCCGAGTACAGGGGGACGATCACCTCCCTAGCCCTGCTGGCCACACTGCTTCTTATACAAGCCAGGATGCTGTTGGCCTTCTTGGCCACCTGAGCACACTGCTGGCTCATATTGTGGTGGTTTTACCGTGCTGGGCAGCTAAACCCCACAACCGCTCTCTCACTCCCCCTCCTTTAGATAAGGAGGGGGAGAAGTAAAGCAAAGAACAACTCACGGGTTGAGATAAGGATAATTTAATTAAAGGGAAATAATTATAATAATTAAATAAAGACTACCATGAACTAAACAATTTAACTAAGGGGAAATAAAAGGGAAAGGGGAAAAAGGGAGGAAAACAAACAAACAAAATAAATGAAAGCTATATGGAAGTGCAGAGGAAAGAAATTACTCTCTACTTTCCACAAATGAGCGATGATTGACCACGTCCTTGAAGCAAGGCCTCAACGCACGCAGCCGGTGTTCGAGAGAAGGACCGACGTCTTCTCAACGAGAGCCCACCCCTCCCCTCTTCTTCCTGTTTCCACCTTTTATTGCTGAGTGTGACACCACATGGTATGGAATATCCCTTTGATTGGTTTAGGTCAGCTGCCCTAGTGATGTTTCTCTCCTCACGTTTTTGCCCACCCCCTAGGAGGGTTAGAGAAAGGCCCAATGCTGTGCCACTGCTGCTCAGCAGTAGACACAACACTGGTGTGATAACACTGCTGTTCCAGCTACAAGTATAGAGTACGGCACTGAATGGGCTGCTGCCGGGAAAGTTAACATTCCAGCCAGACCCAGTACAACTTCCACCCCTTATTCCATAACATTTGTGTCACACTCAGATCCCCATACTTTAGCATACAAGCATTCTCATCATTATCCCTTGTCCTTTAACAGGACAAGGATTTAACAGGACAGGATTAATAGGCAGATGTATCTTTTCATTCCATAGGTCTTTCTTGGAAAATGTTCATAAGAACTGTTGATGATTAGGTCTTCATCTGCCAAAGTGGCCACTCAAGGCAGGTGGAGTTGGATGTCTGGACACCAGCACCAGCTTAGCTCAAGTCCTTGTTGCACTGCCCGGCTCCTTGCAAAGTTGACCTGTCGTTGATCCTACAGCATCTTCCTACAACATACAACTTAGATTATAGATTAGTTTTCTCTCAATGTCAAATCTCCTTGAGGCACACACTTGATATCCCCATTCTTTTGCATGACCCACCAGGTATACCCTGGTCCTTGGGCGAAGACAATCCCACGAGTGGGTTTGCCTTTTCCCGAGGCAGGAGCAACCCACACTGCCTTCCCCATCCACCTTCCTATATGCACTACGGGAACCTTAGCTCCTTTCACAGTGTGTAGGGGTTTTGTTTCGGCAGGACCAGCACGGCTGTCAGACCCCCTATTGTTAACTAGCCAAGTGGCTTCTGGTAGATTTGTGTCCCATTGTTTCCACGTCCCAGCACCTAATGCTCGTAACATAGTCTTTAACAGTCCATTGTACCTCTCAACCTTCCCAGAGGCTTGTGGGTGGTAAGGGATGTGGTACACCCACTCAATACCATGCCTCTTTGCCCAGGAGGTAACAAGATTGTTTCGGAAATGACTCCCATTGTCAGACTCAATTCTCTCTGGTGTACCATGACGCCACAATACTTGTCTTTCCAGGCCCAAGATAGTGTTTCGGGCTGTGGCATGGTTTACAGGGTATGTTTCCAGCCACCCAGTAGTTGCTTCTACCATGGTGAGTATGTACCGTTTGCCTTGGCGAGTTTTTGGGAGTGGTCCGATATAGTCAATTTGCCAGGCCTCACCATATTGAAACCCTAACCATCTCCCCCTGTTCCAGGGAGATTTTACCTTCATGGCTTTCTTGATTGCAGCACAGGTCTCACACTCATGGGTAACCTGTGTGATGGCCTCAATGGTCAAGTCCACCCCTCGATCACGAGCCCATCTGTAAGTGGCATCCCTCCCCAGATGTCCTGATGTTTCATGGGCCCATCGAGCTACAAACAGCTCACCCTTACGTTCCCAGTCTAGGTCCACCTGAGCCACTTCAATTTTCGAAGCTTGATCCACTTCTTTGTTGTTCTGATGTTCTTCAGTAGTGCGACTCTTGGGCATGTGGGCATCTACATGACGTACTTTAACATCCAGGTTTTCTACCCGGGCAGCAATATCTTGCCACAGGGTAGCAGCCCAGATAGGCTTACCTCTGCGCTGCCAGTTGCTCTCTTTCCATTGCTGCAGCCACCCCCACAGAGCATTTGCCACCATCCATGAGTCAGTATAAAGATACAATACTGGCCAATTTTCTCTTTCGGCGATATCTAGGGCTAGTTGTATGGCTTTTACTTCTGCATACTGACTCGACTCACCTTCCCCTTCCATGGCTTCCACAACTCGTCGTATGGGATTCCACACAGCAGCTTTCCATTTCCGATGGCTCCCTATCACACGGCATGATCCGTCAGTAAACGACGCATACTGCTTTCTGTCTTCTGGCAACTCATTGTATGGTGGTGCCTCTTCAGCACGGGTTACCTCTTCTGTTGGCACTCCGAAATCTCTGCCTTCCGGCCAGTCCATAATCTCTTCCAGGATTCCTGGGCGATTGGGTTTTCCCATTCGAGCCCGCTGTGTAATTAACGCTATCCACTTACTCCATGTAGCATCAGTTGCATGGTGTGTAGTGGGAATTTTCTCTTTGAACATCCAATGTAACACAGGTAGCCGCGGTGCCAAGAGGAGCTGTGCCTCTGTACCCACAACTTCTGAAGCAGCTCGAACACCCTCATATGCTGTGAGTATTTCCTTTTCAGTTGGGGTGTAATTGGCTTCTGATCCTCGATAGCCCCGACTCCAGAAGCCCAGAGGTCGACCTCGAGTTTCTTCTGGGGTTTTCTGCCAAAGGCTCCAGGTGAGCCCATGCTCCCCAGCTGCAGTGTACAGTATATTTTGCACAGCTGGTCCAGTACGGACAGGCCCAAGGGCTACTGCACGAGCTATTTCTTGTTTGATTTGTTCAAATGCCTGTTGTTGCTCAGGGCCCCACTCAAAATAGTTTCTCTTTCGAGTCACTCGATATAGAGGACTCACAAGCTGACTATAGCCTGGCACATGCATTCTCCAGAATCCCACGAGGCCTAGGAAAGCTTGCGTTTCCTTTTTGCTAGTTGGCGGAGACATTGCTGTTATTTTATTGATCACATCCATTGGAATATGGCGACGTCCATCCTGCCATTTTACCCCCAAGAACTGGATTTCCTGTGTAGGCCCCTTGACCTTGCTCTTTTTAATGGCAAAACCAGCTTTCAGGAGAATTTGGATTATTTTCTTCCCTTTCTCAAAAACTTCTTCTGCTGTGTTGCCCCACACGAGGATGTCGTCAATGTACTGAAGATGCTCAGGAGCTCCCCCTTGCTCCAGTGCAGACTGGATCAGTCCATGGCAAATGGTAGGGCTGTGTTTCCACCCCTGGGGCAGCCGATTCCAGGTGTATTGGATGCCCCTCCAAGTGAAAGCAAACTGCGGCCTGCATGCTGCTGCTAAAGGGATGGAGAAAAATGCATTAGCAATATCAATTGTGGCATACCACTTGGCTGCCTTTGACTCTAGTTCGTACTGAAGTTCTAGCATGTCTGGCACTGCAGCACTCAGTGGTGGCGTGACTTCATTCAGGCCTCGATAGTCCACTGTTAGCCTCCACTCGCCATTAGACTTTCGTACTGGCCATATAGGACTATTAAAGGGTGAGCGAGTCTTGCTGATTACTCCCTGACTCTCCAGTCGGTGAACCAACTCATGGATGGGAATCAGGGAGTCTCGGTTGGTGCGATATTGCCGTCGGTGCACCGTTGTGGTAGCAATTGGTACCTGTTGTTCTTCAACCTTCAGCAATCCTACAACAGAAGGGTCTTCTGAAAGGCCAGGCAGGGTAGACAGCTGCCTAATCTTCTCTGTGCTCAAAGCAGCTATGCCAAAAGCCCACCGGTATCCTTTTGGATCCTTGAAGTACCCTCTCTTGAGATAGTCTATGCCAAGGATGCATGGAGCCTCTGGGCCAGTCACAATGGGATGCTTTTGCCACTCATTTCCAGTTAGACTCACTTCAGCTTCCAGTACAGATAGTTGTTGGGATCCCCCTGTCACTCCAGAGATACAGGTGAGTTCTGTCCCTTGGTAGCCTGATGGCATTATGGTACATTGTGCGCCAGTGTCCACTAAAGCTTTGTATTCCTGTGGTTCTGATGTTCCAGGCCATCGGATCCACACAGTCCAATAAATCCGGTTATCCCTCTCCTCTACCTGGCCAGAGGCAGGGCCCCTCTAGTCCTGGCTGGAGCGTCTGCCACTTAATTCTTGCAAATGCACAAATTCTGGCAAATGAGAGGTAGAGGTCCCTTCATCGTGGTCAAGAATAACATCAGCTCTTCTACTGCCTCTGGGGTACTGCCCAATAGAAACTGGAGCAGCATTTCTCTTAGGAGCCCCTCTTCTTGCTGCTGTATTTCCTTTCAGTTCACGTACCCGAGCAGCTAGGGTTGAAGTAGGTACACCATCCCATTTCCTCATATCTTCCCCATGGTCACGCAGATAAAACCACAAGGTGCCACGTGGTGTACGTCTTGGGTACTCTCTCTCTTGAGCAGGCGAATGCTGATTCTTAGTGGCTGAAGTATCACTCTGTCTAGATGAGGGGGAATATACTTTCTCCACAAGCTTGTCAAGTCCTTTAGACAATTTCTCCACAGCTGAGACACAGGACTGTAGCGGAGCAGAGAGATTGTCTTCATATTTTTGAAGTTGGCAGGAGACATCATACATTGTTGGTCCCATCCCCTCATCCCAGTGAATTGCTGCCAGGGTACTGGCATGTGCTGCTGGTGCACTCCGCACAAATTTACGCCACATGGATGTTGTGCACTGGACTTCATCGGGGTCTTGAGGTGTCTGGGCATTGTCCAAATCACTATAAATCATCTCCCGCACAGCTAATTCCTGCAGATGTTGGAGACCTTTATCCACAGTGGTCCACTTGCCTATGTGATATACAATATCTTCCTTATGGGGATATCTTTCTTTGATAGCTGCCAGGAGTCGTCTCCAGAGGCTGAGGGCCTGTGCTCCTCTCCCGATTACTTTGTCGATTACCCTTTCTCTAGAGAGGGATCCCAGCTGCTTGGCTTCATTGCCTTCTAATTGTAGGCTACTGGCCCCAGCATCCCAGCATCGGAGCAGCCAAGTGAGGATGTGTTCACCTGGGCGTCGACCATAATCCTTTCGTATTTCTCGCATCTCACTCAGGGATAAGGATCGAGTGATTTCTGATTCCTTTATGATTTCCGTCTCGTCTTCCTGCTGTTTTTGTGATGGCTCTGCTTTAGAGGTGCCTGCCAATTCCCCTTCTCCCTCCTTCTTAGGAGAGCCTTCTTCCCTTACTAAACGAGCTGACCTCCGTTTCCATTGTTTTGACTTGACTATGGGGGCGACTGATACCATAGTTGGTTGGTCCTCTGGGTCAGCCACAGCATGTGTTACTTGGTCATCAGATTCAGAGACTTCCTCCCTCTCTTCAAGTTGCTGGATGATGTTAAACAATGTTTGATAGGAATAAACCAGGACCCAGCACAATGCTGCAAGCTGTTGTTCTCCGGCATTATCAGGATCAGGACATACAACTCTCAAACATTCTACCAAGTTTTTAGGATTTAGCACTTGCTCAGGGGTGAAGTTCAAAACTATTGGAGGAGACACTCGTGACAGGTATCTGCTAACATCATCCCACACACCGTGCCACTCACCACGAGACTGTTTCGGGACAGATTCCCAAATAAGTTTTCTAAACAATCGACTAATCTTAGAGAGAAAATGAAACCTGTTATTCAGAATTAGAAATAGCAATACATGGGTTACAGATGGATCTTCAAAATACTCCCAAACTGTTGTAATTAGCCCACTGTGAAAGAAGGGAAAGGTACCATTCCTGATATTATTAATAAACTGGTGTCCAGATGAGAAAAGGAAGGCAGTGTAGTTCTGAATATTCTCTGAAAGATAGTTTCCATGGGACCCAAATGATAACAGCGCAGAGCCTGAATTCCAGAGTAAAACCAAGGTTAGTGCTTGGCAGCACAACGAATTAAAAAAAGTGAACACAGATTGTAGCACTTGGTCGGATCGGATATATAGGAGAAAGGAGAATATGACACGAATTGCATGACATATGAACAAAGCCATTATTATTAACAGGGCAAGGAACATGGTTACTAGCAAGCAAGTGTGTTAGTTGTATGCGTTTAATCAATTCTATTGTTATCTCAACCCTTCAAGCCCCACGTTGGGCGCCAAAAAGGACTGTGGTGGTTTTACCGTGCTGGGCAGCTAAACCCCACAACCGCTCTCTCACTCCCCCTCCTTTAGATAAGGAGGGGGAGAAGTAAAGCAAAGAACAACTCACGGGTTGAGATAAGGATAATTTAATTAAAGGGAAATAATTATAATAATTAAATAAAGACTACCATGAACTAAACAATTTAACTAAGGGGAAATAAAAGGGAAAGGGGAAAAAGGGAGGAAAACAAACAAACAAAATAAATGAAAGCTATATGGAAGTGCAGAGGAAAGAAATTACTCTCTACTTCCCACAAATGAGCGATGATTGACCACGTCCTTGAAGCAAGGCCTCAACGCACGCAGCCGGTGTTCGAGAGGAGGACCGACGTCTTCTCAACAAGAGCCCACCCCTCCCCTCTTCTTCCTGTTTCCACCTTTTATTGCTGAGTGTGACACCACATGGTATGGAATATCCCTTTGATTGGTTTAGGTCAGCTGCCCTAGTGATGTTTCTCTCCTCACTTTTTTGCCCACCCCCTAGGAGGGTTAGAGAAAGGCCCAATGCTGTGCCACTGCTGCTCAGCAGTAGACACAACACTGGTGTGATAACACTGCTGTTCCAGCTACAAGTATAGAGTACGGCACTGAATGGGCTGCTGCCGGGAAAGTTAACATTCCAGCCAGACCCAGTACACATATTCAGCCAACTATCAACCAATACTCCCAGGTCCTTCTCCACCAGGCAGCTTTCCAACCATTCCTCTCCCAGCCTGTAGCTCTGCTTGGGGTTATTGCGCCCCAGGTGCAGGACCCGGGACTTGGCCTTGTTGAACTTCATGCAGTTGACCTCAGCCCATCAGTCCAGCCTATCCAGATCCTCCTGCAGAGCCTTTCTACCCTCGAGCAGATCGATACACGCACCTAACTTGGTGTCATCTGCGAACTTACTGAGGGTGCTCTCAATGCCCTCATCCAGATCATCGAAGATATTAAAGAGGACCAGCCCCAGCACCGAGCCCTGGGGAATGCCACTAGTGACTGGCCTCCAATTAGATTTGACTTCATTCACCACGACTCTTTGGGCCTGGCTATCCAGCCAGTTTCTAACCCAACGAAACGTGCGCCAGTCCAAGCCAAGAGCAGCCAGTTTCTTGAGGAGAATGCTGTGGGAAACGGTGTCAAAAGCCTTGCTGAAGTCAAGGTAGATCACTTCCACAGCCTTTCCCTCATCCACTAAGTGTGTCACTTTGTCATAGAAATTAATGATAATTATTATCATTATTATTATTTTACTTTTTTTATTGTAAAGGTAGAAGTTGTGTATGAAGAAACAGCCCAGAGACAACTGAATCTGGTAGAGGATAAACATCAAACTGGCTGGGCAAAACAACCTGGATGAGAAAGAAAAGGTGTGAGTACATGGCTTGATACGGAATGTGATGAGAAAGATGAGAACTATTGATCCAGTGAAGCGAATGACAGAGTTATTAAAAAGGGAGAAGAAGCACAAGGTTAATTGGTTAAAGACAATGGAATGGTTATAGGATGTCTATAAGATGTCTCAGGTCTTAAGCATCAAGCTCTAACTGGGGAAATGAGGTCCAGGAAAATAAATCTTGCATGAGAAGCCTAGGAACTAGAAACCAGAATCTGGTTATCAAGAGAATACTTACTTGTACCTAAATCTCCACCACTAAAAAAGCATAGATTTGCAGTACAATTTTTGCTGACAAAAAGGCCCCAGCTTGGTCTGATAAAAACTAGAAGCATATAGCATAAGTATAAAAGAAAGTGTGAGTACAAAGCTATTATGTAATATACACAAAGGACAGAATTTTTGGCCTATTAATGTTTAGGGTATTTTGAGTAGTTTAACAGCACACCATCTCTTCTTCTGCTGTTGAACACAACATCATGGATATGGCAGGAGTTGTGACTGTGCCATATTTATGCTCCCTTCAAATTTTTCATTCATGTTTCTGTTTATTCATTTGCTTTGTAATAGAAAATTCTACAATCTTTCCAAGAGTTCAACATTACAATGCTTCGGTATTGCTAGAGCAAACATTTTTATAAGCAGAGATCATGGAGATGACTGCACCATTACATTCTGTGTTTTCACACAACCATGAATTATTAAAAATGGCCTGAACACTGCAGCTCTGATTACAGCTTCTGGATATGTAATTAATATTTTCAGTAGAAATAAGAGAAATTATATTTATTACATTAATATCAGCAACTGACTGATACTCTCCAATCAGAGACTAATCCTTTAGAGATTGAGAAAGGAGGCTAGAGACAGTAGGGGGAAAGGAAGGTATAAACATATCTTTGTTCTGCATACCCTCCATGAGATAAGATGGCAAATTTCTGTTAAGAAATGGAGCACTCGATGTGGAAGTATGTTAAACCTGAGATTCAGTAAAAAGTGTTTATTTCTGTTTTGAATATGCTACAGAATTTAGCTGCCAGCTGTACAAAATATCTTGGTGTGTTCTAAGATCTGTTTTATATTTACTTCGCACAGTATTATGAGGTTTTAGCTTTCTGGTTGGAAATAACTTACTCTTTGAAAAACAAAGTATGACAAAAAATCTTTTGGTATCACAATGGCTTCTGAGGGTTAATATTAATCTTGGAATTGCAGAAGAAGAAAGAAACAGGCATGAAAGAACTATTAATTGTTGGTGATATAGTTTTACTGCTTAGGAGAACTGCAATAAATCACACCAGAAGTTCTAGTTGCAGGATTATTTTTTTCTCAGACTTTGTTTAACTCTCTTAAACAATGAGTTTGTTTGATAATTTTTTCCTTGTCAAATTTCCGATACAAGAAAGATCATTAAAGAGTAAATGTTTGTGTCTTTTTTTTTTTTTTCATTGACCATATGGTCACCTCAGAGATTTAGGAATTTTGTTTAGGCCCCATCTGTGCCAGTAAGAGTTTACTGGCAATGTCAAGAACTCCATGCTGTACAGAAGTGGACACATAGCAGACAAAACCTAAATCTGAGGTGACATGGTGCCACAGACAGTTTGTGTTTAGATCTGATCTCAGAGGCTCAAATTCTGCCCTGGATCATACACGTAAAGAATGACATATAATGGAAAAATAAAAAAATAAAAAAATCATAACTTTTACAAAGTAAGCAGAGAACTTTTAATGCATACAAAAATTATATAGCACTATCTGCTGAAAAGGATGGTTCTCTAACAGTCTGAGGCTTCAAAGCAGAAAATCTGAACTCATACCTTTGCAGCATCTTGAGATTCAAATCACAAAAACTGTCTTCTAAAACCAAGGCCCTGCAGTAAAAACCATAGGACAGGAAACTTTCTAAAGGAAGACAAAAAACCGGGTGGTTACCTAAAATCACTAAACTAGAAATTTACACTGAATGGTTGGATTTCTTCTTGAAGCTGGCACTGAAGGAAGTGATTAGGAATAATCTTTGGAAATAACACACAGAACCTTCGTTCTAACTGATTAGGTTTGTAAATAAGGATGCATGTTTCTTACAGACATATTCCTTTTGCAAAATTCTCCACTTGTTCATGCTCTTCATTACCAGGACAGAAGCTAAATACTCTCTGTGTTGTTCATGATTGTTTTCACTGATTCTTGGCTGGGATGAAAGTGAAAAGTAAAATGTAAGAAGTACGGTTTTGTCCTTCGAGGGTCAACAAAAAGATTGGCATTAGTTTGTTCAAAGTAGTTCATAAATGGGGGGAGAATAAAATTGCAAACATCTCAGTTTTTCTCTCCCCCCTCATCTCCCACTCCCACCCTGGTAACACTGGGAAAATGTGTATTTTAAAAATTTAATGAAAAATTAGTCAAATCACAAGTAAAGAATTTCCTTTATCAGCTACTCCTTTTAGATAACATTGTGAATTGTAAATGAAAGACTCCCTAAACACAATCAGTAACATTTCATAATGAAATGTATCAGACAAGGTATTAAGGGCAAGATTTTGAAGAAAGTGACTGTAAGTTCCAAGTTCCAAAGCATTTCATAAGGGTGACCAAATGTAAGGAGCATTGTCACTAGGATTCTTGTCACAGGTATAGTACTAGTAGCATGGTAAGAGCAATAGCAATAGTTTAGTCTCTAGTAGTACCAGAGTTACTAGCATTCATTAAAGAGTAGACTACTACTTCCCTGTATGACATACCTTGCCTGAAATACATTGTGACACTAACAAAACTAACTAGATTGATGTGGTGTAAATTAGTACAGCAATTAGCCATTCCGTATTATATATATTTAATGAGAACTAGCTGTTTACAGACTCAACAGATCCCTTACAAAGAGATATTAAAGGGCAATAGAAATTGGGGGGGAAAAAAAGTGTCATGCTGCCTTTTCAATCTTTATGGCTCAGTTACCACCTACAGTCCTCATCAGAGAAACGGGGACAGTGGTCTAGGCCAAGCCCCCTTCTCTAAATCCCTTTTGAAATACAGCAATGGAGCACAACCAGGCTCACTTCAGTCCCTAAAGCAAAAGGTCTGTATGCTTCTTGCAAAAGCATTAAGAGTGGATAGTGTGAGTGCATATGTTTATATACAATATTTTCCTAATATTCAAAGAACAAATGCAAATGTAAAATATGCTGCAATGTTATACTCAGAGAAAAGTACTCCAGAGTTACACGGCATATGCATTTAAAGATTATTTCAAGAGGATTATCTCAGTGTTCTGCAACAATAGGCTGTAAGGTTTTGAGTTTTAGATGTGGCTGACCAGACTGACTTTTACATGATCTCCTTGTCATCACACATCACACTTAAGACTAAATAAATAAATAAATAAATAAACAATCCACCCACGAAGTCAGAAGTAGGGTTTTGTCTCTTTTTTTCAAATTTTCAAATATATATATATATATTCATGCCATGTGCATTCTGACAGCTGAAACATCAACCACTAAGAAACAGTAAACAAAGAAAAAGCAGAAAAGCAGTGTGCAAATAAGTTTGGACCAGCTCTAAAATTGTAGTAATTTAAATGTGCTGTCAAAATGCATAGGGATGCCCTGCTTCAAAAGACAACAAATAAAAAAATAGGGACCCATAAGAATTGATGGTAATACTTAGTTGAAGGTTCAGAAGTGGACCAGTGATCTTGGCTGACTTGGGAGCTGACTTTATTGCACTTTTATATGAACCATTGACCTGGAGAAAGGTTGTTAAAGTTATTATTGTTATTTTTATTATTGTTAATTTGTCTAGCCAGCCACAGTGCTGGAGTAGAGCGATAAAGCCACACCTATGGTTGGAAAGAGTAGCCTGCAAAACTTGCATTTATTTCTATTCATGAAAGAAGGAGCATATCCCAAGAGGGAGAAGTTCTTTGTCTCCATCTTCTTTAGGAATGACAGTAAAGGTATCGTTAGATTTTCTGATACCATGAAAGCCCTAGAAGATGTGCTGAAACAACACAACTTTTAACTGCCTGTTTGTTACATTATTTTTTCCAGTCATTTTATGATTGTATCTCCAATGCCCTTCACGTGAGTCCCTAACTTCAACCGTAAGAGTCCAACTGATTGTGATTCAGTGATCAGAAACTCTCTCACCTACATTTTTCAAGACTTTTTTATTACACAGTAGTACCAAGTACTACTGAAAATAAATATGTGCAAGACAACTTGTATGACCTATCATGTGTCTGAATGTTTTGCAGACAGTGTGAGCCTGTGGTCTACACTCCTTCACTGGACAATAATAGGTTTATCTCAGGTATTTTTGACCCCTTCCTGGAAAAAATCACACTCTGTCTCCTGATTACAGAAAGAGCTTAGTGAACTTAAACTTGGCACAGGACCTTAAAATACATTAGACAAGTCCCACCCATGCATGGTAGTTTTCCTTCTCAAATTCTGGATTGTATTCCAGATTCAGTTTGCCAAGGCTGTTACACAGTAAATTTCATATCCTGAGCACAACGCTCCAGGGCTTTTATGTCAAACATCTTGAGAAGAGAAGACAGAGGAACAGCCATACTTCCTTTATTCATACCATACATACAAATAAAGACAAGTTAAGATGATCTTATCATTTTAACAAATGAAAACAGACCTCAGCTACACTAGAGCAAATTAAGAAAACAGTCTTTCCTTTTGATGAAGCAATATACTTTAGGCAATATACTTGAGGCAAGTTTTTGAGGGCATGTGTAAAGTTTTGAGACTGTGTGATGAAAAGTTGTTCAAGATCTTAGGCTCCATTGAGGTAGGTGCTGGACAAATACTGACAACTCCATAACTCAGAAAAGGGACCATACAGTCTAACCTGTAATGAGATTCAATTGCAATACAACTGTACATGGAAAGTGAACAGAAGTTCCAGAAGTTCCTCTTTTAAACATTGTTAAGAATGTTTAAATCATTTTCAATTTGTAAAACCATTCTGTTTTGCCAGCTTTCACCAATATATATATATATTTTTTTGGGGGGGGGGGAGGGGGGAATAGAGATGGTAGCTATCATCCTTTTTGAACATCCTTGTTGAATGCTATGGTTGATACATCTCTTCTTTTAGTCCTCCTCGGTTTTGAAGAGTATATGCATGTACAAGTTTGGTCTTAAGGTACCCTAAATGTAATTCTATAGTACAATCAGTCCAAACCTATACATCCTACTGCTAGCATAGCTTCAGTTTTCTTTGGTAAAAAGGTTCATACCCAAAGCCAGATGCACTACCGTAGGAAGCTGCCTACAAAACAAATATGAGAATTTCCCAACCTTATTTTTAAAGTATTAGATAATGGCTCCTTTTTGCGTCTTAATGAGCTGATGTAGAGATGACACAAAAAAAAAGCTTTCTCCAAAGCTACACAGACTTTGTTCATCATGTGTGTGGGGAAGCAATGTGTTTCGGTATCCTCCCTTTCCTGCTGAAGTTAAATTACATGAAACTTTTTTTTTTTTTCAGCTTCTTCCTGCCTTCAGTAGAAGAAAAATGCTAAAAGATGCTGAAAGAAAAAGAAATGGAATTTTATTTGTCTCCACAAATAATAAACATGTGAAAGATTGTCAAGGCTGTGTTTCTTTTACTTATATACCTATCTTACTGAACAGGGTACAAGACAGTGAGATAAAAGAACAAGGTGGTACTTGACTACATATATTCCTCATAAATCTATAGAGGGGCTGCTCAAAATGGCAGGTTTTGCACTCCATGTGCTCTGTTATCATAGCTTCTGTTCATTTTTGCTTCCTTCAGAGAGCAGACAGAAAATACATGTACATGGGGAGGACATGCCTATAGCAGAGCAGTTTCACGTCTTGTTTGCCACTAAGACTAAGCACAAAACATGAAAAGAAACTTTGAAGCAGTCTGGGCTACCCACTCCTACCTGCCAGAACCTCATCTGCTCTTCAAGGCAACAAGGTTCTTCTAAAGCCCTCCTTTATCTGAAAGCACAACCTGAAAAATGCACTAAAAATTCAAATGGTCCTGATGTGACTCATTTCACGTCTTGTACCCCTCCCCAGCTATGTAAATTATGGAAGCAGTTCTTAATTTCTGCTATACAAGAAGCTGTGAAGACTAGTCACTAGTCATATTTAAATTCAGGGTTGCAAAGAAATTGAGTTTCTGTATTAAAATCAGTCTTGAATATCTACTTCCCTATAGGACATAACTTGGCTGTAACAAACAGATGCAGTGAAATAACCCTCAATGCACTGAAATACTATGACCCAGTAACATATCAGTGGAAATATTCTTTGGTGCAGTCCCAAACTAGTCAATTCATAATGGAAGAGAGAGAGAGGGGAGGAGAGAAGAGGGAAGGGGACCCTCTTCTTCTCTAGTTATGTACAGTACAGATGCAAACAGATTCCACAAAGAATATCTAATTAGCTGAATAATGCTTAGGAAACTGAAAGACTCCACCAGATGGGCTGCAGGACCCACTGCAGGCTTTGATCAACCCCTGAATAACCAGTGGTAGATTTTCTAGTTTAACCATCAGGTTTTAAAGTTTAGGTTTCAGGCATGTCTAAACTAAGAGGAACAGTATTTGTTTTTAAAATGAAAGCTTAATTTTGGTGTGGAAGGCACCTCACATTCTGTCACCATTCACTACGAAGTTTTAGAGGAGTCAGGAAAATGAACCCCAGACTTTGCACTGAGAAATACACCATTAGGAACTGTGCTGTTACTAATACTGCAATTTAAATTGTAAGATTTGATGTGACCCAATCTTTTCTCCTATTTCTGAGAGAAAAAAAAAATCCTCTAGTAATAGGTAAACTGTTTCTTCAGTTGAAAAGTGTTATAGGTCCCTGACTCTTTAATCCAAATATCCAGCCACTTTGTCACTCATATTTAAACAGACAAAATGAGCACTCCAATACATCAACACTACATTTTTCCATGAACATTTCTACTTACTATTTCTATGCATTTGTTCTTAGAAAGTATTTACTGATTTGTAAACATTTTTGACAGAAATTAATTTCCACAATTATTAATTAATGTGCTAGAAAGTAATTTCCGATTAATATTAAGTGGCTTTCAGGTGTCACTGGTCATATGGAAGTACACTGTACTAATAATTTTAAATTTACTGTGCAATATACAATTAAATAAGATTGAAATGAAAGATAAAAATCTTGGGGCAAAATATGTTCTAATGAACTTCTGGCAATTAGTTTTAAATTAGTACTTGTTCTTGAACTGACAGGAGGAAGACAGGTAGATGGAATTAGGTCACCCCTGGTTCCACTAGCAATTGTTATCTGTTTTCCTTTCCTCTTTATTTACTCAGAAAATTAACATTAAAAAATTGTAGTAAACAGACCATAAAATTATTAAATTTACCCTCTTCTAATGAACATCAAAGTGCACAATAAAACCAAATAACATACATACAGATGCAGGAGTAATGAAATGCTACTAAAAACTCTGTTTCAGTGCCCTACGTTAACAGGTACAGTATTGCAGTAAGGGTGTCCTTTCTTAACACAAAGATTACCAAGAACTTTTAAGCCTTATATCCAAAGTCCTGAGATCTGAGGAGAAAATAAACCAGACTAATCTTGTTTTCTATTGCTTTAATGTATCGCTTTCTGCTAATTGAATTAACAACAGTAAGTTTATCTTCTCTAAGTCTGCCAGCTTTGTTTCCATTTGAAGTGATAAGGCCTCTTGGTTTTGAAAAATTCATTACCTTACAGTTTCAGACATTGAGAAAGTCTTGCAGAACTCACCACCACTGCAACACTAAAAAGCTTTAAAAACCTTGATCTTTATGAGTGACATATTGCCAAGCAAGGCTGAGAAATGACAAGCCTGGCAATCATATGCAAAGCAGAGGTTCAAGCAATGGTCACCCAAAGAACAGTGGATAGCTGAGTGACGCGCTTGTTTTCTTTAGTCACAAAACTCAAGGAAGAAATACAATTTCAGAAAGATTTGGTTTTCACACAGCTTTAAAAGGAATTTCTAGCAAAGCAATTCTCCTATTCTTTGGGGCTTCATTCAAGCTTTGACATCTTATTATGAATTATTACTTAATATAGCTGTGAATTTCTACTGAGGAAGCAGAATACCCATTCTCAGCACCTCAGGCTGCATGCCAAAGCAAGTACGTAAGAAAACACAACTGATGGAGAACTGCCTGTGCACATCATTGTTGTTTTTGTTTTTTTTTCCCACCCTTGATGCTCCACCTAATTCACCTCTGGCTAGGTTACTGCCGTGGAAAAACCAAACAAACAAACAAAAAAACACATAAATATGCAGTCTATCATAGTAGCAGGGCTAGATGCATCCCTCTTCCCTTCCTTACTTGTCTAAACATATCTTGCCCTCTCCAAGGATATAGTTCTCCAATCTACCCCCTTTGGATGGACAGTTGCACAGCATGTGCATGCCTCCCTCCTCTGCCTGTGCTCTGAGCTGGCTGGACACAAACAGATCAGATCCAGAAGCTGGACAGGCAGCAGTAGAGCACTGGGCCTCTGTTGGTAAGCCCCACTGAGAGACTGGCTCACGTCCACACGAGCAGATACCTCAGGTTCACCTCAGTGTACAGCAGTCTGTGCTTCAGCTGCTACTGTACAGCCCATTAAGCTGATGTTGGCACATGTGAAATTTCTGTTAAGAAATCTATGATTAGCACTAAATAAATCAGACAGACCACCTTATTATTTTAATACCTTGACATAGAAGAGTAAATTTTGTATAACAGATCTGAAAACAAGAGCTTACATTCAACTCCACCATAATTCAAGCCTTTATGTTCTTGCAGTGAATAGTACAGCAAGCTTCTTTGGGTGCCTCAGATTATATCTGTACAAAAGCCTGGTTCTTCCCCAAAATGCCCCCCATCATAAATTGCTGCAGCTCTCCCGGTCATCTGGTTTCAAAATCTAAGATCTACCCTTGGAAATCAGCCTCTGCATGGCTTAGAGAAGAGCTAACAGTACACTCAGTTCTAGGTTTTAGGGGGGGTAGATACCTAAAATGTGGCTCTGAGAGTCTACCTGTCAATAGCATGATTGACACTAGCAACAGGAATGGATTTCAGTAAGAGAACTGTCATGCTGCATATCATAACTAGCTTCATATATGAATTGCTTTTATGAATCCAAGCTCTGGACTGATCAGCTGTGTTCAAATATTTCACTGCTCTGGAGGAAGCAGATCTGGTTAGCTGACTTTAGTCACAGTTCAAACTGACAGCAAGGTGTTGTAGAACAACAAGAGAGTCACAATAAGCTCCCCCAGGTAACATTGTAAGCACTTCAGCTAAATGTCAAAGAGACCATCCCATGTCTTAAATTAAAACTTGTTACATATCAGTCAAATTTCATCAGGTGCTACTCTGTTGAGGAGATTTTATTTCAGAGGGAAAAAGTCATACAACTTGTCAATGCTCCTAATGGCCTAAAGAACCCAAAGAAAAAGATGGAAGATGCATTAAAAAGAAAAAAAATATATATATATATATATGCTAGTGCATTATTGCATATGATCAGTCCACTGTGCATTGCTGATCCTGCTCAACATTCAAAACCAACAGCACCACATTTTGCCCATCACTGAGGCCCTAGACAGGACGACTCAGTAGGGGTGGGGTTATCATGGAATAATCACACCCTTGGGTATCAGGTATGCAACCACATCTCAAATCTCGTAACACCCCAGAGGTGTGATTATCTGCTGTCATGCTTTAATTCTTAATTAAAACAAGAGCTGCAGCTCACATAAGATCTGTGAGAGGATTATGGTCACTCTTGGTTAGACAAGGGGGAACATGTATCTTTGGAATTAAAATTCAGGTGCTTGGGTGAACTCTGCAACGCTGAGCTGTTCTTGAATCCAGCTCGTATTAGTTTTCCCTTTGATATGATTTAACCAGGAGGCAGCACACACAAAAAGCTGCAGTCCCCAGGAACCAAACACTGAGCAGCCCCATAAACTGCACAGAGCTGCCACCATTTGAACATTCTTGCACTTCTCTAACTTCTACATTTTGACTTAAAAACACCCTGTAAACTTAAAGTGTGCTTCTAATGATGCGAAAAAGACTGATTCTTGTTACTAAACATTAATACAAGCCACAGCAGCCATAAAAACACTGGAGGAATGTCATGATGAAATGTGTACTAAACTACTCAACTTGCAAATATAAAGATGGATATACGGCCCGAGAAAAAATGAACATAAAGCACTTTTGTGATTTTCTTAAACTTAATTTTATTTTTAACAAATATTAACCCAACTTAAGGTCTCTTTTAAAGGTTACATTTGCATTTACAAAGAACTTTCAAGCAATTTAACTACAATGAATTTTAACAAGGCAGCTTCCTGTCCTCGCTCTTTACCTATTTTTAAATTTTATGAGACTCTTCTGGCAGAGTTTTGTAGCTGTTAAGATGAAAGCCTGGATGCATGCATACTTTAAAAGTGGAGGAGGAAGAAAAAGAAGAATAAAAAGAAGAAAGGAAAATAATCAATTTGGTATCAAATTTATTCCAAAGCCGAAAAGTGCATTTTTTTTTTTCTGATTGTGAAAGAAGACATGCAGGGAGGTCAAAGGTCAAGCAAAGAGGAGACAGTATTGTGTAGGAACTGTCACGCATCACCACCTATTTTGACATGCACAGGGCCGTTTGTTGTCTGTCGAACATGCAAATTAAGTGCCTGCTGTCATAGCTAGCCGATATCTGAAAGTGGAAAATGAGACCACCTGTAACCAGTGAATGGAGTGATGGACAAGCATTCAGAGCTCGTCATTTCCAACGCCATTCACACCACCTCCGAATTGCATATGACATGTAAAAATCTTTTCTTAATATTCACAACCGGGAAGTTTGGGGAATTATGGAGGCTTCAACTGCTGCATCTAATGGGTTCTCCAAGCAGACAGCTGTGACTGTGAGCTGGCTTGATAATTAGGTGTCCAGGAAGATTTTATGCTATGAATCAGTTAAAAGGGAGAAAAGAAAAAGAAAATAATGGCAAGCAAAACTCGCTGGAATGGAAATCATATTAACCCTTGCATGCCTTCCTCAGCACTCGGCTTTACAACTCCTGTGAAGCAAGATTTGCAGAAATCAGACACATAATGATTTGTCTTCTGTCGCTGAGCAGCACTCTCTTCCTACTCAGAAAATTGCATTCCAACCCTGTTTGATGCTTTGTTTTCCTGAAGAGATCTTAGAAGCATTAAATCTAAATATGCCATTTCCTATTCTGTATGAAAGCAAAGGCAAGCCTTAATTTGAATTTCTAGTTAATAATGGTGCACAGAATTTTAAGAAACAGATCTATTGTACTAAAGTCATGTCCTGTCATGTGCCTGTACACATGAAAATCAAATAGTTTAGCTGGCTCTTCTGTAATCCTTTGTATGTTATCCCCACTGTTGTATGCATATCTGTCTTTGTGCATGGGATGCCATAAACACTGCATGCAGTATAATGACAAGAAAAAAATGGGATCTTTCCCATTTTTACTTCTGCTTGATAAATATAGCTACTCTAAAACATTTAAGATAGGAGCGTTTAGATATGTCAAGCAGCACAATAAGCTCACAAAGCTTGATATTTTATGCAGGGCCTAACTAATTAATGCCAGTGTTCATTCCTAAATAAAAAAATAATACTAATAATCTCTTCAGTGTGCAACTCCTGTGCTGCGTTCTGAAAGCCATTCTGGCTGGGTTTCCTCACAAACATAAACAAGACATGCATATGTACAGCAGACAGCCAGCATTCATAAGAGTTATCCAACCCGCTGAGGATGTCAGAATTCAGCCATGGAATATTACCCACAAATGTTTCCAAGAATAACTAGAGAGTTTGTGGACCCCTTCCTGCTGCACAAAGATTGCAGCCCAGCTCCAGAGTCCCAGAGAGTGAAGCCAGGTTCTCAAAACCAGATGCAAGTGATAGTTACTAGTACAGGCTGCTCTCAGTCATGCGATAGAAAACTCGTATTTTAAAATCTGTCTTCATTTTTAAAAAGCATTATACCTTTTTTAAAAAAAAATTGTGTTGTGCCAAACTTTAAAATGTGGTAGCTGTCCCACCATTCTCCATGACTGGTGTTCACTGCTTTTCTGATTTAGGTCTCTGGTGCTTCTCTCTTCCGTCAGTCAGGGAGAGCTTAGAGAAGCTGAAATGGGACTCACTCACCCCTCATATGGGGCATGGAGGAGAAATCATAAAAGGAAGGAACGAAGAGAACTAGTGAGTAGATACTCAAGGGAAAAGAGAGCAGAAGATACACTGGACAAAGATAGATAATAGATGCACAATAATCCTACCTGTTCAAAAGCCATCCCTATCCCATCTTGAATAACATGGCTGCCCTGTCTATTCTTCTCTATTCTTGTCACACTTATTTTAGAAGTGCAAGCTTCTTGGAAGAGCTATTTCCCTTAAGTTTCCATATGCTCTGTAGAAAAGAAAAAGACAAGCATTTCAAGGAGTCCTGTTTCCCAGTCACATGCCAACAACCCCCGTTGATCGTTTACATCTCGAAGACTGTTGGGAAACAAAGCCGGATAGCCTGAATCTGATACCACTTTGTACTACACTGCCAGGCACAGCTGAGAATCTGCAAAGGCAAACCTAAACACAACCCTGAAATGCTAGCACTCTGTGTCCTTGTTGCCCCAAAACACCTTAGTTTGCTGCTGGGCAGACTGAAGTGAAAAAGACAAAAAACTGGCAAGCTCTTTCATCCCTCACTCCCACCCCAGAGAATGAGTTTGTTTCTCTGTGCCTGAAATCAACATCCACAGGAGGCCTGAAGAAGGCAGCAGGAGGGTGGTGTCTTGCTAATCAAATTCTAATCTACACACAATAGAAAATCTAAAACACCAACAGTTAAAACCATCCAAGGGCCACATTTCCACAATATAGAGTGCTTGGCAACAATGTCAGATTAAAGATTTCTTCTTCAAAAGACCTCACAATTACTATCCACTTGCAACACACAAACATGCCCCAGCAGTGCCTTTGCAACTGCCAGACTGTCAGTGTGACCTGGTTTGAAGATATCCCTCTTCTTTGAGCATATTCCAGCCTCTTATCTTGTTTAACTCACTGTAAAATGATGAGAAGAATAAGCATAAGCCTCACTGACTGTTTTCTGATGTGTCCCTGAGCCAGCTCACTGCCTGCAACATCTGTGCTGGCACAAGCAGGACAGCAGAACACTGCCATGCAAAAACAAAAACCTGCAGATCCAAGTAGGACTTAAACTGGCATTGTTGCTGAAGGACTCTGTTGTATAGATCTGAAATCTGGGGCACAGTGTTCATCTGCTTACTAGGAAGATAAGTGGGAGGCCAAAAAGTTGGGCTCCACTTCCCGGCGTGGCCTTACGTAGTCAGTTCACCCTCAGGAGTATGGGAATACCAGGGCCCTCATGGCTGCTCTTAATGACAGTCATTAATAATAAGTCTTCTTATATGCGTTTTACTTTGTTTCTATTTTACAAATTAAAGCTTTGTTTCCTACATATGAAGTAGTAGGATATGACTACAACATTCAACGTTTGCCAATGTACTCCTCAATGTGGATTGCTCCAAGTTTCAAGTAAAAGCTAATCATTTTCAGACATGATAAAACTGGAAGTCAGGTAACACCAGGTTGCTATACCCATTACACAAGAAGTCAGAAAGAGATCAAGGTCTGTCAGAAAGCTGTTATACAGGCAAGGAGGGAGATGTGACCATCACCTCCCTTCAAGTCAAACCAAGGAGGGACTTGTACACTGCAGTCAGGTGACAGCAGTGAGACAACCATGTCTCATTCAGGCCAGATCTCTTAGCCGACCAACACATTTCCTAAATTTTAATTTCAGGTGAAAGGCTTCAAACAGGTCACAAGCTGTCACTAAATGCTTTACCAGTACAGGTCTAAGTATCAGGAGAAAGGGCGGGATTTTTTAAAGAGAATTCTAAGCATTTCCTAACTACGTATTGCAATTCCAGGAATACAAAACAATCAGATCTGAAATGTCTGCCTGCATGCTGTCACGTTGCCACTCTTCCCATGCAATAAGCAACATGCCAAGCAGAACACCTGATCTGCATAACAGCACAGGTAATAATGGTAGAGTATTTGTGGAAAAAGGTCTTATGGGCACAATTTACAATTACGTAAATCCTACTACTCACTGGGACAAGTCACAGTCCTCCGAGCAGATCCAGAAAAAATAGTACATGGGGTGAAGTGTTATATAGCCCAACCTTGTCTGACTTAGGCATGCCCAGGTCAGCGTAAGCCACCATCACTTCTGAAATTTTATCTGCTACTTGCATTCCTTCAGTAAGTATTTTACCACCTAATCTGGGGCTTGTGTTTCTGCACATTCCTTCTTGTGGAGGCTTTATTTGATTTTCTTAACTTACATGTATTTCATGTGCCTGACTTGAACAGTCATCCAGTTGGCATGAAGACCAGGCATGGGCCCAGAAGTCCTTTATTCTAGAAGGATTTGCAATATAGATTGGGCAGACAAATAAAGCCCTTCACTTTGTACGATTCTTCTACAGAAAGGTACTTATTCTGTCAAAAGTATCTGTGGCTGAGGAGCAGCAGGACTGAAACAGATGCATTAGATGACAAACTGAACTTCAAGGAATTCTAGGTTCAACCTTAAATGAAATGAGACAATTTATCTTTCTATACAGAATTTACCCAAATACAAGACATGTTTACAACTCAAACACAAGTCCCACTTTACCCTAATACTAACAGCTAAGTGTGACTTACAGTGGTGTAGAGACTTTGAATTGTCCCTTTTCTAAAGAAAAATTTTCATCCTAATTAAAAAATAAAATAATAAAAACGCTCCAGAGATCTCCAGTAAAATTTCCAAGCTACATTACCTATTATAGATTATATTATCTTTAATATACATTTACAATACTACCCGTATTAAGGAAAGTTACTTTAAGCTTGCTTTGGTACACACTATAATTAAAATACGCATTTAATCTCAATATTTAGAGCATCACCAGAAAATTTTATTTCTACATTACTTTTTCTGATTATATTCTTCATTTTCCAAATAAATATACTGAAGCTTTCTACATAAATAAATAAATAAATAAATCTAATGGATTGTAGGATTGAAGGAAAAAGAAAAGGACAAATATGCTTCTCTACTCACATTCCAGATAAACTTATCTTCTCACCTTTTTAATTGATGGTTTTATAAGTATTTCTCCATGTGACTTTACCTATCTCTTTTAGAAATACTCTCACTACAATCTATGTATTTCTGATACATACAAAAGCAAATGAGAAGAAAACAGTGTGACTATAAAATACACTATCAGAGGAAGTAAATAGCAACAAGCTAAACAGCAGCAACAAAAAAGTGAGCACCATGCATTGTGATGAAGTCCTCAAACTGGAGTTTTATGATGGCAGCTTAAAGTTTCTTACATGCCCTTGTGTTGCAGCCCTGAATGAGCCAGGGACAGCTGCACCAATTCTCCACAATTAGTCAAGGTCAGACAGTGGAAAGGGAGGACATTCACTATTTGTCAAGAGAACAATGGCAGGAGGCTCAGCCTTTCTCAGCGAGGAATGACTGTTCATTGCATTCATTCAATCAGTGGTGAAATTATTCCTGGCTTTTTTTTATTTTTTTATAGTAGAGAGGGGCAACCTTTCTAGACAATTGAAGTGTAAGAACTAACAAGGCAGAGCAACAGCACAAAAACAAGCTTGTTTTAAGTACTGAAAGCATATGTTCTTGACACAAATTAATGTTTTGACACTTGCAGAGATGAAGGCAGTAATTTCCACAAGCTTCAAGTAAAAATACTAAACCCACTTAAATTTGTTACTTTATTATCGATCACTGGAGTTGCAGATTTAAAGAAATTGTGTTTTGCTTTAATTTTTGTTTTAAAGACATATTTTTCATAAACCTGCAAAAATATTCAGAAAGAAAAGAGTTACATTTTGGGCAAAGACTTTCCCTTAATGTAAGTAACCAACTAAAGGTGGACAACTTGAAAAGCAATACAAAACAGCTGTCATTAGCAGCAGGAAAACAAGAAAAGTTAAACATTTTTATTAACAATGAAATTTTATTTTAGTGTTTAATTCTTTGCACATGGGGCTGCCTTTTGAGTTTCTTTATGGTGCTGTACAAATACAGAAGAGGCAAAATGTAGTTATAAATTATGGATATGAAGTAGTAGTTTTCATATAAAACTCTCATGGCAGTGCACTGGAATAAACAGCTTTAGTTGTGTAAATCCTGTCACTTGCATGAACAAGTGCAGGGTGCAGAATGTGCTTAAACTGTTACATGGAAACTATACTGAGACCACCTTTTTTAAAACTGCAGTGTGAATTTAGATATATTAAAAAAAATCCATATTCACTGCAAACAGTATTTAAGCAAGTGTATTGTAGTACTGAATGCTTACAGGCCTTTAAATGTTTTGTCATATTTGCATTCTTCAAAGGCAAACAATTTTTAGATACTTAGGGCAGGAATTCTTACAATTAAGGAGTTTGAAAGCATTACAGTGAACATGTGTAATTAAAAACATCAAAGGGAAAATACTGTTTTTCTGGACACCACCTGAAAAAATAGATTGCTTTAGCTTTAGAAGAAAGGAATTTCTCCTTCAGGTAGTTTTTGCAGCTACTAAGGCTGCACAAGCCACACCTGTACTTGCACACTACCATAAAAGAAGAAAAGATGGAAATCCATGAACCATTGTAGTATCAGCTTCTGCGGATTACTTCTACTATGACCCCAGCCATACTTACCTCTTTTGTTGTTGCTCTCCTGCAAACACATCAGGATGTTTGAAAACATTTAAAGAAAAAAAAAAAAAAAAAAACAACTCACCATCTGTTTGGTGTTTTTTCCTCCAAAAAATATTTCCCCCTGTGACCTGAAGCTGCATCAACCCTGCAGTTAAGGAACCATCTGCCCCAGGTGAAAAAACGATTCTAGAAAATTCAGTAAGGGAAGGAAAAAGGAAGGAAATGGGAGAGACTTTACCTTGACTTAACTTCACATCTCAAATGTTCTACGTTCACGATAAAGCTCTACTGAATTACATCTGAAAAATGGGTATTTTAATACCTATTATTATCTTACTTTAGAACATCCCTTTTCACCTGGAGCAATTCCAAGAAATCCTTTAAACTAGCATGAATTTAATTCTTCATATATCTAATAAAGACTGGGATTTGACTGCATGATCTGTGCCTGTTAATTGAAACAAGAAACAAGTGCACTAGCTTCTAATTCTGAATCCTTAACAGCACTTTGTTATTGCATTATTTACAAAGGAAGGCATCCTTGACTGGTTTCTTTATTATATTTCCTAGGTCAACTGAATGAATTAGAACAAGAGAACGTCAGAGTATAAAGTACCTTTTCAAGCTATTTGGATAGATTCAGGTAAAATTACCTCTTTTCCAAACTGACAAACTGATGGTTCTGCAGGAAGTTAGTGCTTCTTTCTTCACATTTAGCAGCCCCTTCTGGTCTGTCTTTCTGTAGAAAGAAGCCCTGCAAGGTAAATGACATCTGCAAATGGGAGTAAACACTGAGAACATCTTTAAGCTGCTTGTCGTACACCTTCTATATTGATAAGTATGGTTACTGCTTCCTGTGATGAGACTTTAATTTTGTTCATTTTAATCATCTCCCCCAACCTTAAGCAAAAGCTTTGCACCATCCTCCCGGCATTAGCTCCTACCTATTTGCTAGAAGGTGAAAACAGTCCCCCCATGTCTGAAAACAGTGCTGATCAATAGGAAATATCTGTCTCTTCTAACACTGAAAAAAAGGGAAATGTATTAGAATAAGAAAGACATAATTTCTTAAGCTATTCCAGTCTTTTCACTAAATCTATCATAAATAAAACCAACCAAAAAAAAAAAAAAAAAAAAAACCAGCCTGGGAATTATTGGATCTGAGAAAAAAACTTATTCAAATGAACTCTTCTAGCTAAAGGCAAGTGTTATTTAACTGCATATTTTGAAATTTTCAGTCTGAAAAACTAGATATTTCTATTCCATATTGACTTTTCATATATTTGGAAGGCTGAATTTTGAAACCTCAGAACACATTAGGAAATAATATTTTGCGGCATTATTGAGAGAGTGTGTTTTTTTTTTTCTTTCCCAAGTGTGTCTACTGCCATATCTGGTATCAGTACCTGACTGGCTTGCAAATTTTTGCACACAGCCCAAAAAAGGAAAAGTATTTCTTGAAACTTTTATCAAGTATAAACTATGCAAGTCATAGCACTTTACATAAAATTTTTACCCACAGGGAAAAAGAAAATAATAATGAAACTGATATTAATGTTGAATATCTAGTAACTTACAAGCTATTTTTGCAACATTCATTTAAAGTCATCATGTCACCTTTTCTCTAAACACCATTAAAATCTAACTAGAAATACCTCAAATTAGAGTAAAATTCTTCCTGAACACTGTGGGCTGCAGAATGTACCCAATATATCTATTCAAATATACATGTTGCCTTTAAAAAGTAGATAAATGTTTCTACGTGATTACATAACATGTCTAAAATGTTTTAATTCATCAGTATAGTTTTATGATAGACATGTATTCTCTCTAAAACTAGGTCTAAGACTGATGGATGTACAGTTTACCCATGCAGTAATAAGAATATACAGTAGCTTCAGGTAGTTTATAAAACAGAAGTCACTGATGGTGAATAAAGTGCTGAATAAAGTGCTATAAACAACATTCAGCACAGTATCCAACCTGTCATTTGAGTAGTACATTTATGCATTTGACAGCACGTGTCTTTTCTTATGGAGGTAAATAGAGTCACAACTTATGTATTGGCAAAGTTGAACTGATCTATATAGACTGTCAGGAGAAGGCCAGGTGGAAGGGTAACTTAGAAAATACTGAAATAACTTTCTGCTTGCAATAACAAGAAGGCAAATTAGGAAGAACTAGGATTCTGAGTATTCCAGTTCCCTCCTGACGTTGCTCATAGTGTACTAACTTCTGTCCCCATCAACCCTGAGAGCCTGAAACACAGAAAAGTCACAGAATCATAGAATGGTTTGGGTTGGAAGGGACCTTAAATATAATCTAATTCCAACACCCCTACTATGGGCAGAGACACCTTCCACCAGAGAAGGTTGCTCAAAGTCATCTATAAAGACCCAGGTATACAGCAAATTATTTATGAATGGAAATATATACCACAAACACACTGTTAAATCTTAATGTACATCTCTATGAACCCAAAATGTCACTGATTGCTGAATTTGTTGATTCTAAATAATATGCTGTACTGAAGACCTCTGAAATTAAGCTGTTTGAAAGAGAACAAACTGATCAGGTACCAAGACTTGGTGGACAGACCAAATAAACCACCTTTATTTAAACCTATTGAACTATTTAATAGTTTAAGAATAGTTTAACATATTATTAATAGTTAACAATAGTTTAATAAATAGTTTAACAATATTCAGTACTAAGGGGAAGCATTAAGGCAGGCAAAATGCAGTTCCCACAAAATTTATATCACAAGAGCTTAGGGATATGGTTTAGTGGGGCCTATTAGTGTTAGGTCAGAGGTTGGACTCGATGATCTTGAGGTCTCTTCCAACCTAGAAATTCTGTGATTCTGTGATTATGAGAAGAATTAGCGTTCTTTAAAGAGAGGGAAAAATAAATAAATAAATAAATAAATTGTAAAAAAAATCTTTTTTCTGGCTTTCTAAAATCAATGGAATCACAACCACAAATGTGGTAGAATCCTGAAATTAAATTCTAAACCATCTCTGAAATTTGTTATGAATCAAAGTCAGAAATCCTATTGTAGACCCAAATAAAAATAGACAGAACTATACTATAAATCTGAACATAAACTCTTCTTTTCAAATTACAAAATTGTGAGCATGTATCACTGCACACTAGCAATAATTTCTGTTACTATTATTTTTTGCTACTATAAATCCTATAAATTAATATACTACTATAAATTGCAGAAATGCAATTTGAATAATTTCAAACTTTTCTGTTAGCTACCTGGAATAGTTGCAGAAAGAAAAGAACATACATGTAAGAGTAGGAACACTTATCAAAGCATCTAGTTTAAAATCAGGAGGAAAGGAAAGGAAAGGAAAGGAAAGGGAAAGGGAAAGGGAAAGGGAAAGGGAAAGGGAAAGGGAAAGGGAAAGGGAAAGGGAAAGGGAAAGGGAAAGGGAAAGGGAAAGGGAAAGGGAAAGGGAAAGGGAAAGGGAAAGGGAAAGGGAAAGGGAAAGGGAAAGGGAAAGGGAAAGGGAAAGGGAAAGGGAAAGGGAAAAGGAAAAGGAAAAGGAAAAGGAAAAGGAAAAGGAAAAGGAAAAGGAAAAGGAAAAGGAAAAGGAAAAGGAAAAGGAAAAGGAAAAGGAAAAGGAAAAGGAAAAGGAAAAGGAAAAGGAAAAGGAAAAGGAAAGGAAAGGAAAAGGAAAGGAAAGGAAAGGAAAGGAAAGGAAAGGAAAGGAAAGGAAAGGAAAGGAAAGGAAAGGAAAGGAAAGGAAAGGAAAGGAAAGGAAAGGAAAGGAAAGGAAAGGAAAGGAAAGGAAAGGAAAGGAAAGGAAAGGAAAGGAAAGGAAAGGAAAGGAAAGGAAAGGAAAGGAAAGGAAAGGAAAGGAAAGGAAAGGAAAGGAAAGGAAAGGAAAGGAAAGGAAAGGAAAGGAAAGGAAAGGAAAGGAAAGGAAAGGGAAAGGAAAGGAAAGGAAAGGAAAGGAAAGGAAAGGAAAGGAAAGGAAAGGAAAGGAAAGGAAAGGAAAGGAAAGGAAAGGAAAGGAAAGGAAAGGAAAGGAAAGGAAAGGAAAGGAAAGGAAAGGAAAGGAAAGGAAAGGAAAGGAAAGGAAAGGAAAGGAAAGGAAAGGAAAGGAAAGGAAAGGAAAGGAGAGAGAATTTAGAATGTGCATTTATCAGCTATTACCTCCAATATCTGCTAAAACCAATGACTAAGATAAGACCTCAAGTTCTTGGTATTCAATAAAGGGCCTTGACTTTCAGAGG
The DNA here is from genome assembly GCF_964211825.1 of Aythya ferina. Taxonomy (NCBI): domain Eukaryota; kingdom Metazoa; phylum Chordata; class Aves; order Anseriformes; family Anatidae; genus Aythya; species Aythya ferina. The sequence goes on from NC_140297.1 coordinate 95,695,459, forward strand.
ACAAGTGCTCACTGCTTTCTGAATCATTAAGTAGAAAATTAAGGGCTGTGCTCCTCCATCCTGGCAGAAGCATACCATATGATTTAGGTGATGAGTCACTGAGCTGGAATTTCGATGATCAAATATTCACAATGAGATCCTTGAGAATGAGCTACAGACCAAGACCAAGAATTATTCACAGAAGTTATCAGGTGAACAGTTTTAAATAATGAACACATATGAGAGTCTTTGCTTACACAATTTGTGAAGGAAAAAACAAAAAACAAACAACAACAACAACAAAAATATATAAATTGTGGAATTATATAAATTGTGGAATAAATTACTAATTTTAAAATATGCATCTGGCTCCAAAACATTCGCTACATTACAGTAGTGAACTAAAGTAGTAGTAGTGAACTAACGGCCTGTAGATTGACTACCTTTTGTATTTTCTAAGTGCAAAGTTTTCTCAACGGCCATGCACTGCAAGAATACATGTCTGAATTGAAGTGATAGTGAGAGTTGTTGTAGAAAACATAATGTATTGCTTCTTTGATCAAAGGTCAAACCTAGAATAGTAATGCAAACACAAAGCAGCTGGGCATAGGTGAGAAATCTTTCATAAATCCAGCAGAAGTGAAAGCTGTCACTACTTTCTTTTTATGAGCTTGTCTGATGACAGTGGCCTGGGGTAACAATTAAAAGGAGTTACTTTATGACATTATTAGTGCAAAGTGTGTTCAAAGGTGAGCCTATTTGTCATGCCTGATTAGCACCAAGTATGGGAAAAAAATTAAAATGGCAACAAACCAAGCAAAATCTGTTTTTAAAAAGATCCAGTCAAATTGATTTGACTTTCATTTGCTCAACAACAAATTCTATTTCCTTCATATTTTTTTCTTTTGCATTTTTTTTAAATTAATGATTCTGAATAGAACTTCTTACCATCCCGCTGGTGCCATAAGACCTATTAATACTCTAGTGCAGATAATTTTATTGAGAATTTGGGTGGGAGGTTTTGATTTACTGGACTCTCTAATTATGCTGTTATTCTACCCTTTGCTTATCTCATTCTAAGCTATTTGACCAACACTCCACAAGCCTATGACTTAAAAAAAATTGAGCATGTAATGCAGAACTTTCAGCAATTGTACAAATTAATAACAAGGCTTGATATGAATATTTTCAGCAAAACTTGAAACCCCCCCTGAAAAACTCCAAGACTTTTGCAAACTCTTCTTGAGAGAGGGTCTAGAAAAATGTTTTTCATCACAAAGTCAGGAAACTGGATGAAACTTTGAGAGCAGAACTCCTGTAAGGATAACCTTTCCTAGAGTGTAAATGCCAGTAGGGCTTTCCCATATTCCCACTTCCTCAAGTAAAGAAAGGAGGTTTTGTTAATCACTCCCCAAAACTCCTGATTTCAAAATCTGAGATTGATCCAAAGTCAGTCAATAGGTTTCCATTTTATTAACTGTCAATAAAGTCACCTTCTCATCCTAGTGCAGAACCAAAGCAAAGCATTACAACCAAATGCAACCATGCTTCAGATAGCTCAAGGGGAAAGGGCACTTCTACTGATTTAAATGTTGACACTTTTTTTTTAAGTACAACCTATGAAAAGTTGTGTTAAAACATCATAATTTGCTTAAAAGTCATTTTACAATGCTATCTAGAATTTAAACTATGAAACTGACTCTTCTTGCCCTCTGTTCTCTGGCTTTACAAAAGCCAAAATCCCACTCCCCAAGAAACAGCACCAAACCTGCCTAAACCCATTCCCCAAAAAAACAGCACCAAACCTGCCTAGCCATTTCCCTCTACCCACAGTAAGAAAACAAACCTTTCATGCCCTTATGAATCCTAACCATGAGTTTAACTACGAATTCACTAAGGTGAGCAGCATTTTCTACACAGTAGCATTTTACCTGAATAAACATGCTTGAATTGAGGCTAACATTAACAGTGGTTGTATCCAATTCATGTTAGGTAATTGTGAAGGATGTGTACATACAGAATGCATGTCTCAGGTACCAAGAATTCAGTCTCAATAGGTGTGCAACATAGAGTCCCCTACAGATTTGCAGATGGTATACGTAATGCATGAAAACAGAATATCCAGAATGTTTTCTACTGAGTCCTTAGCTCACTGGCTGAGATCATCTATACAGAGGAAATTCAACACACTAAGATAAGCTCTACAGCAATGTCTCAACTGCCTGTCCACCACAAACACTTAAAAGACCATTTAAAATTTGTACACCCTTCTAAAAATGCAAATATTACTGCTGTCATTAAAATTAATAAAAAAGCTAAAGGTATAAAACTGTAATCAGTTTGGCTGCCCTAAACTGTTTTAATATGTTGGAATGCCAGACAAAAGACAAAATAAAACCAGAAACTAAATAAACAAAAGTACAGTGGACAATGAGAAATGTTTTTCCTCCTTTGACAAAGAAGAAAAGAACAAGTTTTATTTTAGATTTTAAAAGTCTAACCACATCTCTTAGCTGTGTACCTGTGCAACTTCATGGGAGCTTTTCCAGGGCTTTTAGTAGTCATTAAATGAGTAAAACTACAGTAATTCTTGCTCTTTCCTTACTCACTCCTTGCCATGAGTAAGAATAGTTACAAAAGCTTGATCATAAAAGTGACCTCATGCTCTGTCCCTCGTTTCTGTTCTTAGTTCCTTTTTTATGTCTCTTCTTTATCTATCATTTGTTCAGTAGTATCCAGGTATCCTCCAAATTTTCAATGTAAAAGTTACCAACAATCTCGCATATTAAAACCATTAAACTTAAAAGAAGTACTGAGGAAAAGACAGTTTTCAGCTTCACCACATTAATTACAAATGACTTATGGCTCCAATGTGGGTGTGAGTCTTGGAGCACTTATTAACATGGGAAAATAAAATACTGAGAAAAACTTTGAGGCCAGGTAGAGACAATGTACAGGCAAGAAAAAAAATTACAAAGGAATTTCTATGAGTACCAGTGCAGTACAAGCACGGGTAGTGGAACTTGCCACTTAGTTAGGTCAGAGCATGAAAACAAGATTATGAAAACCAGATAATTACAACATCTTGTAGAAAGCTATTCCTTCTAATGGAAAGGCCAACCAAGAGGCAATGAAGTAGTGGGGAGGAATCACACCTAACCACCATGTAGGAACTAATAGCAATGGTAAAAAAAAAAATATTTCCTAAAAAGATTGAGGTAAATTGAGTCAAAACAGTCAAAAGATTTACAGAGCCAGAGAGAAGGAAGTGATAGCAGCAGCAGCAAAGTAATTTCTCATTTTCCCTCAAAGGCTTACTTTTATTATTTATGGGAGATTGACTATTGACCAGCTACTTCAGAGAAAATTAAACTAAGGAAATGAATTTTGCATTCTTGCCTGAAACTGTGGAGTCTGTTGCCATTCTCACAGGAGGAAGACAAGCTAGGATCCACCTCTGTCTCTTTTGGGCTCTGCTCTTAGCACCTGAGAGTTCTGCTGTCCCTTAACACCATTTTATCCATCACCAACAGGTCAGTGCCCTAACATTAGCACTTTTTTCCACTGACTCAAAAATAGTAGCTATGGTAAAAATATATGAGTATGTGGCACTAGCACCAGACTGCTATCCTTTAGAAATCATGTTTTCACATTTGTACAGTAAAAAAGTTCTCCAGTGGAGATGTTTATTAAGTATGAAGTTTTGAAGACTGTGAAAAGCAGATTGAGACTGCAGCTCTTCTCATAAGAATGCCAGAGTAATTCATCGAAAACAAATAACTCATCAGAGTTTCAAGGGGCTCAATGAAATCCAAGAGACCTGAGCCACACTAACTGTCCAAAGAATGTGACTAGCTTAGAGACTACGTAATAGTTAATACTAAATATACTAAATACAGTAGTAGTCTTCTTCTCTGTCCAGAAGATACTCTGAATATTTGTTGTTCTATGCTGAATTCAAGTATGAAAATGAGTATTGTCTTCCAGGCCCAAATGCCCATAGAGCTGGAAAAGATTTTTCTCCTCCTTCACTGCCTATGTGGAGGTCAGGAGAGGTTAGAAGCATCAGAGACCACCTACCATCAGGGACAGAGGTCTCTGATCTTGAGCAGTGTGAAAGAACACAAGGTGAGGCAAATGCTGAGTATCTTCTCCCACATCTCTATGATTCTTCTCGTACACATCATACCAAGCATTAAAGGTGTGCTGAGAAGGAATTATCACCATTATCTGGATCACAGGACTACCCAATACACAGTAATATTGAATCATAGAATTATTAAGGTTGGAAAAGATCTCCAAGTTGATCTGGTCCAACCATCCCCTTAATACCAATGTCACCCACTAAACCATGTCCCTAAGCACCAGGTCCAACCTTTCCTTGAACACCCCCAGGGACGGTGATGCCACCACCTCCCTGGGCATACCGTTCCAATGCCTGACTGCTCTTTCTGAAAAGAAATGTCTCCTAATTTCCAACCTAAACCTCCCCTGGCACAACCATTCCCTCCTGTCCTATCGCTAGTTATCTGTGAGAAGAGGCCGACCCCCAGCTCCACACACCTTCCTTTCAGGTAGCTGTAGGGAGTAATAAGGGCCTCCTCTTCTCTAGACAACAACCCCAGTTCCCTTAGCCACTCCTCATAGGACTTGAGTCCCAGGCCCTTCACCAGCTTCACAGCCCTTCTCTGGACACGTTCCAGGGCTTTGATGTCCTACTTGTAGTGAGGGGCCCCAAACTGAACACAGTACTCAAGCTACAGCCTCACCAGGACAGAGTACAGGGGGACGATCACCTCCCTGGTCCTGCTGGCTATGCTATTCCTGATACAAACCAGGATGCCATTGGCCTTCTTGGCCACCTGGGCACACTGCAGGCTCATCTTCAGGTGAGCATCAACCAACACCCCCAGATCTTTTTCTTCTGCACAGTCTTCCAGCCACTCTACCCCAAGCCTGTAGCATGCCATGGGGTTGTTGTGGCCAAAGTGCAGGACCTGGCACTGAGCCATGTTGAACCTCATTCCATTGTCCACTGCCCATCGACCCACCCTGTCCAGGTCCCTCTGCATGGCCTTCCTACCCTCCGGCAGATCAACATTTCCCCCCAACTTGGTGTCTTTGGGATCATTTGCAAGGATCTTGCCCAATCACTTCCCTCATATCACTGAGGTATTTGCAAGTAATGATGTCCCAGTCAGTCCTGTTACTAATCAACATGTTTTTCTAAGATTCACACTACCTGCTATAACCAATCTGTAAATTTGTTGCAAGTGATTTTTGGAGCACTTAGAGCCTTGTGAAGCATACAGAGAGGATGATGTGAAACCCCTCTGGCCTTAATTTCAATGTGCCTCAATGAGGTACACTCTTTTTCATTGGGTTAATGATGCTAAACAAAATAAACACCTGAATGTGCTGCCTACACATTTCCCAGCACACAAAGAAAACAGATTTCCAGATCAGTAATGTCTGTACCTCAAGACCTATGCACACTGCCAATCACAAACAGAGAGCAAGGACTAATGCAGAATTATACTGCACACTTAAAAAAAAAAAAAAAAAAAAAAAAAAAAAAAGTTTAACTTTTGCTGAAGCAATAATAATTGATATTCCTCCTTTTATACACTCTCTTTAAACAAATCCAATATACCAATATTATTTAACTACAAAAAAATTTGCTGCCCTAAGTCCTTCTATTCATAAAAGAAGTAATTTCCAGACAGCTAGATCTTCACCCATGATCTTTTTTTTGTTGTTGTTGTTTCAGAACTTCAAAATGCTGAAGGTACTCTGCTCATTTATCTTAATATGCTAAATTAAGGTGGTTGAGAAATGCCTAAGATAAAACTCCATACTCCTATCATGATTGTATGTTTTTTGTTTTTTGAAAAAAGTTACCTCCCAAAACTTATTCCAGCAAAGCCTGCTGGCATTACAACACAGAAATGAACAAACATTTCATTCTGGGCTTTCTGTTACATTCCTTTCTTTCAGTTGTTTTCATTTCTACAAGACCTGCCTCTTTCATATCGGTTACAAAAATATCCAGATAAATTCCAAAATTCTGTTACTTAGTGCCCTTTAATAACCACTAAGAAATCTTCTAGGACTTTTTTTTGCAAGTCTTTCTGTTTTCTGAGTTTAGATTTACCACTTTCAAAGTCTTAAAATACATCTTCATGGGGAATCAACAGACATAAAACATAAAGAGTCAAATATTCCGTAGTAGTTTCACAATTTTATAATCTAAGAGGAAGGCTTCTTAACCTATTCTGATCTTACATGATTATCTAGCATGTACCAATTTGAACAGGAAGCCCTTCTGCAATGCTGATAGTCAAGGTGACAAAAGTCTTGCTTACTTTATTGTGCTATAGTTGACCCTAGTCAATGTATTTATGACTTCTTTTGAAGTGTAATTCAAATTTAAATGTTCCCATTATATTGCAAACTCTGTTTGGTATACTAAGCAATATAAGTCTGTAACTCCCAGATAGGGTGACATATTTAGAAAAAAGATTCTTAATGCTAAGGAAGTCTAACTGGCAATCTCATCTCACATAGTATGATGAAAGCCCAGCATCACTAGGAGAAACAAAAATTATTAAAATAATAATAAAACATTATTCTGACTACTTTCCTTTTCAGCCCAGGATTCTAGAGGAAAATAGAAGTATACTAAATTGCCATTGCTTCATATATAATTTTGCTCTTTAAAAATGAGAACACAGTAATATTGTAACAAACAAAATGGTTAAGTAATTCCAGGTATATTCAGAGAAAAACTCATTGTTTGATCAAAGACATTTTTACACAGTTGCACAATTAAAACTATCTGTATGTATGTAAATCGAAAATAGTGAATACAGCACAATGGAAGAGCCATTTAACCTGTGAATTGCAAGGTTATTTTTGTAGCTGTGTCCTGTCTAACCAGTGCAGCAGATGATTTATGGTCTCCAGCAGAGCTTCATCATCATTGTTCTCACCTTTATTTCCATCATAGTTAATTAAAGGGAAGGTCATTGTCACCTTATGTTTTAAACCTTCTTAACATAATATATCACCCTGAGTATGCTTTAACAAGGGGACCTGTGAAGGAATGCTGTTATAAGAAAAAAAAAAAAAAGAAAGAAAAAAAAACACTTTACAGCATAATCCATCCTGTTAACAATTACACCTTAAATTTACACATAATGAAAGTTAATAAGCAGACAAAATGAAGGCTACATCTTGATACTCATTCAAATCTTGATTAATTGGCTGCATGATCTAATGAAATAAACAGTACTATATGCTTTTCCTGGCTTCAGGCATAGGTGCAAGAGTGAGTTTCAAAAGTAAAGATCTTCCCTTGAAATGAATTTTGCATACAAAACACTGTGCTGGTAAGAAAGAAGAAGAAAAAAGCATGGTACATATTTTAAATATTACCAAAGAAACCTCTTCTGATGTTATGTGTACAAAATAAACCACCTTTAAGTTGAAGATTGGCTCAGACAGATTACAAAATATCTAGACAATGAAGACAATGGTTCTTAATACAGTTTCAGTAGGTGTTAGTATTTTTAAACTCCCTAAGGGAAAAATTCAAACTGACATATAATTACATACTAAAGCGAACCAACTCTCTAAAAGACACACACATCTAGGGGGAAAAATTGTTTAAATATATATTTAAATACTTACTCCAGAAGATCTACAAAAGTCTTCTACACTGTATTAAACAGTTTTCAAATTATTATGCTGTTTAAATGGTGCCCAAAATATGAGTTAAACATATATGGAAATTGGAGTTCTCAGTAGCTGTGTTTCACAGAATCAATATTCTCATTCATTAGCCACAGACAGTTATAGGAGTCCAGAATGCTGAGCACTTTTATGGCTTTGCAAGCTCATTTCCATGCTGGAAGACAAAGCTGATTTTTATTACAGCATTATTGGACTGTAGTATAAGCCCTAAAAGAGGCAATGTACAAAAGTATGGTCCTTGTCATTTGTATGCATAGTACTTGCTGTCCTCCCATTGTAAATACATCAGCCTTCAACTTGCCTAAATGGCGTCAAGTTTTCAACTCAGCCAGCTGGCCTCTGCAGGTAAATCATGGACAACAGAACAAGTCTGGCAGCTAAAAAATGGGATTCAGATGAATGTCCTGTCCATCGGTTTAGACGTTACCACTAATTTTGTCTTCCTGTACACACCGAAGCTTCCCCATCAGTGGATAAAATAATGGGTCTATATAGGACCAGAAACACTGATTCAGCTCCTCTTTGTCCTGGTTGCTACTGCTGCTTCCAGTGGGGAAGTATGCACCTCCAACATCTTAGTACACTTCTAGCTTCAAGATCTGTCTTGTGCCAGATCTTGGTTTGAGAAGTTAGGAAACAATTCCATTATTTTCCAGGAAGGGAAATTTTTTATCAACATCTTCCAATGACTGGGCTGGAAACATCTGCAGAAGAGTGGCTAATAACCTGTCCCCTGGACAGCTTGCTCTTGACCCCAGCTATGCTTTTGAAAGTAACATTTACCTGTCCAGACAACAGAAGTATGACTTTATTACTCTCTGGTTACAATATAAATACATTATCTCCTTGTTTGTCTTGATTTGTTTCCTGACAACAGTTACAAAAACCCTAAAGGCCTGAGGTCCAAGCCTGTGAGCACTTCCATGAAGAGTCACAGACTGGGTAATGGCAGCATAAAAAAAGGTTGCCATACAATCATGACCATGCTGAAAAACTGTGGCACCTGAAGACAAACATATTAGGATACTCATGCAACAACAAAACTCATTCATGCACGTGCAATATGTTGCTATGTAATTAGAAGAACTGTGTATTAAGTAACTCCATACACTCTATTCAGAAGTAGACCATCATAAATACAGTGATGTAAAACTTACACATCAACAAATAATTTTGATTAATAGGATAAATAATATACTACAATAATGTTGATCTTTTCAACACATCCTTTGCTTGTATCTATCCAACACTCCAGGGGCTCCAGACTCAGTGTTCTGTTATACAGCAGCAAAAGAACAAATCAGAGAGGTGGGTGAGGATGAGTCCAGCTTCCTAACAACCTAACTGGCTTATTCTGCTATGAAGTTCTCAATCATAATCATTAGAGTAGTTCATTTTGCTTCAGGACTAAAGTATGTAATAGAGCAAAGCCTAAAACCAATGTCACTGCTTTAAACATTCAACTAGACAAATCCAATAAAAATTATACTCATTACACAAAATAGAACAGATCTTAAAAAGGAAAAAAAAAAAAAAAAAGTACTGTGGAAGCCATACAAGAGGCAGAGCACTTCAGTTTTGATTAGTGACCTGAAGACAATAGAGATCTAACTCAAAGAACCACCTAAGCATTGACCAGTGCAAGATAATCTGAGTGGAGCAAATAGGGAAGGCTGTTTGCCAGTAGCTTTTCTGAAAGTAAATCCCTCCTTATCAATTTCATTTCTGTTAGTCAACATTTTAGTTTGGTAATGCTGAAACAAAAGTGTTTCTTCTACATTTTTTGATAGGCAAATGTTATTTGCCAAATTTTATCTTAATTTATTAAGAATCATAAGCTGACTGAAAAAATGTTTTATATTAAATTAGCTGGTAATTTGAATTTTGCACACCTGAAATAAAAACACAAAGAGAGTGACAATCAGATATGGCATCTTCTGCCTTAGAATAACCACGGAATCAAATAAGACAGTTTTCTGCCTCTTCCTTTTTCTACCTTTCCCCTCTTTCCTGTCTATCCACAGGATGCTGTCACATTTTGCATGACCTTGTCACTCTTCTACTCTCTTCAACAACCAATTGAACTTGCCAAGTCATCCAAAAACTCAACAGACAAAATAAGGCCAATAATTTCTTGCATAGGGAGTGGAACCATGTGAAGTTCAGTAAGTGAAAGACCCATCGTAATGGAACAGGACAGAAGAAAAGGATGCTGAGAGGACAGAGCATAACCACCTGAATATACGGAGACAGTCTTTGCCATATGTACATCTCTTCACACACATTCATAAAAGGAATCATGGCCACAAAGCTTAAACTACCCATTGTTTTAGCTCACATCCCTGGCCTTCCAATTGTGTTAGTTCTCCTATGTTATTGCACAAAACAACATATTTTGCTAAAGAACATCCTCTGTATAAGCGCGGTGTATTGCTTCAGCTCCTCCTGAGATGAGAGGAGATGTCTTTTAAGGCCTTTTAAGGCCCTAGTATCATTAAAAAAAAAAAAAAAAAAAAAAAAAAAAAGAATATCCAATATCCAAGGCAGGGACCCATAAGGAAGGGACCCATAAGGATCATCGAGTCCAACTGAGTCCAACTACTAGCTCCACTCTGGACCACTCAAAAAACAAGCCACGTGCCTGAGAACATTGTCCAAACACTTCTGTCCAAATGATTCTGATGTAACCCCATTTACTATAAGCCTTTGAGCCTGACCCATCAGCCAATTGTTCACCCATCATATTATGTATTTGTCTATCTGTATGCTGGACGTTTTGTCCAGAAGAACACTGTGAGAAAACTTTGCTGAAATTCAAATGGATGATATATTCTGGCTTCCCTTAGTCAACTAGATGGGTAATCTTGTCAAAAAAGGAAATTAAGTTAGTTAGGCAGGACTTTCCCCTCCTGAATCCAAGCTGGCTATGACAACGCCTGCAGTTTTCAATAACATTTCTCACATAAGACTATCATTACCAGTCTCAAATATGCAGCTATCATGAGTCAAACAAGAAAAAATCATGACCTCAGTGCCAAAATCCCACTTTAAAAAATGTACCTCTATTACACATTTGGCAAGTCCTCTGACCTCCTGTTATGGAAGGTGAGTGCAAGTTACTGCACCAACTCTGCCTGACATACAAACATAAACCTGGCTCCTACTTCAGAAGGTTCTGCTAATTAACAGGTAGTACAGAACTTAGAGCTTCTTATCAAATCTAAGGACTAATTAACTAATTACTAATTGCATGAAGCTTCTCTGCTCTTCATACACCCATCAAAGATCCATAATTAATACAACTTCATAGTTCCTACATGGCTTTGCATCCCTTTGCCAACAGCAAGGCACTCACTCTATAGTTTTCAGGGGCTCCCCATTCTTCTCTTTCCTTTCCTAGGCTTGGCTTGGCATTAATGGATTAATGCAAAGGATGACCTCTACTTGGTTTTCACAGTGACCTTCAAAAAACAGGGAACAGGGGTTGTCAGGCAATCAGATTAAGTGCTTTTATGGGCATGGAGGCTGGCACTTCCCTCCCCTTATGGTGCCTGCAGCAGAAGCCAAAATCAAAGTTATTCAATATGTCAGCTCTGACAGACTTCCTGCAAGAGAAGAGAGATGATATGCTAGCAAGCACAGACCCTCTGCCTCAGAAGGATGGGACAGTTCTGCACAGCCACACAAATCAGTGTCTTCACCTTTTTGAACTTTGCAGAGATGGATTTGTTGAGATGGTATAAAAAAGTCTCCTCTGCAAATAGCTTTGAAAAAGCTTCTCAATGTTCACTGTCTGCACACCTTACAGAATTTTAGTACCCCCACTAATCTGCAATAACTGATTGTCCCTGACACTGATTATCTAGTAGTAGCTCCTGCCTATCTTCATGATGACTTGTGTTGTGTCTTAACATGAGATTATGAAAATGAGACAGTTGCCTGCAAAGAGAGACCATGGGATCGCCCTCCTAAAGCAAATGTCCTCTACTCAGGTAAGTGATCCCCTTAAGTAGTATCACCTCTCTCTTGATACCCGTCAATAAGCCCGCCTCTGTTAGGAAGCTCTTCTTAGACAGGAACAAGTAATCCACAGAGTGCAGCGATGTAATGACCTGAGCCTTCAGAACTGCTGTGGGACAGGTAATAGGTTTTCTTAGGATGTCTTTGACATGCAAGGGTATGAACCAAGCCTCCTCTTTCTCCTCCACAAATTAGAGAACCACTAAATATTAGGTACTTCAAGGAAGAAGTTTTGTTTGGATGGTTATCATCAGCAATAAAGGGATGAAAAAACAAATTGCAAGAGAAGGTAAGTCCTAATATGCCTTAATTTATAGTGGAGGAGAGTGTGAGTGTTTTGGCCTGAGGGACTTGGAGTCTCTACTTGACACTGGTATTTAAAGTGACAGATGATTACCCAGAAATGGAAATACAGTGACATTAAAATATTCCCCAAGACATGTATCATTTGATACCCTAGCTACTCTGAAAAAAAAAAAAAGAAAAGAAAAGAAAATAATAATAATTCAGACTGGCTTGAGAGGTAGCACATGCAGCCTGAAGTGTGCTTAAAAAAATATGGAAAAAATAGTTAGTGAAATGACTCGATGTCTGTATCTAAGACCAAGATCTTGTCTTAGTGGCTAAAAAAGATACACAAAGGTCGGGTAGAAATCAGTAAAAGGATTCACATGGGATCCATTGTGAATGGACTCTCCTTACTCAGATGCCCACTTTTTCCCAATATGAAAGATCTTTTCCCCAATATGAAAGACAGAATGATCAATACCATCCCGTCCATCGGTCTACAGAGACACAGTCTAGTATTATATGTACCAGTACATTCTCTATTAATATCCAAAAAGTAAAGCATGTTCACAACTTACTGATAACATTCATAGGTTTTAAACGAAGGTTTGCACCCCTAAATATCAGTGGTCTTACTCCTCTACCCATCATTGAAACAACCCTTTTTCCTATTTCCCCTCAAGGAAATTCATACAGTTCAAAAGCAAAGCCAGAGACTTCTTCAACAGACCAAATATAATCTATCAAAGCCTCCACTTCTTCTAGATGTCCATGGTTTAAAATATAATAACAATGCCACCTACTAATAGTCTGAGGCTGTTTTTACATGACTGTTTAAATTTCCCTGATTGTTAGGTTTAAGAATCCTAGCTGGTCTCATTGTTGTCTGCCACTTCGGCATGTCCCTCTCCAATGCAAATGATTTATGACAAAAAGTTAAAATTTGTGAAACAAGTTCAATTTTCACCATTACGCAGTGGAGTTAGTGAATAGCTAATGATAAAAAATATATATTTCAAGCACTGTTTACTATTTATATCTTTATAAATCATGTATAGCATCCTGCTGTATTCATATTTTTACAGCATAAATTACGTAGGTGACAAGTTCTGACAGTCATACAAAATCTGATTCCATGACACTTTTACACTTTCTTCCTTTGGTATTAAAAATAAAAAAATAAAAAATAAAAAAATCAGGTTAACGTCATTCTGCTTCATATTTATAGTTCCTATAGAGCAACATGGAAGAATTTCAGAGTAGGTTAGTCACATTGATATGCATTTGTTTTCTTACATGAGTGAGACTGCTTATACATAAAATCAGAAATTTTACTGTAATCCACATCTCAGCGAGCCAGCACTTTCTATACTAATTTGTGTAAAAATCCTATAACTAAGAAAGGTCTATAAATATTCTCTTTGGGATTTCTAAAATACACCTGCTTCTTTCAAAACAATTCACATTTCTCTAGTGATTCTGAGGAGAAAACACACCAAAAATATAATGGAATATTTCTATTCCCCTCAAAGCAATCAGCATTATGAGATAAGTTGGTGAGAACAGAGCTAGGTACAACCTTTTTAACTGGGTGAAATTCAAAAAACAAGACTAATCAGTTAACACTTTCCTCTGACTTAGCCTACAAAACATTTAAAAAAATAAAAAATAAGTTTCTGGATGACAGAACTCCAAACACAAGTCAGACCTTCATTTTTCTTCAATCAGAGAAGCATCAAAATACACTATTAGTTGTCTTGGATACACTAGAAAATATACAGAAATATATTTTTATATATATTACATATATATATTATATATAGAAAATATTACTTATGCAGCCAGTCTCTCTTGTAAAACATGTAGCAGCAAACACAGACACTCACTTAAAAAAAAAACAATCAATCATACAAACAAACAAAAAAATGCATTGGTTTTTATTACATTTATTAAGGCAAGCAACACACCCTGTAGACTTCTTCAAATTATGGTAAGAAGCTATAGAGAAAGTGATGATCAAATCATAACAGCTTTCTTGTTCCTAGTACAGAACTGAAAAGTGTTTCAGTCCAACAGAGAGTTAGCAAAACAAAAGACAGAACTCAGAAAATCATGCCCTTAGATTTGCTTTTCACACCACTTGTTTAGCACCAGTGGAATCATTTGCTCCATTTCAGACAAAGACTTCTTAAATAGCTATACGAAGAATAAGGATTGAATAGGAAGCAGAGCTATACTAAACCTTACTGATATTTGAATTATGAATAACCTGTCTTCTGCATGTTCGATTAGGCACTCCCAAGTTAAATACCATTAACATAATTAGATAATTTGCAGGGCAACCATATAAAACTGAGTTTATCAGAGACAAGTTTTGAACATTTTTTGATTACTCACTTTAATGCTACATTACTTACACCTAAAATTGAAGACTGACAAAAACAAAATGATTGGAGCTGAATTTGCTTTTTAAATCTAAGATCACACAGAGACACTGTGAGTCCAAAGGCTTGATACCACACCCAGCCAAATAAGGTCTTTGAAAAATTTTAGCAATCAAAGCTGCTGAGTATGACTTAATTCAGGTGTTAATAGGGCTAAAGGATGAATAAGCCTCACAGCTCGTCTTGAGACTATATACATAGGAAGACAAACTAGCAAATGTCCTAAGCAAATGCTTAATAAACATTGTCTACTTTTTATTAAACAAAACATTTATTTTCTCATAAAATGTGTGATGTTTTATGCACCTCTTTCATTTTATTCAGCCAAAGGCTATCCTAATGGTCCAAGGAAGCTTCCAAAGGCACAAACAAACATGAAATCTACTTCAATGATGGGAGACCAAAAGATAAAAGCTCTTATAAATCTCACTACCCAGCTCTACTGTGTGTTTTCTTTTTTTTAAATAGGCCTTTACAATGAACTCTACTTTGCAATCAACTTTAAAACTTTCAACAAGTTATTTCTGCAATTCCATAACAGGACATAGTATGTCAGCTCTTTCAGCCTGTTTTTCAGAGAATATGCTAGAGCAATGTTACCCATATCACTCGGTCACAGTGTTTATTAGAAGACAATTCCTCTGAAGAAAGTAAGTACGTTGGAAGAAATGCATTAACTGAATGCAAAGGAAACTAGAAATGACTATGCAACATGTTAATCTGAAAGTACTATCAATATCTCATGTTAATTCTGTCTCAAAGGAGCACCTTCTTGTATGACTACCATATGCTTTTATCCTTTAAAGATGTCTGCCCTCTCTAGTGCCTATTAGAAGGATTTCTCCCAAGCGTTCTGATCATATTTCAAACCACTTATACTCTTGGACAGCCAAGGGACTGCATTTGCTCTATCAGAAACCTAATGCTGAATACTCAATATTTCAATGTATCAAATTTATGTACTAGCATGAATTAAAAAGCACCAGGCAGTGAACTAGTAAAACTTCAAGGAAAACACACAGTACTGTTCTGATCTTATATGTGTATCTCTGAGAAGTTGCCATCTTTCATTGGTTCAACAGAACGTTATGTGTCACCAAATCCAAACCATAGTACGTTGACTCCATAAATATTTTTGTTATGTTTAAATAGGTCTTGGCTAAAAATTATAAACATATATTTCAATTCTCTTGGCATAGAAAATAGAATTTTTTTTTTTTTTTTAATTTGAAATCTGCTAGGAATTTATCTTTTAATTCCAGGTGGAAGATGACCCCCACAAAACAATAAAACTTCCTCAGTGAGAACTGTCATAGAACCTTTGAGACACAAAAAGTAGCCTAAGTAGTATGTAAGTACACAGATTCCAGTTACTCCACCCAAATTCTTGCTGTTTTACAGGAATATCTCGTGATTACAAGTTGTACATTTCATGTATTGTGCTTTCTATAATTTTGCTTTCTCTTACATTTAGCACTGCTTCGTTGACCCGTCCAGCCCTGGTCCAATCACAAAGGAAGAGTTGTACAAACTTTTCTTCCAACCTTTACTGTTCGACTGCTTAACTCTTGTCCCCATCCATCCTGGCCTGAGATGTGACTCCAGGAATACACGAGGCACAAACAGCCTCTCCCAACTCCACATGGAGGGCATGAAACCTGGCCACTCAGTGAGAGTTTTGTCTTCAAGGCCAGGATTTCGCATAGTGTGTCCATAGTTGAATGACACACACAAAAGAACTTCAAAAGTGCCACACTCTTAAGATAGATGTCATGGCTGACAGTTATGGTATGGAGCTGTCAGCTGGGAGCAACAATACATTCACTGCCTAAATATTCTGCTCTCCCTCCACCCTAGGGCTGGTACCGCCTAACTTTTGAATAACTCCAGGCCAGGATTTGGTGCTTAGGGAACAATTTATGAAAACTTGCATCTTCAGATAATTCATCCCTTTCCATAGATCACCTCTTCAAGGTTTGTGAGCTCTAGGCTAAAATTACGAGTTTGGAGCATGCTTTGTCAAGCTTGTGCTGATCAAGGGAACTGACAGCATAATTGCTTTATCAAGATGAGTATCTATTTGATGTTCTTTTAAGATTCTGCCCAGCTGGACTGCTAAGCAGAAATTTATGAGGTTTTAGAACAGATGTAACCAGGCTTAGAGCTATGGGGATCCTTTTCTTCCTCCAGATGTACATGTACTCATGTACAAGAGTTTTAGATTTAGTTTCATCTCTCTCTTCTGCCCTCTCTCTCACACACACAAACATGCATTTCTTGTGCTGCTAATGCCATGGACATTTTAATTAATCCACAAAATGCCTAAAATTATATACTACGTTTGTGGGATCAGGGGAATTTAAAAAATTAATATTACTTTAAAATGCTTTCAGCCTCACTATATATTGTTTCAGGCCACAGTTTTCCTCTAAGGTTGCTAACAAGTTGCCTGATCTTTGTATCTGCCTGCATGCAGAATGCATGGAAGGAAGGCAGTACTGGAGGTATTTTAAGACTAAATACAGAGTATTCAAACAAGTATTAGGCAATGTATTGATCTGAAAGGTCAAGTATATTTCACTGTATGGCAATATTATGAAGTTTAGAAGAGCAATCTATTAACCAAAAATGTGTGAACCTCAATACTATGCTTTTAATAAAGATATTTGAATATTTTTCTCTATGTAATGATTGCAGTCAGCCCAGATTCTGAGGAAGTTAAACTCACATTGTCATTAATTTTTTATAAATGAATTTAAAATACTTTACCAAGAGAGTCCCTGGGAGGAACATTTAAAATAATTGCATGCTTACATTAGTTAGTAGCAATTCAGAACGATCACTCTCAAGTACAGGCACTGAAAGAACTTTCATGAAGTTAGGATGAAAGCTCAAAGTCCATCACATGCACAACATTCGCTGAAGTTTAATGCAATTAAAGGAAATTATTTAAAGTGATATAAATAATCTAACATTATATGTATTTATCTTCGGTAAGATTCTTTTGTGGAGATACAGAAGAAAGACGATCACAGCTGGAAGATGTATAGGAGGATAGGTTTGATGATTGAGCTTTGATTATGTCTTGCATTTCAGAGATAAAGAACAAGTCCTTTACTAACCTGTTTACAGTCCAGAAACTAAGGGGTGAAAACTACATAAAGAAACCACCCAGTGCAAAATTTAGAGAGATTCTGTTATCAAGATAGACTTCTAGCTAACAAAATACAAAAATATTCTGTGATACTACTAAATACTTAACACTAAAAATACCAATAAAATAAATAAAAATATTCATTATTTTAAATTATTATTGTCTCATTTAAAGTAATTTATTAAAAGAATTTTGACTCAAATATTGACACTTTACATCTTAAATTCTTACACCCTTTTACTATGATTTTTCCCAAAAATAAGAGGTAGCTTACTGTGGACAGTCAAGGGCATTTGTTGAAGTTTTTTATACTTTATGGGCTAGAGTTCTTCCTAAAGATTTTAGCACTAGAAATGTATCAGTGAGTTCAAATGTTGCTAAATTCTGAGCAATGATGAGCTGAGGAAGAGTCATTTGGGTTATTCTAGGCCTGAGGCCAAATCCTGGCTACAGTTTTAATTCTGATTCAGTACTCTACATCTTGAAAGATATTCTCAAGAGATTTTGGCTGCATCCAAACTGAAACCAGGAAAGGGTCTCTTCCAATTTAGGAGGCAATTGTAAGAAAAGCAAGGGTAGAATCAGATTCAAATCACAGAGTAATCACCAGGCTCCATCTCCACACATTTCAAAAGAGACTTGTTCACTTTGTTTTGTCTGGTTGTTTTTTTTTGGGGTTAGCTATCTTTTTATTATTTTTTTTCTTTAAAGAACAGTAACAACTACTTTACCTTTTCATCTCTTTCTCTTCCTTGCTGCAGTTTCTTCTTTAGCTCATATAAACACTTCCTTCCCTGCCTTCTTACTCTTTTCTTACCCAGCATTGTGACACTGCAGGTTCCCCAGTCTTCCAGAGATGCCTCTGCTTAATACTTACAAATCATTTTAGATGACAAGAGGGCAAACAACAAAAACACACGTGAGAACCAGAATTCCTATATGTATACTCCTATACAGGAATTCCTTGAACTGCCATGAATAAGATTAGATCTTCACCCAAGTGCTGAAACTCAAAGACAATTCTAATACAAAAATTTACAATGTGAATAATCATCTTACTAACAAAAGATCTTGCACCAATTTTGAAAAGAAGGCAAATAGGATGTTAAAAAAAAAAATAATCGTTTAATAAAATCTTGGACTTGTGTGTGGAGGTTTTCCATTTGAAATCCTTTCTTTCTTAATATTCTATTAAATAAATTGTGAAGTCTTTATATGATCTGAAATAAAAAAAAATAATAAAAAAACAAAAAAAAAAAAAACAAAAAACAAACAAAAAAAAAACACTGGTTCAACTCTGCCCAATTTTTAAACACATTATTTCAGTGAATTTAGTATAAAATGTATGACGCTTAAGTCTGGGCAGAATATGGTCCATTGTAAATGACTACTGTTTCTCTCATGGTAATATAATTCTGATAAAACATAAAAGCGTTGTGTGCATCTATATTCAAACACAAGATAAAATGCATATTTGAGGATGCAGCTTTGTTTTTGGACTGTTGAGCCAAGCTCTAACTTATTTTTTGGTGTGAAAACATTTATGCATGTAAGGAAAACATTGATTAATTTGTCTGACAATTTAACTCTGATTTCAGAATTAGTCAGAATCAATTCTCCTCATCTGCCATATGATTTAAATTTCCATTAATATACATTTTAGAAGAAAAGCTAAATATAGAGATCTTACTCACACATTGTTTTCTCTCCTGCACCAGTATAAATCAGAACCAAAAAAAGATTAGATGGCAATACAAAAAAAAGGTAGGATTTCTGTAAGACCCCATGTTGCAGCTATAAATGGAAAAATATATGAACGTGTTCAATGGAGCTGAAGTTTAATATTACTATCCAAATTCCATTTTATCCCACTGTCACTGCCACCAAAGGAGGGGTTTTATGTTGGAGATAATATGATACTGCAGTATAAGCCCTCCTCAGATTTCAAACAGGTCAACTTGTCAAAGCTTTTTAAGGGAGCCAATTACATTAATTTTCCACAGCAGAGAAATACATATTTCATTTCCATCTCCCACTAGAGATGGGGCCCAGGGATTCTGTTTCGAAAGGCTCTTATCACTAAGTAACATTCGTACCCCCAAAGGAACCTTTGGCAGTCACTGGTCCATTGATATAATTGAGCAAGGTATGAGCTGTCTGACACTGCCATGGCATTGCTCAATAGCGCTGTGCACTAAGCATTCGGAACAATGAAGCTTCAGCAGACGGCCACATTGTCAATAAATTTCAATTACACTAATTGCCAAGAGTTCAATGAGTGCACTTTGAAAGGGGAGGGGGAAGGACGGATGGAAGATTAAAAAAAGCCTGTGCCTACTAGGGCTAAAGAATAGGATGCAATAAATAAACTGAAGCTTTTAATGGGGGCATTAATGTATTTTTTTTAACATGGCTTAACAAGATTTTACAAGCTGTACCAGTTTCAGGGATCCTGTTTTACATTTCTTTGTTACTGTCTCCAAACAACCTATACAGAGACTCAATTATGTGGCATTATCTTTCAGGGAAGAATCATTTTCTTAGGTTTTTATGTTGTTCGTGTTCTGTTCAGGATGGATAATGCATTTGAAAGCAGAATGCTGTAATGTCAATTTCATGAGCAAATGAGGCTGCTCACTGAACAGGCAGAGAGCGACCAAGTGCCTCACCTCGCTGGAGTGACACAGCCCCATACGCCAAATTAATTAGACCTATGTAGGAAACTTGCATATACACATGTGTATTCTCTCCAGTCACTGTTCATATTAAGCACACAGCAATGTACACAGTGTAGATATAAGTAACTGAGATATTTACCTTGTACCCACAGGTTATTTACTGCAGTGTCTCAACTCGCATAAAAATACTGGTGACTATTCTGAGACGAATATGGGAGCATTCAATTTACCTCATATGGGCCAAGACCCTGCAAACGTATTTCCTGTGATGATAATTCTGCTTGGTATTTCAATATAGCCCTCTGTATAGAAGGGAGCTCACAGAAAAAAGCACTTTTTTCAAAACTATAAATATTCTAAGTGAGTAGTTAAGTGCTTAAATTAATAACTATAGGATGAAATGATATGAGAACAGACAGGACTGTTAACAGTTCCCATTCCTGTATGAAGTGTATGTTTGAATGTGTGTATGTATGTATGTATGAATTGTTTGTGTCGGACCTCAGGAGGTCTCTACCTCAAACTTCTGGTCCAAGTAGGGCCAGCTCTGAGGTCAAACAGGGTTGCTCAGGGTGTTATCCCATTGGGCCTCAAAAATGCCAAGGACAGAGACTGCCCAATCTCACTAAGCAAATTGTTCCAATGTTTGACTGTCCCTGTGATGAAAAATATTTTCCTTATAACTTCTTGGACGTTCTCATGTTTCAGCTTCGGTGTGTTGCCTCTTTTTGTCCAACAGTGCCTCTCATTTATCTATCAGTGAAAGTCCTTGTTCTAAACACAGTTTAATGGCATGGACAAAATCCAACAGTTCCCACAAACACATAACACAAAAAGGCACACCTAAAAGTGTGTCAGTATCAAGATAAAGATTTGAAAGTTAAAAGTGGATCTGCCCCAGTCCACACTACTGGCTCTACGGGTAGGTATTCAGGAAAAAAAAAAATAAATAAATAAATAGATAGATAGATAGATAAATAATGTTAACTTCTTCAAGATTTGTTTCTTTTATAAGAAACTAGAGAACATAATAAAGCCAGTTCATTTTTAAAAATTAAGTCTTTTATATCCCAATGCATGACCACTGACAATAATGGGTAAAGCTGTAAATGCCTCCCTAAGGCATGAGAAGAACTCCCAGAACTCACAGTACACTAGCTCAAGGCACCAGACTGCTAGGAACAGTCACTTCTCCACTTAACAGATTTTTTAACAATTAGTTTGAAAAAGATGAGCAGATCGCCTCAGTTTTCTGGGTAGAAAGAGCCAATAGAGAGTAAATGAAGCAAAGGAGAGGAAATGAAGAACCAAGTGGTAGAAGCAACTTCCTGTTCCATTTTGCTTGCTTGTGTTTATGAGATGATAGACATCTACAGATTAACCCCCCTTTTTACAGCACAGGCTGGTGTGTTATGTAGTACAAAACTGGAAAACAGCACACGGTATAGGAGGAAGGCTCAAGAAAGAGCTTACATCACTAATATCACAGTTAATTGCACTTTTAATGTAGAGTAGAAATGAATGTGGCATGGCCTCAGAAGGCCAAAGGTAAGGAACTTCTCAGAGAGCACGAGGTTGTGGAGAATCCCCCGGACAACTCTAGAATTGAAGAAATGATGATATTTTCAACTTGAAGGGCAAAACAAGAAGCAGAAATAATAAACAGCGTTCTAGAGCTATTTACAGCAATTTGTTAAAATTCTGAAACACTCAATTACCTCAGATCACAGAATCACTGAATATCCCAAGTTGGAAGCAAACCACAAGGATTATTGATTCCAGCTCCTGGCTCCACACAGAACCACCCCAAAATCAGATCATGTGTCTGCGAGAACTGTCCAAGCACTTCTTGAACTCCAGCAGGCTCAGTGCCATGACCACTGCCCTGGGAAACCTGTCTGAGTGCCCAATCTCCCTCTGGGTGTAGACCCTTTCCCTAATACCCAGCCTGACCCTCCCCTGTCCCATCTCCATGCTGTTCCTTCGGGTCCTGTCACTGTCCCCAGAGAGCAGAGCTCAGCACCTGCCCCTCCGCTCCCCTCATGAGGGAGCTGCAGGCCGCCATGAGGCCTCTCCTCAGCCTGCTCTGCTCAGGGCTGAACAAACTAAGGGACCTCAGCCGCTCCTCACACTTCTTGCCCTCTCGACCCTTCACCATCTTTGTAGCCCTCCTTTGTACACTCTCTAATAGTTTTATGTCCTTCATATACTGTGGCACCCAAAACTGCCCACAGTGCTTGAGGTGAAGCCGCATCAGCACAGAGCAGAGCAGGACAATCCCTTCCCCTGACCAACTGGCAGTGCTGTGCCTGATGCACCCCAGGACTAGACTTAACTCTTTGGGCTGCCAGGGCACACTGCTGGCATGTGTTCAACTTGATATCGACCAGAATCCCCAGGTCCCTTTCCATGGGGCTGTTCTCCAGCCTCTCTCCCCCCAGTCTGTACATACAGCCAGGGTTGCCCCTTCCCAGGTGCAGAAGCTGGCACTTGCTCTTGTTAAACTTCATATTGTAGGTGATTGCCCAGCCCTCTCATCTGTAAAGATCTCTCTGCAAGGCCTCTCCAACCTCAAAGGAGCCAATGTCTTACTCAATGTACCTTCAAGTCCTACATCCAAGTTATTTATGAAAACATTGAAGGGAACTGGCCCCAAAATGTAGCCCTCAGGAACCCCACTGGTGACTGCTCACCAGTCTGATGTAACCCCATTTACCATAACCCTTTGAGCCTGACCTGTCAATGTAACAATATGTATAATAAAAAGTTGTGCTGTTGTTTGTTTGTTTTCCTAAAATTACTGCAAAAATAAAAGCACATTTTGATGCTTCTGTCTTTTCCTCAACCCAATAAATAATTAAATAAATAAATAAAAATATTGGTTCTCAATGTCAGATTCCTCTTTCCCATCCATCTTTCCACATTAAATTTCAAACTGCTAACCTGGAAGTCGAAAATGGGAAAGCCATGAAAATTTTAAGGAGCCTTCTAAAAAATCAGTGCTTGAAAGGAGGAATAAGGACCACGTGTTTTTTAGCCCCAAAGAGGTAACTAGTGTGGTGTGCTAGCCACCCTGCCCACCTGCACATCTAGCCTCAGCACCGCTTATAATTTCGCTTATTTAAGGCAGGGTCCTGCGGCCAAAGGACACAAAGTTTGTTTCTCATTCAGCTCACCAAACAGCTTGTTCAGGGCAAGAATTCTGTGCCAGGCATTTTTGTTAACTCCAGCATTTCCTTAGCAATTTCAAAACACTTTTGGGAACTGTTAGTAACAAAGTAACTGTTTCACTGTTTTGAAGTGAAACAGGACAGACTGTTTAGGTTCAGCTGCATTAGATGTTCTGATCACAGACTTTTTTTTTTACTGATGGCAAAAGTAATACTATTAACAGCAACAACAAACACCTCAGCTTTTACACAAAAAGAGCGCCAGCTGATACACAGATTTTCTTTGTATTTTTTTCACAGAAATCTTAGATACCAAAACCAGCCCAAGTATGTCTCTATTTCTCATGAAATGGTGCCAAAAAATATCACCACAAAAATCTAGAGAGGCAAACTGTTCTTTCATCCGGGCATTTATATAGTGCTAATCACAACAAAAGGAATTATTTCGAGATTTAAGGTCAGGATTCATCATGATCCTGTATTTCAACATCATGCAGAAGGTTGGTAGTACAATGGCACAGAATCATTTGTGCATTGACCAAAGACTTGTGGTTGAACAAAAGCTATTTCTGATCAGATATCTGACCTTGATTTAACAACTTGTGACCAAAATTCCAGCACATTTATTGATAATGTTTGCCAATGTTTATTTTTTCTTAAAAATTTGTACTTTGTTTCTGTTGTTGCCCCCTCCTGTATGCACTGCTAGAATTGTGCCTGCTTGTTTGAAAAGCCCAGCAGGAAAAAACAGATGCAAATCAAAACGAGAGAGCATCAGAAGTGCTTTGTGCAAGTTTGACATGAAAATCTCCCCTAAACCAAAATCTTCACATATTTTTGAAGATTAATTCTAATATCAAGTTGCACACATTTCCTGTTTTCCATAGAATATTTTGTTTATGGGTAACAGGATCCTACATAAAAATCTATATGAAATAGCTAAATCGCATATGAACTAAATGATCAAACTTATAACAAGGTTAATTTTATAGTTATTATAGCAATTCTGGATAGCTATTCATCCACTGGAATTTATTTTTCTAAGACTGAATTTTGAGTACACCGCAAGGTACTCCACAAAGTGGGCAAAATCTCTCCATTTCACTTCAGAAATGAAGATGTTCCCTAGTGAAAGAAAAATATATATATATTTGCTTGTGAACTGTAACAAATATTGTTTGATTTCCTTTTTGTTATTTTGGAATATGCTTTCATATATGTCCAAAACAAAACAAACAAAACAAAAAACAATAACAATAACAACAACAACAACAACCAAACACCAAGTACTAGTTAATGGTACTTATACAAAAGACCTTCAAGAAAAAGCGAGTTCTTCTGTAGGAATTCATATGTGATGGTATAGCATAAATAATGTGGTTTACATCAGAATATTATGGTTGTGTTCTTTCTGATTTTACGAGACAATCTTGTAAATTCATTGAACCTAAATAATTTTAAGCTTAAATTATGATAACTTTGGATATGTTAACTTTCCAACTGGAACCTTTTTACTAATATCAGCTTTTGAATCTACTGTGCTAGACTTAAAATTTAAAAAACAAACAAAAATATTTCCTGGTTTAATCCCACATTTATAAGATCTGTGAGACTTAATGACGTCAAATGACTCCTGATGTCTGAGAGTCGTTTTTTGCTTCCTTCCAGTTACACGATAAAGCACTACTTCCAGGATAACAGGACATAGCTATATGCAACTTTCTGTGTGATCCTGCAGCACTTTACAAGGTTTTTGCTTTCCACAGACATAAATTCATTTAACAGCATTTACTGTGTACCCAGATTGGAGTAAAAACTCTCTTTGAACTCCTAAATATTTAGTCCCTCTCAGAACCTTTGTCTAAAAAAAATAAAGCTTGTAAGTGTTGTTGAAAATTCTGAGAATCTATGAGAACAGTATCCTGTCCAAGTGCACTAGAGAAGTGTGATATATTAAACCTGACAGGATGATGTTCATTAATCTTTGAAATGTAGTCGGGACACTGGTAATTCCAAGAGGCATTACATTAAAATGAAAAGCCCCCTTATGGCAAATGAAGGTGGTTTTTTGTTTCCTGTCATCATCCATTTGTAACTGCCAATAGCCGCTAGTTAAATCAATGCACCTGATAAATATTGCTTGGCTGAGGAAATCTAGAGAATCATCATTTCTTTGCACTGGGTATTTATCTTGTTTTCTTATTGCATTTATTTTTCAGCAGCAGTGTACTCTGAAAACCTCCTCATAGCATTTGGCTTTTCAGCAATTAACGTTGGCCTAGGGGCAAATTGAGGGAGAGATGGTTTCAGACCAAAGCACATAGTACAGCTGTTGCTTTACCACTCTTCCTTGCAGAGAAAGAGGCTTGTGGACAGAATTTTGTGATGACTTTATTCACTATCCACCTCTCTCAACTGTATGGTAACATTTGGGACAATTTGGAACAGAAAAGTTCTATTTCCCTTTAAATCCAGGGAAATATTGCATCTACAACACAAATCTGGAAATAGACCCATATACCAGAAGCAAGTGGAGACTGAATCTCGTCAACGATTCATCCCTCCCTCATCTTTAGACCATTACATTATCAAAACTCAAGGGGAAAAGAGGAAAGTGTTTTAGTGTTTACAGTTTAACCTTTTCGCTTCAAGTCATGTAGCTATGTCTTGTAAAGGAAATGCAGACAAATGAGTGGGGGCAAAAGGTTTGTATATTTGATACAGTTTTTAAAACTCTCATGTGTTCATTGTTTTTGCCTGTGGTATACAAAATACGAAATTTAAGGCTTATCCATATTTCTCTACACTACATATTTCTAGATCTTGCTTATGGAAAGATAATATTCTTGAGAAGTGCCTATTTACTTTGATTGCTCACTTATTTCATGTGTCTAGCCTATGATCTTGGCAATCAGTATTAGTGATCGTTTTTAATTGCAGGCACATCCATTTGACTGAGTTTGCTCTGAATTAAATTTTTAACATAATTTTGCGTAGCTATTCTATAATACCTGTTTATGTCAGAGTTTAAAAATGATGGTATGCTTTTGTCTTCTTTAATGGTTAAATTTCTGAGGTATTAAACATTTCCTTCAGTTACATGCAAAAACTTTTACAAGAGGCAAACTTTTCATCAGGACAAGTAAAAAATCATTTAGTTTGTAACAGAAAGAAGCTCTCTCTAGTGATTTACTGGTGGCATTTATTTTTCAGATATGCAAAGTAGAAGGCAGTACTTGGAATGCTATTCTGAAGCATAGGGTCAATGGTCTTCTCTACCAGAATTTCCTATTTGATCTTGGGCAAGCCTATCTGTACACTAGCCTTCCATCTTTTAAACAGGTTAACAATCCCCCCTGTGATGCAGTAGTAGTTTGAAGACACAGATATGATAGGACATGAGGCCTACAGCTAGCAGCTCTGAGAGCTGTGTGGATACAGACAATACACCACCAAAACCAGATAATGTCTCAGGCAAAGTTATCTGGCAAAAGAACAAGTAAGATCCACTTGGCAAATTTGCCAACACTTTTGGTCTGTAGTTGGCTATATTCACTGTCAAATCCAATACCATTCTTCTCTCCCAAGACAGAAAACGCATTAAAACTTCATTTTGCCTCATTATTACAAGTGGGTTTTGGTCCATGACCTCCATACTAACTTAGCTGGACATGGGTTTAGTTTGAGCAATATAGTATTGAGTTTTTATAGGCAGATTTGGTTCAGGTTTTGTATACACGCTACAATAAAGGCTTCATCTAGTAAAATAATTAATGCATAACTTGAAGCACTAAAATAATGTCACTGAACTCAGTGCAGCTGACTGTATTTAAGGTTACACAAATATACATGCCCTGTAACTGAAGTCACACATTTGCAGGGTTGCCCTTTGCATTAATCCCTTTACACCACACCATAGAGAGGGCTACTATTTTGACTGAAGAACCATGACCAAATCCTTCAGCACATGTTGTGTGGTTTTCCTGAAGGTAAATGCCAGGGAAAAGGAGGGCAAAGAAGACTATGCTGCTGCCTGGTACTACACGAGAGTGCAAGGGAAAAGCTGCCAGAGGACTACTTGTACTCTACTCCCAACCCTGTGAGACACAAACATAACAACACAGACAATGTCATGCACAAAGACCATGAAAAAAAGCTATTGAAAAGCAAAATCTTAACACACTGAAAAGGAAGAGCAAGGAAGCACTGATGTATTTTATTAGAAATAACCAATCTTAATAGCAGATAAGCATATAAATATCCACATCCCATTTTTGCATCATCTTTTATTATCATTTGGTAAAGTCTTGCACTTCTGTCATCACTGCCTTTCAACGTGCTATACCATAACAGTGGCCATCATTAGGAATGCTATTATTATCTCTGCCATAAATACAAATCTATCATCTCTGCAGTAAGCTTTAAGGTCAGGCTTAAATACAAACAATACTAACTTACATCACTCCACCGATCTCCCTTGAACCTGTGAAAACTATTGGCCAGTTCAGTGCCTCAGCAGCCAGTTTTAATGGAGCTGCCTTTAGAAATCCAACCGTGGCTGACTGGTATTCACTATCTTGCTCACATCCTCATTTTCAGTCAGGAATAGCTTGCTGCTATGTTTGACAATATATATTTCACATTTGGTAATTATTCTTCATCACATTATCATAATGTACCATGTCCTAAGGGCAACAGCCCTTTGAGATTCAGTTCTCTTGGCCTCTCCCATTAATACAGGCCTACTGGCTGTTTTACATGATTGAGGTTTGACTCACAGAAATACAAATAACATAAATTTAGGCCACTGGCTTTTTAATCTCCCCTTGGCTCCCCAGAAAGGCAAATGACAATATTCTAATCTGTTTTCCATTATAATTAAGGCTCTCATTTAGTTTACGGTTTTATAATTGGAGCACCAAACCTCGAGAAAAATCACAGGTCCTTTCCACTTCACGGGCACATCAGGGCAATTCTGCACGTAACAGAATAGGCCATAGGCAGTAACAGAAGAGATATTTATTTAGGACAGGAGACATGGCTCATAAAGGTTCACATTTCCAAGGTGATGAAAAGCATGTCTACACAGCACAACACATACTAGCACTGAGCAAACCACAAATAGTTCATATCTGGTATAGTAAAAGCAATTCCTGCCCCATGCCATGCCCCATGACATGATTTAAACATGCTCATCACAGTAAAAATTGTTTGGAATTTATAATAGCACTTCCCTGAGACTGGATCTTTCTAAGAAGGTCAAGTTCTTATGCGGACTTCAGAGAACTCTAACTTTGTTGGCTTTAACTGGGGGGAATGAAGCTAGCTGAAAAGATGGTTCTCTTTACAACAAGAACTATGAAAAAGCATTCTCAGCTGACAAAGACAAGCAGCAGAGATATGCCAAAGGCTGGACTACACATCCCATAACAAATAACCTTGGTTTTGTTCTGAATAAGGTATTTTAGTTGTTAACAACACCAGGAGACTGGAGTGCGTGTTTTTTCTTTCTGCTTTGTGTCATTAACACTATTCCAGAACAGGAAAACTTCTCTCAACCTATTACTCAACCTATACACATAGTGCCGATTGAAAAGAACACACTTTGACATGTTTTAATTTTAATCATCCACAGTTAGGGCAATTCAAGTTCCCAAGGAAGGAGGAAGTGACAATACACACTTTTTTTCTTCCCACAGTCCAAAGAAATCTGTAAAAGAAAATTAGGGAAGCAACAGTGAAGTGACACACAGATATGCCAGCACATACTTAGGAGCAATGAGGGTGAGACTGCACTGTAGGATTACAAATGCAGTAGGGTTACTGCATGTGGCAAAAATCATCATCCATCAGCATGGGAAAACCAGGCACAGTAACAGCAGTGTGCACAATGAAGCAGGGTTAAAGGACTTACAGTTCTTTCAGGATGCTCACAGCTCCTTGATTCCACAAGGGCAATGACCACAGAGATGTTGGTTATATTCAAAACAAATCTCTGCCAAGAGAAGTACTGGTGTATTGGCATCTCAGAGTAGATTTCTGACCCGTATTTTCTTGAGTAGCTGAGCTTTTCCCAAACTGATGGTGTATACTCAAAGCTGGTGCTTAGTGAAGCAGATGCTATCATAAACAGGTGAGCTGGTCTCTCTGAGGCAGCATGGAGGAGCACATCTTTATTAAAGTAAGCCAGCCCGTCTTATCACAAGATAACTTCAGGAGTCAAAACATGGTCCCAGCAAGGACAATGACAATGGGGTTTGTACTGTAAGCCTCTTCAAACCCTAACTTTAGAAATCAATGCACTGCATGACATGATGGCTCCTTGCTGTTTACGGCCAGACATGCATTTTGACATGTAACATCCACAATTTCTATATCCCCACCCTCTCACTTATTTTCAGCTAGAAAGAGCTGTCATTCCTTATCTAACCTTTAGTTTGGGCAAAACGCTTCCTTTTTTTTTTTTTTTCTCTTAGTCCTCACTGGTATCCGTTTGGGTATTACTTACATGATGTATAAAAAATAATTACAAAAATTTGATGGAATAAAGCTATTTCACTTAAAATCAACTTCACTTCAACTCCAACGCTGTTGGCCAGCAGTCAAAAAACTACACAGTGATGTGATTGTGACTTTGTTGCTAGAGGAGCATGTTTTTAAAAGAATTACATGGGAAATACACTACCTGCCATACATTCCACAGGAGATGGCATGTAGAACTGCAAAAGTTCAGAGGGAAATGGGATTCATGTACCTACTGCACAATAGCTGTCCTCCAAAGAAAAAGAAGCCCATTGTTGAGATGGTTCAATGCTCCTCCACAAAAAAAAAAAAAAAAAAAAAAAAAAAAAAAAAAAAAAAGATTCAGCTTTTCACATGGTAAATTAAACTATCTACCAACTAAGGTTCAAATTAGTATAATGTCACAGTCAGGAGAGAAGAGTCTGGAATTCTTCTACCTGTCCTTTTTTTCCCCCTTGATTTTACATAAAATGAAATGAAATTAAATAAATTATAATAAAACAAAACAAAACAAAATAAAGCAAAATCAAATAAAATAGAGAGGGGTATTTTTACTCAGTTTTTTATTGCTATTCTCCAACTTCCTCAAACTGTAAGAGGCTCTAAAATTGCAGAGCAGTAAAAGGAAAAAAAAAAAAAAAAGAAAGAAAGAAGAAAGAAAAAGGAAGAGACTAAATCACAGATATTATCAATTTCATTGCAAGAAGAAAGATAAGGATGAGAAAAGAACATGTTAGGCCTGCATAAGTGATGTTGCCATTTCATCTAGTCTATAGTGTTTCCCACAAATGGAAAAAAAGATGAAGATAAAAGTTGCTCTATTTATATCATGTTAAAGGTAAAAATTTTGAAGTTGTTTCTATTTTGGAGAAATTGTTCTGCCATTTTTCAGCACAATCTACTGACATGCTATCTGGCTTCATCAAACACACGAAAGAGCCAGGAAGAGAAATGGTTTGAGCAGGTTTTCTCAAAAGCAGTCAAGTATTTCCAAAGACTATTTATGTCAATAACATAAGCAATACTTACTATATGAGCCATAGCTCAAGTGGCTGCAAATCAGCCTTTATAACCCTAAAATCTTACTGCCAGCTACTGAGTGGAACGGTGTTAACTGAGTTGAACCATTTGATTAAAGCTTAGAGGTCATATACCTCAGTGAAACTGCTCAAAGACTGCAATTTTTGCCAGACTGTGATACCTGAAGTTACCACTGAGCTACAATGAATTTAGCAGTGAAGCAAACTCCAATTTTACTAATTTTGCCACTCTAAAGGTTATAGAAGCTGAACATCCTTCATCCTTTGTAACATGTTTACGAAGTGATTTGCCAAACTTCACTACTGCTTCACAGATAAGGCAGTAAAATGTACAACCTAATTTACAACAAGAATCTGCAAATGTTACACACATTTATAAAAAAATGATATGCAAGTTAATCTGACTTAAGCAAAAGGGAGACAGTTTGAGGCAGAAACTACTTTAGCTTTGAGAAGACGGACAGATGAAGACCATTAAACATAAAATCTGACTAAGTCAGCTAATGGTTAACACTCAATATCTGAACCACAAATATTAAAGCAGATAGGACAAAAGAATCCATTGCAGCCCTGGAAAATGTAGGGGTGAACACGTGCTTCAGGATTCACACAACATGAGAGTATCTGTAGATTCTATGTCACAGGGATGAGATGTTACCTGTAACTCATGGAAAGTCTAATTAATGCAATTACCTTGTGCAACTAGGTGTGATGTTTAAAATTAATTCATAAGCAAGTTGTGGTTGTGAACACTCCAGAGCCTCACAAAATTGAGGAAGCAGAGAACGCACCTGGTCAATAGTAACTTGGTTGTCAGATCACATAGAAACATGATGCAATAAATGGTTGCACCATTGCTTAGCTCTTACGTGGAGTTTCAAAATTTTCTTATGATTCTGCAAGACCAGCCAAAATTATAGGCCAGCTCTTATGGATACATGGGCTAAATGAAGCATGTGAAATACAGTAGTCCTAACAAGTCAGACATTAAACACAGGAGTCAGGAAAAATAAATAAATAAATAAATAAATCAGGAATTATGGCAAAATGCTCTTAAATAGGGAGATTAGAAAAGAAAAGGATCATTGGTGAGTGAAGTAGCAATACAAACTAAAATTATTTTATGACGGAAATATGGGCATAGCCCCAGAATTCTGACAGGTACATTGTGTACAGGTACATATCTAGTCAAAATATATATAGACACTGAAAAGAAACTGCAACACTGGAAGCCACCAAAAGCTAAACTGTTTTGAGGTGCCAGGGCTAGACACAGCCACCAGATGTATAACTAGAAAGTTGTACCTGTACAATTTGTACTTTTATATTGAAAAAAAAGATGCACACGTTTCCCTCTCTTGTTCTTACATATAAGGTAGCATCAGAAATATGAGATTGACCTGGTACATGGAAATAAACTGAAGACAAGGCTCCACCGTAGTGGGCAGATGACACGAACACAGGCGATGCACAGTAAGTGGTTTTTTAGCTTTGAACACCAGACTTCTTGTTCTGGCACAAACTTGTCATCTACCAAGTCTAATACACTGCTCCAGCCATAGCCAGCACCAGATGCTCTGGAGAAAGATACAAGAAACCCCCGCAGATGCAGGATAATCTCTCTCCCTTGAAGGTCTCATCCTAATCCCTTTAGTTATAGATTCCCTCAAATCCTGATGCATGAGGGTTTTTATCCCTTCAAATACTCTTTTTTAGCATTACTATCATAACTCTGGATATTCTTGTTATCCATATAAATGTCCCTTCCCTCTTTGAAGCTTGCAAAACTCTTGCTTTCCTCTTCATCCAGAGTCAATGAGTTCCACGGTTTATATAGGCACCTTTTGCTAAGTGCTTATTTATTCTTAGGAGACAGGGAAATCTGTTGTCTCCTGAGTTTTGTTCTCTGCTGCATCACTTTTTTTTTTTTTTTGTTTGTTTGTTTGTTTGTTTCTAAATCACATACTTCATCACTCCGACTCTCATCTGACTCCTCACGTAAAATAATTTCAGGTATTTTTATGTCACTAGCCTTTCTCATTACCTTTTTCTGAATCTGTCCAATTCTGTAATGTTTTTTTTCCAAGATGAACTTCCCATTAATGCCCAATAAATCTTCTGTAATACCACACTGATGGATGAGACAATGCCTGTGTGTGCAATTACTTTGATTTTTTTTGCATATTTCTTCAAAATGAACAGTAACTTAACATATCATTTCATAACATATCAAACAGTTACCTAGTTTGATTGTGTTCATGTGATATTCCATAAGGTTTCTCTGGAGTTGATTAAGAAGTAACCCATGAGGAGGTTGTTTAAAGTAACGTGGTTTTGCTGCCTCATTTCTCCTTCGTCTTCGCAGATAACTAATAAATACATTACACCGCAACAGACCTAGTACAGAAACTTGTGGCTATTAACCTTTTGCCATGACGAAAATGGACCATTTGTTCATGCTTTGTCTCCTGCCTCTCAGCTACTTTTTGATCCATGATATTACATTGCCTCACGGCTACTTGGTTTCTTTTAGCAGAGATATTATCAATCCCCAACCTTCAAAAAAACATGCATCGCTACCCTCAGAATCATGCGATAGCTTACAAATCATGACATATTAAGACATAATAACTGTTCTGTGTCTCTTGGTGTCTGAATTCTGAGCTAGACTGATTCATGACCATAAGGTTTAATCCTCAAGCTTCTGGGCTTTTTTTTTTAAAAAAGTTTTTTTTTTTTTTTTTTTTAACAAAAAACTTCTCATTCTTCTGTAATGAAGAATTTAAAAGAAACAGAATTAGGTGTTATGAGAGTTAAGAAAAAAACCCCGGGAGCTAGCAATGCTGAGTAGTCTCTCACCTACGACCCTGTCAGAAGCCTTCTCAAAGAGATACTTAACATCCCCTCTATCCATTTGTTGACATGTTTAAAGATTTTAAGACATTAGCTGGCCAAAGTTTGCTCTGCAGAACCATATGATTAGCCATACATCATTATCTTCCAATTCCTTCTTCTATTTTCATGTTGCTGCAGCCAGTTTTCCAAGTATCCAGGAAGGTTTATCAATGAGTAGTCCCACAGAGCTCCTCTAGAGCCTTTTAAAAAACATGGTCAGCACTGCTATCAGTTAGCCATTTTTAAGCAAGCTGGTTTTTTGTGTTTTTTTTTTTTTTTCAAAAGTATAAGTTGAAAAAATCATCTTCTTTGTTACAGATCATCAAATCACAGTCAGAAAATCTGTGTAAATAATCAAGTACTCTACGTGAAAGGATGGATGAATTGCATAAAGTTTTTGGAGTGAATTCAATTTGAACTCAAGATGTGAAGGGGGAAAAAAGATGACAGAATAGAAGCAGAAAAAAAAATGACAAGATATTCTGGACAAAACTCACACCAGGGATTACTTCAGCAATTTCAGAAACCATACTTATGACTATATTTCTTTCTTTTTTCTATTTTTTTTCTTTTTGTGTGTTTTTTTACTTATTTATTTATTTATTTTTAGTGCTTCATGCAAATTGCTTTATTTCCTCTAGCTATTTAATCCAACCTGTTGGAGAAAAAGAGATGTATCATACTGAGATAATACAATGCTATCAGACCTAGATGAAGTAGGAAGTTTTACAACATAGCTCACAAAAAAAAAAAAAAAAAAAAAAAAAAAAAACATGCACTCTTTGGAAAGACCCATGTGCATTTATGCTTTTAAATGCAAACTGTAAGGCTTCACTCTTCAGCTGTTATTCCCCAACATCTTTGAATTTTTTGCAGTTGTGGGTGGATCTGTGAGAGAACCCTAGAAAACATGAAAGTCCCTGTAAGAAATTAACGTACTTCAGGTCTGAAAAATTGTACAGGATTAGATGGTACACAGGATAAAACTTGGACCAGTCTGCATAATTCTATTACCTGCAACACCTAAAAGCAGACCTGTAAAAGTTCTGCACAGATCATTGCTAGCCATCAGCAACCAGGAAGATAAACAGATGAAGTAGGCCAGAATTTAAAGGAGGAAAAAAAAAATAAAATAAAGATAAATAAACAAGCCCTCTCAGAGTACTTGATGTGGGGAAGGAAATATGGTTCCTTTCCCAAATCACTAATACAAATACTGGCAAGAAGTTGGGAAACATAGCTTGCTTGTTTCACTTGATAAATAAAAAACATTTAAGTTTAAGGTTAAAGGCTTGTCTTGTATCACTGTACTTGTTCTACCATATATTTGACATGTGGGTTCCAGAAACTCAAAGGTTCAGCTCATAGTATTTGAAAAGTGAGGTTTAAAAAAATAATAAAATAAATAGAATAAAATAAAATAAAGTTCTCTTTCGAACTTTTACATGGCAGACTGCGTAAGTTGTACAAAGTGCACAAATCAATAGGAAATTCTGCCATTTTAGACCCTATCCTGATGAAGAACATCCCCAGAACTGGTCACTCCAAAACCAAAAACTACAGAGCAAAACAGAGCACACTGGTCAAATCTTGCCATCTCTGTAAATCTCCGGAATTTGTACTGTACTTCTTTATATTGTTATTGTGGTCTGACAAGGTCACCATGCAATGCCATACCTGATGCTGCTGCATCAGTTTGAGAATGAATTGCTTAGTTCTCCTGTATCTGGAAAGCACACCGCATATTGGTTTACATATAATTTTAAAGCAAAAGCTCATTTCCAATAAACCCTGTAATTGCAAGAAAACATGAATTTACTCACAAATGCCAGACAGCGCTTACAATTTTCCAAGATATTTTTGGCATAATAGTTATATTACAGTGCCATCCACTGACTCACTCCTGCAAGTACGTGCACCAACACACAGCTGCTGTTTTACAT
This sequence comes from Aythya ferina, assembly GCF_964211825.1. NCBI lineage: Eukaryota > Metazoa > Chordata > Aves > Anseriformes > Anatidae > Aythya > Aythya ferina. The sequence continues at coordinate 95,731,347 of NC_140297.1, forward strand.
CGAGTTGGCTTAATTCCCACTGAAGGGCCAACCATCCCCAGACAGATATATTCCCAATTCATTTCCTCCTGCAATGATAACTGTGAAATTTACCCAGCTCACAAAGGAAGAGAAATAATTTCTCTAATAGCCTTAATGGGTTTTTAGAGACCTTGGCTAGCAGCCAAGTGAGACTTAGACATGGCTTTGCAGGCAGCATGAATGCAGAGCTTACTTTCATATGTGTGTGCGCACGCGTTGTGTGCAGGGTTTTATTGTAAGATACGTTTCAGGGAAAAAAAATGTATTAATTGAGCCCCATCAGCACTGATGCACCCACCAAGAGTTTTCCCTCACTGACATCAAGGGATATGAATGAAAACTAATTGTGCTTCAAAGAAAAGGCAAATCACAAGTCTGTTGTAGGATTAGGTTTTTCTTTAATTAAGATTGTTGAAATAAACAGCAAGAGAGCTGTTATGGACTTTTTCATGTACAGTTTAGTTCCAGTTTCTCTATTGAAATGTGAGACTATCATGCTATTACAAAAGGAGATCAAAGAAAAGAATATACTAGAAAAGCCTGAAAAGCTTTCAGAAAAATAAATAAATAAATAAATAAAATAAAGCTTTGCTTAAGTAACACTCCCTGAAATAGTCCACCAAAGAGTATATCACTTACAAAAAGTTTAACCAAAAACCTCTTACAATTAAGATTTCATAGTATGTGCCTTAATCACGCTTTTATACAAACAGAAGAGAGGATGTAAAAACAGATTTTAGGAGAAATAACTTTGACAATTGAGGGGCTGCGCTTTACCACAGTAAAAATATATAATATATAATATAATACATTCACTTGTTTTTTGTTACAATGTATGTCCATGTGTGTTGTACACTGACTGGCACACGCATGTCAGCATGGCAGAATGCACAGGCATACCAGCATAACCACACCGCAGCAACTCTGCAGTGCTTTATAAAGCTTACAGAGGAGGATCTGGTTGTGTGACAACTCCTGTGCTTAGAGAAGGGTGACAGAGCCACGAGGAGCTTCAAACTAAGAGCACGTTAGGCAGAAAGGAGCCTGAGGAGCAGAGGGTAGTGCAGCTGGTCAGGCTATTTTGTGGCAGTTCTGCACCACACATGCAGCTTGCTGTTAGGGACAATCCAGGGTTATGCACTCTGCCGTGCCTGCAATGAGTACAGTGTGAACAGAGCTTTAAAAATCCTCCTCTGTGGCAGACTGTCACAACAGCACTATTGCAGTTCAGCAGTAGTACACTCCCCACCACCACCACAATTTCCTTACATCTGCTGGCACTATCCTTCATCATCTTATTTGCCATTGTGGAAAAAGAGAAGAGGACAAGCACTATTGTAACAGAGGGAGTCACATATCCAGAAATAAATCTCCCTCTGTGGTTGCAATGACACAAAATTCAAGAAAATATTTGGCTGCAAACTTGCTGCTGAATCACTTTCCTATATGACAAGGTCTGCTATTGTTTCTCACTGTTACAACTTTAAGAACAAACTAGTAATTAAACAATATACAAAAGTAGCTTTACAGCCACCAACTAGTACAGATTTCTCTAACCTGCAATATTGGAGGTTTTGTAGCAACTACAACTCTTTGCATGTAGTTGGGGCAAACTACACATCTATTATCATTACATGAAAGGTTTTTAGTACATTGATATTGATGTTTTTATAGTGGAACATGGAGGAATTGAAAAGGCTACCCCATCAGTTCATTAAAGCTGTAAAAAGATGTTGCAACTGGGAAGTTTTCCTCAGGAAACTAAGTTCTGGTTAATGTAAAAGTAAAAACTCAGCACCCTGGGTTTCAGGTCCAACTATGTTGGAGGTCACCTACATAAACCCAAGAAAGTGTTAGACATAAAACTAGAGTATTCAGAAGCAGAAGGGAAAAGGAAATCTATTTGAACAAAGACAAGAGTCATGAAGCACTACATTTGCACTCCTGAATCCCGAGACACTGCCTTTTAAACTGTTCCTTTTAGTATTACTGGAATAGAGTGGTTTTATTTCAACTAAACCTCCTATCTGCAATCATCTTGATATTTTTGGTCTCAAAATATGTGAGTTATTTTTCACACTGGCAGTGGAAGCGTGGAATAATCTTGTTCTCGCAGAAAAGGAACAAAAGTCCCAAATTCACCAGTTTTGCTTTACAGTAACATTCTTTCCCAGACCTCTAGTCTCAGCATACCAGAGATTAAATGATGGTTTAAGCTTGACTCCCTTGAGACAGACACTTAGAGTTGTTTGAGCATTTCTGTTTTATCCTTTTTCTAAGAGCTACAGTGTTAAAAAGAATTCTCTTCCTCAAAGACCACTGAAGTCTGACAGAGATAATACTAAAAATTTGGTGGATTTTAGCACTCAGGAAATTTGGAGACAGAGCATATACCCTCGCAGCAAGCCATAGATATGCATCTCTTCAGGCAAAATTGCCATGTGTCTGCAGTAATAATTTTTGTACATAATATTGTTCCCAGCATCTGGAACCCCATCTTCTGTTTTCCCTGTTTTTTTTTTCCAACATCTGTTTATGTCTTCTGCTGCACATGTATATCAATTGGACAACATATTGCTGTCATCTTTTAGGCACAGAAAACTCAACTTTTGAATAGCCATTAAGTGCAGCACATATACTGCAGTGCCTAAACTGACAAACTGTACAATTAATGTCTGTGATTGGAACATAATAGGACATATTTTAGGTCTATAGACTTTAATATCATATCCCTAATACTGCTTATTGTTCAGAACTACTGCAGAAATCCACAGTCCAGTCCTGCCAGTTAAAATCAGGTGTCCACGAATACATCTAGACTGTCACTTGAAAGGAGCTCTCCCTTCACCAACTCTATAGGTAGCAACCCTGGACATGAAGCCCCAGGCAAAGCAGAAGGCCATTCCCTAAAACATGCAGAAACTTATTTCCCTATGGACTCAGGAAAGCTTTGTATGGTTAACGTGCTGCCAGGCATACCCAGACAAGGTTTTCCTCAGCTGCCAGCAATGCCCAGGAGGTGGACAGAGTGCAAAACACATCATGTCACAACCACTCTTGTGGCCACTTATCAGAAAAAGCTGTATGGATGTAAGCAACAAAAATTAGCCTTAACTTTAACAAAGAAAACACCCATACATAACTTCTCCTGAATGTTTTTTTTTTTTTCCTTTTTTTTTTTTTTTTTATTGATGGTTCATGAGATCAATAAAATATACCAATTAAGCTGTGTTCCAGATAGGTTTTCTTCACTATATTCCTCAGGTTGCATTGCTGGTTTTGTTCTATATGGATAAAACTAAATGGCAAAGTGGTTTAATACCTCTTCCAAAAAGAGTGGAGAGACCAAAACCACACATATTTAGAGGCTCCAACTTCCATAATTGTCTCCAGATCATACATTAACTTCTCATTTGTCATTTAACTTTCTCATTTAAGTTCATCCATTTTCTGAGGCAACCTTTCCTGTTTAGAGAGTGTACTTACACTCATCCACATAGTTGAAAATACATAGGTGCTGACCTGCAATATCACATTCTCTTACTAGTTTCTTACTAGTTTATAGCCACAGCAATGGTTCCTCTGACATCAATCCTCTCATAGAAGAACTTTAAACCTTGCCTTTATTGGACCAGTTTCAGAATCATCAATCTTCTGCTAGGTTCTCTACCTACATTAGTTATCCTTGAATCTAAAATTTGAATGTTATTTTCATCCTGTTTAAGTCAGTAGGTAGTATAGAAATGTTTTACTCACATTTAAAGGAAATCTGACCAAACTAAGCAGCCCATGCAAGTTGTTTTGTTTTGTTTTGTTTTTTGCCTTTTTTTTTTTTCCCTGAAGAGATTATGGTTTAGAAGTATACCCTAGATTCATATTGCATACTTAGGCATCCAATAATGTGTGAGGGGCAGGGGGAGAAAACAGGATGAGAAAACTCATGCATCAAGATAAAGACAGGGAGATTGCTTACCAATTACTGTTGCAGGCAACACGGACTCGACTTGGGGAAAATTCATTAACTGCTCCATTGTGGGCTTTTCCCATGGGCTGCAGTGCTTCAGGAAAAAAACTCTGCTGCAACATGGGCTCTGCACAGGCTGCAGCTCTTCCAGACAGCCCGCATGGCTTGGCATGGGGAAATCTGCCCTGTCATTCTGGAGTACCTCCTCTTCTTTGTCTTCCCCCTGACCTCAGTGTTCCCTCAGCTGTTTCTGACTCTTGTTATTCCCCTCCTTGCTGTCCCCCTGACTATGCAGAATTTTGCCCTTCCTTAAATGCGCTTTCCTGAGGCACCGCCATCTTGTCTGCAGGGCCCAGCCATCGCCTGCAGTGGGGTTGCTGGGGCCATTGGGGCAGCCCCGCAGCCCTCACTACCAGTGCTCAGGCACCCACATCCAGTACAGCTGAAAAGTTATGAACCAGAGAGTAATTTCAAGGCCAGAAGGAACTAGTAGAAGGCTTAGCCTAACACAAAGTCTAACATTTTACTCAGTTAGGCCCTGCACTGTCTAAAAGCTTACATTCATCTGCAAGGTATTTTCCAAATGGTAGCCATTTGGGGTTTGAAGACTACAAGTGAGAATACACTGTTCATCAGCTTAGTTTGTTTCACCATTTCAAACGTGTGCCTTAATGTTCATGTGAACTTGCCTACCTTCAGTTGTGTTTCTTGTTTTAATTAATGAGGAGACAGTATGCAGCACTCTCATACTAGCCTTGGCAGCTCCATATAGACACTGTTTTGGTACCCTGAAGTTCTTACAACATTCGCTCCACAACGTCTCAATAATATTGACATATATCTCAATAAATCTCTGACAGAATAACACTGGTCACTGTTTTCTCATCTGTCGCCAATTTTACTAATTTTTCACTAGATTTATCAGGTAGAATAAAGCGTTCTAGGTGCAGGTCTGTCACCTGCATGTTTCTGCCATACAATTCCATACCAAGGACTTGTCTGATGAACACTCAGAAGTTGGAAATCAAAGGGAAAATCAAAACTCAGCTGTAGGATATTGACATCTATATAGGTGGTTTCAGGCACAGCACTGAAAATATAACTGCTGCACCAAGCACAGCAGAGGAATAGTTCACATACACAGAGGAATGACTTGCTTACACAGAGCAATACATTGGGAAGTATGATGGCAGACAGGTGCAAATGCAAATGGACAAGCTACATGGGCCAAACATTAAGAAAGCAGATGTTATACTTGATGAAGAAAGAAGATGAAGAATGTTAGGTCACCACAGAAAGCAAGGCAGGCATCTGATGTAAAGCACACTTGAACAAATTTAAATGGAGCTTTCAGAAGTATTTGCTGACAGGGTAGCATTGGTCCAATGTCCAGTACTTCAGAAATTTCAGCTTACATTTTTTATTTTTGTGTCATCACATCCATTTTTCTCTCTCTTTTCTTTTGCATGTGAATGACTATGCATGTTGATTCCTCAATTCGGTATCTTTTTTTTTTTTTTTTTCTACTTTCACTAAAGTATTTTGTTGGTTCTCAGGTCTCAGGAGACACTTCTCAGGAGTGGTGTCTCCCACTCCTGCTTAGCAGTACTGTGTATGCCCTCCTGAACTCAACCAGGGATAGAGGAAAGGAAATAGCTTCATATTAGAGGAGGATGAACTTAGCTGAAGGATTCCTTCTAACTAATAATACAGGAGACAATAATCAGGATGATTTACTAGCAATTTTTAATTTCCTTTACATTGCTAGTCCATAGTGGTACATCAAAGTACTCTAAAATCAGAAGTGAATGTCATTGCTGAGAAACTGAGGCACAGAAGGCTTAAGTGACTCACACCAACTTACACAGCAGAATAATTATGAAACCAGTTCAGGAATGGTTTTCTAGTGCATTTAGATCAGAACCTGGCTAGCAGGTTCATACATTGCTGTACAACCATTGTGTTACATAGATTTGTGTAGATTAGAGATGAAGATTCCTGTTTTTTAGGAATTTAGACCTCAAATTCTATCTAAAATGTTAGATATACAGCTGTATGTTTCTGGTGTAGTTCATATAGTAGTTAGCTGTGATGCTGAGAACTTTATTATATTACTAAATCACAATATCTCAATTATGTTCTGTTATTATACTGAAATATTATAGTATTCTTCAGTCCCAAGTGACAAGAAGAGACACAAAAAAAATGCTCCACTGTACACAGCATAAAAATTAATTGGCCTCCAGATATAGAACTGTATCTGGAGAAAAGTGGAATTGTACTATAGATAATTAGGTCAGACTTGAGGGGCTCCTAAACCTGCTTTTGACCCTTAATATTTTTAACTCATGGACGCAGTTACAGTCAAACTGTTATACTCCAGAGGGACCGTAGATTTAAAGGTCTTTGCTCATCATACCGTTTGGGATTTTCTCTCTGATAATAAACAAGAGAGACCAAAATCTATAGGACTGAGGAGTTAAATTTTGTATATAAGCATTGCAACTGATCCTAATAAGATTGTTTCACAGCTCAGAATAGATGCTAATATTAATACATTTTAATGCATTAATCGTAATAGTATATGCAATGCCTTGGAACTTTGACAAACACTAACACATTTGTATTTCCAGATTTAATTAACTTGTGGAATAAATATATTTATCAAATCCTAAACACCTCATTTCACCCCTCTGCTCAACCCACTCACCAATGCAAGCTCATTCAAAGAAATCTAACAAGTAGAATTCAGTAAACAGCAGCTGCTGTTCTGTCTGCCTTTTTTTAATGAGAAAGTATAATAAGACTTTAATTGCGTTCCATGACTATCTAAAATCTAACACACAGCCAACCTACTTCCATGAGCAATGAGTATGTCTGTATTAGTGTTTTGTTCAGCTGAGGAATATACCTCTGAAGCAAATGTCTCAATCCACCTAAGTTACTCTGTTTTTGTTTATACTGAGTAGTGTCTTGGAAAGTCTACTTGGATTAAATTAAACTGAAAGATGCTTCCCGAGAGCACACCTAAATGCCCATCAGGTGAAATCAGGCATTCAGACCACAGGACTACACTAGAACTAGCCAAAAGTAAACCTCTCAAAGTACGTATAGTATGGACGTTGGATCATTTAGCCCTACCAGACTAATCCTATTAGGCTAGACTAATTTAATGGTCAATATAGACATAGCCTGTGAAGGTGTGCCTATAGATCCAGATTCTTATGACAGTTCATATTGTCATGCCTATGCTTTAAACTGCATCAATTTTTAAGGCTACAGTTGTAGATTGTAGAGTACAACAACAGGACAGTCCAGGTAGCTAGAGCCCAGCAAGGCGTAGATCTGTACGTAAGTACTATACTTCCCAGATGGGATGTAAACCCATATTGGTTTTATTTTATTTATTTTATATTATACTTTAAATCCAGTTTCTAAAGCTATGTCCACAAGCTGCCTGTTGTTCAAACAGAATGTGCTGTGTCACTCGGATGCAAGGTATGCAATCTGTCCCTCTGTAAAGACTGGGCAAGACAAATCTCCTTCACCGGGTAAGGAGGGGAACGCGAAGAGCCCTGGTCTCCCACATCAGATAAAAGCACAATGCTGAATAGCTGAGCAATCACAGTCTGAACTGGCTTGGATTAATTAACCCTGCTGCTACTCTGAATGCAGCTGTTTACCTAACGTGCATTTGGTATTGTAGTGAATAAAGCTCAAAGCTTTGAGCTCCAGGGATAAATCATGTAAATCATATTTACATAAATATAAATTTATAAAATGTATAAAATTTATAAAATATAATTTATTTACATAAATTTACATAAATCCTGTAAATCCTATTTTTCACACACACACAGAAACACATACAAACACACCCATTTCATCTGTAAAGCTTTCTCAGACCATACTCACTTTCCTGTCCACAAGGCCAGTACCAAACCTGCTAGTTCAGTTTCCATCCCTCTAAATCTAGTGGATGGTAAACTAGAGGAATAGAGAAATTCTAGAGGAATTGTGTCCCTCTTTGATGCCTGTTTTTCTTTGTTTCCAAATTTGTCATGTGAATGCAGCATCTCCTAACTCTTCCACATTCATAACACCTCTTTTCAAATACTTGTAGCCAAGATTACTTTTTTTTTTTTTTTTTAAGACACTGAAGTCAGTCTGGATCTAAACAACCAGAGATGCCGCTGCTTTTTGAAACTCCTTAAGAGCTTAGTAGCTTCTTACTGTTTTTTTGGAGCTGTTGATGGGAGAAGTGTGGAGCATGTTACCCCTTAAATGACAGAGAAAAATTCCTGAACCTCCTGAAGGATGTAGCCACATTGCCAAGAAAAACACCAGAGAAGAAAAGAGTCTACCGAGTGTTACACTAAATAGGCAAAAGCATCTTTTTTTTTTTTTTTTTTTTTTTTTTTTTTTTTTTTTTTTCCTGTGGAGTGAGCAGTCCTGACAACTTAATTTTCAGAAGATATTTGTGGTATGTGAACTAATGCAAAATATGCACCATTCCCGGGTTTAGTGTGTTAGCAAGAACTACCCAAATAGCTGGGTTTTGCATGGGTCCTGCATACCCAGAGTCTCTGTGGCTGGAAGACTTCAAAATCTCTAAACTGATAAAAATAGAATTGGTGGGTTAGTCTTTGTCAAATATATTACTCAAAGAGTAATGCTGTTGTTCATCAGTACCATTATTCAACAAATAGCTTTTAACAGCATTTGACCAATTCCATAGCTGGCTGAATATTATTCACTGAATAAGTAAATTCATGTATAACGTCAATATTAGTTGAATAATTTGCCTGAGGATTTTTTTTCAAGAATTTGGCAAGCTCTATTTTATACCAATAGAATCTAAGACATCACCTAATTAAAAATAATTAGATGTCTGTTTACAAAAACTGGCCTTTTTTATTGGTAAATTGTATGCACTTTAAGGCACTTTATTATCTCTCCATTCCCAGATAAAGTTTAGATAACCCAGACAGGAAAGAAGACTCAGACATTTCCAAGAGTTTTCAACTCATATTTTCACTGTTTACACAAGCCAAGACACACAGAGTATACATTGAAAGATGCTGTGTATATATCTATATCTGTGTAAGATTTCTTTCAAACTGTGTGACTTACATTTCAGGCACATTTCTGTATTATTGGCATAATACAGAAAATATTAAGAAAACTATTTTTAATGGGTTATTAGCAGTAAACCCATTTTTACATAACAGGTTTTTTTTGTTTGTTTTGTTTTGTTTGTTTGTTATAAATATGTTTCGTACAGTATGTACACATACATGTGCAAGTATAAATGTGTACTCTTGTTCATACTCATTGAAAGATGACATTTAGATTTCTATCTAGTTAATTTCCATTGAAATCATTATGATAATTGCAATCTCCATATTCCACAGCCAATAGATAGGTATTAATAAATGGAGTAGTGGTGCATTAATATTATTCAGAAGCTTGTCCCTCTTTTTCGTCACCAGTATTTGAGTATGAAACCAGTTTTTAATCATGTGGTTCTTTCATCTCTGTCAGCAGTTATCAAAACGTCAGCCTGGTTCTCTGTCACCTAACAAAGAAATTATGCAAAGCACGAGGCTAGTATTTCATTAAAATCTGGTTAGTCTTAGGGGAAACCTAGATACACACAGGTGAGATCCATTAAATTCATAGATAAAAATGATTCACCCCTTAAAGAATGGTGAGAAGGCAGCAGAGGGAAGCTGTTCACAAGATTAGCCTGTTGGAAGGATTTTCAGTACATGGGATTATCTGTAATGAGATTAACCACTGGGAGATCAAATTCTGAATGGATGCTTCAGGGAGACAAAATACCCACTAAAACAAAAGAGAAGTGGGAGGTAAAAGGTACAGGATTTAAGGTACGGGCCCTAAAAGTCCTGTTGGTTGGGCAGCAATAACAGGAGGAAGACTGGTTGGCTAACCAGCCAAGACAAGTGGAGAGAGACTAAAGAAACACATCAGTAAGGGTCTAAAGACAGTGTGAGGAAAAGGGTTTCTAGACGATGGAGCAAAGTGGAAATGTGGTGGAAGGAGATCATCAGTGTGCTGCTGAGAATTCCTATGCAAACAGAAAAAAATGATGCTGCAAACAATCACAATGTGCATTGCATTTCGTGTACCATTATGGAGATCAGCTCAGAAAGGATTTTAATTACAGGCCTAGAATAGCCCATGCGTTAAAAACTATGAGACATTGTACAAAGAACGGTAACGTTCATTCTTAAAAACAAGCAGAAAGTTTGTAAAGAGGTACATTTGGCAAAGTGTTAGTGCTTCTAGTCAGTAAACAAATTTCTGAAGTTCTTTTCAGTGGTGCAATATTTAGATAAAATGAGATTTTGGGGGAGGGAGTTATCGGTATATCATAAAAACATATGGAAATGTCTCATCACTAAATCTAAACTAAGGTCAATATGAATATCTAAATTTTCCAGAAGTTTCAGTCCAATCCAGCATCTTGCCATTTCCAATTAACATCAGGTGCCACTTCTGGGTAAGGTTAAATTGTTAAGGCATAGCCTAGAGAAGAGGTAGACATTGTACCTCTGCCCAGAAATGCAGCTCTGGCTTTGCCACTCAAATCTAGGCATTATGCATATATTTTCCTGTTCTTGACAAAGAACTTCCTGCCAAAGACTCCTCACCTGGCAATTGCATCACACAATGAGAAGCAATAGAATGGGCTCTAAACCGTATGTAACTTAAAGGGATTAAAAAAACCACACCATACACACAGAGAAGTGTCTGATAAGAGACTCCAAATAGAAAGGTAACTATTTTTCCTTGAAAAGTTTGTTCCAATGAATATTTTAGGGGAATGACATTTAGTTTAACATGATTTTGATAAATCTCTATATGTATGTGTGTGTTGTATGCACATACTTATTTTCTTTGGCTTCAGACATACAATTCAGTATTGTAGGTTCAAATTTTAAATGATACCTACTTAATGCAGTTCCATGCAAACAGGCTCTGTAAATCAATTCATAAAATTTTTGTCATGTACAAGTGAAATACATTTTAAATTGAAACAGTCTACAGAATCCATGTTTATCATGTTTCTGTATTCTTAGCAAGACTGTTTACTCAAGGAAATATTATTCCTACAGTTGTATTAGAGTGAACACAAATTCCACAGGTTTTAAGTAATTAAGATACTCAGGATTTGAAAATTGAAATGTTGTTTCCTCACACAACACTTCTGTAGCCGTATGCATGCTCTACTAAGCATCTCACTACAGAATTCCTCACAAACACTCTACACCCAGTCTCTTTCATTACTGAGCCTTCAAGAATCCTTGACGTTTTTGTTCAAAAACTGACTGGATCAGGTAACGGTAGTTTTGTTTGCCAAATCAAAAAGTGAAGTCAGATATTTGAGAGCAATTGTATATCATTAGAGGGAGACAATTTACATTTTTCCTGACTTACCTTTTAACACACTCTGAAAAATACATAATTAGTATTCAGGCACTGGATGTGAATCCATCATCCCCATTTCTCTGTCCTCAGAGAGCTTAAGAATTTCAGTCTCATCTGACATTCAATATCTAACTTTTAATAGCTAGGAAAAATTCAAGAATTATTCAAACACAAAGATAGGGTTATATACCTCAATACTGTAATTTCTTTAAAGTTGGGAAAAATAAATATTTACAGTAACTGGAAAACTGCTATAAAATATAATTGAGAACTTTTGTTGTTTTCTGTGTGATCAAATGATAACTAACCTCTAGTACACTTTGGTGCATTATGCAGTATATGAACTTAGTAATTAGCTAGAATTACTAGAATTACTGCTGTGTTGCAGTGGAGGGAGAAAATGATTTAATGGGCAAAATCTCATGAATCAACTCTGTGATTTGTATTTCATGCATCTAGTTCACTGTGCTGATCAGTGCATTTTTTTTTAATTTTTTATTTTTAATTTTTGAGGTTACCTTAAGGTTCCTTTATGCTGCTTAAGGATTCTTTAAGCTCAGTGCTGAAAGCATCTTTAGTCAACTCTGACACTGTTCTCCGAAGGTTTGATTGATCAATTCAGTCTTTCTCTTATTCACAGAATAGAAGAAATAGAAGCAAAGCCTTAAAAATAACACATTGCTTGCTTTACAGAGATGAGAAATTAAAGGAATAGGGGACATAGAGTAATTGTATGCACTTTCTATCCTTATAGAAGCTGTGACATTGTGCAGATAGGGACAAGTAACTCATGCCCTGGCTCATGCCCAACCCTGCGAGCATGTATGGGTAAATTTATAACATGCCTACTGGTAAAGATTGAATAGGGAATTTAAGCCCAGCTCACAGAGTTACTGCTTCCTGCCCCATCAGAAAACACGTCTATATGTGCAGGTGAGAGCAAGTATAAAAGGGCAAGGATGAAACAAGAACAGCAGGAACATCATGAACTTTCTGGTCAAACTGGAAAGTGTCTCCACTATTAGACAGATGCTGAATAAGTTTTTTTCAGACCACAGCTTTGTACCGAGGTGTCCAAGCATTTTTTTTTATTTATTTATTTTATCTTTTTCCCCTCTAATATTTGCTTAAGTACAGGAAACACAAGTTCAGGGCAAGTGTTTTTCAAAACTAGCCAGAGAATCTGCATATCACTTCTGAACAGCACTACTATTACACTTTGTCTTTAAAAGAGGTGAATTATATCTTTTGGTTAATGGATCAATGACTGAATAAACAGTCACTAACAGTGGCTTATTTTACCACTAACTAGTATCATTAATGCTCTCTCCTTTCTAAAAGGCAATCTTAACCTACTGCCATCCCTCACTGGAAAGTCATTCCTGACTAAGCTCCTGGTGATTCTGTGTGTCAGGTCAGCTCCTCAAAGCAGCGTAAGGAAGGCAGGTTGAATAACCGAAAAGCTGCCTGGCTGTAACATTTCATAGCCCTGTTCATTAACTTAGTACTGCACACATCTGCAGTACATATCTTCCTACACATCTTAGTACATATCTGCAATCTGCTTCATTATTTCCTTTTCAAATTGACGTGACTGGAATCCATCTCAAGTCCAAACAGAATACAATGTTTCTTTCAACAGCAAGATGCTAGGTTGTCTTATTTTTTTTACAGATTCTGCTTAAGAAAATCTGTACTATAACAGGATTTGAAAAAAAAATATTTACAGGGATGTATAGTTAATTTAATACCTAATAGCCATCACAAAGAACCATATTACCACATAACATAACTTATTAGCTCATATGGTATACTTCTGATGAACAGAGAATGAATTACAATGAAAGGTTAAGCTGAAGTAAAAAGTAGCTATACATCTTCTATTATTTGTGCTTCTTTTTAAATATCTATTTTTCATTTTGGAGTTTCTCATTCCCTTAGGTGCAACATGAACTTAAAACCAACCTAGATTCTTCACAGGACTTTTAGAGTATATGATGGATCAATAATTTGTTGGTTTGTTTATGAAATATGCCAACTTACTGGGACAGAGTCATTTTTAAGAGGAAAGAAAGATCAATATATATGTGCATAGATTTATGGGTGTTTTTGTTACAATCAAAATAAGTCTTTCTGTTTAAAGAACCCTAAAAAGGCAAGCTCAGCTTGCTTCTTTTTCTTTTTCTTTTCTTTTTTTTTTTTCTTTTCTTCTTTTTTCATTGTTGCACTGATTTGAGCAGGCCACTTTAATTCCAAATGCTAAGAAATGCTACATATGAACCTTTCATTCTGTTAAAGTCTTTTTGGAGCTTAAGAAGAGTTCTAAAACCTCAAGCAACAAAGATTTCTTAAAACTTTATGATCACTATGACTTGTCCACTTCTTTAGATATGTCAAATGTTTACCTAAAATTATGAACCTTGTCCAGTATTGCACTTTTTCTTCCACCAAATCATATGGATAGAAGGTTTTTAGGAGAAAAAACAGTACTAGGTTTACTAGACAGGGGGAACGGAGGTGCTTAGACCCTTTAATAACCTCTAGTCCCCAGCCGCATCCCACACACAGGACCACAGCTTTTTCACAGCTCTTGCACCAGCAGTGCAGGTGTGATGGGCAGACAGACTGAGCTTCATAAGAAGATTAAGGTTTCTTACCCTGCAGCTGCAGGATACAGTACCCAGTCCATACAGTACAGTCTCCATAGGAGTGGGGAACTTCCCTGTCTACATCAGCCTTATGTTAGCTTTCAATACTCTCAGTGCCATGCTAACCTTTAAATTTTAAATATTAAATTCACCTGTCCCCTTCCCTTTCTGCTGCCAAATCTGAAGACATTGAAGTCCCTCAGGGTTTCAGTGATGCCAACCCTGTTCTCTAAGTTTCTGCTGCCAGCCATGAGCAGAGCTACCCACCTCCTGATGGCACACAGCACTCTGCAGACATTCTGCACACTTCAGCTAAAATTTCAAGCTAGGTGCATCTCTGCCTATCTCACCCCTAGGGCTCACTTTGGTTATTATCTTATTCCCAGAATCCATGCAAAACATAACAGTTAGAGAGTGATAATGCTGTATACAAAATATCTAACTTCTACTAGTAGATACAGCACTTCCCTGGCATAGAGGTAAGAAGTCAATCTTCTTCTTGGGCAGGCCAGGTGTTTGACCCCACCTCTCATGGGATTATTCTGCAGAATAATCCTAGGAAGAGGGATTGTATCTCCTTCATAAAGCTGCTAAGCAAACCTTTTATGTGTGTAGTCAAGGGACTAGAAATTGTTTCTGCTAGGTAGACTACTGTTAAGATGGTCCTACAAGTGATATGAGTTTTTATATCTGTCTGTCATAAACATATCCAAAATCCTTGAAACCCACCCTGGTCACTTAGCAGCTGTGATCTCACATTTACAAATAGGTGAGATGCATACCCATACTGAATGAGGCACATTTAACCGTTCTGTATGTTGCTTCTAGAGGGGATGGATTTGAAAAAAAAAATAAAAAAAAAAAGGTAAAGCTCAATGCAAATCCCACTGCAGTCAGTTTTTCACTGAATCCTAATCACTGTTCTCTCACTGAACACAACAGATTTGAGATTCAGACCTATCATGTGATTGTGCCTTCTCTTTCATTGCTGCTGTTATGGTTGCATATTCATGTTACTGAAAAAAAAATATAGAACAAACTGGCCATTGCCCCTCCTAGCAAATCTGTTCTGCTCATGACAGTAAAGGTCTGTCCTTCATAACTGTAATCACAGACACAAAAATTTCTTCTTTCACATTACACATGCAAAGCTTGGAGATGAATTATTACATGCGTATTATATATTATTACATACATATATAAAAATATAAACAAGATATACATTAGAAAAAATATTTTACTTAATGAATAGATAACTACTAAGTGATATCTTTTTTGTTGAAAATGTCATTAAAGAATTGAATTCAAAACAGATTTTTAGGAAAAAGGTATAAATTGTATATTTTCAGTCCTTCATGGAGGTTATTTTTTTGCATACTTTGTCCATAATTACAAGGTAATTACACAAATTTTGCTTAGAGAACAAGACACCACAAAATTGGTTTTTACTGCTGGAGGAACCAAGCTAGTTTATTGATCTTCCAATTCGCTGTGTGATTTCAGATATCTCCCTTAAAATACTCTTAGAACACTTGGGGGTTGTGTGTAGGAAGAGGATAACAATGCAAACCCCCTACTAAACACAGATAATTCAACACTGCCAAATTCTGCTCTCCTACCCACTGAACACATTGGCTTAAACATTTTCTTTCTCACTTTCCTTCTCCCTGCTATACTAGCCAGAGGTATCACTAAATTAACAAAAAGGAAAAAAAAAATCAGAAAAAAGTAAGATCATCTTGAAGAAATTGAAATGATCTCCATAAAATAAAATAAAATAAAATAAAATAAAATAAAATAAAATAAAATAAAATAAAATAAAAATAGTTAATAATAACACAAATAAAATTTTAAAGATACTGTATTATTTGGATTATTTCTATGAAACTGTGATGTTTAGTGTCTGGAAGTGTAACTGTCCCACCTCTTCAGTAATATAGCAAATGCTTCAAAACTTAGCAGCTAAAACAGAGTAATATAAAAGCTTTAACTTCTTGTTATCCTCAGAAATAAAACAGGTGCTCAAATTATCTAGGAAATTTATTTTTCATTGCTCTAATCTGTTATTTTATTCCTTTATCAACAAAACAGCTGGAAAATCATAGACTGAATAAAAATGTCAAGGCATTGGCAGCTACCTACTGTTTATTAGTACCCAAGAAAATGTATCTGTCTTGATTTCTTCTTTTTCTGTCATGGGCGAAATTCTTTGTTTCTGTCCTACTGATTAAAAAAAAACAACATCGAAGGTGGGAAAACTATCCAAGACTTTCTGGTCATTTTTTGAATAAAATGAAGAAAAATCCTTTTTTTTTTTCTCTTTTTTTTTTTCTTTTTTTCCCTTCACTGTACTTGTCCAAATCCAAATGTAATTCCTTCCTGGGCTGCTTCTACCACTGCTATATTTCCTAGTTTTAAAATGAATTCATTGCAACTTAAGTAGATTACATATCACAGATAAATATCCTGGATGTGAGTGACTACACAAGTGGTGGCCCACTTCAATGAATAATTTATAAATATTTAATTTGCTCTATCAAAACATACTACATTATGTTAAATGTTACTAATTAATATTTCTATTGTGAATTATGTCTCTGTTAGCTGTTGTAACTACATGTAGTAACTAAGTAAAATATGAGGCTGTACAGCAGACCTTTTACAAGACTTGAAATAATACTCTCTTAATAGTTAATAATTAATATTCCATTCTTTTATGCTTTACAGTTTAATTTACAAGTTTACTCAGAGTTAAAAAGCTCTATATCACCCCAGAAAGTATACATCCAAGAAGCTGTGCTAAATTTTGTGCTTATTTATCCCCTAAGTCTTTAGATTAATCCTGTTTGTTGAATTTGAGCTGATTAAGAAGGTACACAGTCAAAGATAAGTATGTTAGACCTCAACAATGCACAGTTAATTGATGAGTCTACTTAAAATTACTAAGCTGTTCACATTCACTGTATTCAAGGTATTATTTTCACAGTTATTTTACACACTAGTCTCCAATAATCAAATGCAGGTATTGCACTATTCACTTTTCCTTGGTCTCTTTCATTTAGACAGAAATACTTCAAAAAGTTCATCTGTCCTCAAACAGCAATACTCTGCTTTTCCATTTTTTTCTCCAACATGAACAAATAATTCCTAGTGATAATAATATGAATAATCTAATCTAATAAAACATTATAATGAGACACTGTTTTAGGAATTTTGCTACAACATAAAATGTCCAAAGTAACAAATAACTTTATATGAACTTTCAAAATGAAAATTAGAAACTCCTTTGTAAAGTGGCTCATTTATAGATTTCATTAGGTTTTGCTGACCTGAGTAGGAGGTTTTGCTCAACTGAGTAGGAAACTGTTGTTTTTGCTATTTTTCAATTTGCTGGAAAAAGATGTTCCATGACTGAGCAGTTGTTGACTGCTGAATGCTAGAGTTCCTGAAACAATGTCTAGTTTTGTTAAAACCCTTGGAGATCAGATTACGCCTTACCTTCAAAGTCTCAAAGGAATGAAATTCATTACGATTGTGATCCCATTCTTTGTGCATGTTGACAATGTCTTGAGAAAAAAAAAAAAAAACATAGTGATTGAAAAGACCACACAAAACAATTTCAAAATGCTTTAGGCACAAACTACGTGAGTGACAACTACAAATTTAAGTGCTGTAATTCTTTGATTAATATAAAGAAAGTGATTTAGATTATTTTGATAACAGCCTTTAGGGAAAAAATGACACTTAAAGGAATATAAAGATTTGAGGTTTGAATTACTTGCCTAAGATGTGTTTTCATAAATAACCTGTCACCTATATTTTGGAGGGAGAACAAAAAAAAAGCTGAGTTATTGGCTTTTTACAAAGTAAACTACCTACTGTATACTCCACAAGTGACACATATATTTTCTTATCCATATCCACAACTTTGAGAACTTGAAACCTATTACAGAGCCAAAGCATGGACATGGTAAGAAAGCAAATTCAAGACTTACTTTTAGTTCACTAGAAAGAGCAAAATGGTGCTCTCTTCAAAATATGCTTCCAGAGACTTCTCTTTATAAACAGCAGTTTTGAAGACTGGCCACAAAATTTAATACTGTATAATAACTTAGGGCCTTGTATTCTTACATGAAATAAAATTACCTGTTTTAAGTGTATTTGTAGCCTGATTATGCTCAAAGGTTCTACTTGTTTGTTATAAGGGAAAACAATGTCACTTAGTTGGTTAATAAAGAATTAGACTAACTTTGTGTAGTGGGTTTATGTGGCAAGGTTTTGGTAGCAGGGGGCCATAGGGGTGGTTTCTGTGAGAAGGATCTAGAAGCTGCCCCATGTTTGGGAAGGGCCCCACTGCTGACCAGAGCCGAGCCAATAAGCAATGTTGTTTTGCGCCTCTGTGAGAGCATATTTAAGACAGGGAAAAAAACGCTGCGCCACACAGCAGCCGGGAGAGTGAAGGGAGTGAGAAAACAGCCTTGCAGGTGCCAAGGTCAGTGAAGAAGGAGGGGGAGAGGTGCTCCAGGCGCCGGAGCAGAAGTCCCCTGCGGCCTGTGGTGAGGACCATGGTGAAGCAGGATGTCCCCCTGCAGCCCATGGAGTACCACGGTGGAGCAGGGTTCCACGCTGCAGCCCGTGGAGGAGACCACGGTGGAGCAGGTGACCCTGCACCGACGGAGGCTGCCGCCTGTGGAAGACCCCTGCCGGAGCAGATTCCGGGCCAGACCTGTAGCCCATGGAGGAGCTACTGCCCATGGGGAACCCAGGTTGGAGCAGTTTCCTCCTGAGGGATGGACCTCAGGAGGAAATAATTTGACCTTACCCAAACAAGAGAATTTTAATACTCAGAATACACAAAATTCTTTATGGAGGACTGACTGTCAAATGCAGAATACTTGTATGTAATATGATTTTTAAAGAAAGGTAAAATTTTAACTACTTTTGTGAGCTTTCTTGGTGCAAATAAGTATAAATTAAGGCATCTTTAGACAGGCTCGACAAAGAGTAGTCAAAAGTGGCATCTGTTTTGCACCTCAGAATCTTTGCTAATAGGAACTGTAGCGATAGAAATGCATAGCCTGACTCATTGCTGAGGGGCAAACTAGAAAAAGCTCACCTGGACCATGGAAACTGCAGGCCCCTTTCAGTAACTGTGAAAGATTATTGGATCAAGCAGCAAGAGGAAGAAAAGTAAATTTACCTTTGTCAAGGCATTAAAAAAAAAATCTCTCTTCCTCCTCAGAAGAAGAAAAGGCACACATAGCAAGAGCATTCAGATAGAGCCCACACAAAAAAACACAAGACAAAAATTCATTTAAGTCCCTAGTCAAGGTAGCAGACGACTTATAAGCTCAGATCATCATTACTATTCCTGATGAAACTTCAGGTGAAAGTATGACATACACCCTTATTCACATGGACTTTGCATACTTAGGATTGTCATATTTGAGATATTCTATAGGTTCACTGGCTGTATCAGGTTAGAAGGGACCACAAGAGGTCTCTAGTTCGACCTTCTGCTCAAAGCAGGGTCAGCTATAAGATCAGACCAGGTTGGTCAGGGCTTTTATCCTATCTTGTCTTGAAAACGTCCAAGGACAGAGACTGCACAACCTGTCTGGGAAACCTACTCCACTGCCTGACTGTGCTCATGCTGAAAAGTTCATTCTTTTCACCCAGGCAGACATTCTTTTCTTTCAGCTTATGCCCACTGACACTTGCCCTGTCACTATGCACCACCAAAGAGCCTGGTTCCATTTTCGTGATGACCTTCACACAGATATTGTAAGGCTGCTGTAAGGTGCTCCTGAAGCCTTCTCATCTCCAGACAGAAAAAGCCCCATCGCTGAAGCATCTCTTCATAGGGCAAGTGCTCTTGCCCTCAGTCATCTTGGTGGTCCCCTGCTGAACTTGCTCCAGTTTATCAATGTCTTTCTTGTTTGGGGGACCCAAAGTTGGATATATTACTCTAGATGCGGTCTATAAGTGCTGAATTCATAGATGGAAATAATCATTTTCCTCTACCTACTGGCTATGTTCCTATTAATATAACCCAGGACCTTCTTTGCTGCCAAGGCACACTGCTGGTTTATGCCTAGCTTGTTGGATGGATACCTGAGCATCCACCAGGATGTCCAAGACTTTCACAGAGCTGTTCCCCTGCCACTCTGTCCCAAGCCTGTATAGTTGCACAGGGTTCTCACTTCCCAGGCACAAGACTGCTGAATTCCACAAGATTGCACCCCATCCCTGGAGGTGTTCAAGGCCAGGCTGGATGGGGCCTTGGCCAACTTGATCTGGTGGGTGGCACCCCTGCCTATGGCAAGGGATTAGAACTATGATTGTTTAAGGTCCCTTCCAAAGTAAGCCATTCTGTGATTCTGTTCCTGTTGATCCATTCCTTCACCCTGCCCGTGTGTTTCTGAATGGCAGTCCTGTCCTCAATCACAGTTGGTCACCATCACCCAGTTTGGTGCTGCCTGAAAGCTGAAGCAAGCATTCCATTGCCTTATCCAAGTCATTGACAAGCATATTTAAAAGGACGCCTGTGGTCAGGTAACTACTGTTCTCTGAGCCTCATCATCCCTGACCTCCATATAGTTTCAAAGAAGTCAAAGAATCACAGAATGGTTGAGGTTGGAAGGGGCCTCTGGAGGCCATCTGGTCCAACCCTCTGCTTAAACAAGGCCACCTAGAGCAGGCTGCCCAGGACCATGTCCAGGTGGCTTCTCCAAGGAGAAGACTCCACAGCCTCTATGGGCAGCCTGTGCCAGTGCTCAGTCACCTGCACAGTAAAATCTTCACAAACCCATCCACACCTATAAAGGCTTTTAAAAACTGTGTAGATCAATGATTAAGGAAAGGTTTAACACTCACAAGCTTTGAAAGTCAATGCTTTTTTTTTTTTTTTTTTTTTTTTTTTTTAATTAAAATGCAACCTAACAAGAAACCAATCCAGAGGACAGAGAGTAGTAGTGGCACAGCATAATGATTTGGAACTAGAACACGTGGTTGCTGCTGCATTTAAACATGTCAGAGCCAGAAGCAATTTATCTGACAGTATAAATGATAAGGAAGTACAGCAGTGTTACCCTGAAGTGATCAAGCATGCACCAAACTCCAGTGTCACTCATATTTCACACAGCTCCATCCAGGAGCGACCACTCAGTAAGAGGTCTTACTGTACACCTATTCTATAAACAATTAACACCACTGAATAGGAAGCAGGCATTAAAAATGTTACTGTCAATGCTTCACCAGAACCTATAATGAAATAAAAATGCCATTGGCCAAATTGTTCCATTGAGTTCAGTGGAATTTGGATCTGATCATACTGTTTAAATATCACAAA
Organism: Aythya ferina; assembly: GCF_964211825.1. Classification (NCBI taxonomy): domain Eukaryota; kingdom Metazoa; phylum Chordata; class Aves; order Anseriformes; family Anatidae; genus Aythya; species Aythya ferina. The sequence continues at coordinate 95,752,786 of NC_140297.1, forward strand.
TACAGGGAGAATACCAAGTACTCTTCTCAAGGAAATTACTGTTTCAATCAGACTGAACACAGCACACTAAGAAAAAGATGGGATGCATATGTAATATGCATTATATATCCAAATATATATATATATATATATATATATATATATACACACACATATATGTCATTGTATTTACCTGGTCAGTGATTCATAGGTTTTGTTCCCTTTTGCTTGACTTGAGCACTCACACTTGCTTCAAATGCAACTTTGGAAGATATGTGCTATAATTTGGAGACAGCTCATGCCTCATCTTTTCCAGGCTTCCTTAAATACTTACAAGATGATAAGATTTAAATTATTGCCCAAAGAGATTTTACTGACCCAATGACAGAGTAATATGGGTCATCACAGAATAATTTAGGTATGAAATCTCTGTGGGAGGCTGTCCAGTCAAACATATGGCTTAAGGCACACTTAACATCAAAGCTAAATTAGATTGCTTAGGGCCTTGTGCAATCACATTTTCAAGTTCTCTGAGGACGGGTATTTCACCACCTGTCTGGGAAACTGCTCTAGTACATTAATGTAGTAACAATAGTAGAAAAATAATGCAAGCAATGGGAGGTGTCTGACAGCCACTGGGACATCGAGTATTTCCTCTCCATCCAGCAGCAAGGTATGTAGGACCCCATATCCACAGGTCTGCTTAGACAGAGGGCTCCCAAGAAGTGGGGGACATACAAGAACACAAGGGCTCTTACAAGAGTACAGGGCCCTGCAACCACAAGCAGCTCCTAGTCACACCAGAACCTAAGAGGACGCTGTAGATGTGGCCTACCATACCTAGTCTGAAGCAACAGAGAAGTGTTAGTGATTATCAAAGGACCGACCTAGTAAATTAGAAACTGGCTTACATTAAAATTGCAGAAAACAAGAACAGGGTGGAGGAGAGCTGAAAGCTGTGGTCACCCCCACATTTGCTTTGACTGTCCTGCATAATACCGCACTATGTTGGAAAAATGGGTGAAATCACGTTATTAGCTTGCCAGCAACATAAGAGAGCATGTTGCTCTCAATAAGAGTACATTTGAATATGGTTCTGAACACAGGTTTAATGCCATTTATCAGGCTCTGATTTTCTGTTTTGGAGAAGAGTGATGATAGTAGCTGATAGTAGCTGATTGTCTCTTAATAATGAAGCACTTCTTTGTAAGCAACTCTATGATACTGATGCCTGCTTAGCTTTTTCCATGTTCTTCTTTTTTCTGCTCTTCCTTCACTCCATAACCAACTTCCTTTTGGTTCTTTTTGAATGATTCATGTCTAAAATTCACTGCAAACCTGACAAGATGGGCCCTTCTGTGACCAGCTCACTGTAGCTATGTCCTACATTGTTTGCAACATGTCTAGTTAGATTGTCAACTCTGTGCAGGGCCTAGCAAAATGAGGATCAATACTTGGCTGACCCTTAACCGCGGCAATAAAACACATGATTAATTACAATGTCAGGACTTTTGTATTTTATTTAGTTGTTTATTTAATGGTCTAAGAGCACTAACAGAAACAAATTCATTGATGAAATCTGAAAAGTATAGAGGTTCCCATTACTCTGTTCTCTCCATTCCACATGCTGTTTAAATCCACATTTACAAAGAGAAATAAACAGACATTCTGCCTCAAACTTTGCTGACTTTTTTTCACTGTATAAAAGATAAGCCACTGCTACTATACAGAGAGCTATAGTTTATTCAGCCTCCAATATCTGATATCCTTTACTTCCCAAAGTTACCTTTAGATCATTAAAGAATTTTATCAGCTAGAGTTAGACCTTTTGCACTCTGATACCCATCAAGAAGAGAAGGGAGCTTCCAGTGTCTGCACACTGATAAGAAAGTCTTGCTCAGAAAAAAAAATAAATGACCATCTTCTGTCTTATTTAACACTGTTTATTCTTTTTTTTTTTTTTTTTTTTAAACTATAGTCTTTCTCAGAGAGTGATTAACTAAGATTATTTCTTTTTAGGCAAAATAAGATAATTATGTTGTTCCAACATCTTCCCCTCCTGTATTTATCTGGTTATATTTTATTGTGCTTCTCATAAGTATTTGTAGGCATGAGTGCCTTTGTTACAACTTAATCAGGGCACATTTAATGTAAGAACTACCCATAATTTCAAAATAGAGAAAAGAAAATTCTTTCATATTTTTATATTTAAACAATTATATTTTTTTCTGTCTGAAAAGGTGGGGAGTGGACTGCAGGGGACTGATACCGGTTCCTATGAGGTAAAAGGATACAAAACCTGATAATTCTCTTTACTTCTATGAGCAGAGGGAACTCAAGTGAGCAGCTTTTGATTGAGGATGGATCTATGGATATCTCGGGTCTGAAATTGGGCACAGTCACTGCCACTGCAGGCAATTGCTATCACCAGACACAAATATACAATTTCTTGTGCAAGTGCTCCTATTAAAATCAGAAGTGTATGCAATGGCCACTATATTCAAGATTGAATATATGTGGTAAAAACAGTTACTTGAGAGTAACTGTGTTAGCTCCTTGTAATAATAATGCCAGAAAGGTTTTTGCATAGGGAAGGGAAAAAAGTAGCATTGACATATGCTTTTTACCCTCCATTGTTAAATGCACTTTCACTTATCTTCTTTATACCTTGATTTTCTTATGAGGAATTCATAAAAAGTCCAACAGTTCATAAATTGATGGAGAGCACTGTTTCGCATGAAAATTACCATGGCAGAGGGGTAATGTGGGCAGGGACTTAAGAAATGCATATATTTTATATGCACAGGGAGAATGTGCATGGGGTGGAGGATGTAGAGGCAGGAGTCAGATCACCCCAATCATCATCTGCAGGAGATGCTTGTTTTTAGTGGCTGGCTTTACAGCAACTGAGATCTTTTCAGCCTTTACCAATCAACTCACACCGAGCTCTGCAAATGCTTGGCACTACACTGTTTTGCTGTCCTGCTGTCCTCTGCTTGGACAGGCTGACCTTGATGCAGTGAAAGAAGATGATGATGACAAAAGAAAAACTATTCAGAGAACACTCACATTTGTACTCACCCTAATAGATTTATGCTCGATATTCTGGCTCACAGCTGAGGTGGCTGATTTTGACAGCACATCAAATTCAGAAAGGTCTCAGGCACTGAAAAGCCAGCACCTTCTTCCAGCAGGTTGTACTGATAATCTTGCTGTACATTTAGTATAAGGAAATCAGGACCTAAGCAGCATGGTGGTTTGGACAACTAACAAGTAGAAGACTGCTAAAGCTAAGGAACCAGAAGTTGAGTGTCTGAGAAAGGAAAGAAATTTTATCCAAACTGTTTAATTATTTTTTTTCCTGTAAGAATTGTCACCTATAGCAATATCAGCTTAACTCAAGATGATTTTAAACTTTCAATCGTCAAACAATTAAGTATAAGAATACTTATACCAAATGAGGGTAAATAATATCACACATTTTTTATTTGACTATGTATTAAGCAGTAAAAAGAATCCTTTAAATACAACAAATATTTAGAAGATTTGTCAGCAAGAAACAAGGAGAAAATGAGCTAGTTTTTAAGTGTTGTGCAGAAAATTCGAAGGCATAACCTCTTTATAGTCAGTCTTACATAACCAATTATTTGGTGTAATGCTCCTGCAGTATGTTTAAGCAGATTCTTTTTTAAAATATGAAGCAGTCAGGCCAGTCACTCTAGTTTGTCTGCTATTGTGGCCTAGAGGCAGGTACTTGCATTACCCTCCAGCTGTGCCTTTCCTAAGGTTCTGGGCACACTCTGGCCTCCAGAAAGTTTGCTTGAAGGCAGGGCCCAAGTCCAGCACACTCAGCAGTCAATGTTTATGCTACCAAGATTTTATTTTTAAAGCATAAGGTAGAAGATTCCAGACAACAGTTCCAGCAGTTGGTCCAGAGATGGTAAAGTATGACCACTGTACCCCTAACACAAATTCCCAGTATCTACAGGATAGATGATACAGGATGGTGAGTCAACCTATGCTGCACTTCTGTAAGGGCCAACTCTGCCCAGTCCTGCCAAGCAGAAAAGGCAAGTATAAAATGATATTGGCTAGACAGCAAGTATCATTGCCTGGGAAGGATTCCCTTTCTTATATTGTCAATATAAGCCTTAAATTCAGTGATAAATAAAGTGTGAAGGAGAGTCCTGGATATCAAGCCTGAGGAAAGGCAAGTTATAATGATTCCATATTAGCCGTTAAAAACCTCATTCAAGACACAAGATCCAGGATTTTGCAGCAGTGCACAGTGTTTCAGGCTTCATAAAGACACATACTCAAGGTTTTAATTAGCACTGTGACAGTTTCGAAACTGCTGTCAATCAATCTTTGGGAAAAAAAATTAAAAACCACACTTGTCAAGTTTGCATGCCCAGTGAGAGTTAAATTGAAATTAAAGTGAATTTTAAAAGATGGGAAATAATTAGGGCACCAAGAAAAAGAAGCCAGAGAAAAAGAAAACTGCAAGAGAAATATGTTACTAATTATGGTTTTTACTTTTTCTAATTAATCCTCACTCCAGTCCCAGCACACCTTTAATAAAATTAATGAATGATTATACAGGGAGTGTTCTACTGTTCAATATTTGGTTATGCAGATTGGCCACACCAAGTGCATACATAAAAGCTTGCCCACATGACCAAGAATGTGCCCATCGGAAATGCAGCAGAATGGTCTGCACTATACAAGTGGGATTCCCAAACTCCTATGTACAGTTTATTAGCATATTCACGCAGCTCAGTTTCAAGTGCAAAGGCAAAGTTGTGTATTCCCTAAAGCCTGCTCAAGAAGATTACAGAGGATGTTCGCATAGAACAAAAACGTATCAGCATCAAACACTTCCATTCTCCCATGCAAAAGCTGAAGTCTGTGAGGACTGGAAACATTAGCTCATGAAAGAGAATTGTGGGGAAAAAAAAAAAAAAAAAAAAAGACCTAAAACAAGTATGAGGCAGGCAAATGAAACAGATGAAACAGTAAAGTAACAGAGAGTGCACAAAGAAAAAGCAACAAGGGAGGGAACCAGAGGAAAACCTGACATTGAGTTCTACAGCCAGGTGAAGGGAATGCACCAGAAGCCCTCATGGGTGAAGACAAGCAGGAATTTATTTCACTAAAGCCAAAATGGTCAAGCATTGTCATATCTCCTGAGGCTGCCACATTCAGAGATATACATACCTGGGAAGCAGGGAATGTGCACACATACACATAGAAACACAGACAAAACATACAAAATGTCCTGTATAAACATAGACAAGACACCCTTTATCTGCAAGGCTAGTACACAAATGCAGTGTCTTTTATACGTTTTCAAGCAACCAGCTGTTAAGGGTACATACCTGAAATGTCCCTATTGCTTTAAGGCAAAAATACTGATGTTATTGTCTGTGCAGAGCTTTATAAACAGAATGAAATTACGTACCAGTGAATAGTGTTATCTGTAACTGCTGCAGCTGCCCTAAAACATGGTTAATAATGTACATCTGACTCACTCTAAGCAAAAGTGGCATCCTTCTTGCAATGCTATGTGAACATGTACCTGAAAATTGGATGGCAAGTACAAGAGAAGCAAAATGCCATTCCCAGCCAGCTAGTGAAGGGGTTCAGTTCCCACCCATTACCCTACTTCAGAAGCCCTAGCTTTATCATTTATGTGAGCCTGTTCAAAAGTGATGGTGCATAATCCAAATGTCCTAACAAAAAAAAAAAAAAAAATGTCACTGACAAGGGCAAGCTTTATCTTACAAAATTTTATATTATAGACTCAGAGAAGCTGTTCTTGCAGTGTCTCCATGCTTTCATGGAGTTCTACTTCTGGAGAAAAAAAAAAAAAAAAAGACATACAGTACTCAGAGAAGTCTGTGTAGTCTCCATGTCTTCTCACAGCCAAGCAGTCCAGTAGAAAGGTAATGTCTTTCCCAGCCTTTTCCATTTCTTCTCCTAGAAAATGCTAAGAGTTCAGGGTTGCTTAAATATGAAACAAAATGCTTCTCTATGATATTGATATAAGTAAGTCAGACACAGTCTTGTTCGCACCCTTCATACTTAAAATCCTGTTGAGTACAAGAAAATAAATCCAGGATGTCTCCATGGCTCACTATGTATCTTAATAATTCTGCAGCTTACCCATAAGATGAATGGACAAACCAAATTGCCTCCCACATCTTCTTTCATTCTTGTTTCTAAGCCATTTTTTTTGTTACCCTTACTTTCTCTCTTATTTCCCATGGTAGAGATGGTACATCTTCAAGGGAGATCCTCAACCAAACAGCCTCCTGCAATGCTTCCAGTAAAACTGTATTTTATCTCACCTTTTAAACAATAAGGGTATTGTTGCTTTTAACATGCACCTAAGATATAAATAGCCAGTCTGAACTCCTTCTTCTTGAGAACCATTTTGAAACAAGGTCACTGCATTAAAATTGTATTTTACAAAAATGATAATTTATTTCCCCAAAAGGCGAATGTTATTGTAATATTTCTTGGCAGGGTGGTTCCACCTCCTTCAGAATGACTGCTGTTAAACATTTTTTGCAAGGGTATAATTAGATACATCACAACGTTATAGTCAGTTTCACAAACAGGTAATGCTAGAGCTACTAATACACCAACAGCTTTCCATGACCCCTATCTGCCTTTATGCGTGTACAGTTCTGCTGCTGACAAATATGTACCTTACCTGAAAATATACCGTAAACTGAAATTATATTAACTGCTTAACTTAGCCCTGTGTGTTAAGGCTGGATTTGCTGCAACTTGCAATATACAAACTGTTAAAAATATGTTTGGAAAATGTAACCTTTAGTGTCTACCATTTTAAGAGATATGTCACTCAAAACAAGTCCAGACAAATATTGTGACACTTGAGTTCTTCATTAGAACAAATACTGATCCACACAGTTTTTCTTTTGTGTGTAGAGAGTAAAGCATCAGATAGCTTCAGAAAGTCAATTAAAGGGAGAGACGGTGCATCTTAATCACAGGGCTTTTCCTATCTATTTTTTCCAGTAGTTACTTAAAACCGCTAACTTGAAATCACAGTCACACGCTGTCTTCAGAAGTTCACTCAATCAAAGGGCCAAGCTCTGAGTAATCAAAGATCTTAAATCACTGGAGCTCCCAACATCAGCCACAGGAGGATTAAAAATCCAGTAGCCAGAACTCAATTCTTCGATCTAGCGAGCACCAGCGCATTATGAGAAGTCCCTAAAGCCCTAGATCACAGCCCAGCCTTTGCCTACTGTGGAGCTAAGTGGAAACCGTCTTTAATTCCTTAGGAGATCCTATCTTGCCAGATGAAAATAGATATTGGCCTCTGTGTGTAGGATGATTAGAAGAATGGAAGAGGATTAAACAAGATGCAAGGGGAAAGGCTCAGAGTGGCTCATTTACATGGTATTACCGCTGACAGATAGGTGTTAACAGAACAGAGCAACCTAAAGGCAAAACTGTATCTGAATTAAAGCTGTATTTATTTACCGAACTTATAAAGGGATTAAGTCCTGTTTATTTTACCACATCCAGCACTGCTTTATCTATTAAGCACTTTGATGCTTACTCAATCATTCTGTGTCACGCATTGCACAGCTGTTTGGGGATGTGTTTATCTTCATTTAAAACAGAAGCTTTTAAATGTTTCAGACATAAAATATAGATGCTAATGGCAAGTTAAACACGCACGGCTGTCTGCTTGTCTCCCAAAATAGAGACATTTTTTAAAACAGACAATGGGAAAAGTAAAAAGCACATTCATAAGTACTTTGTAGATTGCTGACAGGAAGAACCAAGTACAGGACAGCATGTGTCACACACACGTGTGAACACAAAGGCAGTGTCACTAACATAGAGTCATTGTACTTCTATTCATTTCTAGTTATTTGGAAAGCTTTCATTAGGCAGGGAAATAATTTAGCAAAAATTCCAGCCAACCCAACTGACCAGTCTTTATGGCAATTAATAAGATTTCTCAAAAGGCAGCTTGATGTTTCATAAAGGAGCTCCCTTTTTGCTCTGGCTGGAGTCCTGCAACAGCTGCTCCCAAGTAACCCAGCTCCTGGGGAACAGCAGAAACTTTTCCCCCTCTGCCAGCAACACCACAAAATCAGCTATTTGTAAGGTCCAGTGCTGCCTGACTTCTCTTATACCCTTTACCCACCTCATTCGCCATCCCACACTTGCATATGACCTCTGACAGTCTTCCCATTTCCCTCCTTCATCCAACCTTCGAAGTGCCTTTTCTTCCTAACCAACCCAGCCCCTCCTTATTATCCCATGGGAACTGAAGAGCTACCTGTGCCACCCAACTTGTCCTTTCCTGCCTGCACCCCAGCAGATGTTTTTTTGTTTTTTTTTCCCTCTCTCCTTCTCTTCCTGCTCACTGCAGTAATATCCTCTCACAAAGGCAATGTTTGTGTCACAGCCCAAACTTAACCAACACATTTCGCATGAAGTGCAGTAAGAATGGTGAGAAGAGAGAGAAGGGGATGAAGACCAAGGCATAGAAAATCTTTCAGTCTCATTTTTCTGTCCCATACAGAACTACCAGTGTTCCGTGCTATTACAGGTTTGCCTGCTTGTACTCCCTGTAAGAATATATTTACAAAGTCATTAGGAATCACTTGAATACAGTCCCAGTCTTATTAATCCTGTCAGAGACATTGAGACTTTTGTCTTCTGATGCTCCACTTTCTGGTTTCAGCTAGGGCAGAACTGAAGTGGTAAGAGGCTGTGGGAATAGGCTTTTGTATGATTTGTTCTCAGCAGAGAAAAAAACAGCAGGTAGAAGAAAATGGAAAATAACTGCTGTCCTAAATAGTACAGAAAATAGTAACATGTTTCTACAGTCTGAGCACTCAGGTCCCTACAAACTCACAGCTAATATTACTTGTCGTTGTACCCTAGACACATTATGAGAGGCCCACTCCAGATGAAATAGAGGCAAAACTAGCTGCTTGGTAGGAACAGCTTCCATGTACTCCTTGGAAAGGCTGTGCTTCTTCTGTTAATAAAGTATTTCACTCCTTTTTTGCAGACTTATTACTCATAAGAAGCTAGCCATGCTGGCAAGTAGAAGTTTGTGCAAACACAGATGAAGCCAACTCCTATGTCCCAGAAATATTATCATCAAATGGGCAAGAAAACATGCACACATACTCCCTGACACAAACAAACAACAAATATGCACAGATGACATAAGTAATAGATTCAGTCCTGCCTTCAAAAAACAGCTGGGAACGTTCATGTCACATGGGGCAAGTTGCCTCTTCTTTATATAAGGGTCTAGCAGCACACCTGTAGCCGGATTCATATCTCCATGGTATGAATTAGGTCCTTCTTCCAGTCACCTGAACTCTCTTGACTTCCTTCTCGACCATCCCAAACACTTTCTGCAATAATGTTCTCGACCTTGCCTGCAACTGACGCATGACCTACTTACACTCGATTTTGAAAGATAGTGTGACTCCATCATTGTTGAAGATTTTTTCTCAGTAGTGCAGTTCCTTGTATTCTCCTACAAGATCAGACTCCGCCATTAATACTTTAGATGTGAATACTGGCCCTGTTACGTCAGGTACACTATTATGCACAAAGGAAACAAGATTGAAGTAAACAAGATTTCCAGGCATTAAATAATAATAAAAGAACCCAGAGACTTTAACTAGCCTTTTTATAGAGCTTCAATGCCTCTTAAAATAAATAGGTCAGTGTTGATAGAAAGACTGGGCTCTGATTTATCCTTCTATATTTTCAGAACACTTTCTGGCATGCAAGCAGAATACGAAGAAAAACCACAGGCCTATCTGTTCATGCTTCTCTAGCCTTAGTATTGATATTAATGCCAACAAAATTAGTAATTTGACAATTAGTTTTCCACTTACCTGAAAAGACATGAAAGGCAGAGAGAAAGTAGTTTAACTAGATTATAATGTGGCTGTGACAAGTCAGGTTCCTGTCATGTTATAGCCTTCCAACTTTAACATTTTCATGTCTGCTTGGCAGGTTATTAAAATAAATGAGGGTGTGTTGGACTGCTGTTGCACTTTTCTCTAATGGGAGTTCAGGAATTTGCAAGCCGCTACCGTAAATTGACCGATCGTGAAGTCTGAAAGAAGTTGGCTAAAGTGGACAATTAGGAGCATTTCTCCACAGCTGAGTGAAATATTCCTTGTTATTTTAATAATTCAGGCACAGGCTAATTTTCGGAGGCTGAGTTTGTCAAGATAATGTGCCTTGTGCTTGTCTGCTTGTCATTTTTAACTCAATCCCGCATGTTACGGGTGCAGTCTAGCTTACAAAACAGGCAAATCACTCACAGTGGTATTTGCATATGGAATATAGATATATTGTACTAAAGAAAAACAGTCCAAGAAGTCAACAGATAGCTGTGATTGGAATGCACATGACGGTAAAAACTTTTGATGCTACATAGCTGTTGTATCCCTCTTTAGGCTGGTATAATTAAAGGCATTATTTGGCAGTATGAATACACAAATGTGTATAATGTGAACCATCATGCAGATTTCTTCAGTAAAGAGAGATGGTACAGCCACGGGATTCCCATGTGGCATGCAGATGTCCTGGGCAGACTCAGTTACTTTTTTCGACTTAAAACATCTTGATGTCAAACAGTGTGGAGCATGCAGGACTCAACTGAGAGGGTGAAGTCTTCTTTATAAAAGATGAAGTGGGTTCTGCAGGCATTATTAAACCCAGCTTCTGAATGCAAAGACTGCACTATTGAGACGGGGTTTTGAAACCTTCCATTCTCTTTTCTTCTCTGTGTCACTACCAGTTGCTGCCTCTCTGAGAGGCAGTGGGAATGGCCTTCTCACCATGCATTTCTCTCTCATTTTCTCAGACTGGATTTCTAGCCTAACCTGAGCACATACAGAGGTGGAAGAGAAACTCTTTAACCTTCTGCAAGCTTCCCCAGAAGATTTAAGACTTAGGGATGAGCCAGAAAAATTATTTCCAAGACAAGACAGTTGCAAAGTTGCCGTGGATGAAGCATTTCTAGGACACAGCATCTTGAAGGTCAGCTCAGCCCTCTAAATTACTAGCCTGTAATCTTCACACAGCAGCACCCTCGGGGAAGGCATTATGTACCTTCCCTGACATGCCTTGCTTAGCTCCATAACCCCAGCACACATTATGACAACCATCAGGGATGGACATACAGGGAAGAAACACTGTACTAATGAGATTGTAGTTAGGTGTTTACACAGAGGGCAAAGGTTCTAAATTATTGGTGAAAGCTGGACAATAGCTAACTCCTACATTTCTCCACCATGATACATCCATATAGATATACACATACAAATGTATGTATGTATGTATATATGTATCTGCTTTTAAATGTATGTATATGTCTGAATATATATTTGTTTATATAAACATATTCTTAAGGTGTAGGCAGACTCAATTCATTACTGGCATTTTATCAGCTCATATAGGTAAACAAATTTCTCCCTTGAGGCCGTGCAAAAGAGCTCTTTGCTAGAAGACAAAGCCACACACCATGTTGAACTCTCCAGTCAGAAGGGTCATGATGCCACCTGATCTCTAGTGTTGCCATCACCCCTGCATATTCAGGTAGCAATGGAGCAACGCCACCATCTCCCAGCATGAAACAAAACTGAAGGCAATTTTATTAAGTGGGTTGAGAGATGGTGGATATGGATCCCCAAAGGCAACAAAAAAGAGCCCATTAAAATCTGCAGGACCATGAAAGGTCTTGTGGAGAGAGAGTGTACTTATGCTTAACAGTGATGTGGCTTGAATGCTTAAAAGAATGCACTGTGAGAGCTCCTGTTCTCAGGCCGTTCCTACACAAATTCTAAAACACCGAGAACAACCTGAATCCTGATATTTGCATGCAAGCCAGGCTATCCATATGTGAACATGAGCATTTATCATATATTATTCATTTCCAATTCCATTTTGAAAATTTCAGTCATTCAGTCAGAAGGCAAACTCAGTCCTAGGCAGCCGAGGTGGTCACTCACTCAGCATGAAGAATGAACAGCACAGAATGAACAGCTGAAGCAGACAGTTCAACAAATCACTCACAAAGACTATTCTTATAAAATTGCCAGTTTAAGAAAGCACATCTGTAAACAATCAACTTGCACTCACAACAATTTGCAAACAGAATTCATGGAATGAATTACATGTTAGAAATTAGTCTGAATGGCTCTGGTCTTCATACTTGAGAAACAAACGTCTTTATGTCAGAGCTAAGACACTGCCAAATAATGAAATAGTGGAGAGGAGAATTTGTGGCATATGCACACTACCCCTTTCCAATAATTTAACACAGAAGCTTCAGAAAGGCTGTCATGGTTGCTGGATCTGGACTTGAGGGAGAAAAAGCTCAACATATGATCCAAAGACCATTCTTGAGGAACATGCTATCTCTGCAAGGGAAAAAATGAGCAGTTAAGGTAGCCGGGCCAAACTCTCTGGTCAAGTAGGTCATGAAGTACTTAAGATCAACACTGGGTCAGATCAACACAAATGTCAGACCTCCAGCTTGAGAGGTGCCTTCAACAAGTAATAAACCAAAGCCAAAAAATCCACAATATAATGGACAATGAGATGACAAGAAAAAAGTCTATTATCTCATACCCACAAGTACCATCCTATGCTATATCTAGTTTAAAAAATTTAAACATTTCCCAGGAAAGGCAACAAAATGCACAGAAAAAAACAAACAAACATACAAACAAAAAATGTAAGCTGGATACTTCACTCTTCCTGCAAAGGAACAATATCTCAACATGTTACTGATGCTTATTTACTCATTTATTTCCCCTAATCTGTAGCAGATTTCAGCAGGAAGCTACCCTCTGTTGTACTCCCCAGTCCTTTGGCTCTCTCAGAAATGGGAAGAAGGCAATGGCTTTCCTGTTTATGTGTCTAACTTACACTGATATAAATATGATACACTGTGTTGCTTTATATAATGTTGCAGGACCAAGTAGCATGACATCACTTCTGGTAGCACTGACTGCATGCCGTTTCAGGACCAAGTAAAAATATAGCCAATTACCTCTGAGAATGATTGAAAGATCTTGTCTGCTTGTGGTTCAAAAGCCACACAAAACCTATAAAAAAATACACTCTTAAAGGCAGGCACTCAGATCCAACATGTGTCAACAACACAAATTAAACATGCTGCATATGGAACTTAAAATGTCAAGAACATTACACCTGACGTTTTAAAGTTGTAACAACAGAAAATGTGGTGCACGTGTGGTCCTCAGAATACATTTTAGTGGCCAAGTGAAATGCTATCATCAGCAAAGACTTGACACCAAAACTTAACCATAAATAACCCTGCAGTATTTAGAGGTTATAGAACACATCGCATTCACAAATGTTAGTATTTGCTTAATTGTTTATGTGCCTACCACTGAGCAAATCTGTGCTCACACCTTGTCTCTTCAGCACTTAACATTTAAAGATTTGCAGCCATTACTTTACAGAATGAAAGCATACTGGTGTGTGTGAGTGCAGATAGAACTGGTATGGACATGCAGATGTAATATTTCAATGTAGATGCAGTAAAGGGCTTTTTATAAAATTAAAATTAACTTAAAATTAACTTAATCTTAAAAATACTTTAAAATATCTGCATGTAAAACTGATTTTGAGGCAGTATAGGTAAACTCATGCACTATACTATCAGCCTGTTTAATATCTGCAGTTCTCTTTTGCATTAGCATATATTTGTTAATGTCTACATTTTATCACAAAGATGTAGATGCAGAATCCTCAATTTTCTCATAGAACAACAGAGCAACTACATTTCTATTGTCATGTTCCCTTCTTTTTTTTTTTTTTTTTAAACAGCACAATTACTGAACAATTCTATTGAATGAGTCATCTATGCAGCTTCACCTGAGATGTAATAAAAAGAGACTGAAACTGGCTGAAAGCCTCTCCTGAATGGAAGAGGATAAAACACTTCTTTTTAACAGAAAAACTGTAGTTCCTTCACAGATTCACTTATGACTGTACACAGAGACATACATAAGTCCAAGCACACTTAATTCTGTGCTGTTACACGTAATGAAGTCTGAAGTATTTCAGAGAGAATAAGCATCTGACATTTGCAGACAGCTTTTAATATAAACTGCATAGTATGACTTACCTTGTACGTTTGTAACACGAATGTTAAGCTTAATTAACAGATGGATTAAAGAAGCTATGTTCTTTCTAAACCCCCCATGTAACTCCAACTTGCCAAGATACAAACATGGACAAAAAAAAAAAAAAAAAAAAAAAAAGGCGTGACAAAAGTTTAATGACTTTTCTAAGTCATTATCTATTATTAAAATAATAATATCAGACAACAGACAACATCAGTGTATAATCATCAAATATACATGGTACTCGAAGCAGCATGAAAAAAGGTAACAGCCCTGTGTTTGGGATTTTATCCACTTCAGTCCATTCACTGTAAAAATGGTTGTCTAGCACCTAATATGAAAGTGTAGAAATATGCTGAAATATGTTTTCATACATTTCACACACGCCCTCAAGGAGACTGCAGCTTGTTTCAAAGTTGTCAATCCACTGTCTGAACATGGCAAACATGTTTGGTTGTGTCATGATGTATATGTCTCATGATATATGTGGATGACAGCATGCAGTTGCATTGTTGTACAATTATCTAACTACACAAGATATACATAAAACTGCATATAAACATTAAGAAGAGCCCTCTTACAAATAACTCTTCTCTTACTGTCTTCTCCCCTTCAGGAAGCTCTTACAGAGAAACCAGCCCTTTACAGGAAAATTACGGTGATTAGTTCCAATAACTTGGACAGCTAAATAAATATTTACAGTTTGAGACCATACAGTAAAAACTCATTTGCATGGACCTAGGTGACCTCATATGGATTATCAATTTTTGCAATTAGTGTGTAAATAAATAAACAGGATTAAAAAAGTCAAGGATACTGAATCACACAGTGTACTTTGTTCATTTATTTTGACAAGCAAGGTTTTGTTTTAATTGTGAATAATAATGCTACCATCATCTTTTAGTTAAAGTATTATGGTATATTTGATAAAAAGGACATACTATGAAAATATATCTGCAAGGTTACAACTCTCTGCAAGGGAGATAAGTTGAAAAGCAAATATGATCCAACCATGTCTATATTTTCAAAGGAGTATTAACTTTTTTTCTTTCATTTTAACACAAAAATTCATTATATGTTTTAGTTTCAATAAATCACAAAATGTGTTTCCAGTTCTCAGTTGCTGAGGCATTATTATACTTATTATTAATATTATTATTATTATTATTACTATTTTAATTTCATGCTTCCACATACTTTTTCCTTACTTTACTCTTTTTCTGGTGTTTTCAAGGGTACCAAATTAGTTGTGTAATCTCTGGCAAAGCAGATTCTCCATACCTTGGCTTAGCCACCTACAAAAACTATGTAAAATGCTGATTCTGCAGAATTAGTATGATTAATCAATGTTCATAGAAGCACATAGCTTCAGAATGATAGCAGGATGTATGTAGGAAGTCTCAACACTTACTCAGTTTCCTAAGTTTGAAGCCTCAACAGAGTAGTAAAAACAGATTAATTCCACTTTAAATGTTAAAACTATTAATGAGTCATGGTTTTCACATTTTAGAGACAGAACGTGCCATTATTTCTCCAAATTAGAGCTGCCATTTTGCTAATGCACCCCAGAATACACTGGAAGTGTATTAGGGTATAAATGCCGTGCTCCTGAGACAGAAGGACTGCCAGAGATTTTCAGCAAGTTCTATTTTATGGTTCTCCGGTGTGTAAAAATGTTAATGCTTAAGAACAGGACTTTCCATATGTCATCAAACTGTCTTTAATGTCTCCCTGCTCTAAGCTATATTCCCTATGACCAATTCTGCTATCAGACTGCTAGAGCAGCAGCCAATTAAATAACTGTTGAAGATCAATTATTGTCATTATTTCACGGGAGTTCCCAGCACATATAAAATGGTAGATAAACTTTATGGCAAGACAGGGACTGTTCTGCCTTCCACACCCTCACCTTCCTCCTCCCTCCCCACGAAATCCACATGATGTGGAAAAATATTCAGAACTGTTCCTAGTTCATCACCTGTGAAAGTCAATGGACAATAGATCGGGCTGTAGTCTTGCTACTAGAGGTCATGCTTATAAGGGCTGGAGCACTGTACTGCTGCTTAGATATGATAGCAATTGTAGTGCAAATGCTTACTAAGTAAAACAGCATGTTTTACTCATCATTAGCATTGTTTTTATCTGTTAAAATATCTCTTTAAATAGATTTGTTGGTTAATAACATTTTATATTAATGTCTTGTGTTGATCATTAAAGAACAGATTGGAAACTGAAGTAGCTGTGCCTAATTAAGTAACTATTACTACTCCAGTTAAGGGACATGTGAAGCATTTTATCTGCTTTCTTAGCAGATTGTTAATTTAAATGGCTGGCACAGTGATAAACCAGTTAGAGTTAATCAGCTGAACAAAACTGTGCAAAGACGATGTAAGGATCATTTTAATGCTAACTTGGAAGGATACTGCTGCTGTAAAATATAATAATTAATAATTAATAGAGTTGATGAGAAACTAATTTCTGAAAAACTGGACATAATTCTAAAGTTACTCATGGGTAAAAGTCCCTGAATTTCTTCAGCATAATGGCCCGAAAAAGTCTCACGTTCTAATGAGAAAAACAGATTCTAGCAAGGGAAGCGAGTATTTCTCTGCCTCTCTATCCACACTGAAAGCAACTGCAAGGCCCATGTACAAGGCTGCAGCCCTGAAGGACTATGTTTTCAACAGTAAAAAACACAAAAATGTGCTTTGTGTGCTTTCAAAATCTCAATTAAAGTCTTCTTACCAGGTACCCAAGGTTTCAGTTGCCTATGGACCCTTAGTAAGAAACTGTGCTTTCAAATTATCAATGCTTAATTAGGTTGTTTGGTTTTTTTTTTGGTAGTCGTGGCAGTGTTCACTTTTGTTGTTGTCGTTTACTTTGTGTGTACAGGATTTCAACTAATTTACTCAAATATTAAGAGAAATGTTGGGGTGGGATTTTCTGGGTGTGTGGGGTCAGGGTTGTTCCATAGAAATACAAAGTGAATACAGCTTAAAGGATGAGGACCTTGGCCCCACTGTTTTATTAATGTTGACTTATTTGGGATGTCACACCAGTTCCATGATTTGAAAAACTATGGACTTTCTACTGTTCAGAAAAGGAAGGGCAGTGGAAAGAAGACTCTTTTGTCTCAATAGTAACATTTGATTTTGTGAACTGAGGAGATGTCACTAAGCATTCAGGGGGTCAAATGCTCACTGTGATACACTCTTTGGGAACCTGTGCATATATGCCCAACACAAGTTATCAATCCAATGATCTTGCAGCTATTAGAGATGTCTCCAAATAGCACTTCTACATCAGAATGTAGAGGACTCAAATGGAAAAATATCTATTTCAACAAGCGACCCACTTCAGGCTGCACAACTCTTCTTGAGGCCTATTCACCTTGTGACCACTGTAGCTGTCTTGTCCACAAATGTTGAACCACAGTCAATGGAAAAATAATAACAAGAAATTCAATCCCAAATTCTTGCCTCAAATGTGTTCAGTTTTAGACAGTAAATCTCACAAAGTTAGTGTATTGTAATCTGATTACTCAGACCTGTAGAGCACAAAGGATTACAACTGTAAACATGGTTTCCAGGTTAACAGATGAGGAACTCCAAGGGGACAAAACATTACACAAACACTGAAATCAGTAGGACTAAACAGCAGTAATAGTCTGCTGAATTTTAATCAAGTTTAATAATGGTTTGGATTTTAGGAATAAATAAAACCACCATGTCTGAACCGCTTTCCCCTGAACTCCACTGAGATGTGCTGGAGTTACTCTGCAGGGCATCCCACTTCAAATCATCAACATACTTGGGACAGACAGTTAAAATTACCATAGGATTAAATCTGTAATGCTAGAGTTAATTTATACAAAACAGACTGTGACTCATATATTAGCAGTTTTTATGTTCCGTAGATCTATACTGCAGAAGAGGATGAAAATATCTTTAATGAAATTATGACGATGACAAATATTCCATCTTTTCAGAATCTATAAGCAACAATGAAATAGCAGATTCTTTAGTATTGTATGTTTCATAAATTTCTGCTTAAAGAAATGCAGAAAGGAAAAAAGGCAGCTTATGTTTTTGCATAAATCTGCAAAGTGGAAGAAGCAGCACCTATGTTAAGGAACAGACAAATTAAATATATTTTTATATAGGTTTTTAAAGGATGACATATCAAAGACATTTGCAGGCATATGCATTGGGTCACTCAACAAGATAGAATGAGGACTGCAACATTTAAAATGCCTTCTCCAGAGTCTTTTCAAGGTCAGAAAAATGTTCAAAATAAACTAGGAAATGAGGAAAAATAGAGGAGCAGGTAAGCTAAATGTACTTATCTGCCTTGTCAGCCTTCTTTGAGCTAGCAAGCAGAACAGCCATGAACCAGCACATCCTCAGAATGCCACAGAGATGCAGATGTCTTTGAAATGTCTTCTTCTTAAACATCTGTCTGGGCAAACACATCAGGAGGGCTTCTTGTCTCACCAGCCCTTTGCCAGTCTGACATTGATGTAAAAATTGCCATTTCCATGAAAATGCCAGCCCTTATTCAGAAATGTATCCAAAGTCCCTGTGAGCACAGAGAGTTCCATATTCATTATATACATATTGCTTGTGTCATGTAACTGGACTACTTTTTGGTTTTAAGTTGATATGCCTTTCTTTTTTTTTTTTTTTTTACAGTATGTATGCTGACACACAGTAAATGTATGACTGTATTATTCCTCTTTCCCAGCTGGAAACCACACTTCATTTGGAATATTTTTTTTTAAGATTATCAGCAAGAAAGCCAAATGCTGGGTGAATCATTAAACACAGTAGGCATGACTTTTTCTATGAGTCCTATGGCAGCTTTATTTTCATTCAGGGATCACTAAAATATCTTCATGTAACATTTCATAAGATTTTTTAAATCATTGTCCTTGACCTCTTAACAAAATAATAATCCTTTTATTCTTCTAATCTGCATAATTTCACAGCACTACTGATCCACAAAGTTCCATCCCCAACAGGATAAGTCAGCTGCTGCAGAACAGAGATGCCAGACAGAGACCAGTGAGAGACTGCACATTCCCCTGACCCTCCAGCTTATTGTACAGGGATACAGACATGGAGAATCAGATGGACCCAAACATGGCAAGGGATGAAAAGAACAATGAGAAGGGATTCTATAGATACACTGGCCAGAAAAGAAAGGACAAGGAGAGTGTACTCCCTCTGATAGAAAAGGAGGGAGAATTGGTAATGACAGACATGGAGAAGGCTGAGGCACTCAACTACTTCTTTGCCTTGGTCTTCACTGGCAGTCAGGCTTCCCATGTCTCTTGTGCTCCTGAACCTCTAGGTAGGGGCTGGAGGAGCAAAGTCCCACCCATTGAAAGTGAAAAGCAGATTTGAGACCACCTGATAAATCTAAACAGGTACAAGTCTGTGGGGCCTGATGACATGCATCCCAGGGTCCTGAGGGAACTGGCTGATGAAGTTGCTAAGTTTCTCTCCGTCATAGCAGAAAACTCCTGGCAGTCAGGTGAAGGCCCTGGTGACTGGAAAAAGGTAAATATCACTCCCTTTTTAAAAAGGGATAGAAAGGAGGACCGAGGGAACTACAGACTGGTTAGCCTCACCTCTGTGCCTGGCAAGGTCATGGAACAGATTCTCCTGGAAGCAATGTCAAGGTATGTGCAAAAAAAGGAAGTGATCTGAGACAGGCAGCATGGCTTCACCAAGGGTAAATTGTGCATTACCAATCTGGTGGCTTTCTATGATTGAGTGACTGCATCAGTAGACCAGGGAAGATGGACCGATGTCATCTACCTGAACTTCTGTAAGGCCTTCGACACAATCCTACGTCATGTGGGACTGAGTGAACCCTTTGCAAGTTTGCAGATGACACTAGGCTGAGTGGTGCAGACAATACAACAGAAGGCAGGGATGCCATCCAAAGGGACATGCACAAACTTCAGAAGCTGGTACATATGAACCCCATGAGGTTCAACAAGTCTAAGTGCAAGGTGCTGCACCTGGGTGGGGGCAATCCCAGACATGAGTACAGACTGGAAGAACTCATTAAGAGCAGCCCTGCAGAGGACTTGGGGGTTCTGGTGGATGAAAAGCTTGACATGAGCCAGCTGAAGTGCCAAAAACTGACATGCCAGAGAAGATTCTTACTGAATAATGCCTGACACTGCATGGGACAGGTCACTCCAAACAAAATGAAGTGTTTACTTCACAAAATAAAGTGAATAAATTTAATCTGTAAATTTAAAACTCCTCTGGTCCTGCATTAATGTTTCGTTTCCACTTATTCCACAAGCTACAGAATAAACACAAGAATCTGATGTTTTGACCCTACCGGTCTTATTCAACCCATACAAAAATGTAGCTATTCTTGATGTTGAAATATTTTCTGGCACCAGTGCCTTCTCGCTGTCAAGCACCAAATGTTGCCCCATGAAGTACCTGACAGCACAAAATGCTGCTCATCCAGACATGAAAACCATATATGAAGGCAGCCTTCAAACAAGTGCTGAGCACTCCAAATCTTCTTTCAGATCCAGCTGCTATAAACATCTGTCTATAAGTACCAAGCTAAAGTTTATTTATGCTTTGTCAGCAAGCAGACTTTGTTCCAGACTTCCTCAATGCCTGTATTATTAGTTCATGAATGCTGAATTATCAGAGGATAAGCAGGAAGCAAAGCTGCTCTGGTTGCTTACAGCAGGGAAGATAGGGAGAAGCTGAAGAAAATCAGAACATTCAACAGCTGTACACATAGATGGTTTCTACTCTAAAAAAGTCAAAACAAAAGGATGAGGAAATATTAATTCCCCTCTCCAGGAATCTCCTCTTCAATTATCCTAATGGAAGCATGGTTTACCTCTTCATAATAACATCAGCCATTCCCGGAACTTAAATAAAATTAATTCTTATCAAATATCAAACCTGCAAACAGAAAAACATAAGTATAAATGACATGTATTCAAGTCTATACAGACTGGCAGAAGTCTTTCTGCAATCAAGCCTTATTCAAGAAATTTAGCAACATTCTGCACTTCCACAGAGAGAGCATCTCAACTGGAGAGCAGCCGCACAGAAAGGGTCCGGGGGGTTCTGGTCAATATCGAGTTGAACACGAGCCAGCAGTGTGCCCCGGCAGCCCAAAGGGCCAGGTTTAGTCCTGGGGTGCATCAGGCACAGCACTGCCAGTTGGTCAGGGGAAGGGACTGTCCTGCTCTGCTCTGCGCTGCTGTGGCCTCACCTTGAGTGCTGTGTGCAGTTTGGGTGTCCCAATATAAGAAGGGCATAAATCTATTAGAGAACATCCAAAGGAGAGCTACAAAGATGGTGAAAGATCTAGAGGGAAGACGTATGAAGAACAGTTGAGGTACCTTGGTTTGCTCAGCCCCGAGCAGAGCAGGCTGAGGGGAGGCCTTGTGGCAGCTTGCAGCTCCCTAACGAGGGGAGCAGAGGGGCAGGTGCTGAGCTCTGCTCTCTGGGGACAGCGACAGGACCCGAGGGAATGGCATGGAGCTGGGACAGGGGAGGGTCAGGCTGGGTGTTCTTCACCCAGAGGGTGGTCGGGCACTGGGACAGGCTCTCCAGGGCAGTGGTCCCAGCACCAAACCGGGATTCAACAAGAATCTCCAAAAATAGTTTAAGATTTGTAGTAAAACACAAGATGATCAATATTCTCTCATATTCAGTGTGAGGGACACAGAAAATAACCAGATTCAATGATAGCAGAAGACACTTTAGGAGAGCTCTCAGGCAAACCTTTAAGAACTGTTTCAGTCTGGACAAGTTTGCCTGGGAGGCTACAGAATTGTCTCAAACATTTTGAAGAAAATATTACACAGTTGTCTGTGAGGGATGGACTAGGTGTATTTATCTTATCGTGATGAACAGAAAGGCACTAGCTGGCCTTTTGAAGTCATTCCCAAGCCCACATTGCTATGAAAATTACCTGCTTTGTAAAGAACTTAAGGAATGCTCTCAGAACCCTGAGCATAGACTGCAAGGTGGGGCAAAGGTTTTGCTCAGCACAGAGGCCAGGTTCCATGGTGCTTGGCTCAGGGCTCAGGAAGGTCCAAGGCAAACAACAGGGAGCAGCAAGGGCTGGTTGCTCCATGAAGAAAGGGGAGCAGGGAACTTAAACACAACTATCAATCAAAAGGGGAACAAACCCCAACAAGACCTCTCACAGCCCTTTCGTACCCTTCTTTCACAGCAGTTGGTCTCAAGACCAGGCAGATGCTCCAGATTAGCATTGGCTAGAGGGAAGGGGGTACACTCAGAGACCTGACAAAAGCTTAAGAAATGACATAGAAACCAGTGCTGTATTCATTTACCTTTCCTTATTAGGTACCTCCTAATATTTTTGTGTTGTTTATATGTATTGTCTCCAAATTTCTACTCTGGTGTCACTTAACATTTTAGTTGCCCCTTCAGGGGTGCAAATACAGTTCCACGGTAAAACAACTGATCCACCTTAATAATGCAAAATCCTGGCACACACATGGATAATACTAATATACTGAAAACTTGTCCCCTTGGAATGAATACACCAAATGGGTAAAAAATTGTAGCAAATGAATATGAATGTTTGGATTGCTGACAGTAATTGGAATGATTTAAAATTTTAACAATATTTTAGTCAGGTTTTGTTAAATAGCTCAATTTCAAATAAACTCTGTAATTGCAGTATCTGTATAAAAACTGAGAGATGAGGTTTGCAGGTATTCTTACTGACATAATGAATAGAAGTGGTTGAGACTATGATGTCTGTTGAGTAAAAATCATAATGTAAATATGATAAAAAAAAATTACTGATAGTAGAAATGTACTATCTTTTTCCTGTTTTTTAAAGAAAAAAAAAAAAAACTTCATTTATTTCAAGGCTACCCATTACAGGAGCAGCACACCTAGCTTCTATCCAAAGATCAGCTATAACCCTTTATAGCAGATATTCACCTGACCTTCTAATCTAAAGCTTGTGCTTGCTACTTTACAGTCAGCTTTTCTGCAAGCCAACTTGTCAAACACATGGGTCACATTTTTTCCAAATGCCAGTGATAATCTAAAGTACGATCACCCAGGATGCCTTATCTTTGGGAAAGCAAGAGGTGGGGTCATTCTCTTCTGTTAAGAAAACAGAAATAAGTGTTCGACATGACAAGCCTCAGGTCTCTGAGACTTGGCTTGCCATGCAAAGTTTCACTTATCAGAACCCACAACTCCCCATCAGCTTAGATTCCACACTCTCTTTTTGAAGAAGAAATCTACTTCCAGTTTGAACTGCCTCTGGGCTTCCCAAGAAACCTCCTCTAGAAGAAGGAGCTCTTCTCTAGTTCTGTCACATTCCTGCAGCAAAATACTTTGCCAAAGTCTCAACAGAAGGGTCTATGCTAGGCTGATGGTAGGACTGGTGAGAAAAACAAATAGCAACCGCAGTACCAAGTGTTGTTTTAGCTATGAAGGAAGCTCCAATGCTGCAGAAACCAAGGGCCAAAGATCCATAACAGGTTCGTATTTTCAAGATGGCATAATCCTTTTCACCTTTATATGTGTGAAAAGTTCTCCACGGTGTTTAGTTCACATGCTGGAAATTTAATGTATTATCTGTTAGATAATACTGTGATTTTTAGAGCTTATCTAGGCATGAGATGGACAAGATGCTGCTTCTGTGTTTATATTCTTTCTGTCCAACACTCATCTTTACCTAAACTAGCACATACTTGAGGAATTATCCTGCCTATAATAACTGCTATCAAATCTTTCAATGCATATATGTATATATGAAACTGATTCCTTTTAATATACTACCACAGAATATATAATTTGATGAATTAATTCAGGTTTATTGATGCTTAAAGTGTCAGAACTTGGTAAATTACACTGACGTGGGATATTGTAAGAATGTGTCAAAAATTTAACCTAGAGTTTGGTGATAGATTATGAGGCATTGTGTTTATCATTCACTTTAAGATTTCTCCCCCTTCTTGTTTACCAGAGCCCTGAATGGTGTTGGATACTTTGGCATATTTCTATTACAAGGCCCTTGCATTATTAACCACATCTCAAGAGCAATAAGTGACCAAAAAAAAAAAAAAAAAAAAAAAAAAAAAAGGCTTAGAGTTGTCTTTCAGCTATTGGATTTTCTTATTACAGTTTTGTGGGGCATCAACATTTGGAAATCGAAAAAGCAAATTGAACGAATGTCCTGCTAAAAGACAAATAGAGAACTTTCCTTTTGGATATGAAATGTGATTGCATTTGATATTATATATTAAGTAATTCTTATCCTTTTCTTAATCACATGCTTTTCTAGACAAAAACCTCAAACTTCCTAATTTTTCATGTTGAAATCATTCCTAGCACATCCTGGACTCCAATCCTTCCCTTCTTCTTCACTGGAGACCCTTATTTTCTTTAAAACTTACTGTTTTTTTTTTTTCCTCTGGTTCTTTTCACTTTAAAAAGACATGCAAGATACTTTTGTTTCATGAAAGTTACAAGCAGGTAAGAGTTTAACAATTAACAGCATGTTTTTCATACTAGTAGTGCCAGTTATATGCTGTTTAAGCCTATTATCTAATTGCATGCTAGTGCTGGCTTCAGAGATGGCATGACATTAAGTCAGACTTGCGCTGCATTCCCCAGCAGTGGAATATTCAATTATTTGTTCTGACTCATGTAATTCCCTGTATTCCAAGCTTGTTAATGTCATTACAGGGCTGAAATAAAGTGATTACTCTAAATGAGTATTTATCCAATAGGCAATGCAATTCCTGCCCCCTCCAGCTGACAACAGATGATTGCAAGTGTTCTTCTCCACTCCCTCCCCTGCACCTCCCCCTCCCCTGTCAAGGAGGAAACCATAACATGGTGGTGCTCTGTGAAATACTGTCAGATGGCGTAAAATATATATAATAAAATAAAAGGAAGCGCAACCTTCCCCGGTAGAGTTAAAGCTAATGACCAGTGCTTCCACTCCCAGTCAGTGATGACAGGTTGAACTAACTGATAATGGCATGCCTGCTGTTGAGCTGGCCACTTATGTTATTTCTCCTGACATGGTTCTGGGGAAGGCCTAATTTTTTTGACATTTGACCATGCAAATTTGAGTCCTGATACATTATTCTGCATTTAAATCCTCCCAGTGTTGCTGTTTAAAATGTGCTACAAGCTCCTTGAGCTCAGCTAATAAAGGCCACAGAATGAAAGAAAGTTAAATATGAATGTAAGAGGAGACCTAAATGAAGGGCTAGCTTGTACATCTCACAGATGACCTTCTGGAAATGAGCAAGTGGAAAATCCTTTTTAAAGCAAATGGTAAGAAGTGTAACATTGATTTCCTTTTCTTCAATTTTTTTAAAGATTCTAAAATATTCACAAAAAGGAAAACATTAAGTTTTACACAGACATCTCTTCAGTCAGCAATTCAGCCGAGTGTATTTTAAGCCCAGGTTCCATTAATGACTCTTAGTAATACACCTTTCCCAAAGAGCCAGAAATTCAGAGTGCTTCATTAAATATAAGGAAAAAATATGGCTTGCTCTCTTTCTTTCTCTCTCTCTCTCTTTTTTTTTTTTTTACTTGCTCTTAAATTTTTCACATTGTTGCAGTCCAAATGTATTACCTGTGAGCAAACTCAACTTTTTTCCATCTCTTAAAATTAATTTGTATGAATTTACCTCTTATGAATCGCACTAGTTTGACAGCTCTGAGAAAAGCACATCTCTGTTTAGCTACAGAGCAGATGGATGCTGGACCGTGGTTTTAAGGCTTTTACATCAAACCTGAATGGTGCACACACAGGGAGAGGTCAGCCTTCCACTGGCCTTCTACATGGTCTGGAGTCACAAAAACTATGATAAAAGTTTAATTCCCAGGTGTTTTTCTGTTGTCTTCTCTCTTTCTGACTATGTTTATTGCAGTGAACCTCTCAGTGCATAAGCCAATATCCACTGAACACAATCGAAATATTTCTGGCTTACGTGCTCTGCTTCACTCTCACATAAAACCTCCAATAATGAGCTGGCTGCAAGAGGATTACGCTGCATGCAGCCTCCAGTGCCTGGCGTGTAGTTAGCACCCAGAAGGTATCAGGCTTCTCCTAGTAGCTCACCCTGCAAAATAATACATTTTATAAAGAACATAAATGAGCACCACTAAGCACAAAGAAAGCAGCAATCGGCCATGAACAAGAAAACTTTGATCGCTGTGCAATCTGGGCCTCCAAGTAAACCATCCACTCTAGAGCTACTGTATCCTTTTCTTTAACAATACTTTCCTTGCCATTTACTGTGATTTCATCTGCCAACAACTAAAAACTCTGAAATGCAAAATGAAAGACACAGTCTGTGTGATATTGGTGTGTTTTACCTAAAAAACTTGAAGGTGTTGATGATGCACTGTATCTCATTATTACTATGTCATATTGTTTATCACCTTGGGATATTATGCTATAGACAAAGCAAAATAACATCAAAAGTCTGATTACTACTTTTATTATTATTGTTTCTATTATCTGCTGGCATCAAGACCTGATGTTCAAATTTCTTTTTTGATGCATACATTAAATGTGTAACAAGTCTAGCACAGACTGACCAACAGTGGGGAAAAGATAAATGATCTTATCATTGCTCGCTAGCCCTGTAAATACGAAGTTATTTCCTGCAGTTTTCAAGTAAATGTTTCTTTTGCAAGTACAACACTGGTGTCACCTTCATTAGTCATCTTGTGGTTACACCGAGGACAAGGAACACAAATGATTTCCTCACTCACTCTAAATAGATGGTCTCTCCAGAAGACTCAGTCAATTTGCAGACATATCTGGTTGTTGACCCTTGACCTCTCTCCTCCCCTTCTCTCCTGATCAACAGGGAATAGTTCTATGAGAAGAAGCCGTTTGCTCTGTCCTTTCCCCAAGACTAATGAAGAGCCACTCAACATCTTCTTCCCACCTCTGTGGGAATTGGGTATCATCCTTCCTTGCCTTGCAGAGGAGCAAGTGCCAAGTAGGCAGCTACCCCAAAACACATTGAACAGAGGAATACAGAAGTCCGAATAACAGTCTGCATATTCTCATTTTACCAGAGTATTCCTACGTCTCCTATGATACTTTCTGTTCATAAACTATTATCTCAAGATACCTGGAATAACCCAGTTTCTCCTTTCCTTCATTTTTTAAGAAATCTAATTAAAAGTAAGTAAAGCCATAGTGCTGTACTGAACAGATTTTGCTTATCATTTAACAGAAACAAACTGGAGTATGTTTTCACTGTGCTAGATAGAGTTGTGAGTGAAAATCAAAGGAGCATGCAGACTATAAGAGTCTTTCTTTTACTAAAGTAAATGCTAATGACACTTGAACAGCCAATTTAATCAGAAATCAATTAGATTGCTATCAGAAAGCCTCCACCTGAGCAAATACCAGGATCTCTAGTTGGTCAGAAAGTGGTTGTAACAGCACCAGCACCTTAAAAAATCCTGTATATTTTTCTTTTGTATAACTGTCTAAAATATGTACACAACCTGCTAAAGCACGAATCATCTTGAAAATCCCCCCATCCGAAGCGCTGTTTCATCCCTTTGCAGCTGAGGCTGCAGGAGAAGCCATGTGAAACAGCTGGCTATGCAATATCCCCCTACCAATTACCGCAGTTAAACTATAGAGGATGCAATCTAAGGCACATACTCCAAATCAAATAGCATTGTCCTCTGAAACACTTTAATTCCTCCAGGACTGATACCTGAGATCCAATTTGAACATCTATATTGGATAGCCATGTTGCAATTTTTAAAATGACACTGTAGGCAAAAGAATTCCCAAATTTGCTTTCTTTCGAAAATTCAACAGACACCTGCAACATTTGCTTCACTAAAAGGAAATCACATTTTGGAACTGTATTTTCCTGGAAGAAAAAGTCATGAACACCCCAGTATTCATCACCAGTCTGTTTTAGTAATCTGGTAACACAATAACCATGAATCCAGCAATACCAGAAAATAAAATAAAAAATAAAATATCTGAGGCAGTGACCAGCTTTTCAGAAAACTGTAATGCAGGGAGATTTTAAACACTGCAGTGTGTTTGTCTGTGAGGAAGGGAAAAAAAAAAAAATAAATAAATCCAAAAGCACAGTGGCATAAGTGGAAACTCAAAAAGGGAAAAAGGATACAGGCTAAATCTATAAGCACCTTGAAGACCAGGATTTCTCCCTTTTTATCACTGGAAAAAAATCCACTGACTGCAAATGTTTCTCTGCAGTTATTAAGTTCAAAAGGTTGATGTCCAGCAATGTACCCTCAAGGGTTTCTAGACTTCTCCAAATTGTCTCCATTTCACTTCCAATGTTTCTCACCTAAGCACTCCCAGAGGAAAAGAATTATAATGTTATGAGATGACCACAGGATGCAATCCTACTAACCACTTAGTAAAGAGTAAAAACATGTGAGTCGCTATTCTGGTTGAAATATGTAAGGTCCCTCCTCAACATCAGTTTTTTACAGATCTCCTGTACCAACAAAGTAAGAGCTAGAACTTACACACACCCTACAGATCTGCAGAGAGAGTCGTGGTGGACAGCAGGCTGACCACAAGTCAGCACTGTGCCCTTGTGGCCAAGAAGGCCAACGGTATCCTAGGCTGCATTCGGAAGAGTGCTGCCAGCAGGTCAAGGGAGGTGATCCTCCTCCTCTACTCAGCCCTGGTGAGGCCACACCTGGAGTATTGTGTCCAGTTCTGGGCTCTCTCGTACAAGAGGGACATGGAGCTACTGGAGTGAGTCCAGAGGAGGGCTACTAAGATGATTAGAGGACTGGAGCACCTGCCGTATGAGGACAGGCTGAGAGAGCTGGGCCTGCTTAGCCTGGAAAAGAGGAGACTGAGGGGAGACCTCATCAATGTATATAAATATCTGAGGGGAGGGTGTTGAGTCTCTTTTCAGGGCACAAACTGAAGCACAAGAGGTTCTGGCTAAATATGAGAGGGCAATTCTTTACTGTGAGGGTGACAGAACACTGGGACAGGCTGGCCAGAGAGGTCATGGAGTCTCAAACCTGCCTGGATGCCATCCTGCACAGTGTGCTGTAGGTCATCCTGCTCTGCAGGGGGGTTGGTGAGATGATCTTCAGAGGTCTCTGCCAACGTTGGCCATTCTGGGATTCTGTGATACAGTCCTAATCTAATCTGTGTATCACGTCACAGCACTGCGCAAATTGCAAGTTTTTGAATCATCTGAATCATGTGGATTCAATTTAGCCTGTATCTAGAGCAAAGTACTCTAAATATTAACATTTCTCTAAACAAAAAACAAATTTTGTAGCAATACTGAGTAACAACTACTTCCTACATGATTTATCACCTTCTTTTTTCATGTGAAAGTGACTTTATAATGAATAAAACTAACATTATTATTATTAAAGTATTAAGTGTATGTATCTATACCACTGCCCTCTGCAGAATAGAATTATAACTCTTGAAATACTCTTTTTCAAGCCAGGGTGTTTTAAAAATATGTGCAATAGACTTAGAAGCTTTTAGCTGCTATCTATGTACTCACAGAATCACAGAATGGTTTGGGTTGGAAGGGATGTTGAGACCATGCAGTCCCAACCCCCTGCCATGGGCAGGGACACCTCCCACCAGACCAGGTTGCCCGAAGCCCCATCCAGCCTGGCCTTGAACACCTCCAAGGATGGGGCATCCACAGCTTCTCTTCTAAGAAGAAGAAATTTCTTCCTTCTATCTAAGCTAACCCTACCCTTTTCCAGTTTAAAACTATTACCCTTTTCCTGTCGAGGCAAGCATACGTTTGATCCTTTCCCAAGTTAGGACCATGTTTTATGAAATCACATTACACCTAGGCAGATTTTCACATTGCAATGGAAAAGTATTTAGGGAGCAGCTGTATCTTCAAAAACCTGAATTACTGACCACTTATTACAACATCAGTAAAACTTCCAAACTGTGACCACTAATGGTAAGTAGAATTTAAGGGCTATTACAAGGATTTAAAATAAACTCATAAAACTCACAGATAAGTAAGCAGTAAAGCTTAGCTCCCTACTTAACCTGGTTATCAACAGCAAAATCAGAATAACAAGTTCAGTTAATACCTAAGAAGAGAAATCTGCTCTATGCAGAAGAAGCAAGTAGATCCCTCCCAAAGACCTCTATTTCTCAAAATCCCATCTCTTTACAAGATTAATGCAGGATTAATATCAGGGCAGCTGTATTTTTGTCACTTTAGCTAACCACAAATATTCTGCTTCTACATGACATTACCTTAATGCTAGCTAAGTATAACTTGCCATGCTCTGGGGTTATTTGCTGTTGCAATTTTAGCTTGCGTTCATACTTTGTCCCAATTTAAAAAAAAAAAAAAAAAAAAAACCTGTCTTAAATAACTTTTGCCAGAGCCTTGCTCTCCGTCTTGATCTTGTCTGTCCCTACTTGCAATTTCCACTACCTTTGCAGTTTCTGTTATTAATATATATAACCTCGATTAAGCAATAGAGTTAGGCCACGGGCTTTCTGCCCTGTTAGGCCTTATGCTTTGTTAGACCGGTCTTTATGCTCAGTTTATAGAAGTGACCTGGATTTTTCCATCTTTCGGGGAATCTGTAAAGTAGCAGTTAGTTAATTTGGAGAGAAGAAACAGCAACATTTAATGCCAATATCTTAAACATGAGACATAAAAGATTGTTTCAAGCCCCATCTGAACCAGCAGAGAATAAAGTAACACAGAGAAGCAGGGCAGAAAAGAGCAAATGACCTGAAAGAGTGAGACTGCATGCCCGACAGGGAGGCTATAATGACACAAACTGGAAAGGATGTGACAATACAAATATATATATATATTAATAAATGGTCAGAGGCTCCTGTTCAAAGTCCACTGACTGATGCTTCTAAAAGTGAAAATCAAAAGAGAAAGACCACAGGCTGTGAGTGTCTTGAAACACAGCCCCATGCTGCAGAGCTATTGTGAAGGGAAATACTGTCTTGGGCTCTACATCAAAACCTCTGCTCAGTTCTCCCTGCCCTCATCCTCAGAAACCCAAGAAGGGCAGCCCTGGCAAGTCCAACAGTTGCTACCTGGATGAATTTTTATTTACTACTGTTGCTTTCTCACTGCCAGCATGAAGCACAGACATACTACACATACAGTAGTATGGACTGAAAGGAACATGAAAGGAGGAAGGGAGGCAGACTTGAGTCAGAAGTGGAGGACAAGGAGAAGGTTGAGCAGTGAAGAATGTGCTCCAAATAACTTCAGATAAACCAACAGTAGCCACAGTAAAGCATCACCGAGACTTCAGACAATCCTGAAGTACCTCTGCTGTAAAATGGCATCCTGATACAGTGGCAATGAAGAATATTGAACAAACCTAAAAGGCTAGTGATGCTGTTTCTATACAGGACTTAAGCTACTGGAGTCCCTAAGAGATTAAGCACAGCAGCCAGCAATATAATGCAGATTGTGCCACAGCCAAAGAATATTTCAGTGTTGTCAAGAAGCAAACGGGTCAAACAGAGTCTGATCTCAGTTCAATGTATATCAGTGGCCATTTCTATCTTCCCTGAAAAGTGACTGTCCATCACTTCCTGTGTACTGATCTGTTTACCTTCCATGCAGCTGCCATTTATTTGCCTGAGTTTCCACAAAATGATCTCTTGTTCTACTTGAAACACTTCCCATAGGACAAATGGTCATGGAGGTGTACACAGGAACAGCTGCCACCACAGGCAACAAACCAAAGTGACTTCCTATAAAGAAAAATAGAGGTGGGCTATCTATGAAAGGAAATGCAAAATTGTCATCCTCTTTCCCTCCATTTCATGGAACTGCTTAAATATATGGTGGCTAAATCTCCTTTGCTTTGCCAAGCTCATAAAGTCTACAGAAATGTTATCTCACTCTTGACTCCACTGTTGAAAATGTGCAGCAAGCACAATGTGTGCACAGAAACTGGCCCAAATTAGTTGGTCCTTCTACAGAAACCAGTGCTATGCAGAGAGTGTCCTGAAAAAATAAATAAATAAAATTGTAGTTTTATTACCACGGTATAGCCCTCTGTCTAGGCCAATTTCCTCTTTGCAGAGCTAATTAGAGCAGAGCACATTAATCCAGACACTCTGCCTAGTTTGCCAGCTGCTCCACAGAGATGCAGAACATAGTTGTGTCCTCTCAGCCAGCCACAAGACAAACGCATGCATGTCTGTTGTGGAAAATTCATTGTTAATACTCATTCCATAGTTGGCAAGCTCTCATTTGTTTCCACTCTCATGGAGTGACTTCAAAAGATGATGAAAAGGTCCTTGCAAAACTAAGAATCTGGCCGCACATTTCAATACAACAAACACAAAGGTGGATGTATTAACAAGACCTTTTCATGGAGACAAAAGCAGAACAAGCACCAAGGAAGGGAAGCTGGCATCCAGTATACCCAGCAGATAGCAGTGACGCTAGGTGAGTGAGATCAGATACTCTGTCAGGGCATTCACATGAACCAGTAAAACAAATGTTACAGAGTGCTAAATTCTAGCTTGTGAGTCCGAGCCTCTTTCTAGTACTTCTGCAGTGTGAAAATGCACCGTCGTGCTTGGGGAGAAAAAAAAATCAAACTTCTGTTTCATAAAATAGCTTTGACAGAATTTGCTCAGAAATGTCCTCTGTAGTTGATTACTCTTTTGGAAAATTATTGTATTTTTATATAGCAAAAGAAGTAGAACTCACTTTGGTTTCCATGTAACTCTCAACTCTCATTTGAGAGTTTTCGTTCTCTTAACATCAATATTGTTTCGTATTGTTTCAGAAGTCAAACTCTGACCATTTAATGCCTTTGCTATAGTGGTCATATTTTAGAATTTATATTTAGAAGTGTGGAATATTGGTTATACTAGGCAATAAAATTGTACAACAAAGTAAAATGTTAGGATATTGAATTGTACACTGAAATTTCGCTTTGCCACATTTTAAAATCTTTGGATAGCATATGAAATTTGAAAGCATATTTTTATTAGTAGTATTTCTCTCTTTGCAGTGCTAGTTTTCTTACAGTTTTGTGAGGATTAGGCTGAAACAAGCTAAACTTTTTTTTTTTTTTTTTTTTTTTTTTTTTTTCAGAAGAAGAAGAAGAACTGAAATCTGGTCTGTATCCTCATTTTCAGCAATCTGGAGCTGCTATCAGAGCTTTGATCGTATGAAGTCCTACAGATGGAAAAGTTCTACTTGAAAATTCCCCACATGTTTGGGGATGTCAATAAAGTTCTTTTAAAGTGTCAGGAGAGATTGCTCTGTTTGTAGTTTTGCTAATACTAATTACAGTGGTATCGTCTCCAGTCAGAAGAAGGTATAAAGAAAGAACTAAATGAACCCTTCTTTTTCCCCTAGACACTGCAGATGGTAAACTACACACCAGCACCTAGGCACATAAATGGATGTAGTCATGCACATGCATGCCACTCTGTTTCTTTGGGAGGAATACATTAAAGTATCTGCACTTCGGGATAATGAAGGAAACATGTAAATATAGCATTCTATTCTTTCAAGAAATGCTTTCAAAATGCACATACTCCACTCCCACTAAATTATGATAGAAGATGGGTCATAATAGCTGATGTAATAGGCAAGAAGGGAGAATGGAGCACAATTCCCTAAACTCGATAAAATAAGCAATTACTCTTGTTATCTGAATGGCTCTGTCAGTGGAGAAGTTGTCTGTGTCATAACAGAATCTAACAAAGCCTGTTGCCTTTAAGCATCAAAGGCTTTGGCCTTATTATCTTCCTAAGATGTGCATGTATAATAAGTTTTCCCAACAAATGGCGAAGACGCGTCTCTGGCAAAATATAAAATGGTGATAAACTATGTCCAAATGATTAATTCACAGAAATTCTCCATCATACCGCAGCGACATGTGCCCGTCTCTTCTGTTATGCCCTTGGAGATTTTCATACTAAACGTATGTGCATATTTTTCATGGCCACTGATATTTGAATTGCAGCCTGCTCCCATGCAGAACATAAAACACTTCAAACTGCATAATGCTGACTAAATTATAAGTTCTCCAGTGGCCCGAGGTAGCAAGGGCCATAATAATGAGTGTGCTTAATTGGTTTGTGTAGATTTTTCCCCTTTAATTTTAATGCCCTGACTTGCTGCTGCCTTTTCTAAAGCTAGGAATTGTCTCATACAATCATAACAACAGAAACTGCATTATGCTTTGAAAAAATGTAGGATGCAAAGCAGAAGCTTCAGTCATCAAGCACAGTGATAGCCAATTCAGCCCTGTCGGTCACATGGAATAGGAAATGCTTTGGTGACTTTGTTCATATTTGTAATCATATTTGGGCTGTTTCATGTGTAAAGACAATTCAGATCACGTTTACTGAATACACCAAAAGGCTGTAATCCTTCCAACCACATTCATATTGCACATTCATACTGCATATGCAAAAAAAGAAAAAAAAAAAAAAAAAAAAAGGAAAGGAAAAATAAACAGCCGAAATTTCGTTTGATTTAATGATAATGAAACCAGGTAAATGAAGCCTGCTAAAATACTGAGAACCTTACTCATGGCATTACAATAGGTCAAAGTGGACATCTGTAATGAACACTCAGTGATTTTGCAATGTTTTCAATGTTCTGGTATTGGTTATTTTTCTTGGTTTTACTCAAAAGACAAATGGACGAAAATGCTTACACTGCAGCAATATTCACTTCCATGGTAATTGGAAAAATATACACAAACTGTGCTAATATCCACGGATGTTTATAGTCAGGCAGATAAAAAGCGCCTGGGCACATTTTAACTGTTTCCATCAACTTCCACCACCTCTAAATGGAGACCACTTTTGGCCAGCACATTGAGAAGCACGGAGCTATTGACTTCACAGATCAGTGCAGAGGAAGACAGGCTCTTTGCAGAATCCTTTTCATGTGCCCCTCTTTTGTCCCACTGTGTTTTGGGAAGCTCATTTCTACATTCCCTGCTCTACACGATTGAGACAGATGTTTAAAATCACTTCTCACAGGATTCAAACCAACCCCCATCTGCACCTAACCACTTCATCTGGCCTACAGCCTGAGGCCCTCTTTACAGAAGACTGTCAACTGATATAGCCCAAGTGCTCCTGTACTAATATGGCGGCTACACGAATCTTCAGGCACCAATTTGCAGGCCTCTTCTTCATTGTGAGAACAGACTGAAACTCTTTTCGTAAGCTTCTCTATATCTTGTAAGAGATAGCGTTGAAAGCCTTACTGAAGTCAAGGTAGACAATAGCCACTGCACTTCTCTCACCTCCCAGAGAAGTTATTTCATTGTAGAAAGTTATCAGGTTGGTCAAGCATGACTTCCCATTGGTGAAACCATGCTGACTACACTTACGTACCTACCTGTCCTGCATGTTCCTGAAAATGGTTTCCAGAATTAGCTGTTACATGTCCTTTTCAGATATTGAGGTGAAGCTGACAGGTCTGTAATTCCATGCGTCCTCCTTCTTGCCTTTCTCAAAGACAAGAGTGACATTTGCTTTCCTTCAGTTCTGAGGCATTTCTCCCAGTTGTCGTGATAACTCAAAAATTATTGAGAGTGGCCTCACAGTGACATCAGCCAGCTCTCTCAGCACTCATAGGTGCATCCCACCAGAGTCCACAGACTTGGGTAGGTCCAGTTGGATTTAACCATTCTCTAACACGATTCTCTTCCAGCAAGGGTCTCTTCCTTCCTGCAGACATTCCCCCTTGTCTCTGGGCCCTCAGATTTCTGAAGGCAGGTCTTGCTTGTAAAGACCAAGGAAAAAACAGCATTCAGTACGTCATCCTTTTCCCTGTCCTGTGTCACCAGGGGCCCTGATCCAGTCAGCAGCAGGCACAGATTTTCCCCAGTCTTTCTTTTGCTACTTCAGAAGCCCTTTGTATTGTCTTTGATGTCCCTTGCTAGATTCAAGTCCAGGTCAACTTTGGCTTTCCTAACAGCATCTTTGGCTGCTCAGACGGTGTCTCTCTTTTTTATGTTTGAGTTTTACCAGAAGCATCTTATTCATCCCTGCAACCCTCTTGGAATTTTTGCCTGACTTCCTGCTAGGTACAGTAGGCTGCCCTTGAGCTTGAAGAAGGTGATCCTTGAATATCAACCAGCTTTCCTGGGCCCCTTTTCCCTCCAGGCCTTATTCCATGGTTCTCTGCCACCAGATCCCTGAAGAGACAAAGACTGCTTTCCTGAAGCCCTGAACTATGACCGTGCTTTTTGCCTTGCTCTCTCCTCTCAGGATCCTGAATTCCACCATCTCATGGTCACTGTAGCCAAGGTTACTGTAGCATTCAACCCTCACAACTCCAACCAGGCCCTCCTTGTTTGTAATCATGAGGTCCAGCAGAGCACTCCTCCTCACTGGTTCCTCTATCATTTGGGTCAGGAAGTTGTCCTAAATCTTCTCCATGCTTCTCCATAAGCAATCCATGCTCCTGGATTGCTTATGCCCAATTATGTTGTTCCTCCAGCAGAAACTGGGGTGGCTGAAGTTCCCAAGGAGGACTGGGGCTTGCAAATGTTAGGCTACTTCTATTTGGAAAAGGCCTCATCTACTTCTTCTTCCTTGTTAGGCACATTACAGCAGACACCTACTAAATGTCACCCATATTGGTCTGTTCTTTAATCCTCACCCATAAACTCTCAGTTGGCTCATCATCCAGCCCTAGGCAGAACTCCAAATACTTCAACTTTTCTCTCACCTAAGGGGTAACTCTACCACCTTGTCCTCCCTGCCTGTACTTCCTAAAGAGTCTGTATCCCATCTCAGCACTGCAGTGACATACACCATCCCACCACATCTCTGCAATCCCAATATCAGAGCCCTTCAACTGCACACAGACCTCTAATTCCTCATGGTTATTCCCCATTACTGTATGGACACTTTCAGAAAGGCACCCCAAGATGCTAATTGCTAATTTCCCAGTAAATGTCTGTTTTTTTTTTTTGTTGTTGTTGTTGGTGTTTTTTTTGTTTGTTTGTTTGTTTGTTTTTTCTGTATTGGTGCCTTGTAGGCACTTCCTTTTTTATAGTCAAAAGTATAAAGGTGACACTGAGATGACACTGCCTAAGGCCCTGTTTTGTTGATTTTGTTTACTATCATTCTTACCATGGTTAATGATACATAAGCTCCTAAAAGCCCTGTAAACAGGAAGGTGTTTGGTCCTGCGAAGTTTCTTTGGTCATGAGTACATTTGGCTACCCCTGAAAAATTATATTTATATTTATATTTATTCATGATTGTAGTACAGCAGATACCAGCAAAACAGGCAAAATTAACTCAGCATTCCTGATTTGATTTCAAAGGCCATGAAGCTTATTTCATAATCTCCTGAAACATTTAACTGCATGTTTTGGTACCTTTAATGGTCTGAATGACTGAATTTCCACTCTTCAGAGACATCACTAGATGACCTATTTGGCATGGGCACCTTTTGCTTTGTATAACCTGTTCAATACATTACCTTTACTGACAAAATTAAATAGGTACTGTATTTTAACACATTAAAAGTCATACAGACATGTTGGTTCATCAATTCAAATTCTTGCTACAGATATTCTTAAAATGCAAAAAAAAAAAAAAAAAAAAAAAAAAAAAAAAAACTCTAAAATTATTCTATTCACATGTGTGAAGACCCTTGGAAAAAAAAAAAAAGGGAAAAAAAAAAAAAAAAGCAGATCATTTAGCTTCAAGCTTTCTCTTTGACTCTCTCTCTAGTGTAACTTGTCCTCTATTTTAAAGTGTTGAAACAGTCACTGTATAATATATCAGAATTCTCCTGCTCTGAAGTGCTCGAGGGTACTGAAGGCCTGCAATCATCTGCAGCACAGCAATCTTCTGGAAGTCAAAGGTGCTTCATTCAGTCCAAGTGGACAGCTAACCTTCAAAGTGGCTTTCTGAGGGAAGTGCCAATTTTGATTTGTATCCCTATTCAGAGAGCAGTGAGCTGAGAACTCATCTGTGGCTTCGGGCAGATTCTAATTTAAAACTAAAAATTATAATACTACAAATAAAAGAGAATAGACAAGTCCACTGATGGTATGGCATGCAGCCATCCCACATAACACTTCTCTGAGGCAGGCATTCCAGCTCTTAAAGCTGAATAAAGTGTTCTCTTTATCATACTGAACTTCACTTATCCCTAGAGGTTTTTCAGACAAGATTTAGAAACAAAGGTGGATTTTATAAAATCTCATTTAAAAAACAGTATGCAAAATAGCCAGATTTCATTATATTTTAATGAGCAGGTAAGCTTTGTTTAGACCTAGCTTTAGAAGTGGAATATTTATACCACCTTCTAAAGTAAAACAATACATCATGTATCTCTTGGGCATTCACATATGAATCTTGTCAAGATCTGTTGCAGAGTTTTCAAGCGTCATTTTTAGGATGAAAGATTCTAACAGAAGTACCTCACAAACAAACTTTCATGAGCTGATTGATGTCTGAGGTATCTTGCTGTGAGTAAGACACTGTAGTTTGTTCAAATTAGCTTACAAGATTTCTTATTTCAGCTCATTAAAAGCACAAATGCTGGATGCTAATGACTTATAGAAGTAAGGGGATACATAGAAATTACCTTGGAACACACCTCATGTTCCCTAGCCCTCTTAGGATTTAATATGTGATGAAAGGTTCAATTTTGAAAAGGCTAAATTACCAATAAAAAGGGCTTCTCCCCAGTACTTCAAAAGGACATTTATGACATGCCTCTAAAGTTCTACTTGCAGTTTATGCTTTAATTAACTTCTGAGTGAAATACATACATGTTTTTCAATCCCACTCAACTACCCAAGTTTTGAGCACCTATCTCCACTTGGTCCTCCAGTAAACTGAGTCTAACCTCTTCTAAATCCAATCCTAGTGCTCAAAATTATGCTATAAACAATCATAAAATAATAATAATAAAAAATAATAAAAAATATTTTCCAAGCAAAATGCTGCACAAAATGATTACTCAAAAAACTTATCTGGCCCTGTTATAATAAGGCTTATAAGGCCCTGTTTGTGTGGCTGAGACTCATTGTTAAAGGATTTCCTTTCCCCATAAGAAAGAAATTCGGCTTTTCTACCAAAAGCAACCCTAATGAAACACTTATCAAGAACAGCAAATGACCTGATAACTTGGTAATGTGGCCACCCGTCAGCTAGGCAGTTGTCCTGACTGATGCGTTTCTGACTGATTTCTTACAGGCCACAGAAAAAGCATTAGTTTGTAGTAACTTTCAAATATAACTGATACGGGCTGAGTAGATCCAATGGCCCAGAAGCAGTAGTTGGTTTATACTGCAAAATTGTAGTCTCTCTATCTTAGAGCAACATCTCCCTGTAAGCTGAAATAAACTGTAGACATATGTACCCTTTCTTTAAATTACTCCTGGTCTTATGTCATTCATAGTATGATTTTAAGATTGCACAAATTAAATATATATATATATATATATATATATATATAGGGCTGTTAACCAAGTACTAGGCAGAAATATAAGTGTAACCTAATTCTACTCATGACTTGAAGTAAATGTAAGCATTGTAAGAGTTACTCTCTTGCTTCTGTGTACCTACCACCCAAGTACCTGTGGCCTGGGTCTGTGAGGAGTTATTCAGTCAAAAGGAACCCACAAAAGCCAGGTACTTAACACCTTATACATACCCAACTCATCTCATTCTACTTGGATTTAGAGAACACTTCCCACACATTAAAATTACCTAACAGCCCTCCAATTTTTATCTAAAAGATAGTCAAATCATTTCTCAACCTTTTGCTACCAGCTGAACAAATGTAGTACCTATGATTCCTGTGGTTCAAGAGATATCATTGTCACTATCAAATTTTCCTATTAGCATAATTGAACAATTTCCAAAGCAGTTTGGCCCATCCTAAAGAGATGTTGGTGAGAGATAAAAAAGAATAATAACTAATTACCAAGGTAGTCTATTGTCAGAATTATATACAGCATTTGCTCTTTCTGTTGTTTAATTCAGTTTGGTGACTGCACCCTTCTGATGATGAAGACAAGTCAAAGAGCTTTAGTGATGAAAATGAGCACCTTCAATCCCCTTAATTTATAAAGTATTTAAATCTTTGTACTTCTGCAAGGGCTGTCACTTGTGTTATTTGTCCTTCTCTTTTTAATGGATAGTTGTAGTTCCCCTACGTTGATCTGAAATCTGACACATTCTTTTCTAATTAAGGACATCTAATGGGAAAGTTACACTTTCCCATGATGCCTGCTGCAATAAATCCTTCTAATTATTAATGTATCCAGGCAAGTGACATCTCATTATTTTGGGTGACTTCACAAAACCATTTGACAGGAAATACTGATGACTCAACCCCGAGCCTAAATTTGGAAGAATTTAAGCAGATCAGAGATTTTCACAACCATAAAAATTTTTGATTCATATGGCTTAAACTAATATATACCTAGCCTTAAGGGGGTCTGATGAGTTAAACTTCATCCCAGCAGCTGACTGCAAAACGGAACAATGCTGATGTGTTTTGAGGGCTGTGTGGGAATGGTACTGTTTTACTTCCTTTGGGCTTTCTGTTTTATAATTTTACAGCAATTACATATTGCAATGACTGGAGTAGGGAAGGCACAAGGTAGTACGCACAATTTGGTTCACCACTCATGCACCAGTGTGGGTGTTTCTTTCCTGTGTGTAAACAAGAAGTAAGCTTTGATTCCCATCAGTTTTATAATCTTTCGGTTGATCTATCTTCCCAAGGCCCTGCCAATGTATGAGCCGACACACCGCAGTGGTGTTATATGGAAAGACACAGACCAAAACACTGGGGTGCAGCATGAAGCACTAACGCGAGTGCATGCCCCCCAGTGCAGGTGGGGGGCCTCCTGCACTGCTCCCCGGGCTCCCCCAGCTCCGTGCCGGCAGCCCAGCTCCCTTCTCCCTTCATCTGAGAGCCGGGCAGAGCCCCGGCCCCGCCGGACAGCGCTGGGGGCCTCTCGCCCCCTCGCTGCGGCCCGGCTGAGGCGGCCACAGCCGCCTCCTCTCCTCCGCCATCGCCGGGTCGGCAGCTCCCCCTGGCGGCCGGCC
Organism: Aythya ferina; assembly: GCF_964211825.1. Lineage (NCBI taxonomy): Eukaryota > Metazoa > Chordata > Aves > Anseriformes > Anatidae > Aythya > Aythya ferina. Next base: position 95,794,068 of record NC_140297.1, read on the forward strand.
GCCGCCATCGATAGGCGGCGGCCGGCGGCGAGGCCGGGCCCCGGGCCCCCGGGTTGAGGGAGGGGGTAATCTGGCTTCACCTTTGATCATTGCTATCTCGCAGCGAGGCTTTTGCGGAGGGAATGTTAATTTCTCTCGCCGTCAATAGCCATGAATAATTCAAGCGGCCGTCGCGGAGGCTGAGGTGCCCGCGATAAGGGGTATGGAAAGAGGCTCGAACTTTTTTTGCAGCGCGTGGAGCTGCTGGAGAGCTGCGGGGTGGGATTTTTCCTCACAAAAAACACCAGGTTCTTCTTGTGGGGAGCTGGCAGGAGGGGGAAGGCAGTGGGGGGCACGCTGCATGGCAGACAACTTTCATTGCAGATCTGTGGTATCTAGGTACCACAGGAGGTCTGCCGGATCTAGTCCATAGTCATGGGACTCATAGTCAGCCGTGTGGTCAGTCCAAGCTGTCCTGGGCTTTACCCAGTCAAGTCTTGAAATCCTGCAAGAGTTGAGACTGCACAGCCCCTTTGGATAGCTGCTGCACTGCCTTGACTGTTTTCATGGTGAAAAAGCAACACCTGACATGCAGTCTGGTTTCATCATGTGCCACTCGTCCCTTGTCCTCCTGCCGTGGATCACGTTGGTCAGATAAACCCATGCTGACTGTTCCCAGCCACCGTCTCCCAGCTTTCATCGTGAATCTTGGGAAGGAGCAGGATCCAAAGCACGGGGCATAGCAGCGTGCCTCTCTGGTCACCAACACACTTGCAAATGTTGTTTCAGTATTTCTACTTCCTCATTTCAACACCTCAAAAAGAATGAGCAGGTCAAAAAGTCATTTATCACTAATGACTATGTTAATTATTTCTGGAGCTTTCTCTTGTCACTGTTGGTCTCTGTCTTACCAGCTAAGGAAGTAATATTACAAAAAAATAAAAAAAAAAATCCCAACTGATATCATACAATGTGTCTTGTCAAGACAGGAGCAAAACTCAGGATGTACTCCCTCCTGGTCACATATTCATTCCCAAATTCATCACACACGACAACTATTGTCAAGAACATACTCTTCTATTCAGACCTGGTGAGACAAACAATCTCTTCTTCCATCCAGTGACCTCCATATGAGGCTTCGTTGCATTTTAAATAAACATATCTAATTTACAAACAAAAAAGCAACACAATGGTCAAGTGAATTATTCAGATTGCAACATGCACTTGGATCTGATAATAAGCACTTATCGGGGAACAGAAGCTCACCGGGGAATGTTAAAAAACCTAGGGTGACAGACTGAATAAAGCAGGTACATTAAATGAAAACAGCAGAGCTGGTAAAATGCTTTCTGTTGGAAATTATAAGTACAAAATCTTATTGGGATTGTTTTTATGGGAAATTTCTAAAGTTGTGTGTGTGTTTGTGTGTGTGTTTGATTAAATATATATATATATATATAGTTGCAGAGCTTTCATTCATGTTTTAAAATTTTCTATACACTTTTTCATTTTAAAATGCAAAAAGCATGGGAGAGTTTCTTTTTCCCCTGTTTCTGTTTTCCTTCCTGAATCATCCTTGCTCCAACGAAGGAATCACTGGTGTGTATTTGTCACAAGTCTTTTTATAGGCATGAAACAGAGAGTTCAGGTTGTTTTTTTTATGTATGTACCTGTGTGGAATACAGTTGAAGGAATCCAGCATAACATGGGAAACCATACACAGCGAGTAAAAAAGGCATTGGGATTTCTATCCCAACATCAGCTCTGGCTTTTGCATTTGTTTTTTCTTTGGCTTTTTCTGCCTGTGAGGTAGAAGAAGCAAGCTGGAGCAGAAAGCCAGAAATGCTTTTGTAAAATGGTGGTGTAACCCTTCCTATATTATACATTGCCTCCAGGAGTGAAAGAAGGTATTAGCCACACTATGTTTATGTACAATTTTCCCAAATTAAAATATACACCCATAGATTATGGCCAATATATGACAAGAATTTTGCAAATACCCACATAACAAACAGGCTAAATCAGTTTCTTGGTTTTGTTGCAATATTCAGCAGTTTTTTTGTTGTTGTTGTTGGTTTTTTTGTTTGTTTGTTTGTTTTGTTTTGTTTTGTTTTTGGTGTTTTTTGTTAGTTTTCTTTTGTTCCTTTCATATGAATTTTCCACATGAATTGCTCTTTATGGTAGCTGACAGAAAAGAAAGGCAATGTAAAACAAGCCAACTATTAACATTTGTAATAGTTGTTTTATCAAGGTGCTGCTTATCAGATCAGAGAGTGGCAGGGCCTTCCAAGATGCTAAACAATGGCAGAGTGAATGCCAGCAGGAAGATGAGCTCCAATAAATTAAATTGATGTCTAAAGGAACGCAACTTCTTCAGCTACTTGACTCAGAACATACCTACAGTCTCCTTGTTTACACATTGTGTTTACACAGAAGTGATGCAATCCAAAATAGTGACTTTCTAAATTATCTCAGCCCAGATTGTCACTCTTCTATGCACATAAATCCAGAGTGGCCTGAAGTTGATGGAGTTACACCAGTAAAAATTAAGCCAATGTCTGGCTCTTGACTTCATCAATTATTTACTGGAAAGTACAACAGAACGTTTCGGTTTTGTTAGAACTTCTCAGCAAGCATTTTGGCAAAAGTATAAAATGATTTTTAGGTTTAAGCAGCACTATCACAAAACACATTACATCCAGCATCTGTCACAGGGGCAGTGCCTAATCTGAAGTCCTCATTGTCCTCTAACTGTGAACAACAAGTTAGTAAGAATGTTAGAAGTCAATATCCTTGGTTGATTATCAAGGTTAAAGTCTCAGGATACTTCAGAAGGTGCATCTCTCCTCAGGGGGAGGAAATAAGGAAGAGCTTGTCTGCAAGTAGTTATTGCTGTGTGGAAAACAGCACCTGGAGAAATTGGCTTGCTTGAGAATTGGACCCAAGTCCACTGGCTGGCTGGCTGAATCATACTACTCATCAGTCTGTTATCTGGATGAAACCTAGGAAAACACGAACAAGAGACATTCAATTGTTTCAGGCTTTGCTATCTGTTTCTAAATCTAATAACTTGCTTCCTAGCTCTGCATTAATTTGAGTTATTATTTTTCTTTATTGTACTCTGCAATGTGGTGAGTGTCAAGAGTGAAAAAGGAAGTAATAGGGTATTGTGCTCTTCAGTATGTACTACATTTTTTCTCAAGAAGTCAAGACTACAGAATATCCTTATGTGGTATTCCATGAGATGTATGACATAAAGGTGTCCATGGGACTTGGTGGGATGCACTCACAAGTACCTAGGGAGCTGGCTGGTGTCATTGCAAGACAACTCTCAATGACCTTTGAAAGGTCATAGAAATTGTGTGAGGTTCCTGAGGACTGCAAAAAGCCATCCCTATCTTCAAGAAAGTCAAGGAAAAGGATCCAGCCTCACCTTTATTATGGGGAACATGATAGAGAAAATTATCCTGGTAATCATTTTGAATCATTTTAAAACAAGGAGGTGCTCGGGAGTAGTCAGCAGGGGCTTAAAAAGGGGAAGTCATGTCTGACCAACCTGACAACTTTCTATGGTAAAACATTTGGCTCAGTGGATGAGAAACATATTGGGTCTTATTTTCCTCAACTTTAGTAAGACTTTCATCACTACCTCCCACAACATCTTCAAAGACAGATTGATGAAGTATGGGCTGCATAAGTAGACAGTGAGGAGAAGTGAAAACGGTACAATTGACCGGGTTCAGAGGGTTGTGATCAGCTGCACTAAGTCCAGCTGGAGACCAGTCAAGAGTGATGTACTCAGGGGTCAGTACTCAGTTCAACATTGTTTAGTCTTTTCATTCATAACCCAGATGATGCCATTTGGAGAGACCTCAACTGGCTGGAGAACTGGGCAGAGAAATCCCATCAAGTTCAACACAGCGGAATGCAAAGTCATTGGAGGAATAACCCCATGCACCTGTACAAGCTGTGTGCAGATGAATGGAAAACAGCTTTGCTGAAAAGGCCCTGGGGGTCATGGACACCAAGTTAAAATGAGCCAGCAATGTGCCCTTGTGGCAAAGAAGGTCAATACTGTCCTGGGCTGAGTTAGGAAGAGTGCCACCTGCAGGAGTGAGGTGATTATTCCCCACAGTTCAGCACCATTGAGAGCACATCTGGAGTGGTATAGGCAGACAACAAGGACATGGACATCATGAAGCAATCAGTGTAGGGTCACTGAGATGATGAATGGATTGGAACATCATAGGAAGGGTGAGGGAGATGGGACTGTTTAGCCTGGAGAAAAGAAGGATGAGGAGGGATCTTATCAATGTGTATAAATAGTTGATGGGTGGGAGTAAAGATAACACAGACAGATTCCTCTCAGTGATGCTTAGTGACAGAACAAGAGGAAATGGGCACAAATTGAAGCACAAGAAATTAAGTGTAAGGAAAATAAATAAAAATAAAAATAAAAATAAAAATAAAAATAAAAATAAAAATAAAAATAAAAATAAAAATAAAAATAAAAATAAAAATAAAAATAAAAATAAAAATAAAAATAAAAGAAAGAAAAACTTTTGATTGGGATTGTGGCCAAACACACTGGAACATGTTTCCCAGAAAAGTTTTGGAGTCTCGATCTATTAAAACCTGACTGCATACGACCCCAGACAACCAGCTAGAGCGGGGCGGGTGGGGGGTGGCCAAGATGATCTCCAAAGGTCCCTTCCAGCCTCAGCGATTCCGTGAAATAAACCTGTGGCATTCATAAGGACTACAGCTTGTGTGTGAATGACACACACACTAAGTTAGCAATTAAAATGCATGGTAGGAGATCAACGATACAAAGTATTGAGTACTTGTGTAAACTGGGGCTGTATTTTGTCTTCTGTGGCTCAGACTGCTGGAAGGTCTGCAGAATGGACCTCTGCATGCAGCACTGACTTACCAGAGAATGGTGCTGTCTGTTCCACTGTGAGCAAAGGAATGAGAGTAAGTCTGTGATAAAGAATGAGCGCTTTGGAGTCCCGAGATGGTGAAGAAATTGAGCCCCAGTCTGAAGTCTGATTATTATATGAATAGTCAGACTGACTATTATATGAATATGAAGTCTGACTATTCAAAAAAGGAGAGGCAGATCCTGGATCCCAATCAAAATACTACCTGTGTTTCTCTCTCTGGTGTTTTTCAGTCTGTTGTCCTGCTTCCCCTTCTGTGGACAAGCTGGCAGCAGAGAGTTACTTGGAAAAAAAATATATATGAAGAATTTACATATGGAATTCATAGATGAATCTGTTGAGAAAAGCTGAAAGCAGGCCTGTGGTCATCAAATCCATTGCACTTTGGTATTGCATTACTGCAAAAGTGATTTTGTTTTGCAGCTCAGCAAAATGGAAATTTCTGCTCCAGCTAATTGGAGGCCACTGATTCTGTGGCATTACAAATACCTCAGGCTTACTAAAAGCAAGAACTTGGAGCCACATATCAAGTATATGCATTAACACAGAGTTCTTTTAGACACTTAAGAAAGTGTCTTGAATGGGTCTGCTTTCCTACATTCACCTTTACCTGTTTAATCATCTTCAAGAACTGTGCCCCAGTGCACTCTGCTGACACGATACTGCACTCTCAAGACCAGACAAACCTCTTTGGAGTGTTGTATGCATGCTTTAAGGAGGACACTGCATTAACAGTTTATTTCAATAATACAAACTTCTGAAAGACTGGAAATTAAGTATTCCAAATGAGCTTTAAATAAAGCACAAGTTGTTTCGGATTTAATGGACAAAGCCTGTTCCCACTAAATGTACTGCCAGGAGGGCTTTGAAATAAAATCAGATAAAATCTAGAAGTGGCAAGTTTGGGGCTATTAGTGTCAGAGTCAGACAAGCCAAGCAATTCTATACTCAAATGATTTTAGTATTAAAGATATCTGTTTGTGAGAACTTTAATATTCCTCCTTCACTCTGGAAACCAAAGTTGTTCCCTTGAGAAGCTACCTGGCTTTTGAAGCATTTGCTGAAGCGTGAACAATACTACAGATGACTGCTAAAATCATTTCCAAATAATGAAATACCTCTATTTAAAATTTGATCTTAATGCTTGAAGCGTAGAATAAAGAAAATGAAATTGCAAGAAGGCTATAAGAGCTTCCTGTAAAATAGCACTACTCCTCTGGCAAGTAAGACATCCTAGGGTTATTAACTACAGGTTAATCAACTTCATAATTCTGGGCTAATAAGAGCAAGAATTTTACCTCTTATGTTTAATTCTACAAATCTCAGAAGGTATCGTTATCAGGTATTCGTTATCGGGTAAGCAGTCCAAACTTTGCTAGCAAAGATTTTCATTTGAACTAAAAAGGAGGACACCGAGAGAGCAAATAGCAAATGTGAAACAGCTTTTCACTTTGGACACGTCAGGACAGGTCAGTGAAATGACAATCTTAGTCTCTGAATGGTCTCTTTGTCCGAGTGAGTGCCTGCAGTCAACAAACAGATTTTAATTAACCTTCATTTTGCATCACGTCTGGCACCCTGTATGCGTGCTTTGGATACCCTAGGGCATGCAAGTGCCAGCAGATGTCTGGACAACTGATTCAAGCTCCTGAGCTAGGCTGGTCAGATACTGGTGTCTGAGGTCCCAGTGGCTGTACTGACTAGACCTCTGCTGACTGCAATGGAGTTTATACAGCTACAAGTCACAGAAACAAAACTGTAGGTGTTGGTCTCAAACATAACTCCTTGTTCCTCTACTTACAATTGCATCTGACTCAGGCAGAAGGAAACAGACCACCTTTTAAGAAATAAGTGCAACACAAGATATGGAAAGTCCCCAAACTCTAAAAGCACACATTTTTGTTCCTGTATTAATAAAGCTAACTCTTTAGATACTGAGACTTCTGGATGGGACAGCATAAGAAAGGTTTTCTACCTGGTAGGTAGACATAAAGAACCTATACTCGTGCTCCAATCCCCTTTGATAGGCTTGTGTTTTTAAATCTTTATTGCTCATTTGAGTGTTTTTCCCCACATTCCCAAATTTATGCTGTTTCTATCCTCAGTTCCAGGGAAACTAGATCCTAACTCTTCCCCATTCATGCCTTATAGGGGGACACCTGGTGAATTCTGAATTATTTTCTGCACAGAGAGGATTCAGATAGAGAAATAAACCTTGCCATATAGCCTTGAGATTACTGCAGCCTTCTGGGCAGTGGTATATTTTTACTTAAACCCTCTTAGACTGCAGAAAGAACACATCTTCTGACCTTTAAACTGCCATTTGATATCCTTTGGAAAAGGGACCTCAACCAGCCACATTTTAAAAGAAAGAAGGAACTCCCCCACCTCAGTTTATTGCAGGTGAGTATTTTTCCTTTTGAAGAATAGGGTCTGCAAGCTCCAAACATGAATTGCTGAAGCCCTCTCACCTTCAGATTCCTTGTTAGCTGGCTTAAGGTAACACAGCACATTGTTATTTCAAACATGGCTGCTTGAAATACTGACATGACTGTTAACATTGGAAATGGCATTGTTAATTTGCATTGGAAATTAATATTGTTAACACGACTGTTAACATTGGAAGTGGCAATAAAATGACCACCAAGGACCTCAGGGCAATAACAGCCCTTAATGGCTGTAACCAGCTGCTAACCATCTTTTTCTGCCTTGCCCCTCTATAACCTCTTCTCCTCCTCCTCAGGGTTGGGCTACCTGTGTTCAAGGTCAGCCCCAATGTAGCACAGCTGTGTAATTAGTCCTTAGGCATTTGGATTGAAGCAGCAGTAAAACATTTTGCAAAGAACCTCTTAGCAAGCCACAAAATCAATACTGAAGGCTGGCACTTAGCAGGATGGGTAGCTCTTGTTGCACATGCAACCAAAAGGAAGCACTTCTTGTTGCAGAATGTATCTATTCCTTACCTGTTTTCAAAGGCAGATTACGTTTTTGCACAATTATGGCTGACATACTTCACCAATGCAGTCCTCTTCTTTTTCCTTCCACCTTTATTCCTTACTATATTTTCCCTCAATAAAGTCTCCACAAAGGTACAGCATCGTACCTTTCACCCTACATTCCTCTAAACTCCTAACCGTAACAGACCGTTCCTACTTAAGAAAAATGCTTCCCTTCCTAGCTAATTCTATGGTTACTTTACACACGTATTTTTAAAAAGGTTTAACTTCTGAAAGTTACTGTGACATTTTTAATGGGTTTATTTAACCCAAAAAAAAAAAAAAAAAAAAGCCAAACCAACAGTTTTCAGTGGCTGCTACCTCGTACAGCTCAGCTGCTCTGCTGGCTGCTGTTGGCACCCTGGAGCCTTCCCTCAGGTGGCTGAATCAATCTCAGACTCAGCTGCCAAACCTGAGGCAAGCTGAGAGATAGCAAGGGCATCACTCCTTTCACTGCCACTGCTGCCTCTATTTGTCACTATACCCACTTCTATCCCTATTTTTGCCAAACTCCACTAAAACCAGTACAGTGAGAAGGAGAAAGGCAGAATTTTTAGATGCGTAGAGAATTATTTGAAATCACTCCTCTGCATTGGAGCTCCAAGATCTGGATTTTGCCTGCATTAAGTACCCCCTGAGTACCCCCTGAGTCACAATGACTTTAACCAGTGGTCAAGTAATGGACTTGTGAGATTTCAGACAGACAAAAATAGTATCAGAGGTTTCTGGTTACTTATACTTTAATTGCTCAATTAAAAAAAAAATATATATATATAAAGCAAAAATTACTGTACTAATCCTTTCAAACATAAAAGTTAAAAAAAAAAAAAAAAAAACATATTTTGAAGATCTGCTACTGTTACTATTCAGAAAACCCAGACAACATCAGTTAAATGGTTTTATTCTCAAAACAACGGATCAACAATATAAAATACTTTAATACTATTTATGCTTAAATATCAGTGACAGATTACACAGTTCCTTAAATAAAGTGCTATTTTTACAAATAGGTATTTTGTGTTTACTTTTACTGCTGTTCTAACTTCTTAATATTGAGTAGATAAAGTGTATTTTAGTTACTGAAGAATGCAGCATTGCTTTTCCTTTAGACTCCTCCTCATGAAGCCACTGTATTTTCAACTTGGACTCTTTTGTCTGTCTTCAGCCAACAGAGGCATATTCAGTTATGTATTTCTCCATGTAGAAGCTCTCATTCATGGTGATTTTCGTTCCTTCTTCCGTGCTCCCGTTCTTCTTGACTGTGCCCACATAGGCTTCTGTAGTGGGTTTACGTGGCAAGGTTTTGGTAGCAGGGAGCCATAGGGGTGGTTTCTGTGAGAAAGATCTAGAAGCTGCCCCATGTTTGGGAAGGGCCCCATTGTTTTCCAGATCCGAGCCAATAAGCGATGTTGTTTTGCGCCTCTGTGAGAGCATATTTAAGACAGGGAAAAAACGCTGCGCCACACAGCAGCCGGGAGAGTCAAGGGAGTGAGGGAACAGCCTTGCACCAAGGTCAGTGTAGAAGGAGGGGGAGAGGTGCTCCAGGCGCCGGAGCAGAAGTCCCCTGCGGCCTGTGGTGAGGACCATGGTGAAGCAGGATGTCCCCCTGCAGCCCATGGAGTACCACGGTGGAGCAGGGTTCCACGCTGCAGCCCGTGGAGGAGACCACGGTGGAGCAGGTGGCCCTGCACCGACGGAGGCTGCCGCCTGTGGAAGACCCCTGCTGGAGCAGATTCCGGGCCGGACCTGTAGCCCGTGGAGAGGAGCCCACGCAGGAGCAGGTGACCTGGCAGGAGCTGCTGCCCGTAGGGGAGCCAGGTTGGAGCAGTTTTCTCCTGAGGGATGGACCCCGTGGTACGGACCCATATCTGGAGCAGTTCTGAAAGAGCTGCTGCCTGTGGGAAGCCCACGTCGGATCAGTTCATCAAGGACTGCATCCCGTGGGTGGGACCCCACAGCACAGGGGACGAGAGTGACCGAGAAGGAGCGGCAGAGAAGAAGTGCTGTAGACTGACCATAACCCCCATTCGCCGTTCCCCTGCGCCGCTCGGGGGGGAGGAGGTGGAAGAGGGTGGATGGGGGGGGAAGGTGCTTTTGTTTTTTTTTTCCCTTTGTTTTCTCACTTCTCTCGCTTGTTAGTTGTAGGCAATAAATCTTACTATCTCCTTATGCCGAGTCTGTTTTGCCCGTTACAATAATTATTGCATGATTTTCTCGTCCTTATCTCAATCCTTGAGTCCTTTTCACATATTTTCTCCCCATTCCTCTTTGAGGAGGGGGAGTGAGAGAGCGGCTGTGGTGGAGCTCGGCGTGCCCACTCGAGCGGAACCACGACAGCTTCCTATGGGTTCTTCAGCTATAGGCACTAAAAAGTAGGATGAAAACATGAATCTTATATGGCCATTCTTCCTGCTTTTCTTTGTTCTTCTCAAATCCAAACCAATGAAGCCTTGAACAATTCAACTTGTAAGCTGAACTGCAGAAGCAATCTTTTTATTACTTCCTTTGATGCTTTGTGGCATTGGAATTATAAATGATATTACTTCAGAAAGTTCTGTACAGGTGCAGTTAGGACTAACATTTCAAATTTTCATTTCTATACTGGGATTGAATCAGCAAGATCCCAGACTTCACCATAAGAACAAAATCCTTTTTTTTCCAGTAGCTACCTCTTAGTAGCAACAGCTTCTTGTGGTTTTATAGAGCAGCCAGGTGCTGTAAAAGAAAAAAAATAAGAATAAAATCTGATAACCTACAGCCAGGAAGACTCACAGGTTTACTCGAAGAAGACAGACTAATTCCACAATTACCACAAACAGGTTCGTATTTCTTTATCTTGTTGTTATATCAGACTCCTAAAACTTGACCCTGTAATTCACTTTACTCATCCTAAGCCCTTTCCTGTATGGAGAACATATGAAAAATCAAAACCAGGGCGAAAAGGTCATCTGCTGCCATTAACCTTTCCAGTATCTCTCTTTTCTCAGTGTGTACCTTTCCATTTGCAAGTCTGTACGGGTTTTGCTCTTATGTCTTACTCTGCCATCTCTCTACCTCTCTCCTCTGGATAATTTCTATTTGATATTTATGACTCTGAATTCAGAAGTGCAAAGCAAATACACAAATCACTCCCCACTCTCTTCAACTTTATTGTCACATCTTTTTAAATAACTATATATTTATCTGCAGATATGTAAGTATGTATCAATATGCAACATAAAATATTAGGTAAAGAGAAACTGGAAGATCAGAATTACTGCAAAAAAATAATATTAATCACAGATTGAATGGCGCCGTATTCCTTTTTCACCATAGGTATAGTTTTTCTTCATCTAACGTGTATCTGCAGAACATTCAACTTATTCTTCCAGTACCTACATCCTCCCTTTGTTCAGTGCCACTGCCCAACATCAGGGTATTCCCTTTAATTCCTGCCTGCTATGAGAACAGCATTACATTCAGGTGAGGGAAGGCAGCTGGAAGTCTATGGGAAGTGATGAGGCTCATTTATTTATTTATTTTTTTACTTCCAAGCTTCAATAAACTTGATATTAGCAGGTGAACTAAGCTAACTGGCAGTTATATTCAACAAGCTATTTTTTTTTCTACCACACAATGAGGTTAAAAATGCCCTAGGAAAAGAAGAAAATTGTTGTCCTTTGTAATATAAACCTCGGATGATCACTTGCTTTTGCATGTCATTTTTGTAGTAACAAATTCTGTTACAAGTCTTAGACTCAGACACAGGAACTCCATGAACTATTTCAATTTTTATTTACTTATTTTAATCACAGAGATGAGATCTAACACTTCCTTAGATGAATGTTTTAACTAGCACACAGAATTTTATTTCTACTTTTAGTAAAGAAATCCTACTTCTACATTTCAGGAAGAAATCAAAGTTCTATGAAGAAAGGCTCTAAATTTAAAAGATGAAGCAGCAAGCTAATTCTACAAGGGCTTTTTTTTGACACAGTTCATTCACTGGGTTATAAAAAAGTTCTATCTTCCCAGTAGTTCCTGTTGTCAGGAACAGGGTGACTAGAACACTTTGGCAATTTTCCAAGATATATTTTTTTTTACCCCTTGGAAACTACCAAAGTATCAAAAACTCCACAATGTTCACACTTGCAATTAGTTCGTATCAGCACAATTTTCTGAAGGTTACCAATTAATTTCCCCTAAAAAAGCGACAAAGGCAACATTCTCCGTGCAAGCTCTGTTTTGCCTGTTCAGAATAGGGAGAACTGCAGCGCTCCAGATCCTAACAGCTTATGGGTCCAGTAGCCACTGCATTACTTACAGGTAGAGCAGTCATTTGTCTTATGCAGTTCAGGCAATGATTTAAATAAGGAGCTCTCACAGCCTGGACATGCAGCCTAACCTAGTATCATTGGCAGCAGCTAAGTCTCAATATCCTTCTGACAGAAAACAAATATATGTCAACGCCTATTGTTTTCTGCAAAGGAGAATCATCTCACTGCCAGCCCCAGGGGTGACACAGAACCTGACATACAAAGTAATCTCTCTTCCCACAGTGAACCTTACTATAATTGAAGTAGCTCAGCTGCCAAAACCCAACGTACAGTTGACAACTTTTCTACTAGTTCTTGTGGCGACTATCATAGAGTTCAGAAGCAATGACCTCAGAAGGAGCTGCTCAACCAGAAGGTAGCTGAGGATACAACCAACTAGCAATTGAGTTTGAACTGCCAAAAAATATCAATAAACTGCAGTATCTCCTCTAAACAAGCCTGTTGTGTGAAATTAGTTACACGATCAAGCCTTTACTTCTGATGGTATTGCTTTTACTACTTCTGCTTATTGTTTTTTTTTTTATTCTTCTAATGCTTTCTTAGAAGTGTAAATGTAAATAATTACTGCTCTTCTCTTTTCCATCCCAGAAATGTTCACATAGACGTTTTTATTTTTCTGCTGCCTGACATCTTGAAGCAGGTCTGATGAGCTCCTAACCCAGTGGCAGCAGTAGAGGTGCTGAGTCCAGGCTTTGGGAATGGGGTGCTTTCTGGGGAACTGCAGCTAACTGGAAAAATGTAGCTGCTGATGTGGGAAGGGTGGGGAAGTTGTACAGAGTCATGAGTTTGGTGATGGTAGTCAGTCTGCACACTTCCCAGAATTATAAGCTACATCTCTAGAAAGTGAGAAATTAAGTTTCTTTTCCCCTGCTTTTTCATTTCTGAGCCTTATGGGTACGTTCAAATCTCATTTCATTACCTTCTTTACATCCCTAAAGGCTGGAAACTTCATAAAGGCAAAGCTATACTTGCAGCCAATTCATTTTAGGTACTGAGCTTTTAAAATTACTCAACATACTGAGGAAATCACAGTAATAAGTATGAAACAGTGACACTGACACAGTTGGAAGAGCAGGATATTATTATCCTATGAGCTACATCTGGCTTTCTGAAAGGGAGAATCATCAGATGGCTTTCTTGCTAATGGTGTTCAGACACAAAGTGCCCAGAAAGGCTCCTAGGAAGACTTCTAGAGAAACTGGTGGTTATGGACCATGCAAAAACCATAAAAATTTCACATATTTTTCAAACACATCAGATAAGGCAGCCTGTTACAGATGCCACGATGCCATCCAATGATTAGAGTGTAATAAAAGCTAGGAAATTAAGTTCACATCAGAAAAGGTATATGTATACACAATGGAAAAGCTTGGGAAGGTTTCCGTTTCAGAAGCCTTCTTTATGTGGGACTCACTCCAAGGTATCTTAACCTGAAGTACTGGTTTAAAAAAAAAAAAAAAAAAAAAAAAAAAAAGGTTACAAAACAAAAGCACAAAGCAAGTAACAACAAATCTCTTAAGCCAAAAGTTCTAGAGGGACTCAGTGGCTAAGCAGCTGAACTGCTGAGTTCCGAATGCAGGTTCTTGTTTAAATTGCCAGGTAAATGAGAACTGATGCTCATCTTTCTAAGGGTTCCAGTGGATCCAGGGAAACCTCGACCACAGACATGACAGTAGTAAGAGGCAGATTTGTATGAACTATGACAAAAAATTGAAATAGTGAACATTTGAAATTTTGTGGAAAAGAATTGCCTCATCAACCTAATGGAATTCTTTGAAGGTACCAACAATCTCATAGACAAAAGAGATCCACTTGATGCATGGATTTTTATTTCACAAGGCCAAAGGTTGGTTCTTAAGACAATGAAGAAGCCACAGAGTAAAAACATATCTTGCATGGATAACTAACAGGTTAGAAAGTGCTGAGGAATTTTTGAAACAGCAAGGAGGCCATGACATGCTACAGCTGAGCAAACCAAGCTACCAGGATGACTATGAGGAGTTGCCATAACGATGTTCCCTTATCACCCAACTGAAGAATTAAAAATATTGTTGCCAGCAGCTGGCTTCAAGGACAAGATCTACGTGACTGCTAATCACATGGGGGTTGTTGTCTTGCAGGTGGGGTTGTTTTCTTGCAGGTGTTTTGTCTGAGTGCTTTCGACCAATAATCTTGTGTGAGACACTATCCACCCCTGCTAAATTTGCTATAAAAAAGTCAGGCTATTCGGGTAATAAAGAGAGAGCATTATCTGACCATATTGGTGTGTGTCTTGACTTTGGCTGTTCTTCCTGCAACAAGAAAGCAGAGGACAGAAGGTGGGAGTAAATAGTAATTTTCCATGGTGGAAAGATTCACCATTTCACAGAGATCTGCACGAGGACTCAGGGTATTTGACATATGACTTGGAAAAAGGCAGGTAGATTCAAGCAACACATTTTCTTAAGTTATCCATGTAAATAAAAAAAAAAAAAAAAAGGCAAAAAGAAAACTGGAAAAAGGACTTCATGAAACATCAGTGACCAGACAATGTGGCAGACAAAACTTGATGAAGATAAAAATGAACTAGTATGAAGCAAGGCATAAAATGATAGTCTCTGAGCTCACACTCAGTAGATGATCTGGGTTGTAACACACAGTGTTCCAATAAGGATTGATTCAGTCCTCTATTGTAGCCAAAAAAAAAACAAGTACTAGAAAAAAATAGGAAAGGGCAAGAGAACTGAAAACAGAGAAGACAGCTGAAAAACACTGGCTGTATCATGTGTAAATTAATGGCATGCCCACATCTTGAATGTTTTATGGTACCTTCAAGTCTGAAAGGATATAGTAGGAAATGAAATGAGGATAGAACAACTATAGCAAAGGGAATGCTTAAGGAGCCTATGAAAGTCTTCAATCTGAAAAAAAAAAAAAATATATATATATATATGACTGAAGAATAACGTCAGATATCTGTAAAACCATCAGTGGCATGGAGGCAGTGAAGAGGAAACAAGTTGTCTACTGTATCTTCTGATCTGGTAGGATGAAGCAAAAGACACTGAGAGTTCAAAACAAATGAAAGCAAGCAGCTCTCAACACAAATGTCAAATAAGACCAGATGAAATAGCCAAACACAGCTGTATGAATCTTGGATCTGATTCAGTACAGCTGCTCATATGTTCTAAAATATTATACATTCCTGGAAATTACTTCAAGTTCCATAAATTGCATAAGGGTCCCGTTGCTACTTTTTACAATAAAAAGCAGCTTACCTGGTGCAGAAACTTCATTCATCTACATGCACTTTTCCTCCTCGTCCTTTGTTAGTGCTTCTGTTGCTGTCTCTCAGCCAAATCTACTTCATGAAGCTCTCACACACAAAAACCCACAAGCTAGATCTCTGATGAGCCTCCTTGCAGCATCTTGTCAATTGGTCTGCAGGAGCAAGTGGTGCCTCAATTCATACAAAAGGATGTTCTAACCAACTCTGGACCACCATTACTTTTTTCTACTGTCTTCAAGATACCAACAAGTTGCTTGGAGACAAGTTACATCTGTATGTTTCTTCAGCTCTTGAGTAATTCCAGTTCGCTGCAGCATGTTACCAAATCCCAAATACCAGCTTCTGCTCACCCAGCAGTACCTACAGAAGAGGCTCTTCAAGTCTGGAATGTTATCAAGAAACATCCAGAAGTTCCTACACAAGGATGACTGCTCTGAGAATGGGAAGTAAGCTGCACTACGCATATAGTGACACCTGACAGTGGCTTTCAGCCAAGCAGACTACAGAGAAGAAAGTAGCCTAACTACCCCAGCAATGCCCAGTTTTCACCAAGACAGCAGTGAGACCTACAGTTTGCACCTGCTTTCACAGATCTAGTGACATTCAGCTGATTGAGACTGGAACAACTGGGACTGACACTCATTATTTAGGCCTACCAAAGCATACAATTGCTCAAATGTTATTTACCATAACCACTAAACGAGTGGAGCAATTGTGTGCGTGGATGCAAACCTCAAAATAAGCAGCTGAAGGAAAGTAAGAAGTACCTAAGAAGGTAAATTTCTCAAGGCCATTCAATGGCTTTCTTGTTCCTCCCCAAACACAGATCCAGAAATGCTGGTAGGAATGGTCTTCAGTAACAGATGTAGATCTATCTGCCTTTGACTCAGGTGGTTAGTAGGGCAGGGGTTTAAGGCTTTTATATTTAGGTGTGACTGTAGTAAATGTATTCACTCATTGCGGGTCAGGAACACCTTTCTATACATTTTGATAATAGATCTAGATTTTGATTATGGATACTACATTTTAAAATGCAGTTTCTTCTCCAACAGTGGCTAGCAATTAACATTGATGGTTGGAATAGATGTATTACTGTATTGTATTACTATACGTGTTTCTATATTATACTATAGATATATTACTATAGGTAATCATACAAAAATATTACATATAAAAAATAAATATATACACACACAAATACATAATTAAGATAGCCATTTAAGCCAGTATACTAAATTGCAAACCTCAATCATATTGAATCTACTTGATCATACCAAGGAAAACTGTCTGATATGAACAGTATGCAAAAGCAAACTACGTATCATACAGAAACTCACCTCCCACTGCTGCCCTTCATCATATACTACGGTTTGCTACACTTATATCCATTTTCTGTGTTCAGTAGTAATAAATGCATAACAACTATCTTGTTCTCCTTTCAGATAATGCTGATGTGTGCATAAAATCTTCCAGATACTTCTTTACCTTGAAATCTTCTCTACAGTCTCAGCAAAAGAGATGGACATGCATCAATCATTAACCCAGATAGTGGTTCCCTAGCTCGTTTGTCACATTCTGTCCTCTAGCTATTATTAATTAGAAGCACTCATATATTGTTCAATTAACGTCGGGTGCTACTTACTTTGGGAATGACCAGGAGGTCGTGTGTTACTAACACTACTCTCAAAGGAAGAGTGGAAGTTGTGTATAGTTTCTTGTAAAATCTGTCTCTCTCGTCCCTGTGAAAGAAAAATAAATTAAAATGAAGTATTTCTGTTTTACAAATTAATTTATCATGAGTTCATAAAAAGATATGAAAATATGCGTTTCTATGCCCAGAGAGTCACAGTGCACTACTAGGAAGAACAACAAATCCTTACCTCCCAGATACGTAGAAAGCCTTGTGGTCATCTTCCTGAAACTGCTTCTACAGCAGTAGAAGCATTTTCAGGATATTCTCCATGGCTATAAAGCATGGAACATCATCCACCTCCCCAGGTTTTGTTTGTTTTGTTTTGTTTTTCAGTCTTATCACCTGTTGCTTTTAATTTTAACTTGGTGGAATTATCTTTATGTTTTGTTTATTTGAGTTTCCAGTATCATAGAGAGAAAATAAACCTTGAAACTTAAAAAGCAGCTGAGCAGTGTCAGCAGGTGTAATTAAAGAGATGCTCCGGTCCATAATCTCTCTCTGATGCAAATATTCCTTACTCTACGCTATTCCTCAAATTAGTAACCGTGAATATAAAATTAAATGGCTTCAAAAATATAGGGAATCAGATAAGTGCTATTTATATAGTCACAAAAAAAAATCAAAAAGGAGACCTTTTTCATTATATTCTTTTTAGTGCCACTGAAATCAACATTCACTAACTGTAACAGGACCAATGTTCGTGTTAGAGTTAGCTTCTCATATGATTGTCAATGCTCTGCAAAAGAACTGTACAGTTACTGAACTAGGAAAGAGTTAGTGAAAGAACAGGGAGTACCACAAAGCAATGTGCTTTTAACTAACCAAATATGTTAAATGTTTTGTTTGGAAAACATTTGTTTAGCTTTTCTATCTAACATCTGCAACTGAATTTTCAAATATATGTTGAATTAACAATACAACCAAACCTTGAATTAGTTTACTAAGCACAGTACTTCAAAACAAACCTTTCCTGCATTCAGTTCAGAAATAGCTGCCAGAATTTGCTGCCTTGATCCATCAGTTTTAATACCCAGCTCTTTCAGATCGCCATCAGTAAGAGTAAGGAAAGCTTCCATATCCACCTGCATACGAAGAAGCAAAAAATAGTATTTATCTAAGCACCGATTCATTACTGAAGGACAGATTTTATTTTAATAAGTTGTATAAACTCACTGGAAACACTGTAGAACAAAAATGTTTAATGACTTACCAGCACCAAATGGTACCCACTTTTCCACTGTGCTCTTAGGTTTTAAATCAGCTGTTAATAATTCAGCTAATTACGATAATATGATAACAGATTTTAAATATTCCTAGATTATATTGTTTTTAGAAAAGCACAGTCAATACAAAATATAGTCTCCAAAAAAAAAATCCTCTCCTTGCTGTAGCAGTTAGTTGGATAAGACAACAGTTTTTCTCTCTATTTTTTAAAAGCATTTTTCAATTTTCAGAATCTTATGTGTACTTTTCCAGTGTCTCCTGAGGAAAACTTAGGGTTTGTTCATATATGAGTTTATGCTATATCAAAACATCCATAAAGTTGTGATAAAAACAAACATCTGAAACTTCATATTGATACAAACTTCACACACAGAAGTGTTTCTACAAAATGATTCCTTCCCTAACACTCAGGGGAAGGATAATAAGCCCAGTGCATTGTGAAGCAGCTAAAGAATTTGTTATACGGTGCTGAATCCTGAACTCCACAGCAGTGGCAATCTATTACATGTCTATTCACTGCCCTCTGCCTTCAAACAACCACACATACAGGTATTACTCATATCTGATAATGTCTTAAACACTGTAATGAATTATTTTTGCTTATTTTCAGTAATGTGTCTTTTAATTCCATCCTTCAGGCAAGTCACTGTCACGGGTCTCATCTACAGTGATGCTTAGCTTTCCCAAAAATCTCCTGCTTATTCACAGCAGATAAGAGAAAGCAGCCATCTCAGTGACTCGCACCCTGCTGCTCTCCATCTGCAAGAGAGGTTCCCGCTGTGATTCCAGGAACGATACAGTGTGTCCTATAAAATCTTTATGCCCATTGGATACAGACAGAAAGAGAGAAATCAGGATGTAAAAAAAAAGGGGGAAAAAAAATTGAAGCATCAATCTATAACAAAATTGTAAATTCGCTGTAAAAACCACTGATACTTGCAGTTTCCTGGAGAACTCTAGAAATACCACTTGATCCATGTTTCAAGGTCCTTCAGCCAAAAATTGTTGTACAACTTCAAAGTTGATAATTTGGATCACAATTCTAATGCAATATGTGTTGCACCATACTTTTCTAGAATTTTTTTTTTTTTTAAATTACCTCTTGTTCCTCAAAAATAGGTTGATATTTCTCAAGTGACAATTTTTTAAGGATGCCAGTCAGCTCATCTGCAAAAACAAAACAAGGGTCAGAAAAGATCAATTTTATTGATCTCTCAAGAGATCACTAATGAACCACTAAGGTTATATTATTAAATGATATATTTCACACAATGACACATGACAGCAAAAGCCCGATCACATTTACTCTGCATCAGAAGTAAAAATATTGTTGTGTTCTCACCTACTTCAATATACTGTAATTCTATCTAATTGTACCTTTCTAGGATAAAATTCTTTGTTTTGCATCCTTTTTTCTTCCTCATAAAAAGGATCTTAAAAAAATGTACCTCTGAGGGCAACTTATGCATTTCCATGTCTAAAATGCAGGTGCTTGGCCCCAGATGGCTGACCCAGATCACGCAGTCTATACAGAAAACTCCTCAAGCAGGCACTGAACTGAATGAGGTATTTCTGTATCATGATCCCGGAATGCAAGATGTAATGCAAGCAACTACCCAGTCACTCATTCAAAACCCTGATATAACAAGGGTATGCCTGAACCTCTTCTCCTCAAGTACCTGGCATCCAGTATTAAACACACTATTAAAGCTTTACTCCAGCTAAGATGAAGCTTGGGCAGAATTTAAGTTCCATAAGTTTACTTTCCCAGGATAACAGCACTGGATATTGGGTTTCATCTCAAAGAGCACGAAAATTAGAAGTTGGAGAACCTGATAGCAATTCTTAACACACATTTAAAATGTCATTAGACAGTCAAAAGACAACTGCAGTTTTAGAACAACCCGCCATTAACTCTCTTAATTACACAGTACCTCTCTCACTTCAGGATCCTGTTTATTTTTATCACTTTGCTGTCACAATTGACTAACATTTTCCCCTCACCCCTGACAGTATCACCAGTGATCAACTGAATGAGAGAATCAAAATCAAAATGAAGAACATGAATGAAAACATTACAGCACAAAACGATATTAAATATACTCTATATAAACTCACATTTATTGTAAAGATAATCACCATTCCACTCCCAATTTTGCTTTTGTTTATTTCACTTCTTTGACTTTTGACTGTCCTATTTCTTTCACCCCCAGTAGAAACATGAAAGAGAATTTCACTCTCTAAGCTTCTCAAAAGACATCAGGTATCTTGAGATGAACACATTTTTCTGTTCAGCATTCTGGAAGCCTCCTTGTTCACACAGAAAAGCTCACAGAAAACTGAAGTGATAACTCCAGCTGAGTCTTATTTTTGCTAGAGTTTGGCTTTTTACCTCAAGGCCAATTTGTTTGGTATGCTTAACATGATTTGTAAGGGTTGACATGGTTTCAGGCTAAAAGCTTTAGCACCCTAACTGAGGTCAGTCCATGGGAAAAGATAGCCAGCTGTAAAAATGCAGTGAGAGGACTTCACACAGCTTGATGAAAAATACCATCTTAAAGAAACAAAATAAAAGTTAGATTAGAAGCCCTCGGATATATTATCAACTTTTTTTCTTCTTAGCTTGGCTACCCTTCTCATTTTTCAGCACACTGTTGTGCTTAAATTTTAGGCTGGAAGAAAATTCCAGGATCTTTAAAACCTAGAGACTTGCTGTCATAAATGATATCACAGAGTGGCCAGTCACTTTCTTCTATTCTGGGAGCAACTGGAAGAAGCCTTCTGCTGAAACAACAATGTGGTGACCATCCACCACAACTGCTGGGCTGAGGCTGAAACCCTGATGGAGGGGCCACAACCTCCCCATGCAGAAGCTTACACCCAAACAGACCTCAAGAGGAGCAGAAGAGCTGCCCTCCATTGCAGGGACCATTTAGTAGGTAAGGAACTGTCTTGAAGGTCGCACCCAGAGAGTGGTGGCCAACTCTATGTCCAAATGGAGGCCGGTGACGAGTGGTGTCCCTCAGAGGGTTTGTCCTGGAACTGGTATTGTTTAATATCTTTATGAACAACAGACAGTGGGATCGAGTGCACCCTCAGCAGGTTGGCAGATGACACCAAGCTGTGTGGTGCAGTCGATACAATAGAAGGAAGGGATGCCATCCAAAGGGATTTGCACAAACTTCATAAGTTGGTCCACATGAAACTAATGAGGTTGAACAAGTCTAAGTGCAAGGTGCTGCACATGGATTGGGGCAATCCCAGATGTGAGCACAGACTGGGAGAACTCACTGAGAGCAGCCCTCCAGAGACGGACTTGTGGGTTCTGGTGGATGAAAAGCTCAACATGAGCCAGCTGTGAGTGCTTGCAGCCAAGAAGGCCAACTCTCGTAACCAGGGGGTTGGAAATAGCTAATCTTTAAGGTCCCTTCCAACCCAAACAACTCTACAATTCTTTGACAAACAAGCTGTAATTCTAATACTTTTCACAAACTTAGACAATGTTTTCAACTGTAGGCCTTTCAGGATTTTTTTCTCTTTCCCTCTTCCTGTGTTATACACTAAGTTTGAACAACCCCAGAATCCTTTTTTTTTTTTTTTTCTTTAATATATATCCTGCACTGCATAATGTTTCACTTCTGCTTTTTCACAAAATCTTTGCTTTACTTATCCTATACCCATACCTACTCTCCCTACCTACGTCTTTATAAAGGTTCTGGGAGCTTTGCCACATTACTCCTTTTTAGCAACTATTAGTACTATTCTATAGGAGTAGGGTAAGATTACCTTTCTCCAAGTTTTCACAGCCTCCTTTTACTCTCACATGGTTTCTTCTTTCATGATTCTCTACATCACTGGTTCTCAGAATAGGGAAAAGCTGTTGATGGTCCACCAACTGATTGCCTAAAAAGAAACCATGCGCACTTCTGAACCACTCTGCCTACTGGTCCTTCACAGTGATGATCAGAGAAAATGAATTAGAAAATTAATTTAAATTTTCTTGAAATAAAAAGAAATTTAACATTGCATAACTTACTCTACTGATAACTGCTGGGCTTCTGACTTGTTGCTCCTAAATAAACTCACAGTAAGAAAAGCCCTTGAATTAAAGGACCACTCAAGCATGAAAGTCACAAGCACAGTGAACCCCAAACTACTTAGGCTCCTGACAACCTATACTTCTGCCACAGAGGAAACTCACTGTATCGTGGCACTAGCAGTGTAGTCATAAAGCCCTGCTTCTCAAGGAGAGAGTGTAACAGCTGATAGGTTGGAGAATTCCCCTTCTTATCCAAGAACCAGTTCTCTTCCCTTTATGTATTTCTAAACTGACAACTCTTATGTTATCAAGCCATCATTATAAAATGGCACTAAAATGTGAAAGGATTTTCTCCAGCAGTCAGTACAATATGTTACAGCTAAGCCATGATAAGAGGACAGAAAGTGGGTCAAATACCACCTCCTTTTAGTGTCAACTACAAGGAAGTACAGTGCCAGTACAAAGTTAAAATAAACGAAAATAAAAATCAATCCTGACACTTGCAAAAACAAACAAAGCCCACCAGAAATAGGAAAAGTGCCTCTTGCAGAAACTAGATAAAAGATACCCACATTTCTTATTTAAAAGATTCTGAGTCATGTTATTTTTCTTGCTTTTTTGAAATGTTTACAGGGGGAAAAAAATGAAGTAATTGATATCCTGTTTCCAATATGGTGAGAGGACTTTTTAAAATAAATGTAATTTAGATCTAAAATTTCAAATTAAAAAGCAGTGATCTCACTGGAAAAGTAGTAACCTAAAATGAAAGGTCAAAATAAGGCTACGTTTTGCAATTCAAAAAAAAAAAGCAATACAGCTCTTAAAAGCAGATACGTGTACCTATGAATTGTTATGAAACAAAATTTTATTTCTGTAACGATGTGCTTCACCAAATTTATTAAAAATATATTTTTCACTTCAGATTTGGAGAACATACGTTTTCTACACTTAGTAAAGAGTGGAAAATCAGGATTTAAGCCACAAAGAGGGAGAGGGGAGAGAAAGGATGTGCTGTAAGAGTGGTCTACCTACATGCTCTATGCTAGCTTTGAGATGGTAATTATCTCCCTCTAAATGGAAGAGATCACAGCTTTTGGAAGATAAATAGATGCAGCTACTGCTGGAATGTTAATCCCAAATCAGAAAACTGAAGTATTTCAGTTAGAATACTGAAGTATTCAGTCAGAATACTGAAGTATTTTTTCCTAGAAAGAAAACAACTCTCACTCTCATGCTGATAAACAATAATCCAGTACAATTACAGCTTTAAACACTATGTGCTCTTGATAAATGTAATTACAGAGACCTACTCACCATCTTCTGTAATAGTACCACTGCTGGAACCGTTGCTCTTGGCCTGTCTGTGAGAAGAAGAGAGAGACGACTCCACGTTGTGAACCTTAGGAGACGGGGAGGGTGATGGGGAAGGCGTGAGAGTTGGTGATGTGCTTTTAGATGTAGATGAAGTCCCAGATGGAGGTCTTTTGTTCATCTCCAGTTTTTGCTATAGTTAATGATATAATCATTTCATGAATAAAAAAGTAGAAAAAAAGGTGTTTACCTATATATGATGCTTCAATATTATTTATGATTCATATTATTTCTGCAGAGCACATATTCACAACTAGAAGTATCTGCTTGATCTATATTGAAATAATTGGAGTAATATATCTTAAGTCAGTCCCTAGGAGAGTTAGTCCCTCAAACTCATTAAGGCAAACACATGCATTAAGGCTGCAATTTTGGAAAAAGAAAATTATTTTGCATAAAACAATTCCATATATAAGCATTACAACTACTCTGGATAAAATCTGAAGTTATTTTGACTCAGGTCAACAGAACAGAGGTCTTTTTCATTGAGAAATTTAATCAAATAAACTCTCAATTAAAGCTTCTCAAAGTATATCAGATGATATTTTCAAGTAACACTTCATGTTAGATTAACAGAAATAAGTAGCAAGCATAAACCAAGTTTTAGGTGCACTTAAACACCTTGCTTCACTGGAATGAAAGTTTCCAATCAATACGTAAACTTGATATTATCTAACATCAGTTAAGTGATTCCAAATTTATTAATATTTTACAAATACTTAATTAATGTGGAGGCATGGAAATGGGAAAATTAGTGAATTATAAATGAGTTTAAAAAAAAAAACACACACCAAACATATGTAGGTACATCAGTCTTTTCAAAGAATAGTTAATGTAACTCACATCCTAAATTCCTAGATCTACCTACCACTTCAAACATTTTGATGTTTGCACTATATGACCTAAAGAGAAGTCTACATCATTTTCTCCTGGATTCCTGAATTCACAGTTTAAATTAAAATACTTTTGTCAGTCAGGATGCTGTAAGATAGACATAAGAAAAACACTGAGGTAGGTAAAAAGGCAAGAAGGAGAGAGCGTATGTGATTCCTGGCTCTCTAAGTTTTGCTACTGTGCTGTGGCATAAAGGGAGCATTTCTAGTTAATCAAGAAGATACAGATTAAAAAGATTAACTTAAGTTTGTAGCATTCTTCCATTACTCTGTTCTACACCACAATGCACTATGTCCTCAGTCCCTGCATTTGACTAGAAGCATGATACAGATTTGAGAGGTTTCTGCAGAACACTGTGAGCTCATTTTTATGTTTTATCCCTTGATACATTCCCAAATTTCTCTGTAGTCTATTATTTTACATTTGTGTTTTAAAATGTTCTTCCTTCTTTGGTGCATTGTCTGCATTTATGTAAATTAAATCACTCTGTAAATTGTTACTCAGCCTTTTGCTTCTCTTCTTTAAGGCTTGTACAATCTATACCCTCATGAACAGCTTTTGAAAATGGAGCAGTGTAACATCACAGCACTCTTTAGATCAGTTATTTCCAAGTTTAGACAGCATGATCTTAACGGGAGGGCTCAAGCATTTCCACGATGGATATGGGCGCTAAATTTCCAGCACTTAAGCTGTTTATTACAACCACAAAGTAGCTTGCTTAAACTCTTGGCAGCCAGTGTGGATCCCTATGCAATCGCATACTGCCAACAGAAAACTTTTGTTTGTGTATCATGTCTGAGATGATCTTCTGGACATCTATACAGAGATCCACATTCATTCCTTTTTTTTTTTTTTTTTTTTTTTTTTTAAATCAATGGATAGACTGAACTTCATCTAGACATCTAAGCAAAGAGCACTGAAAGAATTGTTGCCTTTCCAACACACAGGCATCAATTTTATTTAAAAAAAAATTCAATAGTATGATGAACTGCCTTCCCAGAAGATGATTTACAGGGCATCACTGCTCTCTACTTCTCTATCCCCTATTATCTAATGTCTTCTACTGTGAGTGGGAATAGTAATTAAACTTCTTACTGGCAGCATTGCTGTAATAACAGGTCCTAATACCTGCAGCTCAAAAGTTACAGGAACAGGTATTCTCTCTTAATAGGCCAGCTAATATAATCAGGGAAAAAAGTGTAATAACGTTTTTTGGGCATACCAACTTTCTGAAATTATTTCCAAGCTAAAATGAGCTGAGAGCAACTGCTGGGAGTTTAATTAGAAATATGTTGGTCAGACCACCTCTGAAAGGAAAAGCACATGGTACCTGTTCAATAGAGGAGACTTTAAGGAGCGAAAAGGATAATGAAGTAGCTTTGTCTACAGGAAAGAAAGAGACAGATCATTTATAACCTGGGGAGCACTTATGCGGGTAGAAGGCAGAAAAGATTATGAGTCCATAGCTTCTGGGGTCCAGCAGAGTTGTAGCTCCCAATCCCATCTTTGAAAAGTGACTTGTAGTCTCTTTAGAATCAAGGCTGACAGATAAGAGACAACGTGACTGTTCATGGAAACTGTTCTGATGCTGGCAGTTGCACACTTTTCTTTGTCTGACCATTGTTTGCCAGAAATTTCACTTATTAAATCACTAAACTATTTTGCAACTTCATTTATCATCGAATTTACCTTATTAAATATATATTTTGTTTATTGTTGCCATATAAGACATCACAGAATGAGATAGCAAAGGTAGTAATTTTTTATTATGGCCATTTTTGTTTCTTGAGGCACAACTCTAAGAAGAATTTCACAAACAAATGCAAAGAACACAAAACAAAATAAAGGGTTGTTTGGAGATTCCACAAGCAAAAAAAAAAAAAAAAAAAAAAAAAAAGAAATTTTGCTCTTGGTCATGTATACTACCATTTGCAGAATACCAGAATTTAGAACTAAAACCCTGAGTCTTGCTTTCTTTCTCTTTCTCTCTGAAATTTAAACTTTCCCCATGTGAATCAACAGACAGATTTCACGATAGTGAAATCCACATCTCCTGCTATGATGCTACTCTCTAATTTGTCTCTGTGAAGAGTAAAGATTTTTGATCTTTACCCTTTAAGGTTTTGCACTATACAGCTGTTAGCTTCAAAGTATGCACACAAAAAAAATAAACTGGCAGGTCATGAGGGCAAAGCCATTTCAGGAAATTCACATGAAATTCAGCACAGATAATGTAGCCTGCATTTGTGAGCAAAACCTGGCTTTGGTTATGAGAACTGAACGCTCATACTGTTTGAAAATAACACCTCATGGATGCATACATGCATACTTTAGGGGTGGACAGATCCCAGTACACACAATCTCACATTCTTCACTCAGGTTGTGCCTTTGGAGGGAAACTAGCTATACCATTTCAGAGGAAAGCTCAGGATTAAATAACATGTAAAAATGCTGGACTCAGTCAGGGCCGTAGGAAGAAGTCATAAGAAACATAGTACACATGTACCCTAAGTATTACATTTATTGCTTTTAAAAGAGAGTGAAAATAATAATAAACCAAAATCATATTTTATTATGTCTGACCTTTCGAGAATTTGTAATGAGAAGGAAGGTTTGTAGAGCTGAAAAGTTTCCACTACTGTAACAGCTTATTCATTCATTTTAGGCTGTGTAATGTCATGCAGTTGTATTTATGAATCACCCATGACTGAGGCATGGCCTATTAAAATAAACCAATTTAGAAGTAGAAAAAATTGCATTCATCTGTACCTTTACTACATGTCCATTGCCAACAGTTTGAGCACACTGCAAATCAGACTGGGTGGATGAAGGAGTTGGCTGGACTGGACTATTCTGTTGGCTGGGCTTCTGTTCAGGTAAGCCTGCTGCTTTTCTTCTCTGGGCTGCGATTTGAGACAAAACATTATCTGCACTGCCACCTAAGGAAAAAAAGAAACCAAACACAGAGTCAAGGAGACCATCACTTTTAAAAGTCTGTTAATCCTCAATTTGCCTTTCTTCACCACTCACTTCCTCTTCAAAACAGACTGCACTAAATAAGAGAACATAAATACATGTAAGAACAGTAAGGCTCAGATCTGTTCAGCAACTGTCAGCAAAGGAGACAAAATTCAACCAGGAGCTAGCCTTGCCTATACAAGCACGTACATAGTTGACTTTCATACTCTTGGATATATTTCATGAATTGCCTCACCATATCTCTTTACAGAGACAATACAATGGCAGATACAATGTTTACCCCTTGTTTTTTAATTAAAAAATATTTTTAATTTAAACAAAAAGCAATCAACACATGTAAGCTCCATGAAATACACGTAGCAATGAACACGTATACGCCTAATTCACCATGGGTGGACTCAGTAAAATCAACAAGGTTTCTCTGAGACAGGGGTTAATGCGCGAGATGTGAGGTTTTTGTTCCCTTACATATGCCTTACATACAAGGTTTTGTTCCCTTTGTATCCAAACTTCAATCCTGTTCCAACAGTTCATAGAAGTTTTGATTATGCAGCAGTACAAGCCCTCAAAAGAGGTTTAATTTCTTCTACAATCATGAGAAATACATTTTTTTTTTTTTGCGTGAACCACACTCAAGTGACTTTTGTATTAAAAACAAGGGAAGCACGGTACCTGATCTGTTATGCAGTTCTCCTCCGTGCCTGTTAATTCCTGCAATGTTATTGGATCCACCAGAAGAATGGGGAGAATGGTTGAAGTTGTTGGAATTTGAAGGAGATGCAGGTCTTCTTGCAAATGCTGGTAATTTGACTGGCCTTGTACCTTTGCTAACAGACATCTGGAAAATAAAAATAATTTTTATCTTTCTTATTTGAGCAAAACAACAGAAAAAAAATTTTCAACGACTATTTACTGTAAGTTCAGAAACTTTCTCTGTAAAATAATCTTATCTTACATTTACAAATACATTTATAAAAACAGATAATGTATTGAATATATGTAGTTATATAAATGCATGTAACATTGAATATATATCATGTCATTCACTGAAGATATAAAAAAGAAGATTAATTCTCCTTAACCTTTGGCCAACATAAAATGTGCGTATGTGCAATGCACCTGAGGAACAGTATAGGAAATATTATGAACAGTGGCAAAAAAAAAAAAAAAACAAACACATGTAAAGCTTCTTTCATGCAGAATCCTTTTTTTTTGTTTGTTTGTTCCTCCTATTTTACAGAACAGATTTACTACATTTCTCTCCTTTCTCCTACACATTCCCCTACATTCCCCACAGAGGGATCCATGGCTAGTTCTCCTCTACTTGCCCTGCTCCTCACGTGCTCCTCATGGGACCCAACTATCCACTTACAATCATCTTCCTACAATCATTTACTACAGCTATCCTTTCCAGATGATGAACCAAACTTTACCTTCCTGGGATCTATCACTTGCCTTCTCCACATGTCTACTAAAATGTCTTTATTGTCCCATTTCTATAACTGACTAGAAATACAATTCTGGACTAGTAATATAAACTCTTCTTTAACCTTCAATTTAAGAGTTGTAATTCAAGGAAGCAAGACCTCTTTTTTCCTACTAACTATGAAAGCAAAGGTTGTCAAAGTTGTTTTGCTTCCTGCAAACAAGGTATTTTCCTGTTGTTTTGTGTTTTCACTACCAAAAAAAAAAAGAAAAAAAAAGTAAAATCAGGATCAGGCAAGCTCCTTCTATAAAAATTAGACTTTATTCAGACTTTTCTCCCTTTTACACTATTTGTACTGAGTCTGTATGTCTTCAAGCCAATGTGATCACCATTGCTACTGTTTTGTCATATACTAACCCTTTCAGCATATTATGTCATTGTATTTTCATATACAATATAGCTCACCAGTGTTTTTTCTCTTCCCTTCAGGTCCTAAAAATTGAGAATCTTCTATTCTTTTCTTCTCCCCCATGCTGTCTTCAAAAGCAGAGCAGTTTCTGCCACACTAGAATGACTGCACCTACCTTGGCAACTAAAATGTATAGGTGGAACCAGTTGTCACTTCAGCAGTTTGCAACAAATTCATTATGGCTAGACATTATTCTGGTTTACAGCAAACAAGTAGTTTTATTTTATAGAGACCTTTCATCCTATTTATGTTCCCTCCACAGAGACATATATTCTTCTTAGACAGGAGATCTTAAAAGGACAAGCCATTACTAGTGACAATGGGTTCAAAATAATGTCTAAATACAAAACCAGCATGGCTCACCAGCCAGCATGCCCTGGACGTAATAATACATGGTATTTTTTCACATATTTCATTTACTTACTACATCAGAGTTCCCACTGCTGTTAAAATCATGCTTGATCACTCTCTGTGGCCAGGCAGTTCTCATCTGTTCGGCTTTGCCATCTTTGTTGATTCGTGTTCGGTCAGAATTCCAAAGCTCAAAACTCGAGGGTGGTAAGAAAGGGGGTATCACTGCTTTCAGTTTATCACTGGGCAGCCTGGTAAATGGAGCACTACTTCTCAACTGAGAGAGGAAAAGAAAGAAAGGAAAAAAGAAAAGAGACTCTTCTTAGAAAGCTAATTGGGAGCTAATGATGTAGTTTCAAAGTCAAATAAAAAGATGGAGACAGATGCATTTAAAAAAAAAATAAATGGAAATGAGATATAAAAGTAGTATTTGTGAAGATGTACAATACATAATAGCAGACACATCCAGTGTTCATACTGGCACCAGTGAGCAAGCTCGTTCATTTGATACAATGAACACAGTTCATTAAATGACAGAAGCTGTTCCTTTCTTGTCATTTTAACAGGAATGTTAACAAGTAGTTTCCAAAGAAATAACAAACAGGATGCTTAATAAGGTTGTCTACTCCGAATTCCTAGATAAGACACCTAGACATAGTGAACAAATATTTGTTCCTGCTCTATGTGTATTCTCCAGAAAAAAGAAGAGAACAACAAAAATGATACTGGGTCCCTGGAGTTCTGTCAGTCAGTCATATCAATATTTGCTCGATCTTTTTAAAAGAACACATAAAAAAAAAAATCAACAGCCAAACTTAATGACATCTCCAGGGAGTAAATTGTGGGGGAATTTAACGCTCCAGTGTAACAAAAGTAGAAAGAGAATAACATAAGCACACATCCCAAACTAAGTATTTCATGGTTTCCTCCATGATTTCTCACTTTCACATTGCACTGTGCTCGATGTTTCCCTCATAGCATACTTCATTAGCTGTTCAATCTACTTTACTAATTCATTACTGTTCATACAAAGGTACAGACTGCTCTTTAAAAAAAGTTCTTGAAAACTTTATGTGAAAAAAGTATCTACCAAGTATCTACCAAGAGCTGCCATACTGTACTATTTGAGGTACTTACTAGTCTACAGAACTACAGATGTACCACAGCTTGTCAGTTCCTGTTTAGTGACTACCAACAACTTATTGTTCTCTTTTTAATGGTTACTTGAATAGCAGGTTAAAAAACAAAAACAAACAAACGAGAAACATGTAGCTGCATGATCTTATGAATTGGACTGAAGATCCCAAGAGCACTGCAACATACCATGGTTGTCAACAGTTCATCATTCTTCCCTCCTTTTGCAGTGTTTACACCTGAAAAAAACATAAATGAAGTGTTACTGTCTGCATGCCCCTGCTTCTTATTCTCAATGATAGCTTTTGTTTTCAAACATTCAACAGCTGTATCCCCTATAAGTGCACACAAGCAAATTTTCCACTGAAACTTTCAGTTACCTAAATTAAAGTTAAGCTGATAATCTTATTTCACATCACAAACTGGAGGGGTTTTGCACAGAGAGCATAATTTCACCAGATGTGTTTTGCAACTTGTGTTTTTCTGATCTTTTGTCTCAGGTTTATTTTTTAACACAAACTGGTTGTCACTATAAAAATAAGTTCATCAAGAATACTAATGATTTTTGATTGAGCTGTTTCTCCTGTCAAATTTAATGGTGCTTGCTACAGAACAGTAACATTGCTACATTAGCATTTTCCTGCTGAAATGATGTTGCAGGTGTTCAGTACAAATACATGATGTGATTTTTCAGCTCTGTTAAATTAAGCAAACACTAAATCAATAAATTAGAAATGGTATCATCTTGACTATCCCCATGAGAGTTCACTTCCCATCAGACAACTCTGGGTTTACCACTACCTTTGTTATTTGTGACCCAAGCAGTAGGAGCATCAGGGGTTCCGGAAGTGTCTGTATCACTCTGTGGTGCTTTTATGGTGGAATTTAATGAAGATTCAGGCCCATCAGGAAAAGGCCCAAACTGATTGGAAGAAAACCCATGGCGCAACGTCTGAGTCAGCTTCAGCTTGCGGAATCGGTTGGACATCCTGCTCCACCAAGACTAGATTGAGAAGGAAAAAGAAAAATCAGTTCCAACTAAAAAAGGAAAAGAAAAGTACAATTAAGTAATCTTTACTGCAGTGATGAAGGAATTTTACAGGGAAACTACAAAAGAATGTTAAAATGGTTTGCAATCGTCAACAGAATCTTTTCCCATGGGTCGTATAGGTAAGATTCACCTTTCTCCTTATGTTTCATTTGACAAAAAGCTTACAATATTTTTCTACTGTATCTAGAAAGACAAGTTAGATAAAAACATTAGGACAATTTGAGTGAGAATTTTTTTGCAGCTACATGGCAATTACTTAATCTTATAATACGCTTCCAACTTGTCCAACACTCTCTGACATCAATGAACTGGCATACATTTTCTTCTTTTTAGAGGCATTCACAAAAGTTTATCTGACCCACACGAAAGCCTCTCCTTAAGATTTTAAAAACTGGTGGCAAACTAAAAGAGTTCTAATAGCATTCCGATCAGAATCAAGATTTGCAATACATATTGTGCTGCTGTACAGATAAACTTAAACCCTTTCAGACTGGAGAGACTATAGATTGACAGGCAAGAAAGACCAGCTGTGAAAACAACACAAGCCTAAGGACTACTGCACCTGCAGCTTGCACCCATATAGGTATTGATTATGTG
Source organism: Aythya ferina (assembly GCF_964211825.1). Classification (NCBI taxonomy): domain Eukaryota; kingdom Metazoa; phylum Chordata; class Aves; order Anseriformes; family Anatidae; genus Aythya; species Aythya ferina. Next base: position 95,826,798 of record NC_140297.1, read on the forward strand.
GCAATTGTCTGATTTGCTCAAGAATTTATACAAATAGATTACAAATTTCAACGTTTTTGTAGGCAGATGATATAAAATGCTTCAAGTATTCAGGATGATTACATTTTTCCCTGTTACATTTCTTCAGACTATACAAGACTTCTAAGTCAATATTAAGAAAACCCATGCAGTCAGTCCATTAAACATCATGTGGCTTGGAGGTTAATAAGTCAAGATTCTAAATATGTCCTGACTATTTCTTAGTAAAGCTACTTTGGTTTCTGGAACACTTAAAAAAAATAAAAAATAAAAAGATATTTTAAAATCATGATATTTCATCAAGGCTGCTTTATAAGATACCCAACCCAGACCTATACTTTCCTTGTTTACTCTGTATTCTTAGCCATTCCTTCTCACCATATATATTCCCCTCTCTCCCTGACATTTAACATTTCTGAACTGCTTTCTGATATATCTCTTCCTAACTGTCACAGAGCAGAACTAAGTAATATAAATTGCAAACTTACTCTCCATAATTCAATCCTTCCAGCAGATGATCATTAAAAAGATTTTAAATCTGCTCAGAGCATTATTAATGGACAGAGTCCTCAGACCTCTCTATCTCTTTGGAGTCATAACTAATAAAGATATACACTACTTTCATCAACAAAGAGCTGGTGGAAAAAGAGAGACAAATAGTTCCGAGAAAGCAGTAAAAACCACATAGTTCAGCATTTACTCACCTTCCAAAAGGAACTGAAAGGGCAAAAATCCATCTACTATTAATATGGAGAACAGCGATCTTACAAAAGAGCTTGATTGTACAACGTCATTTGCTTGTTACGGGAACAAGCTAGCTTCACTGGGCAAAAAGATCACTTCTCAGTTCCCCTCATCTTTGCTACTCTTTATAGGCTTCTGATCTGCTAACATAGGCTCTCACCACAAAGTACCTAACATGGAGTAGGTGCAGCCACTACACTACCATACAAAGTACTCTACTACTCTCTGGCACGGAAGGAAAGCTGGTAGAGAAGCTCATCTTGTCTTCTGGTGATCAGAGCAGGGTCGTCTGAGCTGTGGAGCACCCAGCATATTGCTGCAGGAAGTTGCGGCCTATCCATACACCTTGCACATCAGAGACATATAGAAGCTAGAACAAAGGGCTTTAAACTAGATTGAAAAAGCCAAATAAAAATGCATCAGTGGTTAAAACAGCGTCTGTCAAAAGGCTATGATCTAGTAACGATGGGAGAATGCAATAGTATCAGAAAACAGAAAAGAGGTGTTGCCACTTGAGAAGTCTCTTATATACTTTTAACAATATTAGAAAAGAAAGAATTAGGGGAAGCACTGGAAATCTGTGTCTTAAAGCAACTTTATAAGCAACTTTATCCTAAAAAAGAAACTGAATGTGATAATTTACATTGCTCTGCTGCTGACATTGAGGGCACTGTTTGCTGAAAAAGCACGGGCAACAAGGAAAGAGGAAATAAGATCTTTGCATACACTAAGGACGCAACTTTGTTTCCAAGTCCAGAAAATGGTGGGAAACAAAGTACTTCTTAGTTCCTAAGTGAACCTTTAAGTAAAAGGGGTAGAGGATGAGAAAACAGTCATCGACCACACAGAATCACAGAATGGTTTGGGTTGGAAGGGACCTTAAAGCCCACCCAGTTCCAACCCCCTTGCCATGGGCAGGGACACCTCCCACCAGACCAGGCTGCCCAAAGCCCCACCCAGCCTGGCCTTGAACACTTCCATGGATGGGGCATCCACAGCTTCTTTGGGCAACCTGATCCAGTGCCTCCATCACCCTCTGACTAAAGAATTTATTCCTAATATGTAAGCTAAACCTACCCTCTTTTAGTTCAAAGCCATTACTCCTTGTCCTATCCCTACGCTCCCTGACACAGAGTCCCTCCCCAGCTTTCCTGTAGGCCCCCTTTAGGTACTGGAAGGCTGCTATAAGGTCTCCCTGGAACCTTCTGTTCTCCAGGCTGGACAACCCCAACCCCCTCAGCCTGTCTTTGTAGGAGAGGTGCTCCAGCTCTACGATCATACTTGTGGCCACCATCTGGACTTGTTCTAATACTTCCACGTTCATCTTGTGCTGGGGATCCAGAGTTGAATACAGTACTTGAAGTTGGGGTCTCATGAGAGCAGAGTAAAGGGGGAGAGTCACCTCTCTCAACCTGTTGGCCACACTTCTTTTGATGCGGCCCAGGATTTGTTTGGCTTTCTGGGTTTTCAGCGCACACATTGCTGGCTCATGTTGAGCTTCTTGTCAACCAACACCCCCAGGTCCTTCTCCTCAGGGCTGCTCTCAATCCATTCTCCACCCAGCCTGTATTTCTGCTTGGGATTGCTCCTACCCAGCTACAGGACCTTGCGCTCAGCCTTGTTGAACCTCATGAGGTTTGCACAGCTCCACCTCCCAAGCCTGTCCAGGTCCCTCTGGATGTCATCCCTTCCCTCCAGTGTGTTGACCACACCACACAGCTTGATGCCATCAGCAGACTTGCTGAGGGTACACTCAATCCCACTGTCCACGTCACTGACAAAGATGTTAAATAGTGCTGGTCCCACCTGGAACACCAGTCATCACTGATCTCCACCTGGACATTGAACTGTTGACCTTGACTTTTGGAGTGCAACCATCCAGCCAATTCCTTACCCACTCAGTGGTCTGTCTGTCAAATCCATGTCAAATGCCTTGAACAAGTTCAGGTAGATGTCATCAGTTGCTCTTCCCCTATCTACCAATGCTGTGATCCCACTGTAGGAAGCCAGCAGATTTGTCTGGCACAATCTGCCCTTAGTGATGTGCCTGGTTAACAAACTATTGAAATGAGCTTGCACAGATTAAAACAAAAAGAACTGATTACCTGGAGTAATTACAGACAATACAAACTCTGAACCAATATTATCTTCAAGGTAAGTGAAGAGGATGGAAGAAATTACAGAAGCAAAAGGCAAATACATTACCACACTTACCCCAAAGAAGAAAATCTGAAAGTTTACTGACTAATCAGCTTAATTTAAAGTCACAGAATCAAAAAATCACTTAGGTTGGAGAAGACCTCCAAGATCATCAAGTCCAACCTAGCAAGGTTACTTTGCCGGATAACTGAGTCTGTCGCTAAACCATGTCCCTAAGCACATCACCTACATGTATTTTAAAGACCTCCAGGGATGGTGACTCAAGCACTTCCCTGGGCAGCCTGTTCCAATGCTTCACAACCCTTTCAGCGAAGAGATTTTTCCTAATATCCAACCTAAAGCTCCCCTGGAATAACCTGAGGCCATTTCTTCTTGTCCCATCATTTGTTGCTTGGGAGAAGAGACTGACCCCCACCTCTCCACAACCTCCTTTAAGAGATAGAGAGAGATAAGGTCTCCCATGAGCCTCCTTATCTCCAGGCTAAATAACCCCACTTCTCTCAACCATTCCTCATAAGATTTGTTCTCTAACTTGAAAGGACATCACTAAAAAAAAACTTTGTATGTACTCACAGCTCATAAAAGACAGCTGGCATAGGTTTGTCAGGAATAAATCACACCAAATCAATCTCTCTGACAGACTAACTGGTGAAGTGGCAGAAAGGAGGAGAAGCTGTAACATAGCTTAACATTAATAAAGCTTTTATCAATATTCCATGTACCATTCTCTGAACAAATGACAAAATATGCTTCTAGTAAAATTAGGAGAGGAAAAGCATGATAACCAAAAGACACATTAACAGACAAATTACCAGCAATTTACTCCAGGATGAGGAGGGCATATTCAGTGGTGTGAAACATGAGCTTGGAAATAGTCGTTAACAACATCAAAGATTAAACAGAATTAATTTTGTACAATCTGTGTAAGACATCTATCTGGACAGTTTTGTGAGCACCTTAGATACTCCAAATTACACTGATGAATTGACTTCAGGAGGTCATTACACTGATGAATTGACTTCAATTCACTGATGAATTGAATTTAGGGGGGGGGGGGGGAAGGTCATATGTAAGCAGAAGAAATCAAGTGCATAAATACAGAAAAAGGAATAATAAGAAAAACAGCCTTACTGAAGAAAAAAGAAAATCAGAGTTCTAACATAGCACCAACTAAGCATATGTCCCCTAAGAATAGGTCAACAGTGTCTTACTACTGCAAGAAAACGGCAAATTTCACTGACCACCCCATGAGATACACGACTGTGAAAGTAGCTTTTGTACCCTGCCATGTAATATTGAGACCTTAGTTAGAATCTCATTACTTGTTTTGGACACATCACCTTAAGACTAATACAGACAAACTAGAAATAGTAAGAAGTTTAGGAAACAGTCTGCAAACAAGGAAATGTGAATACATTTTATTATTATTATAGAAAATAAAAGATTTAAGAGAATTTCCATCTTTTCTAAGTATGTATATAGTTCTTATAAAGGTGAAGGTGGACACTGATAACTGAAAAACAATTGACTTAATATGCAGCAAGAGAGATTTAGCTTATACCAAGGGAAAAAAAAATCTGACTGTAGGAACAGACAAGCAGTGGAACCAGCTGCAAAATTAGACTATGGACCTTTTTCATCACAGTGAGAGAAGAGAGAACAGAAACTTTGTCAAGGATGTTCTTGGCATATTCGTTCTGTCTACATAAAGACAGGTGGGCTCATCAAGTTCCCTCTCATTCCTCCATTTCTGCAATTCCACGTTTTGCCATCTGCACTGACCTAGACAGAAAATTTATGTACTGTCTGAGTCACTATAAATAGCTCACCGAAACCTTCTGGGCAATTTGTTTTATAGTCTTGGCTCAGCACAGAAGAGTTGTCCACATGGAAGCACCACTTCTACAAAGCCAAGGACAAATCCCTCACTTGTGCATTCTCCTCACGCACTGGTCTAAAACAAGCTGTGTTTGATGACCCCAGTCACTCTGAGAATATTATTTTTACTCTGTTTATTCTCTGTATGGAGAATAAGATATGTAACATACTCCTGATCAGTCAGAATAGTTAATAAAGCACTAAGCCATTTTGGAAGAGAGGGTTATATTGGCTTTATAGATATGTACATATGCACACATACACAGAATTACATAGAATATTTCTGTTGAAAAAGTGCTTAAGACTTAACTTGCAAACACTGTAATGTTTTGATGTTTTTTCAACCAAATATTCCAACATTATATATGTCAAAATATTCAATGTCAGTACTCATATTTAAATCTTTATCAACAAATCCTACAAAATTGTTTTTTTCTAATTTTACCTCAAAATCTTATATGACCCCAGTTCATATATGACCCCAGCCTTGGACCCCTATCTGTGCAAGAGTTGCAATCTGACTTGCAGTTGATCTGCTTTCTATAATGCCAAAGACTGTTCTGAAATCCCCAAGCTAGGTAAGTGCATTCCTAAATAGGCCCACCTAAACCGATACTGAAGTTGTATCATATTGAATAATCATATGATTTTTTTTTTATTTTTTTTTTTTAACAATTTATCATTGTTAAAATTGCAAAATCAATTTGAGCTAAAGCAGAATTATAAGTGGTCTTTAAAACTTGTGTCAGAAATAGCCTGGAAATTAGCATGTGTGTTTCCAAGATTCTGATAACATTTATGCTAACAATGTGAGATTACAGAATCAAGGAAATTCTGAGGTATAAGATCATCAATGAATTTTCACCTAAACAAATAAAATCAGCAACAACAACAAAATAAGCTAATACCTTTTTCCTTCTTTTTTTGAACACAGACAATGTAAGTCACAATGTCCTTGTTCAAATGGCACACGCTCTGACTCCTACTGGATTACTGCCAATTTCTAGATAAGCATACAGTGTTCCAGTGACTCTCCAGAGGACACGTAAGCCTGAATTGCACCTTCTTCCATTTTTCATATTAAAACCTGCTAATTTTTCATATTAAAACCTTCTTAATTTTCAGTGCCAACCTCCATTCATGGTTGAAATGAAGTCCACCCTCTCTCGTAGAAGTCTACCACTTCATGATGAATCTAAGCCCTTCCCTTTTATTCTTCTTACAGTATTATGATGAAGCCTCTCAAGTCTGGGCTGTCCTGCATGTAGTCACAGTATTTTCAAGTAGACTACCTGGACTTCAGTTTACTTCCTACATCATGCTTTTCTTCTTCTAGTGTTCACTAAATACGACAAAAGAAAAATATAAGGAACTACAACTGGAAATTCTACATAGAGCAAATATATAAACAGGCAACTTCTTACTTTGTTAGGAGATCCCAAACACATCCACTCCAATTTCAAAGTAAAAAGATCTGCTATGAGTAAAGGAAAAGTCTACTAAAATTGGAGTACATTTGGATGATTTAAAAATTAAGATCATAATGGAAATTCATTTCCAAACTCATTAATATAATACATTCTACTATTTAATTATGGCCTCTATTTCTAGGCACTGAAATGTGCTTTGATGCTGACTCTTCTTTAGAAGTCTTCCCTCTGCCTTGTTACTTGAAGAGAAAGAAAGCTGAATATCATAACACCAGGAAACCACCAGGAATTCAGAAGGGGAAAAATCCCCACAACTAGTTACGTATTAGGTCCAAAGTACTTCTTAGCAATGACCTTCTCTGCTTCATTCAGTAAGAGCGACTGAATATGTTTACCTTTAAACCTCCTTTGTCATCTGGCAGTATTGGGACATTTAAGGATTGCCTACTTCTGGAACAAGGCAAAGATGACCTGTTGTTGAGTTTATTCTTGTCTTTGTCTACTTGCATGCATGCTGATGCGAGTAACCGTACAAGTTCTGTGTCTAAAAGAAAACAAATTAAGATACTTTTTAGTCTGTTTTGCTTTGCCAAATCGTGACTGATATGCTGAAACACCTCTCAAACAAAGCAGATGAATACACAAAACTTTGTTTCTTGGCCTCTGTTTCCCATCCCTTCTCCCCACACAGTGGGCTGCAGTCTTACCAATGCCTCTCTAAACACATGTATCAGTATAAATAATCATGCCATTCAGTCATGTGTGACCAAACGAACTGCCTGCTCACACACTTTGTAGAAGTTAAGAACAGCACTGGGACGCTCCCTTTTCTCACCTGACGCAGAAGAGAGCAGAGAAAAAGGAATACTCTTTCTTCAAGTGTAGGTTGCAGAAAAGAAGCTTGAAATTAAATCCCAAAGAGAAAGGAGATGTTCAGCCTGGACAATGAAGGGACTGAAAAGACATGGTAAGAAAAAAATAGAGTAAAAAAAAAAAAAAGGTAAGAAAAAAAAAAAAGGAAGAGGAAGAAAAAAAAGAATAAGATGAGGACAGGAAAGCAAGAAATATTCTGTAAAACTGTATTTTATACAGGATATTTATACAGGAAAAGAAGGGCAGACAGAACCAACCTATATTCTCCTTGCTGAACAAGATGAACTATTCTGTCCTACAGGCAGCTAGTTACAAGAAAAACACATTCACCATTATTTATTTTCTAAAATTTTATACTATTAGTTACCGACTTTTGACAAAGCAAAGCTACGTGCTAGCGTAGTAACACTGAGTAAATACGGAGAACATGGACATTCTTTCCATTAGCACTACCGTTTTTCAGCTTCAGAGAAAGCAATCTAGCTACCAGGCAAGTTTAATAATAACGTCCCAAATTAGGTAGGCTAAACAAACTACAACAAAATCTAAATGTGTTTCATCAAAGCCTCCTCAAAGCACACTGGCTTTTTCTAAAGCACTCCCATGACTACTAACTTGAATGCCCAAGTGTGATTTAATCTCAGCCTTTACAGACCTAGTTGGAGCTCCAGCTAGTTCACTAGTCTTGTGCTGATTGCACTTTCTTCATCCTGTCCCCTAACTTCTGCCAAGTGGAAACTTCGAGTTCCAGTTCCTAGCTCAGCACTAATGACAATATCTAAGCCACCACAAGTAAGTGCTATTGAACTGGCTCTGATGACACAAACAACATTTTAGAATACCTTCAAAAACAAAGAGAAGAGGACCACAGAAAATCCATTAGCCCATAAATGTATATATACATCTAAACAACTGATTTTAAAAAAATACATTTTCAGGCAGTATCCATTCTTGGTCTAGTCTAGCATAGACTGCAGTCAATATCTTGAAGCAAATTTAATGCAATTTCTACGTCAAAAGAGATGCGTATCTGGTCATGTTGCAATTACAAACATTTCCTCAGTGCTCTCTGAAATAACATACCTGGATCATTCAGGAGCATTATCAGGTCAAAAGCTGTGTATCCATTTTTCGCACGAAGATTGACGTCAGCTCCTTGATTTAACAAATACTTTACAACTTCTTTGTTTCTTTACGGGAGACAAAAAATGCTTATGTTAAAGAGAGAGAGTACCTCAATACTCCATTTCCATCCTTTTGTATCATTGCTCCTCAATTAACGATCATAGTTTTACCTCTGCAATAGTTAACCAAGTCTAAAATGTGTCCACAATTTATTCAAGAGCTCCCATGATTCCTTTGTCAGTCACTGTTTACTCACTATAAATCACAATAATTGGCATGCAAACAGCCTAAAAAGAACATAATTTGAATAGTCAGATTCTTCATCTGACCCTTTGGAAATGATCACGGTATCTGTTGCCAGTTTCCCTTTGAAAGGCCATTACTGCCTAGGGCAAAAAAGCAAGTGGGAATTCAAAGGTCAGTCCAGAAGTCATCACACAACATCGCTAATACTTAAACATAGCTTCATATTCAGAACAGATAAAAAAAATTCCATTTAATAAAACCCCAACTGACTGAAGATAATTTATGAACTCCAAACAGTAAATCACTTAATTAGAGACACAAATTTCCTTGAGGTATCTAAAATGCAAAAGCAAATCAGCAGTAAACGATAATACAAACACCTCCTAATAAAAGCTCATAAAAGCAAATTGCATAAAAGGAACTCATCATCCCATTCCCATTAACCCCTCTCCTTTCTCATATACCTGAATAAATCAGCAGAACTAGCCTTGCAAATTAAAAACAATACAAAATAAGCAATGACAACAAAGCTGTGGAAAATATTTTTAATATAAAAATCCTCTTACACTGAGACTAAGCCTGTATAAAAACAAACTCTGACACATGTAAGCCATACTGAAGAACAATGTGCTTAAGTAGCAATAGTTGACTGCCAGCTCTAACTCTGAAGCTGACAAAAAGATCTCAAACAGATCTCAGAAGTAATGCTCTGAAGTGATCTTCAATCTGAACATACTCCAGATAAAGTCAACCTAAAATGAAGAATGAATGTTCTCTCTCTCTTCTAACAAAAACTCAGCTTTATCCCCACTGGTCTGTTTGGGTCTGTTCCGAAAAGCTGAGGGCATACTACGTGTTTTAGAAGATTAAGGCCAAAAGCCTCTACAATTCTTGTAAGAGCTGTTTCCAGAGTCAATACCAGAAAGATCTTTTCTATCTGGATGTAAGAAGAATGAAACCTCTTTTCTGTTAGACTCAATGAGCATACAACTTACCCATGGTATGTGGCCTGCATTAGTGCTGTCCAGCCATGAACATTGTCCTGTTTGTCAATCTCCGCATTCTTCTCAACAAGGAGCTGGACAAGGGGCAGCTGCCCAGTTACAGCTGCAATCATTAACGGAGATGCACCATCAACAGTGGTAATATTGACCTGGCTTGGGTCTTCATCAACTATTTCTTTAACCAGCTGAAAGTTGCCTGCAAAACAGGGATATAAAAAAAAAAAAAAAAAAATCTACATCAGGAACACAGAACTGCTTAGCCACTGAATTAATATGTACTTTGATTTGCTGACACTGGTCTACATTTAGTGGAATTAAAACAGAAGAAATAAGGTATGTACCATTTCAATGTATATAGTTCTTTAAAACATTTTGCATATTAGACAATAAAGCAGTGTCAATAACGACAGACTTATAGGTCTGTCAGTACAACAGAACTGCAATTCTACAGCTTCAATCATTAAAGATAAACATTTGTACTGATCTCTGTTTCTTCATTTCGTCAACACATTTTCACTGGCTACAGGAAGCTGTGATATAAGCTGGAGGCACTGTTTTCCCTCATAGTTTTACATACCTACACACTTATAGCACAATTCTATTATGAGAATACTTTTCTCAAATAACAACTAAGCCATAAAGGCTGTATAAACTGCAGCGTATCTCATGTGAAGACATGGGCAGGGAACTTTTCCATAAAATTGTCTGAAGATGAAGTACAAGGAAAAGCAACAATGCTGGGACACCGCTGAGATGACTGCTTTGTCGTTCAGCCGGACTAAGATCCCTATTGCATTTTCTTGGGCAGAAATCACAGAAAGTCACAATTCTAGAACCAAAGAAGGTGGGCACAAAGGCACTCTGAAGGTGACAAAGGCCATTCTTGCCCCGAGCAGGTAGAACAATGCCCTAGGTCATATCGACCTGTAACTCCTCCTACAAAGGTTATTCGCTGTTTCTGAAAACCACAACTGATACAATTCCACAGCCTCCCAGGGAATTAGTCTATACCAGTGTTCAAACTTCTTATATTCAGAATGTTTTTTTTGTTTTGTTTTGTTTTTATTTGTTTGTTTTTTGTGTTTTTAATTCTACTTCTGATATTTAATTTCCAATGCAAAACTTCCCTACTCCTTCCTCAAGAGTAAGGCATTATTCCTGTCATCTTTTTTAAAAAGTAAACCTAACATTCAAGCTTCCAGATGAAAGAGGCTGGCAGTCACCGAGTTCTTGTCTAGACTACAAAAAGCAGTGCAAAATATGCCGCCAAACGCATTTTAGCTAGGTTGCTTTTCTTTTTCTTTTTTCTTTTTTTTTTTTTTTTTCTCCTAAATCTTAATAAAGGTAGGAACAAGCACTTTTTAAAAATGTCTGAGGTAGTCAAGGTCCATCAGGGTAATCCTAAGCAGAGGGCTTAGATTTGCCCAGCTCCCTTACTTTTTTGATGTCACATAGCAGACAAAAGCACCAAAGAAGGAAAAAAGATGAATATGTACCACTGCAGGAACAGCGGCAAAAAGAAGCAGACTGTCAACTGCCATGCAAATGCAAAAATTCCCATGCTTAAAAATAAAAATAAATAATAATAATAAAAAAACTTCAAATTGTAAACTGCTTTATGGCATGGACTACCTTCAACCCACTCACTGGTGTCAGCGTTTTCCTTGGAAAGACAGAATTCCAGATAAACACTGCAGGCACTTGAATGCATGCACTGAAACTAGCATCCACCCCCACTCATCATCTAATTTCTTGGAAGGGGAAAGAAAAGCACAGACCTCATTTTCCATGTCCCAATTTAGTAAAAGACACCAAGTAGCTTTTTAAACACAGAACTGCATCACAAACTGTGTTAAACAGAAACCCTGGAACATACAGAGACTCCAGAATTGACTTTGAACTCTGTCCTGGACACTTCTTAACCTAGCAAAGTCTTCTTAAACAATGCTGCCATCCACAGCTGTGTATTCTAAAAAAAAGCAGCACACTGACCAATATTCATCTGACTCCTTCCTACCCAGATTTCATGCTTTTAAATCTCAAACCAAAAGTCACACAGGTATGAGAAGGATGGCTGAACGTGTAAAATGTAGCTGACGTGAGGCTTTCCAGAGTAAGTTTTGTCAGCTTACTTGTGAAGAATTGACATGTATGGCTGAACTCCCACTACTGCTACCTATTATCTCTTTCTTCCTCACAATTATGCCTGCCCATTTCCAGTTCTGTTAGCCCCAAAAGCCATAAAGTTTCTGAGATGGTGACTTACGATGCTTAGTTAAAAAGCAACTGTTAAGCTGCAGTACCAAACCCTGGATTAGATCTCGATGCTAGGGCCAGGCTTGACCATTATGAAAATATAACTCTGAATTTTCAACAGGAATGAATGCAGTAAGAATAAAACTTAGAAGATAACTGTTGATTTAAAGGTGTGTTGCTGAAATCCATTTGGACAGATGCTGAGAAACAGTGGCATTTTCCTTCACAAAGTCATCCACGTACAAATTAAAAAAAAAAAAAGACAAAAGTCCATCAAAAGGGTACTAACTCAGAGTTCTCCTCCAGGTTGCAGCTCCCCACTGAAAGCAAGAAGGTAAACCTCATCAGAGCATTCATGATTATGTTACAGGTAGGAGCAGGTACATGGACAAAAAAGCTAGAATGAGAGGTAGTCGTGCTGAACCCTGATGTTCACTTACTCTACATACACACATCACAGTCCAGAGGAGTACAGCCAGCTTTCTATGGATCAGATTTTCTTTGCCAGAGACACAGACAGCACAGCTTTGTTACACAGCACAGTATTACTACAGCCACAAGGCTGTATTACCAACATCACCTCGCTGCCTGGAACGTCTTGGCCCCAAGTAAGGGAAGGCTGACTGGGGAAAGACCCTTATGAGACTCTCATAGGTCTCATGGGACACCTCTCATGAGTTCATAGGATGTAAGATTTAACCTCACATGAGAATGATTTCTTTCCTTATTTGAAATGATATTAAATAAATTCATCAAATCCTTTGCTTTGACTTTTTTCTTTTTTTTTTTTTTTTTCTGTCCATGTAGCTAGGACCGCTGATGGTGGGCTATAGGTGCTATTGTACAGTTCAGAACATACATACATGGCAAAACACCAACTATGAAAGCAGGAATCGGATAAAGTTCAAAGACTGAACCTCTCTAAGCTGTCAAAGAGATCGCCAACGGGGTAAAGTTTCTGATCTCTGACATTATCAGCAACCTCAGCAGAAAGCGAATAGTCTTGTTTCCCAAGCCAATGCCATCAGATGGCAATACTCAGGCCAAACCCATAATTTCAGCACCTTTTCCTATGCTAGAAGATCCAGGAAAATAGGTAACCAGAAAGCAGTTCGCCATTCAGCAGGAGTGCAACCCGTCACTGCTTGGATCAAATTTACATCAACAGGATGGCACTGGCCACAAAACAGATTTATCAATTGTGTGCTCTTGAAAAGTCGCTCCTAGTCATGAAAGAACGTGCAGGATTTGAGACAATTGCCCTTTTCCTGAAGCAACTTTAAACAGCAATGAAAATGTTCATACAGAGTAGAGACCAGTGTATTTTTGCCAGCTTTATTTTCATACTTCAAGATTACCAGGAAGGAAAAAAAAATCATGTTAAAGGTAGCGTGGTCTTGGAAACTACTAAACCACACCATTGTGGCATGGAGGGCACGACAAGGAGCTCATAACAACTTTTTCATATCAGAATGTAAAAAAAAATAAAATACAGAAATAAATGTATCTTTAAAATGAAAAAGAAAGAAAAAAGTAGCTGCATGTTAAAACAGAACACAAGTCAGTTTCCCATGTTAGCAAACAAGCGTACTCTGTAGTTGCAAGAACCAGACATGATGGAAAAATCCTGTCAGTACTTACCCAGTTTCAAAGCATGGAAGATGTCAGGTTGCCTCTTTTCTGTATCTGAAAAACATAAATATTTCTGTTAAGAGTTATTTAAAGGCAAAAAAAATCTAGTAAAATTTTATAGAAAAAATATACGATATATAGAAAAAATATATACATAAATATACTATAAAAGATGTTTGCACAGGCATTTATTAAGAATGAAGACAGCACAGATGTTTATTCCCTTTGGGAACAACGACTCACCTGTATGGCTCTCTGTGCAGAGATAAGGCTACACACTGTAACATACCAGTACTGCCTCTGCCTTTCAACTTCCATTCTGTATCAGGAAATTTTATTTGGAAACGTCTGTTTCCTGCCTGGAAGACTTAAATATCAATGAAAGAACCACAGCACAGTTCTGTGGTCTGGTGTAATTCTCTGTACAACAGCAAACACTCGAATAACACAGGACTATTTGGGAAAGGGATTCAAAAGGAGTTTTGTAAGATGCTCCCTTTTTACTTCCTCTTGAATATTGACAAGCTAATTTTTGAAGGTCACAAAAATAATACTGATGATTCAAATACACGTTTTTTTTGTGCATTAATAGAGATCCTTCAGCTCCCAGATGGTCATCATCTTAAAAAGAACTGTAATTATTACAACTGTAAGACTTTGAGTGAAGGATCTTTCATTCTACGTGCCTTCCCAGTGCTTTGAAACGGTTGGCACTATGTACAATGAGGAAAAAATAGTGACATATTTTGCACCTTCCACTCAAGCCAGAAAAATGTACCCTCCTCTGTCTTCCAAAGCATTACTGCCACTACAGAGCCAATGGGGTGAGCAGATTTGTAGGAAAACAAGTGACATTGAGAGGTCTCATGGGTCTGATTCTGTCATTTTTTGGTAAAACAGAAAAGGTTCATGTTCATCGCTTGACTTTAAAGGAAGTCATTTAGAAACGTTGAACAAAAAACAGTTGCTGAAAAGCCCCCCCAAAACATGAAAAACTCTTATTTTAAGACTAGGAACCAGAGCTGTGGGTCCTATGTTTTCTCCTAATTAAGAAACTGCTCTTATAGAAGGAACTATGTATGAACTCACTGTTGGAAAATAGATCTCAAAAGACTAATTGAAGAAAGGACAGGACTCTACACTTGGCAAAGTGCAAAGCCTGGAAGAGACACTGCCTCGGGGAGCAGGAGACCACGAGGAGGTGCCAGAAGACACAGGCAACACCCAGGCTGTCAGGGGCAGTTCTGATTTTGTTACTGAAAACAGCCCATAGGAGAGAGATGCTTTCATTTAGGATGCGACTCACCTTATCTATATAGGGTCACAGTTAATGGTTCAGAAGACAATTTCCTTTTCTGCCGCCTTCCACAGGAGAGAAAGGATCTGGTTTTGTTTGTTTGTTTTCCCCAGGATATACTGATTCCAGTGCTAGAGGAGGCTAAAGCCATGGCCAAATAGTGATGCAGAAATTTATGTGGAATCTCAACATTTTTAACCTCCTCTCCATCCCAGTTAGTTACTACCTTACTGCTGATGGAAACTCGCCCTCAGCAGAAGTGGCAGGAACACTCACCTGCTTTAATGCAGGTCCACTCATCTAGTTTAAACAGACTTCTTCAATACTTTAAGTTGGATGATCGTAGAAGACTTTCAAGCAGCATCAGGCCAACTCTGCATGCACAGAACTTACATGCAAATGCACAGGCAAGATATAAAGCACTGCACTAGCAAATCCCCCTGATGTCTGATTCTGCCTACTGTAAGCAACTGAGGTTTCTGTTAGAGGCTGATCATGAGCGAACGCCTTCAGTCAGACAGTTCTGCCTGGTAGCTTGGCTGCATGAAAGCCCTTGCTCCAACTTAACCTATGAGTCAATATTTGGGTGAGTTCAAACTTTCTCTAGGGCAGAAGGAAATGTCACATTTCTGTTCTGAGTCTTAAAGTACAAGGGAAGCTTGACCTGCAGGAATAACACCCAATTTAAATAAAAATTAACAAGCTTTAAATAGGAGACTGGGATTGTGGGTATGGCTACGCTACAGTGTAACAGAAAAATAATTAGCTATGATTTGCATAAGCCTCTTTGGGTATCACACGTGGCTGAGAGCTTAGAGTGGACTAACATACCCTGCAGGCTTTTTGCCACCATGGCTGAATGGGTGGTAGCACCTGGGAAAACTTTGTTTTAGGGCCAGTCCTACCCTTACAGTTCATAGTGAAAACTCTCAAGCTGGAAAACCAGATGCCTGCCTCACTGCTTTTCCAAAGCCTCTAGTTAAATCTCTCCCAGCATCAGTCTGCATCATGAAGCACAAAAACCTCGAAGAGTCCCCACTCAGCCACATACAGAATAAGGCCTCTGTCTCTGAAATGACTTCCTGATGTTCAGATGTCCAACACAATGTCCAGACCAAACTGCCTGACTTCATGAACAGATTTAATACATTTCTGTAGTAAAGAAACAAATTTCTGGAGAAGAAAAAGGAAGCAAAACCACAACAAAACTAGCATAAGCCAATCATAACATTATTCTATAGAACCAGATAGCAAAAAAAACTGTTAATTTGGAAGGAAATTAGAGAGATATAACAATAAGTACAATTAAAAAAAAAATCATTAGTATTTGAAATGAACAGGTGACAACAGATAGGCTTTAACCTTTACCTTCAATAAAAATGAAAATCCTACAAGCGTACATACAGAAAGCTGTCAACAGAATACAAATTTTCTTCTTAATTCAAAAAGAAAATAACTAGTAACAACAAAGTTCACTCCCATCTTCTGAAACCTTTGGATCATCAGCACAAGGTACTATATGTCTACAAAAATCTGGATTTCTTACATCCTTAAACTCTCCTGGCTAAAGCTACACGACCACACATTCATTAACTGCACAGTCATAGACTGTTTATCTCTTCCCTTATCTTATTCAATGCACATAATGCATTCATTACAGTGCAGAATTAAAACCACCATATAAGCAGCATTTTTGAAATTCATTTTACTTGAGATTTGCATCAAAATGATGTACTTCTGATCTAATTTTTTTACATAAATTAGCATAGTGAGTGTGCACACTTGTGCATATGTGAACATGCACATTGATGCTTGAGTGGAAAAGGCTGCTTATAAATTTTATGAAGTTCTGAAATTAAGTATTCCCCTCTCCTTCAAGGATCAGAAAAGTAGAGCACGTGATAACTTATTATTCATCCACATTAATACTTCATTTTCTTATACTACACAGTCTACTATCAAAGGGCTCTGAGAAGGTTTCACACCCTCTGAGAGCTTAAGGCCAGAAGAAACCATCAGATTAACCTAATCTGGTTTTCTGCATATCACAGACCTTGTACATGACACATAGCAAAGACAATCTGATGATAAGTTTTAGAAAATCATTCAACCTTGATTGCAAGTGTCAGGGTTTCTACACCTCTTCTAAGTCATTCCAGGTCCAAATTTCACTGCAGTGCATGCTGTCTTATTTCCCATTCAAATTCTTCTGACTTTGAACTTGCAGTTTTTTCCTTTGGCTGCTGTACAAAAAGACCCTCAAGTACTGGACGCCCTGTCCTTAATGTGGAAGCTTTATTAATCACTTCTCTTAACCATCTCATGAAACTAGGCAGATGGAACATTTTTAGTCTCTCACTACAAGGCAGGTTTTCAAGATTTTCTCTTTTAAAAGTTTTCTCCAAGTTTGTGATATCCTTTCTTTGATATTCTTTTCTCTAGTGTCCCTTCTTCAGGTCCCTACCAAGTAGGCCTTTTTTAATTTTCTTCCTAAATGAGTGCCTATCTCACATGTTTTAAAGGTTAAAAAAAAAAACAACACATTGAAAACATTACAACATTTTTAAATGTTTTAAACATTTTTTAATGCAGAATGGGAATTCTGATGTGCTAACCTGGAGGACACCTGCTGAAGCTGAGCATTCCTGCCTCACAACCAAGATAGGTATACCTGCTCCAACATTTTCAGCCTAGTTACAAATCTTAAAGAATGTGGTGTACATACAATGTAACACCTTCCATTTCCAAATACGCAATCAAAACTCCAAGAAGTCAACACAAAAAACTAATGCTCCATACCTGCCTGGGGTCTAATCGTTGTGAGAGATTCCAGGTAGTCCTTCATGTCTTTATGTTTGCAGCCAACGGAGATTTCAAAAGGTGTTTTATGTAGTACATTCAGGTGATCGGGATTGGCACCCTTCTCCATGAGCTGCTGTGCCAAGCTCACCTTTCCACTAACAGCTGCCAGCATTAAAGGACTCCAGCCCATAGTCTTCACAGTGTAATTGCAATCAGCTCCCCAGTCTAGTAACAGATGTACCACTGCCTCATGTCCATGTTGAGCGGCCGCCATCAGTGGAGTGATATCAGGGAGGTCGTCTCTGCTGTTGTTAAGCACATTTGTGCTAAAATGGTCGTAATTGTCTACAAAAGCTCCAGATTCCAGCAACAATTTCACCATGCTGACGTGGCCGCCTCTGGAGGCCATTGTGAGGACGTTGGCTCCCAACTTATTCTGCGCATTGAGATCGGCACCATTTTCCAGCAAGATGTGAGCCACGCTTAGATGCCCAAACCTTGACAGGAAGAAAGAAGAAAGAAAAAAGAGAATTAACACCTTGGATGGCAGAGGCTTCTGACACTCTGAAAACAGTCATACTCCAAACACAGAAAAATTTGTTACCTGTTCAGTGTTATTGACTAATAGAAAAGACTGAGATACTTACTATATGAGATGATGCCCACATCACTGAACATGACCATGGTCACCTTACTAGAGGACTGTACCTTCCTAAATTGTTTCACACGCACCAGTGACCATACCCATATAAAAGGCATTTGCACCACCTCCTCCTTTGCAGTTGGGAAAAAAATCAACTTCCAGAACAGAAGGTGGCTTAATGAAGACAGGCAACTGTGATGTGCTCATGAAGCTCAAAAAATATAGCGAGTGGCCACTGCTGTCATAAAGGAAGCTGAACTTATCTCAACACCAAGCGTACCAGATGAGCTCTCCGCATGCAGAATGCCTCAGGGAACCTGGACTCTGACACTGGTTTCACCAGCAGCACTGCTCTGACACGAGTTGACTAAGAGGCTCTGGTAATTTGTCAGTAAGCAAAAGACAATCATGCAAGCCATGTAGCCACGTGTGGTGATTTTACTCAGCTGGGTGCCACCACAACAGCTCTCTCACTCTCCCTCCTCAAAGGGAAAGGGGGAGAAAATATGATGCAAAGAGCTCAAAGGTTGAGATAAGGACAGGGAGATCATTCAGTTATCATCACAGGCAAAATGAAGATCACAGAATCAGCATAGGGAAATTAGGTATATATTTATATAGTTAATAAATGTTACTATATATTTAAGAAACTAAAAACACCTTCCCCCGACCCTTCACATTTTTCTACCTCCTCCACCCAAAGTGAAGCAGGGGAACAGGGAATGGGGGCTGCAGTCAGTCCCTAAAGCTTTATCTTTAAAGCTGCTCCTTCACGATCACTCTCTGCCCCTGCTCCATGTGGGGTCCCTCCCATGGGATGCCGTCCCTCCCGAACTGATCTTGTGGGGGCTTCCCACAGGCAGCAGCTCATCAGGAACTGCTCCCACATGGCTCCGTCCCACAGGGTCCATCCATCCATCCCCCAGGAGCAAACTGCTCCAGCACGGGTCCCCCACGGCTGGGCGGCAGCTCCCCCCAGACCCTCTGCTCCTGCGGGGGCTCCTCTCCACGGGCTGCAGCTCCGGCCCGGGGCCTGCTCCTGCGGGGGCTCTCCATGGGCCGCAGCCTCCTCCAGGCCACATCCACCTGCTCCACCAGGGGCTCCTCCACCCACGGGGGGGCTGCAGCATGGAGATCTGCTCCATGGGGCACCCATGGGCTGCAGCGGGACAGCCTGCTCCACCAGGGGCCTCTGCACAGGCTACAGGGGAACTGCTGCTGCCTGCCTGGAGCACCTCCTGCCCTCCTGCTGCACTCACCTTGGGGAGCTGCAGGGCTGCTTCTCACTCCTCTCTCCCTGCTGCTGTGGTGTAGCAGTTTTTCCCCCTTTCTTAAAACTGCTCTCCCAGAGGCCCAACCAGTGTTTCTCACTGTCTTGACTCTGGCCAGCAGCAGGTCCCTTTTGGAGACGGCTGGAGCTGGCTCTGATCTAACATGGGGCAGCTGCTGGGCTCTGCTCACAGAGGACACCACTGCAGCCCCCTGCTACCATACCTCATACCTCCAACCAGCTTGCTCACAGTGAGAAAACGGTAACCCTTTACCCCTCCTCAGTTGAGGAGTAATCCCACGCTTTAATAAACACTACATTTACAAGATGCATACTTTTGCACTGCTTGTTGTAGCTGTCATAAGTTACTATATGCTTGTGCAGTATTTAACACAACCAAGCTTTGCTCCTGAAAGCTGCTTTTGCACTCTGAAACAGAACAAACGCTACTTGAGGAAATCCCCAAGAATGCTACTAACTACTAACAGAGACACGAGACACAAACTCCCTAGCTTCTTTCCAGCAAACATAAAGTTGCAGAAGAAAGTTTCCAGGGACTGTCAAGTTGCGAGGAGTCTGCCCTTGTAGCCTTCACTGTGCCACTTCAGCAGATCCTGCAATCTCTGCAGATGTGATTACTCTTATACATATACACTATCTCACAAATTTCAGCAGAACTAAACACAGCCAGAAAATTCAACATGTACATAGTTTGAAACCTATGCTCGCACAGTCATACTTTCTTTTCAGTTATCCATTACAAAAAAAAAAAAAAAAAAAAAAAGTTCTCCCACTTTAAGCTTTCTCTCCAGGCTTCAATATTTATCATACATTTCAAATAGTAGCAAGTCATTTCTTTAAAACAATTAGAAGACTATGGTGATTTAGTTTATTGTTTTTACAGAATGAGGGTAAAGTTTTCATTAAGGAAAAAAAAAAACTAAGAGTGTTTTTGGGGCTTTTTTTTTTTTAACCTTTGTAAAATAACAGAACTGCTGAACCTTGTCTTCCTTGTTCTTACTGGAAAACCAGCTGTGTGACTCATTCTTTGGGAACTTTCTGTGGGCTTTAATTGAAAAGAGAATGTTGACTTTCAAACAGACTTTTTTTCTTCCAAGTATTTTAATGTGTTATGAAAGAAAAAGAAAAAATCTCCTCTCAATTAAGCACTGATTTAATCAAAGTAGAGCACTGCCCCCCAACCTTGCAAAGCGTGTAAACCCAGCGGGTATTTGTATACATCGAGATAAGCACAAACCCCAGCATTAGCAATACTGGAACCATCCGTAGCTCTGCGGTGAGTGACACGAGAGTGGCACGATACTGAAAACAACCCAGCTCTGGCACTAATACCCAAAGTAATGATTCTGCATATCCTCCAGCGAGCCCTTTGGGAAAATAAGGAAGAGGCGAGCAAAACGAATTGTTGATACTTCGTTCAATCCATTTTAAACCAGAGGCGATCTTCCAATAGGTCGGGCTAAGAGAAGAAGGACAGAAGCCAGGCAGGGGTTTTGCACGGATCTTCCTATGCAGAAGGGAGGATGTGCATGCAGCGTTTTGGGGTTCGGGTGACCCCTCGGCGCTTTGGGGCGCTGGCTTCACCCTGGCAGTACCAAGGGGTGCCCAGCTCCAACACCTCGATGCCTGGGGTGGATGCCTGTGCACACCAGCCCCCGACAGCCCCTCCTGCCCCCCGGGGAGGGCAGCAGGTGGGTGCCCGGCCCCTCGGGGCGCTCTCCCGAGCAGGGCCCGGCGGCTGCGGGCGGAGCCCCCCGGGTGGGGGTGAAGCGTGCGCCCCTACCTGGCCGCCTGCATCAGCGGGCTCCAGCCGTAGTGGTTCCTGCTCTGCACCGAGGCCCCCTTCCGCAGCAGGAACCGCACCAGCTGCTCGTGGCCGCCCGCCGCGGCGAACTGCAGCCCGGTGTTGCCGGCCTCGTCGGTGCAATCCACGGGGACGGGGACGGGGACGGCGGCGGCGGCGGCTGCTGCCGGGACCGCGACCGGCACCGGGGTGGCGACGACCCCTGCCGCCGCCGCTGCCTCTCCGCGGGGCTCCGCCGGCTCCTCGCTGCCGCAGGCGGAGGCGGCCGCCGGCTCGGCGCTGCCGCCGGGCAGCCCCAGCAGGCGCCGGGCGGTCTCGCAGTCGCCCTGCTCGCAGGCACGGAGGAAGAGCTGCACCTGGGGGGGCACCCCGCACTCCCCCATCGGCGGTGGCAGCGGCGGCACCGGCACCGAGCCCCGGCCGGCCCGGCCGCCCCCGGCCCTCGGCGGCCGTTGTGAAGGCGGCGGGGAGGAGGGGAGGAGGCCGGCGGGAGGAGGGCCTGCGCCGGCCCCTCACGGCGGCGGCGCTGCCGCCGGCCCCCGCGCCATCTTCGCGCTGCTGCCACACAAAGAGGCGGCCCCGGCCATCGCCGCTGCCCGCGGGGCGCTGGGGATGGCGGAGGCGCTTTCCTGCTTCCTCCTGCCCTCCCTCACAGGCTCCTTCGATACAGTTGTGTGCTACAGAGCCCAGTCGTTGCCCAACTAATCTCTCCTTGCACCCCAGTAGCGCCCAGCAGCTGGTCTCTGAGCATAAAACTCCGATTTTTGTTTCTAAGTCTCCCCTCTATACCTTCAGCCTCCTAGGTAGCCTGGCACCCTTTCCAGCTTGCATTGATTTACAACAGCTAAACTGAGAAAAAAAATGAAGCTATGGTGAAACAACTCCCGAACCACACTTAACTGGTTAACTTAATATGGAGTCATCCCCCTATAACTTCTATAACTTCCACCAGGTTGGTCTCTATTAAAGCTCATCACTTCAAGGGCAGAACACAGCACTTGTTATAATGGTGGAGGTTTGGGGAAGAGAGAATTAGGAGATGCTATGGGGCCAGGTGTCACTAAAATGAAGCCATCCACTGGTTTTAGTCAGAGGCACCCATACTTTCCATGTTACATGGATTTCGTCCTCTGATCCACTGGTAAATCCAGATCACGGGACCATCACAGCAAAGGGCCTAACAAGCTGCACTTCAAGAAAGACTCCAGAAAAAAAGTACTGACTGTGTAAGGCCACTTATACCCATCCTCTGAGAGAGTACTGCTCACAGCAGGGAAAAAAATGACTTACACCTTTGGAAATTTATCCTCACAGAGACAATAGGACAAATTCCTAGACAGGGTAAATAGTTATGCTTCCTCCATTATAGATATACATTAAACAATGTAAAACATGTATTTTTGTATTTTGTTTAAAAAAAAAAAAATCCATAAGCACAAAGGTGTTTATGCTGGCCATCAGCAGAAGCAAGATATGTGGCTAGGCAAACTGTTGGTCTAGCCAATAAAACCACTCTCAACACTACAGAAGTGTGAGGAACTCACCATGATGAATAAAACTGGATGGTGTAATTAATTTCATGCAAGATTTCAGAGGTTGGAAGAAAGGAATCACAAGAGTGATTAATGCAATACATTATTCAGGATTCAAGAAAACTGGGTCATACTTACCATATCAAAGTGCAAGCTTGGATACAGTCAAATTAGTGACAGGATCTCTCCAGTTAACTTTTTGAGATAAGCTGCTGAATGTGTTGATCATACAGGTTTATGTTATGTAGTTGATGATCAGGCTATCAAATTCTACTAATGGTTTGAAACTCCAGACAAACATATCACAAATATAATTAGAAACCTAGCAGCAAAAGATGCAACTCTTCTTTGAAGAAACTCATAAGCAACAGGAGATGTTTGTTGGGGTTTACAAAATAAAAGAGTAAATTCTTTATGCTAAATTCTGCTGTTGTTATCTGATGATCATTGCTATCTTCAGTCATTTCTTCTAGGCATTTATAGAGGTGTGATCACACAGTGATTTCTGTCGCTGATAGGAATCAGGTAATAATCAGATCTCTTCTGAAATGAATAAAGTGCTATCAAATATTCTTACGGTGATGCATTACCAAGTGCTCTGGGAAACGCACAATTTAGTTTCTTCAGCAATGAAAGAACAGCCTAAATCTTTTGAACTGGTCATTGGAGTAGGAGAATGGAGAAAGCTTAGGATAGAAGAGAATATTGGAGAAAACAAAACCAAGGCTCTCAAGTACACATTGTGCATTGGTGGTTTGGAAGGCATCTGCGTCTGGTTTGTCCAGTCACTGAAAAACACATTGCTTTTCACATGGAATTCCTTCATGCCACCAATGTGCTCATTTGGATAAGTGGGTGTTGGATTTCAATGAGAAAAGTGCAAGGAAAAGAGCAGGCACACCAAGGAAGCAGAACAGATGAGTCAAGAACAGGCATGTGAGGCCAACACTTGTGAACCTTTTCCAACAGAAGTCCCCATTGTGAGTGATATCTAAACACCAGCAGGGAGATAAATGAGCCAATATAAGCTTTATTAAAGCTACTTAAAATACAATCTAACATAAAGGAAATAAACTTAGAGCCATTGTTCTGCAAGAGATGGAGCTCCTCATTTGCAAAACAAAACCCAGGAAGCCATTAGGGCATGTAATGCACCAGTGGAGCTAGTAAAATAACTATAATATGGCAAGCGTGCAGTGATGTAGAACTACAAATTGCCCAGATAACATGACAGAAAATGTGGTTGCTTTTACAGTAGTACTAGCGTATAATACAAATGGGCATGTCCTCACACCACGATACCTGAGCAAATTTCTACCTCATGTATCATTCAGGGTCACGCAATATGGAAGTCTGCAGAATTAAAAAATTAAAAAAGACTGCATCATAAAAAATGTCTCAGAAAGGACAAAATGCAAATAGTCAATGAATCTGTTCAAAAAAAAAAAAAATCCAGAAAACTGCAGATAGCTGACTCAGTCATAATCTTCATTATGAGTCTGGGGATGATGGCACCTCAAATCCCCAAATATGATGGCTTTATTTTTATGGCAATTCAAGGAATAAAAGGCTTATTTTCTTCTGAAAGATCTTACTGATGTGAATCACAAGAAATTCATACTTCTGAGAAAAAAAAAAAAAACTGAAAGTTTTAGCATCTGTCTTGTGTGAAGATACTCATCTCTTACTAAAAAAGGTTGACCTATATTAGAAATGTCATCAGAGAAAAGAAGATACTTCTCCAGTATCATGAGACTCATAAATGTTAACTTTGGTCCTTTCAGACACAGAAGCAGAAACAACCTTGAAAAAATTACTAAAAAAAATGGTATGGGATGGATGGTACAGTATGGGATGACTACGGCTAATTCCACCACTCAGTTTCTCCTTGAGTCCTTGGATCAGAATTTTAATCATGACATATATATAACAGGTCTCCACTTTGTCTTCTATAACCAGCTGCTGTAACTTTGTAATTACTTCACTTACATGTTTCTGAATATGCCACATTTTTCATCAAACTTTCAACAATTGTTTGGAATCCAGTTTTTCAATTTACTGTGCCCCACAAGAATTTATGAAAAATCCACTCATACAAATTTCAAAGAAAAATCCAAATGCAATAGACCTCAAAGAGTCCCTTCGATAGCACGTCCTGTCATACCATATTCTGTGCGCAGAACTGCAGTTTTGTTCCAGTAGTTTTTGATACTCAAGCTTACAAGCCAAGACTTCCTTTATGTGTAGGATCTTTTCTAGTGTCTACAGTCAACACTTTCTATTTAAAAAAGGAAATGTGTGTATGAACAACGCATACCCATAGCAAACAATATACTGAATGATGCCTTTGGCATGCACATCCTTATTATCTGTAAGCTATCCTGGCTTGCACATGGTCATTTGAACAAAGTATTTTAGATATGTTAGTGTGTATGTGTATGTATACATATATATGTCTACGTATATACATGTACCTATACACATACTGTGTTCTGCAAACCAGTACAGGTGAGGTCTTGTACAAGCAGCATCCACCAAATCAGTCTGTTTTTATTCGCTTGTCAGTATCAGAATTACACAGCATTCATTCTTCAGTCTGGTACAAGATGCCTGAAAGAGCTGATGGTTTCTATCTCACTCATCAAGTCTGTGTTTTTAACTTTTTAGGCCTCCATACCCGCTGTTCTTCCTCCTGTTTAAATTCCTGATATGATCTGCGTCTGCCTGCTCATTACAGAGTCAGGCTCTTTCCTGACATAGAGGCTACCCTGTAAAATTGGGGTTCCTGCTGCAGCACAAAGGACCTCAGCACCCAGGCCAAATTTGCACAGACCTGAAGCTGGGAAAGTAGCACCCATCCCATCCCATGTTTTGCCTGCACTATGAAATGCACGAAATAATGACACTTTCAAGATATAAATATTAATAAAAATATCCGTGGCACTGGTCAAAAAAAAAAGAATGAAATAACATTTTAAAAAAGACAGGCACACTTGTCCTGGCAAAGGAGAGAATAAGCTGCCAAGGTGGGAGTTGGGGGGAGCAGTTTCTTTGCAGGGCAATGCTGCGTTGTGCCCAGTTAATGCGACTGTGAACAATGACACATCACCGGCCCACAGCTCTTGCCAATGTATGTTTGATAACTCGACTTAATCTTCTTCTCCGTGAACAAATTTCCTATCTGTCTGCAATGTATCTGTACACCATACTACTCTGATAATTTTCCCCCCACCCTTTTTTTTTTTTTTTCTTTTTGAGAACACCTTAACATTGGTTGTTACTAAAACTAGAAGTATTACTCTGAAGCATGATACATGGTATTTTCTTTTCCCCAGAAAGTATGAATTTAGGGAGCTATTTGTACTTTGAGTTTATTCAAAATGTAGTCTCTATCTGCTCATACATCTCCAAACCCCACTTCCACTCTGTAATTTTGCTTTGACTAAAAGTACAGATCTAACAAATAATAATAAAAAAAAAATCTTGTAAAAAGAAAACTTCAGATGAGGGAAGTTTTAAAGCATTGGCAAAATTTAATACCTCTATTTTTTTCTGTACTGCATATCATCACTATAAAGGAAGAAGAATAACCACTAATACTAATGCACATGTAAAATAATTCACCTTATCTTAGTACTTTAAATTTTCATTGTCTGTAGACAAATTCCTTCAACAAGCTCATGTATTTTATATAAACCAAATATTGTCTGCAACTTAAATGAATATTCCACTGAGCAATAGATACACTCTTACTTTCAGCTATTATATTTATTCTAATATAAATTCTTATGGACAACTACATGCTGTAGTTTTCTCTTTCTGTTTTTTAGTTTTATCTCTGACTGCTTTTTGAAAGGTTTAGTCAATATTTTGTTTCTTCCTGTATTGTGAAAAAATACTATTACACTTTTTAAAAATAAACTTTTCAAATGTATTATTCCACTGACCTTCTGTTTTGACAATTGAGGGTATATTAGATCTTCCTGATAAGCAATTATAGATTTTATATTACTTGTACGGTTACTCTACTTACTTATAACTGAAAATGCTAAAGTAACTGAATTTACATCTCACTATTCTTACAAATCTTGAAAAAAAAAATCTCAAAACCAATTGTTTTGTTATTAAGTCTGAAAAAGTCGATAGAATTTCTGAAAAGTAACTTTTCCATTAAAATGCTGTTGCAAGCTTTGTGGATAGTAGGAAACTCTTATTAATGCTCTATTTTTTTTTTCTTCTGGGGCTTATTTTTACACTCAGAGCAGAGGTTTTCCCTAAGTCTTTCCACCTTGGGTATTTTAGCTCAGAAATTTCAGTCTCCCCATTTTAATTAAACTGTACAAACTCTAAAAAAGGCTAAGATAAAGTGTCTTTGACTTCACTTTTTTTTTGTGTGTATCTCATCCAGATTCATTTCTGAATGCAACTGATTTATTTTCAATCATTTTTTTGCATTAGCACTGTTATTGTACTTTCTCTTGCTGAGTTTCCTCAGATTTATGTGCTTGGACATCATCCCTCAGGGAACTGCTTTTTATTAGCATTACTTCCAAACCTCGCTGCAATGATGATCATGGAAAACCTTCCCAGCTTAATGGTGTTATTACTACTGAGAGCCGACCACAAGGCAGGGCAGCATGCTTCTGATAGTGTCCTACCTGCTGTCGCCTTTTCTACTGCTGTGAAAGGTAGGTTAACAGTTAGGTTAACACTAGGATTAGGTTAACAGTTGGACTTGATGATCTTAGAGGTCTCTTCCAACCTCAGTGATTCTATGACTCCATGAAAGAAAGCTGATGGTCTCCTCCTACCTTTGTTTCAAGTCCTTTCTTCCTATTCTGGTTATCTACTTCAACAATCTTGTCTGACCGCATCCTGCTTACAGGATGCCTCTTGCAGTATTTTCACATCTTCGGTTTCCCATTTTTTCACCCCAAACTTGTTTTAGTGATGTAATCATATTCTTGTGCACCCTCTGTATTGTTCTAATACGTAAAATTAACCTCTGCAGCAGAATACTCCTGTTTTCTTTCCCACTGTCCTTAGTAAAATCTCAGCCCTGAATTTTGCTCTTTACATGTTCTGAATTTCCCCCAATAATTCCTTTTGGGAAGAACTCTTCCTTCGATTCATTCCAAGAAAGCCTTGTTTGGTTCCTCATGCGTAATATTTGTTACCATCTTCTAAGTAATTTACAGTCTCTTACAAAGGGAGAAACCAAGACTATTTGTTCCAAACAACCAAACCTATGCCCACAGCATGCACCAGAAATGTCACCTGCATCTTTAGGGTTTGCCCCTCCACCATCCTAGTTTCCAACTAGGGAAACCCCTGCTTATAAACTCAATACAAAGGATGCCAGTTGGGCTTCCTTTATTCAGGAAGGCTGACAAGCAACAAGGCAATGTAATCAATCAAGGGACATGCAGTTACTAGTGCCACCCAACTCTTTAGCCAGACACAGCTTCCTGTGTGTATTAGAATATACAATGTATCCAGCATGTTGGTATTTAAAAGTTGGCTGCAAAGCATCTTTACATACACATACATTGTTACTATAAAGCTTAAGTTTTATTGCAACATGTAAATATAATTTGAAACTAGATTTTATGTATATATAGTTATCTATAATAGACAACTGTATTGCTGGATAAGAAACTATTAAGTTATATCTATACATACACACTCATCGTCAAATCCACCAAAACTCCTTGATTGATTGATTGATTGATTGATTGATTTTTTCCAGCATCAGGGTGACTTGTTATTATTCAGCAACCTTCTGTCCAGAGCAAGGCCTCCAGAGTAGTTGGCTGCCTCTGCGTTTGTTGTTCCATGTACTATTTTTTAGCCTCAAAAATCAGAAATAGCTCATAACCGCATGCTATGACCCTGTCTGGTAGTGACCAGGCTTTTCCCTTTGCTTAGTGTCAGCACTGTTTTCATTCACTCCTCAGCAGTGCTGGTGAGCACACCTAACACTTCTGCATCCCTCCTAGGCATGGCCAGAGTCCTCGGCTGGGTTGAGCTTGATAGGCCTCCAAAAGCAGAGGACAAACACCTCTTTGTGAAAGGCACAGTGCAAATAACACCTCAAAAACAGAGTTTCAGCTGCCTGCTGCTCTTGAGAGAGAAACTGCATCAGCTGTATTACGCCTTATTTGTTTTCAACAGCAAAACCACAAATTTTCATGTGATCACATGGCCTCAGGAGCTTAAGTTTAAACAAAGAGGGCTAAATGCCATTAAGGGGTAAAATGAAAAAGCCGAATGGATGTTGAGTATCAAATAAATTCAAAGCTCAGACTAAGTGCCGTGGTTGCTTTATTCCATGGGTCTGTCACCTCATGGGATGGGCTGCCTGATATCTGGATAGTGAGTTCGGGACTTCACTTGTCTTCCGGATTTCTATCTATGAGGTCACGTTAGAAGACTTTGTTTTTCAACACAGTGCACTGCTTTCTCCAGTGAAAAAAAAGAGCTTGTCGTTAACTCCCACAGCTTCTTGGCCCATTTTCCGTTCATTTTTGTCAAATCACATGCTGCTCTGGAGGCAGCGGAGCTGACAAAGCCTGGTTTCCAACCGGCTTCTTTCCTTCCACCCCAAAGCTCTTCCTAGTCCCTCTAGGCATGAAATGTCACCTCTAGTCACCCTCCTGGAAGCCCTGGGGCCAACCTGGTGATCCCCATGAGCCAAAGCTGCTCGCTGTGCCCATGGTAGCCCTGTGCCAGTCTAACTTTCCCTCACCGGGGGCACCTACACGTGTCCACCACACAGCTTTGGGGTGACCACATCCCCTCCCCACACCTCAGCAAGGTTCACCCTACACCCGCAGCGCCTCGACCAAGCAGCACGGGGCCTATCCCCACCGCTCCCTCCCTACCCCTCACAGCCCCTGGAGCCAGCGGGGGCTCCGGGTGCGGGTGTCGGTGCCGGGCCGGGTTGCTCCGAGCCGTGCCCCGCGGGCTGTGCCGGCGGCGGGGCGGGCAGGAGGGAGGAGCCGCGGCAGAGGAGCCGGGCGGGTTTCCTGGCGAAGCCGAGGGGTGTGGGGGGGGAAAACAGGCGCCGGCTGCGCTGCGTGGCCGGTGCAGGTTGGCGAGAAGTTATTGCCGAGCTCCCCCGGGGCGAGGCGTGCCCGTGTCCGCCTCCGTGTCCGGGAGAGGCGGCTCCTCCCGCCGCAAGCCCGCTCGGCATGGCCGGCCGCCTCGGCCGCGGCGTGTGCCGGGGCAAGCGGGGCCGGGGGTCCCGCGGCGGGGGCGCGCTGCTGGCGCTGGGGCTGCTGGCCGCCCTCGGCTTCCTCGCCTGGCGCCGTGCTCCCCCCCAGCCCCACCGCGGCGACCCCTCGCCCCCGCCGCCGCCCGCCGACGAAGCCTCGCTGCGGAAGCCCGTGTACGCCAAGCCCGGGCCGGAGCCGGGGGCGCTGGGCGAGCTGGGCCGGGCGGTGCGGCTGGAGCTGAGCCCGGCCGAGAAGCGGCGGCAGGAGGAGAGCATCCGGCGGCACCAGATCAACATCTACCTGAGCGACCGCATCTCGCTGCACCGCCGCCTGCCCGAGCGCTGGCACCCGCTGTGAGTACCCGGGGGGTACCTCGTGGCTCTTCCCTCCCCGCTAAACTGCTTTAAAACCGCAGCTTTCACTCGTGGGCTTGAAGCCGTCGATGCTTTTCCTTCTGCTCGGCGTAAAAAGGCGCCCGGTGCAGGTGCGGGTGTGACTCGGAGAAGCCAAGTCCCCCCGCTAGCCCCAGCAGCCTGGTGCCAGCCCCGGAGTGCAGTGCTTCTTCTGCTGCTGTCCCCTGGGCAGGTCACCGCAGCCAGCACGCTTTTTTCCAACCCCTCCCAGCCCTGCAAACATCGTACTTCCCAGAATTATGCCTTGCACAGCACTCCAGGCGCTGATGCCGTGCAGGATGGAGCTGGCTGTTTGATCACCAAGCAGGCTCAGATGCAGACTTAGCAGGATTCATGTGCTGTTGTGTCCTGTAGAAATGCCCCAAGATGCATAATGCTCTTCTGAACTGGTACTTTCCATGTTCCTCAATGGTCAGTTGTTGGGACAATTCACCAAAGATAATGGCATCAGCACTTTAAAAATAAGAGTTAGATACTATTCAATGGTCCTACTTGGCAGACTTTGGTGTGGTCGTGAAGCTGGTGCTGCACAGCAAGTTGGGCTATGTGGTTGGTTCTGGCCCAATGCAAATACTCTGCTCAGTGATTTAGAGGTACTCTGTTCTTTGGTTTGGTGGTGCACCATCAATGGGCAGCCAGCTGGGGAGAAGAATGGTCTTAAACTATACGTTGACCAGTTGTATGTGCCTTCAGCCAAAGAGGGCAAAGCCATGGTTGCTACCAGCCCCTCCAAGTCCTTTCCCCTTGGCTTCTTCCAGTTTATTTCAATTGCAGCAGGCTTGTGTGGTTGCAAGGAGCTGTGGAAGGAGCAGGTCTTTGCCTCCACCGTACTTTCTCTTCGTGTCAGTGTGTCCTGGCTGGTAGCTCACCCAATTCTAGCTACAAGTGCTCAATCTAAGACATGAATCTTATGGTAGCTCTTAAATAATCACAGTGTGAATGCAAGGCATTTTTATCATAAACGTAAGCCTGGTGGTAGGCTTGTTTTTCTTAGTTAGGTTTTTACCCTCCCTTTAGAAGCAGTTTTATGATTATAAACTAGAAAGGACCACTTTAGTTGCGTTCCTACAGGAAAAATTTAAATCATTGTAACAAATTGCTTTGGACTCCTGCCATTTCTCTCAGACAGGATGTTGGAGGAAATGGAAGATCACAGTTGTTGAGCAGGGGACATTGTAAATAAAGGGGGGAGATTCCTGAAGTGAAAGCAGTGTAAGTAGACAGATAAATCGTGCTACAATAACGCATCCTTTTTGGTTTTAATACTTCAATGTTGAAATGACAAAATCTATCCAAACTAAAGGATTGCAAAGTGTCAGTGATGTAATCTCAGAGATAATTGTCATCTGAAGATAGGGCTGTATTGTACTTCTTTAGTATCTGCTGGTACAGGGAAGTTCTTCATGCCTTTCTGCACAGTTAAATACATTATGGCAGAAATGTCACAGAACATGTATCCAACTCACACAGCAAATGTAAAAAAAAAAAAAAAAAAAAAAAAAAAATTCCCCAAAGACAATTTTGCAATAATGTTTCCCCTTTCTTAAGAGGGAAGACTGTGTAATAGATCTAAGTCAAAAAAAAAAAAAAAAAAAAAAAAAAAGGTACTAAAAAAGGTATCTACAAGCCTGTACCAACCAAAAAATCATTATACTTCAATGTAACATTAGAGGCTATATGGATATGTCAAGTCTAGGAAATACCTGGTTTACTTGTTTATTTTCAGGTTGGTAATGCTGGACCAGCCAGTTCAGTTCAGCATTTCATGATCTTTAATGCACATTGGGGCGTTGGGAGAGGCTGATGGCATGAAATACGAAGTAATGGTAGACTTCATCTGTTCCTAAAAATGATGCAAAAGGTACATTTTTAGATGTGATCAATGATACTATTCTGGTACCTAATGACGGGAAAGTGACAGATACACCACTTTTTAGTGGTGCTCTGGAGGACAGGAAGAGAGCTGTGTACTGGTAAAACTTGGACCTCTTCCAAGCTTGTTGTTTAGAAACTGCGGTAAGGAATAGAATCAGTTGCACGTAGATAGGTGTGGCCTACTGAGAAGGAGTTGGCCTGGCTTTTGTCAGGCATGACATGTCTCAAACCTATTGGAGTTCTTCGAAAAACAATAGAATTATGTGGATAAGAAGGCACAGTGTGTTGGCATTTTCGGAGCCTTTTGACGAGTTCCTTAAACAGGTGTGAAATAAGGTGGAAATTCCTTAATTATACATAACTGGATAAAAACTGGGAAGCAGTCACTTACTTTTTTTTTTGTAGTGAAGAAGATTGCTGGTAAAGTTCCACAGAAATCTTGCAGGACCCAGTGCTGTTCAGCTTGTGGGAAGACTCCTGTAATGAAATGACTAATGTGCAGCTCTTCAGCCTGGAAGACAAGCTACTGAGGGGTGCCTCTTGCTGAGCCACTGCAGTGCTAGGTTGGTGCATGAAGTGGTTGAAGCAAATCGAGCCACCTCCTTGCTCCAAGAATCTGTTTGCTGTAAAGTATAAGATAGTCCATCCACTATGAAATTCAAATCAAGGATTCATCAGATATTAACAGATATTGTGCTTGGAGACGTTCTGGGCTACATGCTTTTGGTCTGTTTCAATATATTCTTATCTGTTTAGAGTGAGTCTGGAAATTCAGATCGAAGGAAAATAGGAAGATGAAAGGAAAGGGAAATAAGGATTGGCAACGTCCCCACTACCTGAATGCTCCTTTTAACCTTAATGTCCTCCCACGTTCATTAGTGACCTACTCTCTGGGTGATACCAACTAGAATTTTGCTAATAAGACTGAGAATATCTGAACTAGCAAACCTTTAAACCTGATCTGCAAAATTATGGATATAAAGCGCTGCTTTATGGGAAGCTAGTGACACAGTTTTTTTCCACTTGATCTATATTGTACATCCTGGACTTGCTGTCAGACCAGAAATGCAGCAATAATTATTCACTAATAAAAGGTAGGTGTGAAGGTGTCTGCTATTGTCTGGCTATAATGGGCAGGAAGAGAAGGATGACGGTCTGAGTTTAGCCCCCAAAATAATGTAGTTTTACTACAAATTCTGCACGGATGTTACGCACTGTATTACAAAGTTTGATCAACATTATATATTTTTCCTACTAATATTCTTGGAGATGTAAATGTTCAGAAGATCTTTGTTACTTGTTGTTCTCACTGACCACCATAATGTGTTATTCTGAGAACTGGTCGTGTTTCTCTAGATTTACAGATCTAGAGTATTTGACAACTTCTATAGTTTCCTTTAGATGGTTGCTGCTTCCTTTAACTGTCGTAACTTGAAGTCAGCTTCTGATAATGCTATGTTTCCTCACACAGAAACTTTTTGGTCTTATTCGTGGCTAGAACTCTGTGCATATACATGTATGTATTATATACATAAAAAATCAAACCATAAAAATACTCGGTATAAAATATGGATAAGAATGTATGTTTTACCAGGAAATTACCAAATGATACAGTTTGTGAAAGGCTGGGAGTGAAATATGTCACAGGATCACAGAGTAAGTGAGGTTGGATTAAATCTCAGGGGTTTCTGGTCCAGCATCCTCAAAGCAGGGCAACTTCAGTGTTATTGCTGCAGGCTTTCCTTGACTGATCAAATTCAGAAAGTCTTGAAGGATGGGTACCCAGCAGCCTCTCCAGGTACCTCTTTCAGGGCCACCATGAATTTTTTTCCCAATCGTCACATCATCTAGAAGTACCAGATTTTCTTCCCAAAATCTGTCCTTCGTTTCTTCCGTTTATACACGTGTCAGCAACAACAAGCAAGCATCCTGTCAACCACTGACTTTCTGAGGGCCCTGCTGGGGCTGATGCCCTGTCAGTGCTGCATGAGAGGCTCAGGTATGTGCATTTTGGGTGTTAGTGCTGCTCAGCATCCCTTCCCCAGCAGCACAGCCCCATCCTCTCCTGACGAGCTGGTCATAAGGTCTGTGGGACTGCACAGACCCAGGGTCTCTTGGACAGTCTTGTACCATGTGTGAGAAAGACATCTCCAGTCTTTCTGCTTGGGGTCTTTTCAGCTAAGGACTGTGCCCAAGTGTTTTTCCTGATTTTAGGGGTTCTACCTCTTTTTCTGGGGTGTGTGTGGAGGGAAGGTATATTCTTCACAATAGGTGTGCGTTGCCCATTTATTCAGGGATGGTTTCCGTAACATCACACCAGCCTCCTTTTGGCTCTCTCTAGTTATAGGAGGAGCAAGGCAGGGAGAGGTGCTTTCATGCTGACTCAGTATTTTTCACATACTCAGCATTTCATGCTGTCTTTTTCATGGTGGAAGCCCGAATCAGCCCTTTGGGCCTCATTTCACTCATGCTGGCAAGCAAACGGAGTTGCAAGTCTTTTCTGTTTTCTCTTACCTGGCAAGTGATACCGGGTCACCACAGAACCCCCCCCCCCCCTCCAAACACTGAATCTGGTCTGCTTAATCATTAACAGCTGTAGAAAGTCTTAGAGGTTCGTTCTTTAATTCTAGATAATTTTCTGTGGTTTGGAGAGAGGGCTTGCTTAAATATATGTAGATATGTCTTTAAATGTATATGTGCTTAAATACACACAGAGCTTAGTTCCTCTATCACCATCATTATTTATGCCTGTAGTAGTATTTCTTTTGTGGGGTGTTGTCCTTGAGTTCAGAGCAGCAGACTTCTGCTAAGATTTTCCTGACTTTCAAAACTGCTTTTTCCACCTATTCCCGGATTTGAGTGCGAGTCACTTACCGCTCCTCTTGGTCCCGTGTTGTGTTTTGTTTGCTGGATTAGAAAAAACAAACTACGTAGTCTGCTCATCTGGCATTATCTCACTAGCAAATTCCTTGAGCAACCTTCGAGACTGGTTTTGCTCCACACTAAGAATGACAGCACCTCGTTTTGATGGGCGGGTGGCTCCTGCCGGGAGTTTCACCTGCTGCCGTGCTGCAGGAAATGGTGCTGCAGCCGGGGGTTTCCTCTCCAGCGCCCAGGCTTCACCGTGAGCTCCTCATTTCGTTTTCAGATAGCAGGTAAAAAACAGTAGTGACTCCTGCCAAGGAGTCCACTTTCACCATAAGTGCTGTGCTTATCTGCAGAAGTTTGAACTTGACTGTGGGTTTATTGGCTATGCCCATGCTTTACAGCTGAGCAGAGTCCAAACCAGACCACACTTCCCTACTCAAGAGCAAACGTTTTGCGTAAAACACTTGCAGTTGTATACACTTTCAGTATCTTCACAACACTGTGGTTTAGGTTTTTAATTCGCTTGTTTTTGTTTTTCTGAGCTTTTCTGGAAGGGATGATTGGTTATGAGCAACTTCATTAATCATGATACCTTGTAGTCATTACTTTATTAGTTTGCAGGGTTGTTCACTTGCGTAAATATGCTTTAGACCCACAACTCAGAGTGTAACTGGGCCTCCTCATTCCTTCCTCCTGCAGTTAAGTAGAGGAGTAATACATCTGCAGCATTTTCTTTTTTTAAATAATCAGGCTTGTACTTTGTAGCAGTACAAATACAACAGTGCTTCCACATGCGCTTTGGTACTTTGGGATATCTTACTATTTTTGAGATGCTGCTTTCTAGCTTCCATAAAAAATGTGTTGCTTTTCTTTGTCATTATGCTCGGGTTCAATGTTCACCCTCCAGCATCTTCAAGCAGAGCTCACAGTGTTATTTTGTGGTCACTTTTATTTACGTTTTTTTGCAGAGATCCTCAGCTTCCCCGACCTCTAGATGACTGTTTGGTTTCAGTTGGTTTCATTTTAATGTGACATAGTTCCCAGATCAGTGACAGTAAAGCACAAAGTGTTTTTGTTTTTTTTGTTTGTTTTTTTTTCCCCGAACAGTGCTTTCACTATACACCGGTGTCTCTAAGGACCAGGTGCATCTGCACCCTGCCGTTACTGATGGTTGCAATAACTTTCAGTTACCGTATTACTTTGCAAAATTTTTTTCTTGTCCTGAGTCAAATTACTCACTTGAAAGTAAATTTTTGGATGTAGGTGTAGGAAAGCATATAGTCTGGTACAAAATGTTAAGTGCCTCACTGATTTGAAAGAAGACTGCAAATGTGGATAGCCATTTGAGCAAATGGCAACACTGCTTTACATCTGCAAAATAAATTAAAAAACAAACAAACATTGTTTCCCGATGGACATGTGCAGAAATGCTTTCCAGAAGCTGGGCTAGGTAGGAACACCTATAGTCTTTTTATAACATTACAGAATTAGGAGGATCTATAGATTTAAAAAAAAAAAAAAAAAGGTGAATATTAGGATATGGATTTATAGATGATTTTTTTTTTCTTAATACATCTTAAATCTGTTTTAAAGAGGTTTGTATTTTTCTTCAAAATTCTTCACTAATATTTACTTCTATACCAGAAGACTTACTAGCTTTCTTCCTTGCATCTTATGGTGT
Source organism: Aythya ferina (assembly GCF_964211825.1). Lineage (NCBI taxonomy): Eukaryota > Metazoa > Chordata > Aves > Anseriformes > Anatidae > Aythya > Aythya ferina. The sequence goes on from NC_140297.1 coordinate 95,863,587, forward strand.
TTTTATAGCAGCCCTTTATGACCTGAAATCCCAAATCGATGTTTGGAAGTCTTACCTTTTCAAGACCTTATTGCCACTGGTGAAATAAGACTTTAAAATAATTTGGAAAACTGCTCCATAATCTAGCTAGCCTCACTTTTCAAAGACTTGATCACATTACAGTCTCGTAGACCATTCTGCCCTGGGGAGGGAATCTTTCCTATCATGATTTATTCCCCCAGATGCATGTTTAATAGCATGGATCCGGACTGTGGCTTCCTGCTGAGGCAGAGGGGAGTGAGTGGCAAAAGGTACAGCCGGCATCTCTCCAACTTGCCCTGCTGACGCCTTGGCCCTGATAACTTGGCCATCCTGGCAGTTAATCAGGAGCTTGCCACTAATCTGATTTGCTAAGCAGAGCAAGGCACACCTTCTGTAAACATCAACACGTTTTTCTGCAATATCTGAGCACTGTGCAGTGTGGAGGTGTGCAAAATCAGGTGCAGTCTTTGCATTCCTTGCTCAGATAAGGCTTTAAGGCTTTTAATTTTTAAGCAGAATTGATGCTTATTTCATGGTACTCTCAGCTGAGAAAATATATAAGAATGAAAAGTTGGGTGGTGTTTGGAGGAGATAAGAACAACTTTATTTATCATATCCTTTAACTGCATTGAAAATGTTGCACTTACATACCTTGGTTTGGGTTTTGATGCGATAGGGCTGTGTGGCTTTTAACTCAAACACTGGGAATTATGCATAGATTGTTTTCTCACAGTGAGGAGCGAGGAAGGCCTTTTCAAACACCAATTCATCCTGGAGCAGGTAGTACAGCCTTGGTAACTACTGCAGGTTGGCTCAGAAAGCAAGGCTGAAAACTCTGTCATGCTTCTGAGCTTGGGATGCACATGGCTGGCTAAGGGAAGGCACAGCTTTGGGAGAGTGGGACAAGGAGGTGTTTTCTCTTGGCAGTCCCTCACATTGGTACCTCTGTGGTTTACAGGGTGGAGAAGGTGAAATTGGATTCAGATGGGTTCAAATTAGGAAGAGAAAAGGCACTTGTGTGTTAAACTGGTGTGCCACTGCCTGCCCTCACAAGCCCGGTCCCTGACCTACTGGGTCAAACCCAGCCCAAAGAAATGTCTAGCTCTGCTGGCTGGGTGACACTGTGACGACGCATATGTGGCATGTCACGTACCATGGTTGCATAAATCATGTTAAATCAGATATGGCAATGGCACGTATGGCACATACTCTTTTGAACTTCATGAGAATCTTGAGCTTGCATATGGTTTTGGATGTTTATATTGAAAATTAAAAAAAAAAAAAATCGCAGCAGTCTTGAACAGTTGTATTGTGGTAGATTGCTAAGAATAGCTGGAACCTATTGATTTTCACTACAGACTTTTTTCATTAAAATGTTAAAGGCTGTTACTTCTAAAAGAGAGGTATATCTTTACAAAATACTAAATTATTTGTGAGCAGATTGTGTCCTTAACAGATCTCTGAAAACTCAGTTTCATATTTTTTGTTCTTAAAATACAAGTAGCTGGGCAGGTAGAACATAAAATTTGGGTATTAAAAATGTATTTTCTCCTGCCACGTTGCTGTTAGAGCTGTGGTGGAAGTCTTGCAGAGAAGTATGTCAGCAGCCATTCTTCACGAACTCGTGGCAGTGTGCCCAGTCTACACACGTCCATGCTCTCTCTCCCGGCGTATAGATACGCATCTCTGAGTGAAACAGCTCTTTAAAATGAAATAAATTGAGTGATTACGCTAATTGACACAAAAACTCCCCAAAACAGCCCATTTAATTTTGTTTAGGCATCTCCTGACTGATGTCTCCTTAGTTTCTAATAGATAACCTAATTGCAATGCTTGCTAACAACGTTTTGTAGTATAGTGGGTTCCAGAGTTAAATTATTACGCTTGTCAGCCTGGCAGCCTCAGTTAGAATGGAATTTGCAAAGGCAGTGTAAAGAAATAAAATGAAAACCCCACAAGACTGCTGTATGGTGATGCGTTTTCATTTGATGAAGGTAAATGTTTGAGTAGATGCTGTACTGAACCTCTGTTGCCAAAGGAGTGGTGGGGGCCTATCAAGGCTTGTTTGTCCATCCTGGATAAGTATTCCAGGAGTATGAGGGATATCACCGTCTGGCTTTGTCTTTATGGGCACGCAGAGCCCAGACAACCAGCTCAAGGATGGCTCCTGGCTTTTAGATGGCTGCCGTGAGGTGCAGGTAATGCTGTCTGATTGTAGGCCCTTGGCCTAGGCGAGGACAATGTTGGGTGTCTGGGGGTGGCACTGAATTGTGCCTTAGGAGCAGAAAGCAACTTGACATATAGGCAGTATAAATACACATTCTCTATCTGCACAAACATATTTTTGGACTACTGTCACCAGTTTATATCCTCCCTGTCATTTTAATGACATACTGTAACTGATACGCGTTTGTTGTTCTCCGTAACCCAAAGTAGGAGTGAAGTGATTCACCTAGAAAGTAGGGGCTTGGATACTTGAGTGACACATCGGGAATAGAAACGCATCTGGAAGTTTGCAAGGGTGGATGCAGAAGATGTGATGTGAAGATCATTGTTGTAAGTAGACTCTGGGAAATAGAGACCGCTAGCCTTGAAGTCAGGTTTCATATCTGTAGTGTTTTTTTCAAAGCTTGTTTTTCTTTAAGTGTTGATGTTTAATGTCAATATCCTCCTTAATTGTTAAGCAATGACACTTCTAAACATTGGTATTTCAGAAAAACATTCTTTTTCATGATTTTCTTGCATCATTATTTTTCAAGGGTTTAAGTGCTTTAGGTTTGTGATGTCTACAATGGCATTATAAGACTGAGAAAAACTATTTGAAATTTCCTTCAATACAGAACGATAAAGGAAAATATACTGCATTTTAGTGACAATATTTGAGACAGGCAGCAGTTTAGCAGTAATCTAGGAATGGATATGTGTCTTGGAAATAACTTCTGAGGTAAACATATAAACTTGCATAGAAGCTAAATAACTTTTTTTTTTTTTTAATTGAAAGTTTTCAAATTGTTAGTTGGTACATGCATGCTGATTGTTTCCCCCCCCCCGCCCCCCCCAAATAAATGCAATGCACTAAGAAACTGAGCTTTTGGTAGTGTGCTGGGTGTTTTGGTATGTCGGGAGACTGAGGTTTTTCTGCTAGGTGGGAGCTGGCTGCAGGGGACTGAGCGCCGAGAGCAGCCCCAGGGAGCCAGCTCTCCTCCTTGCCATACCAATAATAGGTTACTGTGCTTGACAAGTTGATTTTTTTTTTTATTTTTTTTTTCCCCATTTCAGCCTCTTCCTTGACTTCATAAACCTAAGAAACATGGGCTCTGGTCTGTCCTGTAAGAGGCTTTTCTCTACAGCCTTGGTAATGCTCGATGGAGGAGGCAGAAACACACGATGAATCAGGAGCAGTCTGGGGACTGCCATATTCTCTGCCAAATTATGTTTCCTGTCTCCAGCATGTAATTTTCAGGCAAATCCATTGAAGTCTTTAATCTATAATTAGGTTTATAAGCTTCTTTAAACCTTTTGGATTTCCTTTCCCTTTTTAAATAAGGGAATGCAACTTTATTATTCCATGAATCTTCTTGAGACATTTTCCAGAGAAAGCTTTCCTGGAGGTTTTCTCCTATTTATTTTCTCTTTCCTTAAGTTTTCTAAAATGGGTAGGTAATGATCCTGTTTCCATCAAGAAATGAACTGAAATTACCTGTTAGAAGTGATTGTGATATATAACAAGATTTTTTCCTGGCAGTAATGAACATAATTGCTTTTCAATAGGCTAAAGTAAATATGTATTTCTAAAATTGGATTCATATGGTTGGTTTTCTGTGATGTTCTTAGAGAAAAAAGTTAATTAAAATGTTACTCCTTTTTCATGTGTTAATACATGAACATTTGGCGAAGTAAATTATTTCTGTCACCAGCTACTGGTGTGAGGTAGATCTTTGTATGCAGTGTCTTAGCAAAGATTACAGCCTGGAGGAACAAGTACTTTTGTACTTCACTGTGGAAGTGTGTGTGTGTGTCTACGTGTGAGTGGATACGTGTATACATATCATATAAAATGAATGGTGTTACATAGCATTCCTGTCATGTTTGAGAAGCACATGTCTCTCTTCCTACTCTGCCCAAGTATCATTTCTCCTCATTGGTTCCTCATTTTCAGGTATTTATTACAGAAGTACTCTATGTACTTTTATTTTCTTTTCCACTCCTAAAAATTTTAATTTTAGAAGTGTTTTCTCAGATACAAACTTTGTTTCATTTGTTATACCACGGATATTACCAAATATTGCCTAGTCTTTAAACAAAACTATAAGAAGTCTCTTTATTGCTAGCACAGCAGCATTGCATAGCAGTAAATGCAGTCTCAGTGTGCTCTAGGTAAGCAGTTTCCATGTCGTTGTCTGTGTGTTTTGAGGGGGGACTACTGTTTGTTGCTGCCATATTTGCTTCTGTTTCGTTGTTTTTTTTTTTTTTTTTTTTTTTTTTTTTTCTGGTTCTGCTTTGGTTTACCCATTCAGCCCTAAGTTGTGTGGGTTTTAGAGGATTTCTGGTCTTGGTGGGAGAGGCATCTTGCGTGCTGCAGTACCTTCTGGTCCTTAGCAATTTACAGAACCTGAAGTGTGTCCCTGTGCTCCCAACAAACCCTGGTGTCTTCCAGGCATTAAGCAGGAAGCACAGAATGCCTCTCAAATCTCAAAACCATTTATTTTGGTGGGTAGCAAACTTACCAATACAGAGAGTGCTTGAAGAAATGGGGAAGAGTGGTGATAAGTACTGACATTATTTTAAAATTCTTTCAGACGAGGGAAATCTTTAATTTATACGTTTGGCTCATCTGGAAGTTTCTTGGCATCCTTATGTTCGTTTAGAGAAGTTCATATATATTTTTATAGGAAATACATTCTGGAGCTTAATTCAAAGGTTTGCAAACCTGCTGGCTCTCCATGGAGCCAAAACCATGCATTTTTAAAATTATGTGTTTTTGTGGATTTCACTATTATATCTTGGCAGCTCTGTGGTCTTCCCGAATTATGCTTTAGTGTACATACTTCTTAGTTCTGTTACTGCTTTTTTTTCTCTTTATATATTGCTGTTTCTTCACAGTTATATTTTTACCGTCTAGCACTTGTTTTATTTTCCAAAATACAAGTATACAGTAATTTTATTTTTTTTTTTACCCCACTTCATTTTTTTTATTTCTCCTTTTTTTTCTTTCTGTAATCTGTGAGGCGTATTTTAACCATTGCTCGCTCCTATACTTGTAGTAATTTTGTGCAAAGGCAGCCACTGTACATACACTAGCCCTCCTATTATTTTTCTGTTTACATTTTTCTGGCACTGCAGAATTTTAATCATAATATTACTGTAGAAATAGGACTTCTGGAAGACCAGCTTTCTAAAAGTGTTTGCATGACTACTCCATACACACACGGTTCTTTTAAGATCCTTTAGATAGTCCTTTTTACAGTTGGTAAGTAGCATATGGACTCTTAATTTGAGAATACTTTTCTGAAAATTAACAAATTCTTTTGCACTTTGACTAAATGTAGTCCCCTTGCTTACAGATGCAAAGAGAAGAAGTACGACTACTATAGCCTGCCGAAAACATCAGTTGTGATAGCTTTCTATAATGAGGCTTGGTCAACACTTCTGCGGACTGTTCATAGTGTTCTTGAGACATCTCCAGATATACTGTTAGAAGAAGTTATCCTTGTGGATGATTACAGTGACAAAGGTAGGAAGAATAATTCTAAATAATGTTGGATTTTTTGTTTGTTTGTTTGTTTTTGTTTGTTTTGTTTTGTCAGCCAGTCCATGGGAGGAAAAGATCTGCTCTTTGGTAACACACCATGAAACTGTACAACATGGGAATCTAACTGGAAAACATTTTGTCTCTTGCATGGCAGTGAAAATCTCAAGTTCTGGATGAAATTTAGTTTTGAGTGGGGCAGCATGTTTGCTTTGCTATAGTGTGAGTGCCTGCATATACGTGTAACTGCAGTCTGGTCAGTGTGTTTCACCTTTGATAATTTGAGCATGTTTTGTGTGCTCCGAGGTTGTGATGGTGTCATTTATAGTAATAATTCACATACGAACAGACGTTCTCTTTACTTATAGGACACAAGACAATGCTGACATTTTCTATCACACGTAAATTGTGTTAAGAACAAAACTGCTACATGATAAAACCTTCACATTTGAGATACATGTAACATTTTGGAAATGAATAGCAGAGGCAAATATGAAGCATTCTGTTTCCTAAAAGAAACTGATTTTTGTCCATCTTTACCCTTTCCTTACATAGACAGGATAGCAGAATCAGAGCTCTAACTCCAAGCATCATCAAAGTACTACTGTAAGTTATATGCTCCTGGAAAAAAGGTATCCTGTAGCGTGCCATAAATGAATAAGTAAAGAACTATATTCTTTTCTTTCTTTTGTTGCAGAGCATTTAAAGGAGCGTTTGGAAAACTACGTAGCTGGTTTACGCAAGGTGCGTCTGATCCGTGCAAACAAGAGAGAAGGGCTGGTTCGAGCCCGACTGCTGGGGGCTTCTATAGCCAAAGGGGACATCCTGACCTTCCTGGACTGCCACTGTGAGTGCCATGAGGGCTGGCTGGAACCACTTCTGGAAAGGTAGAGTTATGCTCTGTCCCAACTTTGTCCTGAGGCAGAAGGAAAAGAGTCGGTTTGGCACATTCCTGCGCTCTGCAGGGGAAAAATCACTCTTCATAGACCTTTTCCAAAGGTTACCACAGTCTGGTCCCCGAGGCAATGCAAGTATTTTTCTCCTGGCAGAGGAATAGAAAATAGAAGTCTGAAAGATGAGGAGGTAGACTATTTATTTATTTATTTATTTATTTTTCTTGAGAGCCAAGCTGCTCTTTTTCTTCAGAGAAGTGAAAACTTTTCAGGAGGAGAATCCACCCCCAGCTGTGAAAACTACCTTAAGTAATGTGGTTATCAACCTGGGTGAGTAAGATGATTTTCTCAAAAGATATGGACCCTGAGACATCCTCTTTTTCAGGACAGCATACCTCATTTGACATCATTAGCAGAGTACCTGAATCAGTCCTCCTAGATACTGCATATAGAAAAACATCTCAATTTAAAACACCTTGAAAATAAATAAATCCTTTCTGCAAGATCAGTGGCTTGATTTGCATTCTGTAAAGGTCCTATATCAGGTATTGCAGATGTCAGAGATGGGCTGTGCAAACTGGAGATAGATTTCTAAGAGGAACAAACACCCCATTGTACCTTTGAGATTGTTTCTGGAGTAACTATTTTCTTCTTAGAAGTGTCTTTTTTTTTCTAAATTTCATGCCAGGTATATTCCAGATAATTGTGGGTTAACTATAAACAGCACAGATAATGTGAAGAAAGAAAAAGGATTAAAAATAAAAGAATTAGTATGAAGAAACAGAGGGCAGACTTCACTTTTCTTAGCAAGCCACTAGATGGCAGTCTTGAGAAAGAGTTCAGGTAATTCTAATGTGTAAAAAATTGCCTTCTGTAAAAAGTTATCTCTGTGTGTATCTTGGAATTGGTGCCCTTTTTGCTCTAGATGCAGATATCCATCTCTAGGGGATTGTTTGTATGGCATTGGCTCAAATGTGTGGAAGCAATGTGACAGTGTTAGCATTTTGCAGTGCAGCCACTGCTGTATTCGTAAACTGCTTGTGCATTGTACCAGCTGGTTAAATCTTAATTTACAGAAAAAGAGATGTTTTTTTCACTGACCTGATAACTGCGATCGTGTGCCAAATATTTATTTTTTTTTAAACTCCTCTTCAAGAACAAAGGTTTTTTCCATCGGATTGGGATTTTTTTCTCTCTGTGTTTGTAACCTTCTCATTGCTTTGTACATAACCTTTATGCAAGTGAGGTGGGAGACAGCAATATTTGTATAAGCCCTTTTGTGCACTTTGCCAAATAGAACTTCAGTGTAGGATTTTAGAGAAGAAAACAGCTGTGTTGCGTTTCCCCAGTGGCAACAAGAAGGGACCGTTTCATGTTTAAGGCAGTCTTTCTCTGCTCTGACAATACTTTTTTGGAGCCACTTCTGTTCTCCGCTGTATTTAACCACCACAAGGTGCTCTAATTCCAGAGAGTTGAGTGTAACAGAGCCAAAGCCCCTTGTTCAGCCTGTGGGTTTTAAGCCTCAATCCCACGAGGAACTAACTCCCCTTGAAGGATAGATACATCAGATCTTGTATGGCCAGAGAGCATGTTCTTTTTTTTTTTTTTCTTCTTCTCCCAAAGAAGAAAAACAGAACAACATGCAAATCAGAAGATGCAGGGCTAAACAAGTCCCAAAGTCAAACAAGCTACTTTTTCATTGAACTAACCAGAGATGTCTAAGACTAGCATGGAAAAGACCACTAAAGAGTGATTTAGGAGAAAAGCCTTAGCTTCAGCTTGCATGCTTGAAGTTGATCTCTTGTGGTATCAGGACAGGCCTTTCAAGAAATTAAGGCAAAGGGTCCCACTGTCTTTTGTGAGGGCAAATACTTTTGGAAAGGAATCCAGAAAACCCTGCATGGCATTGAGACATGGGAGGAAGTTTATCTCCTTGCAGAAGTAGGCTTGCAAGGGATGTCCTCAGCTCTGATGTGCTCTTAGTACTGATAAGGATCTTAACTATCTTTGCATTACATTTGCTGATAGTGATGTTATCTGCAGGACTGTCTTGTTTGTCCTTTTAACTTCCTGTGGTGGTATGGTTTCTTGAGGCCTCCTCTATAATCTAATTCCCACATGGAAACATCACATGTGGTTTATTGTTTTAAGCTCATGGCATCTTTTTGAATTACTGTAGTAGTGTTTAGTGTAACCTTTAGAAGATGATCACATTTATAAGAATAACTGTGACTTTGAGGGTCATAGACCCTAGACACCTTATTTGTCCCTGGAGAATGATTATGGCCACGCTGAAAGATGACACAGTTTTGCCTCTGAGAAAATCCAGGAATCCCACTTAAATGCTCATCTCTCTTAATATTTCAGAAGCAGCTACCTGTACAAAACAAAATAGATGTTTTTGTTGAGAATATGATGCTAGATATGACAGCTGAGCCAGATGCAGAACCTGTTATCTCAAGCCAGCTGGCATATCTCTCACTTCCACTGTCCAGGAAGAATGCTGCTTGCCAGATGCCTGCAGCTGAGTCCATCCTGGTGCATCCTCTTGATGCATCCTCAACAAAAAATTGGTGATTATTCTTGTAGCTGCTTTTCACTTGTATTGCAGTGTTAGTTGAAACAGGGCAAAATTTTGTGTTTGGTATTCACCATTGTTTTCTTTTCTTGACAGCTCTGTTTTTGAGAGAAGCTTCTAATAGAAGTCACCTTTCTCTTATTTTAAAAACATCTTAGGATTGCGGAAGAAGAATCGGCTGTCGTCTGCCCTGTTATTGATGTTATTGACTGGAATACATTTGAGTACTTGGGAAATGCTGGTGAGCCACAGATTGGTGGATTTGACTGGAGGCTGGTCTTCACTTGGCATAGTATCCCTGAAAAAGAACAGAAACGAAGAAAGTCCAAGATCGATGTGATCAGGTTAATTTTTATGCATCCTGTTCTTAAACATTGAATGTTGTGAGTACTTTTGACTTCAGTTGGAAATGTCAGGTGCTGACAAAATATGTAATAAATGAGTGCTTACCACTTATAGTTACATTACATATTTTGTTTGGTTCCCTATTTTCTGGAATAGCTCCAGGAAAAGCACCATGCTGCTGGAAAAAATATTGCTTTAAAAACTGAAATTCCTGTGTAATCTTTTGGGTGGAATCCTTATTGCACAAATAGTCACTTCTTCAGACAAACTGCCACAGACACTTATCAGCGCAAGGAAATGTTGTAACTTTGTAATTCATAATGCAGGATGTCCTCTATGCAAAACAAAGAGATCCATGTTGTAAAAAATGTATCATAGTCAACAGTGAAAAAGTGGAAAAAAAAAAAAAAATAGAAAGCAACAAGAGGTCAGAAATCATTCAGAAGACTATCTGTGCTGTAACAATAGCAGTGGCTCCTTGGTCTGTTCTCAAAGAACCCGTTTGCAAGTGCCTCGTTTGAGTTGAAATGGTGTAGTCTACCCACCACAGTTTCTGAGGGACTGACTCATAGGAGTTCATGTCAATGTCTTCATAGTGGCTTTTAATTCTGTTTGCAAGAGTTGCAATCTGTAGGTGTTACTGTACATACCTACTGTATTTTAGGAGAGGGTGGGGTAAGTTTGCAAAGGATGCATCTGGAAGATGGGCACTGTAAACAAAATCCTGAGAGCTGAGAGCATGCTGCACTCCGCTTGGAAGTTGCTGTGTTTCAGCAGTGCATTGTGAGAAATGAAGCAGCTGTTCAGCACTTTTAACGTCACGATTTTGTTAGTCCTTGCTTTTATTTATAATCTGTCATCTTATAGCCTACAACAAATACAGAGTGATTCATTCTTCCCCGTCTTTTCTAGGTCGCTTATCATGATAATAATACCCAGTACTTCACAAATATTAATGAATTTATCCTCAGCTGAGAGAAAAGAAGCTTGCTTTTTTTTTTTTTTAATGGGAAAAATGAGGCAGTAAATTAGCCCTTCTCAGCATATATTAGTCCACATACTCCAAAAAAAGTTTCAAAATAGAGTCAAAACTTTTAAAGCTGCTAGCTTAAATATGATGCTTTTTTTCTCCACGAGAAGGATTTGTTTTTGGAATGCCAAGGGGAAAACGATGAGGGATAAAGCTTCAAGGTAGTCTGAGGACCGAGCTCGGCAAGTGGTACGGTTATCTGAAGAAAGCAGCAGTGCTGAGAGGCTGATATCACTGACAGTTATGTTTGGAGAGACTAGATTTGGAGTGAGACAGAAGAGCTTGAATGTTTATGGAGATTTTTTTTCCCTTCCGTCTCACCTCATCTCTTTCCATTCTTTGAAACAACATATGACAGTATAAAACTGTTGCTTCGAAAAGATGGCTGGTAAAATTAGTTTTGACATATTAAGAATAACTGATTGTTACACCTACCATTCATTAATTTGTATATCAATAGCAATTTAGTAAAATTCATAAGTGTCAGCTGAATTTATTTCCAACCTGCATTTTTTGGTTGGCACTTTAAAGAGGGTCATTTGCTTAGATTGTAAACAATTAGGAGCAAGATTGAACATAGTTAATTTTATATACACAAGCACACACTACCCTACTGAAAGAACATCCCTTACCTGTGCTGTGGCTCAGGGCCTTGTGCCCTTTTAGTGTGCCCCGTCAGTGTGGTTTCAATCTTGGCCCCTGATTTTTTGTCAAACATAGTAAACAAACAAACAAAAAAATACAGGTGGGCAGGTCTTCTTGGAAAGGAAGAATCTCTCCAGAGGCTATATTTATTTAATTCCTCTCTGCTGATGTCTGAGAGCTTTCCCACTTGATATTAATGGGATCAGGAATGTTGTTGTTAATTGTTAAAGCACAGATCTGTGTTTGCTTATCACTTCAGGAAAATACAGGCATATATTGCACTTAGAATTTCAGAACTGACTAAAATAGTTCTGCTTATGTTCTGTTTTTTGAAGGTAAGAGGCTAGTCATTTATGGGCAGTTTCAAATATGCTGTAAGTGCAAAGATTTATCTTAACAATTTTTATCTTCTGTCATTTCATTGTTATTTTTATTTTAATACATTCTGGAGCTCGTTTGTCATATGGCTTTATTAGTAAAAAGTTAACTTCAAATGGCCTAACAGTGTAGTACCTAACTGATTAATGGCTGATTGTCACTTTGTGTTCAGAAGACTGAGAAAATGGAAAGTAAAAATGTATTTATAATCCATTGCATTGGTTCTTTAATTCATATATATATTTTTTGCTTTTAATTCAATCCAGAGTTACTGTTCTCTTTTGTAGGTCTCCAACCATGGCAGGAGGATTGTTTTCTGTCAGCAAGAAGTATTTTGATTATCTTGGTTCATACGACACAGGAATGGAAGTCTGGGGAGGAGAAAACCTTGAGTTCTCATTTAGGGTAGGTGGTTCAATTGAATGTTGTGTTTTTCATAAGCATAAAAATGTTTCTTACTTGTTTCTTCACATCCTTTTACTCAAAGAGATGTTCTGAATGTCAGCATAAAATATAAGCAGCTGTATGGTATTAGAATATGAAGTTTACATTCTGTGGCTTGAAGCAGATAGTTGGAAAGACACGTTTGTAATTGACTCTGGAGTGCTCTGTTGATAGAGAGAACAGACAGCAGCTGATGGATGTTATCAGCAGGACAGGATGAGCTAGCCTGTGTTTCTTAAAGGGTTTATTCTGTTTCATGTCAGGAAAAGTTTATGTAAAGGTTACAAAAGGCAAGGGGAAAATCTCCAGGAACTGTAGGGAGGTGCCCCATCAGAGGGTGGACCTGGGCTCAGTCAGGAAGCAGACAGATAGCTGTGCTGGAATGGAAAGGACTTAAGGGCAGAGGAAGAGAGAGATCTGAGCCAGGCCAGGCTGGAGGAGTAAAGGAGTCATGTCCTCCTCAGCTTTGCTGTTATGTGTTACTGCTGCTGATTCCCACTGCCTGTTCCTCGTTTGTCCCACGTCACTCTTAGTTTGTGGAAGTAATACAGTGGTGCTTTAAAACGTTCCCCACGGTTTTATTTTTGACTTGCAGGGAGTTCACAATTTGCCATCCACACCTTCCCTTTTTGTTTTTTCTGTTCCTCATTAGATATATTTCATGGTCATATTTGCATTTTGGGTCTGTCGCTGGATTGCAGGGGGTGGGGATTGGTGGTTTGGTTTTGTTTTTACTAGGCGAGAGCAGCTTTCAGGGATAAGTAGTATTTTTATGGTATAAAGCACTCTCACGAGGAAGGAAGCATCAGCAGAATACCTTGCTTTAGATGTCTGGCTGTTAATGGAAGAAGCGTGCAGTCTTTGTGGCTGCTGTGCCTGTCTCCTGTACTGCAGAAATCCGAGCAAAGAGGACACAAAAATTAGGGAAGAAGAGGGCTAAGGAGGACAATAAGCACTGACCCAGAAATGACATGGTTTCTTTCTGCAGGAGGAATTCTCAGTTGGGATCACTGTTTGATCTGAAGTCCTGACTGCCTCCTATTTCACATAAAGATAAGTTTCTCCAGCACTGAAGTCCAACATCACAGCTCACTCATCTCAGCAAATTCAGGGGCCTCAGCCTGAGGCTCAGAGCAGCTTACCCACCTTTGTGAGGTCTGGGAGCTTCTGAAGCAGGCATCTCCCAGCTGGCTCCAGTTCTCATGCAACCTGTATTGATGTGTGCATTACAGTAGTCTTTTCTTTCCACAGGAAGGCACTTCTCTTTGGGATAATCACTCGGTCACGGGGTCAGAAGCTACAAAATAGCTCTTGATGAAATGGTTTTTGTGCCTCCTTTTGCAAGGCTTCTCAGGCAGCTGCAAGCAGCAATGGGTTGAGTTCATACTTGCGGCCCCAAAGAATCGATGGTGCTTGTCACTGTGAAGAAGCAGTCTTAGGATAAGACACTTCATGTGGTGTAGGAGGGGGCTCCATCACTCACAATCCAAGGCAGGTTAAGCTGGAAAGCAGCCTGCTTGTGGGTGCCAACCCCAGCTCTCTTTGAGTGAAAATTGTTTTTCTTGCTTAGGAGGGATGAGGAAGGGGTGATGGCGACGAGGTAGTCATGCATTTCTGGGGAGAGATGCTTGCTCTCGTAGGGTAATGTACACACCTGGTGGTGCATCTCTTCCTTGCTTAGCTATCACAGCGTTGTAGTAGACAACTAAGGAGAGACTGGAGACTGTCAGCAGCCAGCTGCTTCGGAGAGAAAGACACTGTCTTCTGCAAACATGTAGCATCACAGTAGCAATCACATGAGGTGTGCGCATCTCTTGAGCAAGACCGGCTCTTGCAGGCACTTGTTTGTGTCTGCTAATGCATGCACAACCAGACCAAGCACCAGTGAGGAGGAGAGGATGCTGGTGTTGAAAACAGTACGGTATATACTGCCTCTCAGCAGGAAGTTGCACCTCTCCCAAAGCAGTGAGCTTGGAAGCAACAACCACAGTTGGCAGAACTGGGCGTTACAGGATCTGCTTCACGGTGCTGAAATGTCTGCTGGGATCCTGACTGTCACAGATTTGGTGACCCCAAAATGGTTTTTGTCTGACCAGTAGGAATCAGGGGTAGCACTGCCCCAGATGACAGTGCTTTTCTTCTCTGAGGTGGATTGTGGGGCTATGGGGCTTGCAGCCCAACACCAGCTCCTTGCAGAAAGCCTGGAAGATGGCCTTGTGCATGCAGTTCTTCACTCTCTGCTCTTCACACCTCACTTTTTAGGAAACTGAGGCCTGCAGACAGGACAAGGACAGGCCCAGCCCCTACCCTATATTAAAGGGAGTGCCCCTGGTCTGTCTGCTGCCTTCAGTCCAAGCTACTGCCATTGATCTATGCTGGGCTCTTGCAGACGTCTCTTTTTATGTTGCTACTTTCCTTAAACATGGGTTTGACCCCATGTGATGCAAAAGTGTGACTGAGCAATGGCTTTGCCTCATTGACCCATGGAAAGGTTTTCTTCTCAGTGACTGGTCCAAATCCCTGCAGGCTGCAGATGGACTGAGCGGCTGTCAAACTGGGGACAGACAGTTTGGCAGGGTGGACCGTGCCATGGCAGCTGCTCCAAGGGCCAGCAAATATGCCTGGGCACATTGATTACACCTGTGCAGATTGCCAGCAAGACCTAGGCATTTGGAGCCAAACCGCAGGCGACATGTTTCCTCTGTTTGATTTCAAGCCCCCCTGTGCATGCCTCCTGCAGTGAGGCTTTTTGTGGAAGGGAGCAGAGCACTAAGAAAATGTTTTTTGTGTGCTCTTCTTGCTGCTCACAGTGCTGAAGAAGGTCAAGAGGGATAAAGCAGTGCAGTGCTAATCCTCATCTGTGTGGTTTCTGGACCTAACAGACCTGAAAATGAGGAACAGGGATACTGAAACTCACTGTAAACTAATTCATTCTTCTTCTCATCTCTGAAGACACTACCCCCTTCCTAGGCACAAGAAGCAACTTGTTCTCAAGCCTCCTCTTTCTCTCACTTCGTTTATTCTAAGCTGAAGAAGTTGTCTGTGGTTTTGAGAGGTGCAATAAGGACAAAGCTTTGCCTGAAAGCTTCTGACTAAGGGAGACTGAGGCTGTGTGCTGAATGCAGAATCGAGTCAATGTGCCTTGATTTGGGGTAGCATTAAGCTATTTGGCTAGATAAAACTTCACTTCATGGGCATAATGGGCACTGAAGCTCCTCTTCCGAAGGGATGCAAAGCAATGCCCTCTCATCTCCTTTGCCAATTGAGCTGGTTGCAGATTTTTTATTTATTTATTTATTTTCTACACTGCAGTGCCACTAGCAGGGAAGTTTTCTTCTGGGGAAGGCTGGTATGTCTGTGATCTGTCCTTTCACCCACTGTCACAGCACAAAGGAAAAATGCATGTATTCAAAAAGGCAAAATTACTTACTGCTAAATCATTTTTTTATATATATATAATTTCCTTGTCTGTTGGTCCTGCTGCAACTCGAATTGAATGGTCTCTTCTCTAATCTTTTTGTATTGTTTCACAGTGTGGAAATTTCTTCTGCAATAGCAGTAGCTTGCGTGGGCTAGGGGACAGGCTGCATCCCCCTGTCTTTGTTCAGGATGTACCATCTTTTTCTTTTTTTTTTTTTTCTCTTTCTTTCTTTCTGGAGAGTCCTAAAATGCTACCATGGAGAATGTAGCTCATAGGGCAAACTACTTTCTTGACACCAATTTGGTTTTCTTATTTAGCATTTGTTGACCCAGCAATTGGGTCACTTCTCCAAAGAGCTTGGCAGGGACAGGGCTCCCAAGGTGAGAGCTGTACTGTTATTGTTATTCTTTCCTGATGCAAGCATTCATCCCTGTAAAGAAAAGAAAAGATGTTTATAGCCTGTGTACATCAAGATGAAAGTGAAAGTAAAACCAATGTCACCTTGTTTTCTTCTTGTGGTGGGGAAAAAAAAGGTATGCTTTTATAATCAGACCTGCTAGTTAGACAGACCTAGCAGAGAAACATATTTGCATGCACATGAGCAGGCAAAGTATAAATGAAATCTAATGTGCCTCTCTATATTACAGGATGTGGAAATAGTTTCAGGGGAGAAGCTTCCACAGAGTCACTTATTTAGCTCTTAGTGATCAAATTTGGTGTCTCTGTTGAATTCCTTGATTTACTTTCAGCTCTCCATTTGTACCTGATTCTAGATAGAAGTCAAAATGTGCTTTCTTTTAAAATAAATAAATATTTTGAAGAATCAGCTGAAATATATCTCATTTTTATTTTGTAATAGTAAGACAGGAACTTTTAAACCTTTTTAATGAAGGAAGAAGAATTTAATGAGCACCGCTTAGCAACCTACAGTTATTTTCTGAGGGAAATCCAGAATTTTAATTACTGAAAATTCAGATGTGGAATTCTCACTTTAGCAGCAATTTAATAAATAGTTGGGCTGCTTTACTCCATTTAAATCAGACTTTATTATGGAAGAGTAGAAGAAAATGTATTTTTTGTTTTTAAAACTCCACACTTTTGCTTCAGTAGGCTTTCTGGTCCATTGCTCACATGTTCTTGTTGAAAACAGACTGATCAAAACACAAATCATCAATGAAAAACGCTTATATGGAAATTGATAGACTTTAATAAATTTAATGGACCTTAATATTTGCTGACAAAATTTTCGTCTGATAAATTTCAGTTTTAAAAACTATAATCTTAGATATAAAAATTATAATGTAAAATAGCTATGGTTTTGAAACAAAATCTCAATAAGGGAGGTCCTAAAGTGAAAGTGGTTGACTAATTTTCTAGTGGCTTTTGAAACAGCAGTAACTTTTATTTGAAAAAATGCAAGTTGTTTAAGAGATCAGTATGGAACCACGGGTTTGCTGTGTAACTCCTTTAATCATTTTTCTGTTCAAAAGAAAACCACACTGGTTTCCCATATGAGAAAAAGACCAGAGAAACCTCCTATGAAAGCCAAGAAATCAGTTTAAATCCAGGCAGTGAAGATTGCACAGTGCTCTGCACGGTTGTGCAATGAATTACCTATACTTTTAGGAAAACCTTTAAGTTGTTTTAAAAGTAAACATATGTATTAGAGGGCTTAAATTTTGTCAGTAAGCACAGTGTTGTGCCATGCATAGAAGTGTTTGTCAGTCTAACATCATTATCCAAAACCAAACCAGCGGAACTGAGACAACTGTCATTGATCTCTAAATTATGATATTTGAGAGAAATCACAAGTAACTTACAAAAATAAATTAGCCTTCTGAAGGCAACATCCATCTTGAGTGTGCTGGAGGCCTTCATCTGTAGTGACTTCTGGCTCCCTAAAAATTCTGGGAGAGCTGGGGGAAGGCCTACTACCGATCTGTTGTCATTGTTAAGAACAAAGGTTTCATTTTCTGCCTCATAGTTTTCCCACCTGCTGCATTTATTTCCATAACAGGTAATTAAATATGTATGCATCATACAAAAGGGTCGTCAGGCAGCAAACCTCTGTACCCCTTAAGCAACTCTTAGCCTAATTTCCTTCTCCTCCATTTACTTGGGAAACACGAGTTGCCACCTACACGTGGTTGAATAAGTGAGGAGAATTAGCTCACTGGAGTGCTGGCTTGCAAAAAACTTCTAAAGAAAGTCTGTGGGAGACATTGGTGATAGCCTCAAGGTTGTCCAAGTGCAGCAACGTGTCTTCCCTTTCCTCCCACCTGACTAAAACTCAAGAACCATGTATCAGGCACCCTTTAGAAACTAGGAGCTTGCCACGTTGTGCTGATGCGCAGCGTTACGTGGCAGGCACCTGGCTGTGCTTTCCTTTCATTAGCTCAAGCTGGAGATCCAAAATGATGGTAGGGATGTGGCCATGGGGTTGGACTGCAAAAGGTCTGTTAGAAACATTGGCCTCAGTTTTCAAGGGCAAGGAGTATAATTAGGGAAATTTGTACAGAGTGCTGCGACTAGTGTCCCTGCTTGGCTTCTACCTGCTCTGGTGTACGTCTCCTGGCCTGGTGAGCCAGAGCCCTGAGTTCTGCCAGTTCCCCATTAAGCCTCATGTACTTTCCTCAACCACAAGTAGAAATACTCATTTACTTAGACAGGGATGGGCTTATTTCCTCAGATACTGTTTGGCCTACCATGGGTCAGTTACAGGATTTGTTTGACTTGTGTGTTGGGTCTTGGGTTCCTGTTCCAGTTGTCTTACTAAAAAGGTTAGTCACATTTTATGACTAGGCACCCACACCTCTATTCTGATATGGCGAATATACAAATGGGAGCACAAGTAATTGTATTCCACCATGACAAGCTTACAAGTTTTGACAAGTCAGCTTGCCAGTAGAATACAGGCAAAGAAAGGTTAAGTTTCTGGTAGCTGTCATCAGTTTCTTTCTGAGGAGGCTATTTGTCTGATTAATTTGGACTAGAAATATGGCACTTTTGTTAATAATGCCTGTATAACTTGAATAGTAGACTGCATTTAGGTCTGTAGAAATATTGCAGACCCTTTCCTACTTTGCCTTTAGAGAAAATAAAACTAAGAAAAGGATAAAACCAGTAGTGTTACTCCCAGTGATCTGCTCTGAGTTCATGAGCAAGCAATTTAATCCACATTATTCACTAGATGAGAAACAAAATTATTGCATACGTTGCTTATAATACTCTGTGATGTTCTTGAGGAAAGTATTGTCCTTGCAAAGGTGTGTTGTCCCTCTATCCTTGTGCTTACGAAGACTGAAATTAATGGTGCACAATGTATCTTCTTTGTTCAGATATGGCAGTGTGGAGGAAGTCTTGAGATCCACCCATGCTCACACGTAGGCCACGTTTTCCCCAAACAAGCTCCCTACTCACGGTCTAAGGCTTTGGCAAACAGCGTACGTGCAGCTGAAGTGTGGATGGATGAATATAAAGAGCTTTATTACCATCGAAACCCACACGCTCGCCTGGTGAGTTAAAGTCCATTGTTCTTGGAATTGGAGTTGAATTTCTTTTCAATGAAATAACTGATAATTTAACTAATGTTTAATGTGAAGGGCTTTTTAATATTTATTATTCTGAAACATTTTCCCAAACAGTGAATAAATGTATATACAGTAATTCTTTAATTTCTTAGGAAAATTAGAAATTCGGTAAGTTGGGAAGGTGGCTAAACTTGTGGCAATAATGGATGAATGAATAAATAAACAAAAGAATAAAGTTAAGCAATTGACCCAAGAAAGGAGGAACTGTTTATCTTGAAATGTATGCTTCTGTGAAACAGGTGATCTGGTGATCCAAGATTCTATTGATTTAAAATATATATATATATATAAATAAAATTGCAGAACAGAAACACAATGCAAGTTAACACAGTTCAATAGGCAGTAGATCTTTAAGAGAACAGCTTGGTAATAATATTTAGTAAGATCACCGGTCTTGCGTTAATGGTGAAACTTTGTGTTGATGTAAAACAAAATGGATTTTCCCAAGTTTAATTTACCGTTGCACAACGTTCAATTTAAATAAACAAACAAACAAAAATAAAATAAAATCAATGTTGAAAACATTAAGTTGATGAAAATCAATTCTGGAAACTCTGATGAAAATAATTTTATTGGAATGTTTGCAGTGTCTGCTCTGTTAGGTTTTTTGTTTTGTTTATTTTTTTTTTTAAGTTAATATTTTTATTTTCAGTGAAGAAGAAAATATGTTAATTGGTTAGCAAGATATTTCAGTAGATGAATAGTGTAAAATTCGAGTAGGTCAGAACAGTAAAGGAGTGTGCAAATTGGTAGCTCACTTATAAGAAGGGGCCTGTAGGCTGGAAGGCAGAAACAAGCTGTGCAGCACATGCTGCTGGACACCCACCTCTGACTACACCTGACCAGAACTGAGAGACGGGACAGCGGGTTTCTGATATGTGAGTGTCCCATATCCCAGCAGAAATGCCTGTGACAAGAATATTCTTTTAAAAACATGGTGATTTGAAGAAGTGCTGGAGTAGGCTGGGGGAGACTTTCTTTAGCTTCCACCTCATGTTCCTTCAGATTAAACTGGGCAATTAGGTTATTATAGTTTATGTATTAATAATAATTGTTTTAACTTAACATCATAAACTGCATTTACGTTTTATCCTTGGAGTCTGATGTTGAGAGAAGTATGTTTTTTGTGTATCCAAAGACTTTGGAAGTTCACAGGCAACACTAGCCTGATTCTGCGTGTCATATGCAAAGAGGAAACAGCAATACATACTGGCAGTTTTTCTTGTTAAGTTCTGGGTGGCTGATGCCTGTCGTGACAGAACTTTAAAGGTTATTTGCGTGCTAGTAACATAAGTTTCGCATATTGGCTTGCTTGTAACATGGTGGCTGTAAGCTGAGACTCTTGCATTTATTTTTTTCATGTATCAAAGCTGCCACCAATGCGTTGTGGTTTCCATAATATTCTGTGCACCATAGGCTTCAACAGCTGAATTCAGAACCTTTTACTTCATCTAGCCCAAGCATGCAGTTCCACAGTATAATGGAAAAAATGATTGATGCTAAGGCCGTGGAATCTGGTTCTGTAAAGTTTTGCTTTAAGATTAATGTTCAGACCTTGGAACTAATATGTCATGCTGTTTGTTTATTCAAGCAGGCATCCCTGCCTCTGTTTTACATCTGCTTTGTGTTTTCAGTGATATTTCCACAGTTTTGAGAAAAGCAAATATATTTTTGGTGTGATAAAAGAGTGTGTCAAGTGACCTGCAAGAGTCTGGAGACTGCAAACACTAAATCATGCCTGAGTGTCTGAAGTCCCTAGTCAATATAAAGATAGATTTGGAAGATAGGCTTGAAAAGATGTGAACTGTGCTCCCATCTGTAGACAGGAGAAAGTCTACATTGAAGGTCTTTCTCTGAAGATTTAAGATTTCACACGCCCCCACCCAAAAAATACCCACGTGAATTTTGAAGGAATCCCTGGCAGATTTTACAAATCTCATCAGTTAAGTGGAAAAATGTTTTTATAGGTAATTTACAAATGGATGATGGAATAATTTAAAATTCTCAAGATTCATTCACTGCTTTTGAGATTTTCAATTATCCAGCTAAAAGAAGTGTATTTTTCACTACACTTTCTCAGTTTCAGCAATCTGTATTCAGGGACTTCCTCACTTGCAGATATTCTGGAGTTTTCTCAGACTGACTGTCTTCTAGAACGTTTTAAAATTCTGTGTGCACCATTCCAGTTCCTTTTTTGTCAACATTTTACAAATGGAAGAATAATGAAATCAAGTGCAGCACCCAAACATGGGGATTTTTCCTGGTTAAAAGTCCTACTTATCACTTTAGCATACGGTTCCTAATAATGTATACAGATAATTTAAAAGGGAGCATCTGTTCTGGTTTTTTAATTATTATTTTTTTCTTTCAGGAACCATATGGAGACGTGACAGAGAGGAGACTCCTCCGAGAGAAGCTGAAATGTAAGGACTTCAAATGGTTCTTGGAGAACGTGTACCCAGAGCTTCACGTACCTGAGGACAGACCAGGCTTCTTCGGCATGGTATGTGGTGGCTGGGAACGGGCTTCCTCGCAATTCCCTGAGCTCTCCTGCTAACTCACTATGAAGGTATTTTTATGCCAAAAACAGTTCAGAAATTTGATAGAGTTTAGTTAGAATTGGTAGGCTTCAAAATGTGGTTTCTATCAGAATCTTTACATGAGGGGATACTATTTATAAAGGAGTTCTGTGAGAGAGTGGGAGAACTGGTAACATTGCCATGAACTACACCTTCAAAATGACATCTTGAGAGTGTTAAAGCAAGCAAAGGATGACGTTTTAATTTCTTGAAACGTTGCATAACACACACACACACAAAAAAAAAAAGTACTGAAGTATTTTGTTCAAGTTTTCAATTTGAAAGTAGACAGTGTGCCTTGACACATGTATTTGTATGTTTTATCTGATTAAAATTGATGATCGATCATACAGAACTCGCTATATCAATACCAATGTGTTAATTTTTAATCTGGAGGTCACTTTTGACCAGCATTGGTTCGTAAGCAATTTTCGTTGGCTCAATATGAGAATTCTCTTATTTTTGAAGAGACAACAACTTTCTATGCTATTTGCAACTTACAAATAAATAAAAATTATAGCATCACGTATATTATGTTACTGTAATCTCATTTGGAAGGGATAAAGACAGATAATGAAGCAAATACTGTTTCCTCTGAAAAATCAACATATACCTGCTACATGTCATATCAGGAAGATGAGGCTTCACCTTTCTGCCTGGCAAAGATGTATAACATACCTCCCTGATTACACATGCCACATTGACTTTTAGGTACTTTTGTTGTATCTCAGTCACTCTGCAAATTTAGCTAAGCTGCATTCCAACACTGCTTCATCACATGCAGACAGTATCACAGCAGCCCTGGCTTGCTGTTGTCTGCACTCCAGTTACTCAGTTTCTGCTGGGTCGTCTTTGGAGGAGGGAAAGAGACTGATCATTGTGTGCATACAAAACAGATAGGAACCACATCTCCCTGCAGTCTTCTTTAATAGCTTTGTTACCTGTTGAATGAAAAAGATTCAAATAGGGAAACAGCACAGTTTCCCCCAGGGAGCTACATTTCCCTCTGGGTGAGCATCAGTCAGCAGCAATGTAGCAAAATCCACGAGGAGCCTCTAAAAGTGAAGCCACCCTGTTCCACTTGTCTTTGAGCTTGCACTAGAATTGGAAAAACTATGTGATCACTGGTAGGAAGGGTAGTATCCACTATTATCTAACACCTCCCCTCTGCCTCCATCCTTCACCTGCCAAAAGAAAGCCTAGACTCATGGTGGTGATAGCGTTTCTCCCTTCTTGGGAAGGGAAGAGATTTGTGCAGTTCTTTCCATGATTAACTGTGTGTGTCATCCTCAAGAAAGGTGTCTAGGACAATACCTCGAAAAAATAATTCTTGTTCAGAGCTCCTGAAGGTATCAACAGGGTAATTTAGGTGTGCTCTATATATTTCTCTAAAAACAATTCGTAAATGCTGTCATCTAGTTGTGAGCATAATGAGAATACACCATTTTCTGGCAGGAAGAGTTTAAAATGTGATTAAAGTACAGTTATACTCTAAAAAAGTGACAGTACAAAAATGACACCTACTGATTCAACTGATTTGTGGATACTGAGTCCCATCTGCTAACTTCAATGAATCATTGATCGTGTTCTTTACTCCTGTGTTAGCTGTGTAGTGTTTTTTTTGGTTCACAAAATACGGTGTTTAAAAGTTTTGGCTTTGTTAACATCTCTGCTTAGCGTGAGGTTATTTAATTGTTCAAAGAAATTGCCAAGGGAAATGGGGATTTCTCTCTTCCTTGAAAATCTTTATACTGAAATTGAAAATCTTTCTAAGATTACCCATAGGTCAGCCACAAAATAATGAAAGAAATGCAGGAATTGTTGAGTGGAACTCAGTGTCCTGCACTGGCAGCTAGACACTTGTGCTAGCGTTTTTCTCTTGATACCTCGATAAATTTTTAAATTCTCTACCACAATTGGTTGTCTGAAAATGTCTGCTGCCTACAACTTTATTCAAACATACAGATTTTTTTTGAATATTTTTGCTTGAGTCACGATTACCTTCTTACAAACTACCTGAGGCATAGAAATAGGGAAGGGTATCTCACTAATAAAATTCCTATGCTTCATACCAAAACCATTTAGCAACAGTAAATCTGGAATGTCACAATGCTGCTTTCACTAGGTACTCTGAACAGAATCATACTTTGAGAAGGGGTACTATGAATATTACTCGTGTTCTTCTTTGTGATTTTTTTTTTTTTAATTTAAGTCAGATTTTTCTTTAAAGTTCCAGTGCTGGAACAGTGAAGTTCAAGACTTAAATTTTCCCCTTTTATATTATCTCAAACATTTGGAAAAAGTTTAAATTGCTGTATGAGATACCAACATTAGATAGAAAATACCATAAGGACAAATTCCATAAAAATATCTTAACAAAACTCCATTTGATCAAAACCCTTTCTCACATAGCATCTGTGCAGGAGCACCTTGTAAGTTCCTATTCACTATTTTCACTGAAGAGTAAGGAAAATTTGGAGAAGTCAATCTGGCTTCCCATCTGAACTCCCAGCACTGTTTAGCACAGTGGCATGGTGAAACAAAGCACGCTAGAAACTTTGAGAGCTCTTGCTGAGAGTGCAGGGAGTTTCTTCCTGGGACACCTCAGCTGCCAGGTTATGGCCATAGTCATGGTCCATCTCCTTCCTTGGCTCAAGCCACCTGCCTTTTTAAAATAATTTTTAAGCCTTGGATAGATATACACATCCTTGGGCTCTGGAGTGCATGTGCAGCTCTGGAGCTCTGCGTGGGCCATAAATTAAACCTTTTGACTTTGATTCTGTTGGTGGTGGTTTGTTTTTGCAGGAGTGAAGTTGGTAGGCACCTAATGGGCTGAAATACCAAGACGTCAGTGTTTCTGGAAAGGCTCTCCTGTTTCTCTCGTTCTTTAGATTGGTTTGGCCATCCTTGAGTACGCAGCCATCAGCAAAGTCTGTGCTGTGCCGGTGCTTCAGTTGGTGTGGAGTCTTTAAAAGACCTGAACCCCACCTGTGCTCTGTGCCGATTGTCCATCTAGGTAGCCCAGGCTAGGTCTGTTCACAAACACTAGCTTGCAGTGGCTGGTGTGGGCACCTCTAGGAAGGGCTCTGAGCCACCCTGGGTTTAATATCAGCACTCTGACACTGCTGCACTGTGCAGTTATGTGAAAATAGGGGGACTGGGCAGTGCTGTGACCTTTTGCTGTTAGTGGTAAGTGGAAGTGCACAGCTACAAAGCAAGGGAATATTCACACTGACTGTGAAGCAACGAAGCTGATAGATATCTATTATAACTATCTAGTCCATGACTCTTCACCACCTATCCTTAAAGACATCTGTGACCAACTGAGTCAACCGAGAGATCAAAAACTTTTTGATTTGTAGAATTTGTCACTTGAGATTGAATTGGTACCTAAGATATTACCACTGACTAGATCTTGAGATTCGATACCCATCATAGGCAAGTATGCAGGATTTTGCATGGTCCAGGGGCTTTTCCACCACTTTGTTGGCTGTGCAGTCTCTTAAAGCTTGAGACAGACTTTTTTAAGGAAGCAGGAGAAATTCAAGTGTTTGATACTAATCTCAAGTGAACACAATACAGCTTGAGATGTGCTTGTATATTCTTGAGCTTCCTAGAGAGATCTCCACTTGCTGAGGTGAGCAGCTGAATTGCAACAACAGTGTCATATCATCAATTCATTCAGACAATCTTAGTCATCAATGTCGTACACGCAGTTCAGGAGTTAACAGAAATCTGAGGATATTACACTTTTTTTTTTTCTTCCAAAAAGGTGATATGAAAATAGCATGCACTCAATAAAATCGTTCCCTGTGACTGCTGGAATTACCTTAGACGTAAAAGTTTACGCTTGGTCAGTACCATGAAGTTGTTGGCTTGCTACAATTTCATGTCGTATTGTGTCACGGGATATTTTCTGCCCATGCCAATAATGCATCAATACCAGTGCCAAGGCGGAGGAATAAAGAGGATTCTCTTCTATTCTGTGGATGAAAAGGAAGGTTGTCTGTGCTCCACTGTCTGCGTTTATCAAATAGCATCCTGAAGTTTTAATGTAAAAAATCTGTTGTTGATTCAGTGCTTACAATCATATGAAATTGATTTTATCTTTTAAAATAATAATTAAAAAAAAGGCAAAGAATTATTTACAGATATTGCTATAGTTATATGCAAGTGTTCAGAAATTAGGAAAAAACAGACTAACTACATTTCTACAAGTAGTGAAAGGTAAAAGTCTCAACTGATTATTTCAGTAGTTGCTGTTTATTTTCTGCCCCACCCTCCAAACAGAACAGTAGCTAATTGGCATTGTAAAGTAGACATGCAGTGTTTCACCACTAGACAAGGGTGGAGAAAAGGCACAGCCAGTAATACAGCATGGGCAGAACTTTTTAAAACTGAACTCTGTGTTTTAATGGCAAGGTGATCAACATTTTTCTTGCTTCTGTTTCTCTAATGCAGCATTCAGCAAAAGAATTGAGGTAAGTCATGGAGAAAATTTTGTTCTTATTGCATGACTTGTTTACAGGGGATATTGAAACAAAGATAGCTTCAGCAATGAATGGATGATTACTATTTTGATAGAACTACTGTATGTAAAAAGAACTTAAACTGTCTATTCTCATTTAACAAGAGAAACACTGTTTTAACAAATTCTCCTAGACTTTTTTCAGCCTAGGAACAGACCGCTAATTTTTCAGCGGAAACGATGTTGAGATCAGATTTTCAAATCTGATTACTTTCAAATCGTTGTCATCTCAGATCAGGTCATTTATCTATTTATCAGGTCATCTGCTGTCCTCACACGTAAGGTATAAAACATCTATTTGGTTTCCTGATAAAGTGTGGGTATGAAAGAACATCTACCAATCTGAGAAAACAAGCTAAAATAACCAGGTAGAAATGTGGACTGTGTATGTTTAGGAATATGTCTGCATATATCACAAGTATATATGCCTCAAAGAAGAAAATGAGAGAGCAAATGAGAGTAACATCATATGAGTACAGAATGAGTTTTAAACAATCTGAAGTGGAGCTTAAGCTAGTAGTCTTTTATACAGCTTTTTTTTTTTTTTTTTTTTTTTTTTTTGTTGGTTGGGCATCGTGTAACGTGCATGGGAGAGCATTCTTGTGCCCAAGCTGTGGTAGTTCTGGTGGTGCATGGCATTTTAAAATAAGTTATTTAAATTAAAAGCCACAAAAAGCACATGCTACAGCAAATGCCAGGGAATGACAGTGAAGGGCACACACTTGGAGTGATAGCAAAGGCTTCAGGTTGTCTGGAAAGGCACCAAGGACAAGTCCTTTGCTACGATCATCTTCCTCCTGGAGTCAGTAGACTGTCAAGCAAAGTCATACATTGCTAAAAATACTAACGAGAGACCCTCTGATCTTTCTTTCCTGTTTTTGGTTTTCTTTTTTTTGGTAAATGTAGTTCTTGCCTAGTGTTACGAAGGTAAATAAAGTGCCTCCTTTTGACAGCTCAGAATTGAGGTGCAATAGTATATCGTATTCCCATCAAACCAAGCAGCGTTGCCCGTAGAAAGAATGGCCAGAGGATTTATTTCACTTCTGGTGTACTTGGATGCTAAAAATAAGAACAAATTTTTATAATATGCAAAATTTGGACGTTCAATAAAACAACAAGTTTGATGAAAAATTGCACCAAGTGCATAGTGATATCATGTTCAGAAAGGAATTAAAAGGCAAAGCCTGCAGTCTTACATTTATACATTAGCCGAATTTATACATTTACACGTTAGTGGGTTTGCCAAAAGAGGTGGAAGACTGGGGGAAGGACGTGCAGGGGAAAAGGAGGTAAAGATTGCTCAGTGCAGGAGAACTGGCTGTCCCTGCTCTATCCTCCTGCTACTTTTTCTCTCTCTCCTATAACACGGCAGCTTCGTGGGCAGTCGTGGAAATCCTTCCCGTAGGCCTCCTCCTTCAGGGAGCGGGAGGAAGACGAAGAGCCTCTAGCTCATCTTCATAGGACCAAGCCACCATGGAGGGCCAATGCACCATGTTTTTTTCTCCCTGCCCCCAGTATGTTCATTCCTCCCGGCTTGGGCTCACAGCCAAAGCACACTGAGTGCTGGGAGCTGGCTGCTTGTCAGCAGGAGTGGGTACAAAGCAGTAGAAGGAAGACATCAGGTAGTAATAAAAATCAATGCTGGGGAAGTAAAATATATGTAGAACACAAGTGTTACATTTTTTTAGGTCTGTGGTTTGTTCTGCGGTGTGCTTGGGTCTTCTGGGGTTTAGTTGGTTGGATTTAGCCTTTCGTAATTCCTTTGTGTCTTGCTTTTTCTCTGAAGTAAGAATGAAGGATATAATTATGGCTACCAGCGAAGAGAAGTGAAATTGCACCCTGCTGAAGTAACTTCTGAAATTTGCTCTGCTTGTTCTTTTTGTCTGTGATATAATTACACCCAGTAATGGGGGCATTCAGGTTGAACGTGTGTTTACAAAACTTTTGTTCTTTGTTTTTAATTTGGTTAATTAGCTAATACTAGGATTCTGTAATTGTTATGGCATCGTTCCACTTAATTTCAGTTACCTTTGGCTTCTGAATACTTAAATGCAAACCCTTGTTAATTAGCCTGATTTTTTTTTTTGAAATGACGTAGCTTAATATTTTAAAATTTACGTAAAATGTATGTACTTATTTTGGCAGAGATCAACACTAGTAGTAAAGACCATCTAATATCATAGTTAGTGTCTCTTCCAAAAGATAAGTCTTACCTGTTTTCATGGTTTCTGGTCTTAAAATCTGACTGTCTGTTCAACCTCAAGAGGGTACTGGTGTACTTCCTAGAACAAATCAGTTTTACATCTCTTATTTGAAAAGCTGAGAAAAGTAGTCATCTTTTCATGAGCAAATTGAAGAAGTAGATCCTGGGTGATGGAAATTCAAGACACAGCAGACTCTTCGTTCTGTACGTGTTGCAGGCTTGCTGGATTTCAACATAATTTGAAAGCAGGGAGTTGGGTTTCACCATAGCTTGATGGTAGGTGATTCCTGCCCACTTCATTTGACACGGTGTCATTCCTAAGGGAAGCCATCGTGGCTAGCTGGCTCAGTGCCCAAAGTCAAGATAGTCCCAACAGTTTTATTTTGCCTTAGTCAGAGAGAGGTGTTGCTACCGGATCCATTTGAACCAGCTCTGGGATATAAACCTTACAGTCTAGCAGTATGGGTGTGAAGTGACTGCAGTGTATTTTCCTTATCTTAACATATTCTTTTGTTTTGATTAGCTGAAGAATAAAGGAATGGTCAACTTCTGTTTTGATTACAACCCTTCAAATGAACATGAAGTAACTGGACACAGGGTCATACTGTATCCATGTCATGGGATGGGACAAAATCAGGTAAGTTTCATTTTTTTAATGAAAAGTATGGTAAAAAGCATTGCAATAGAGCTAAGAGAATATATTGCCACAGTGAGATGATTTTAGATCTAATTTTGATTCTCCCACTGGATGCTTTTAATTTCAATGTATCCTGAGGTCAGATATTCATAGTTCTAAAGATGTATCTCTCCAGACCAGGGAATTCATGAATACCTTAGTCATGCCTTTCCACAGAGCTCATTAGCAGGGGGTTAATAGCACAACAGTGCAGTTATCAGGCTTACAAGCCAGTGTTCATCTCCATCTGGTCTTGGACAGACTGGCACATCTGTGATGTTTTGCCCGTCCATGTCACAAAAGCCCTTAATAACATTGCAAACCTCACCTAATTCTGCCTGTGTCTGTCACTGGCCTTTTCTTCTTAATACTTGTCTAACTGCACAAGAAGTTTGGAACAGCATCTTCTCCTCTGCTCTCATCTGCAGAAACATCCTCCTGGGCTAGGACAATACAATCCTTGAGAATAGGGATCCGTTTTAATGCTTTTTTGCTTTCTTGCTTTTTAAGTAATGAAGCTGAAAATGCTTGCTATTATCTTCCTCAGTGCACATGGAAACTCTGTGCAAGTGGTTAGATATGATAGCCATCAAGCCCTTCACATAACGCCACGATAAAAGTGCCATGGGGCACCAAATGCCAATCTACAATGCCTGTTTTACATGGCTTTGAGTAGCCACCTTCTAAAATTAGCATTTGGTGTTTGACATGTGGTATATAACATACTTGGTTTTTGGCTTCAGACTCAGATTAGACTATCTGGCGTGTTCCTAGTGGGGAGGGGTGGAGACATACGTACTTTAAACAAGGCCCTACATAACTGTGTGATGGTTTCAGTGGCTTAACTGTGTTTTTATGAAATTAATCCAAACATTTGTTTCAGAAAGGAAAAACAGGTTTGGAAAAGGACCAGAGATCTGTGGAAATAAGCAGTTTATCAGCTGGTTTTCTGAGCTCAGTTTTAAAAAATGAAAAAGCTTGAGGACTGAACACAAGTCTGTATTGAGGAGGAAGCTTTTAATATAAATTGCTTTATAAGTTAGGAAATAAAAACAACAGTCTGAGCGCTCTGTTTCAAATCGTAACAGAAGTAGATTTTTTTCTGCCAACAAGTTTATTGCCTTAAGTGGTAGAAGTATTGCTTGGTATTATTTATTAGTTTGTGTAGTTTATGTCTTAACTTGCCTAAAGTTTCTGTCCTGGATGTAAAGATGAAGAGAAAGGGAGGAAGTGAATTGTGCATGATAAAAGCCAAAGTGTATCGATACTGACAGATGTATGTTAAGTACGTTAAGCCACACCAACCCATTTCACTCCCTTGGCTCAGCTTCCTGCCCAAGCTGAGCATGTCTCTCTACACCTATACAGAAGATGAATTAATAACAAGATAAGATTGTTAAGCCTGTTCCTTATCACAAAGTTGATTACATTCATAGACTGAGAAGTGTCTCATTTATGGGATTACCTGCTCACACACAAAAAGCATTCACAGATTTGTTTTTTCTTGTATTATGGGGTAGAAGATGAAGGCAAAAAAAGTGCAATTTGTAAGAAGAGTTCTTATGAGATGACATTTTTGTAGTTATACTTCGCTTATCAAAAAATCTACTAAATTTTATCACTAAAAAATCTACTGAGTCCACTGTGAAGATACCAAATCACTGGATTTTGATGCTCTCATGCCTCTCTGCTCACAGTGTGATGCGTGCAAGTACCTGTGCTGTGATACAGCGAGCACCGGACTGACAGCAGCGTTGCTCTCTGAGCTGTGCAATTACTGCTCCCTCTGCTGGCATCCAGGGAGCAGGAAGGAGAAGGAATGTAGAAGATACCTGGCTGCAATATAAGCCAGCAAATATGAGATGACAGAAGAGAATTTCAAAGCCTGTTGAGGGAAGGCTATACATAGAAAATGGGCAAAACAATATTAGTGAAATTGGGAAAAAGGCGGGGAAGGGCTGATGGAAGCCAGGTTAAGGTGGGGCATGGTAACAGAGGGCAGAAGAAATATGGGACAGAGGTAGGACAGAAGGTATGACGCAGGGCATGTGTGACAGAGGAAGAAGTAGTTAGGAGCTCTGCACTGTTAAAGTGAAAGAAGCAGGATAACTGGAGATTGATTTGGTGGAACAGGGTAGGGGGACTTTACTTGGAATCAGAGATAGCAGTTGGCAAATGGGGCCATGAGTCAGGTTGAAAGTAGTAGTGCTGTGACAAAAAGTGGACAGCAGGAAGAACTGTGAGTGTGGGAATAGAAGGAAGCTAAACTAAGATGAGATGTGGAAACACAGGTGAGATGGGAAATGGGAGTCAGGATTCCTGAAGTTGTACCTCCTTTTTCTGGCTTACAGAATGCTTCTCTCCATCTCTTTCACCATGGCCTATAGACAGTCATTCTTAATAATGACAGGCTGTTCTCGATCTTGTGAGTTCCTTAGCTCAGCTCAAATCTCCCACGTGTACATCCACCACTTTAAGCTGATGGAACTGATGGTGATAAGGGCATCTCTAGTTTTATCAATGCTGAGGAAAGCAGCGTGCTTCACCACAGAATTTTGCAGATATTTTCTAACAACAGGTAGCCTGTAACCTCTGTATTATCTTTGGAGGGGCATCTTCCATGCTGATCCTGAGCTCTTCTGCTTGCTCTCCTCCAGACTGCTCTTGGCATTCCACTCTGTAGGGCTTTAGCAGCAAACCCTCACAAGCAAGTTTCACCTCAGTCCCCTCTATGCCGTGTGTCTCAACTCCTGTTTTTCCACATGGTGCTTTACCACTTTCTGTTCCACACTGGTTGGCTCACAATCTTTCTCTAACTTCCTTGCTCTGTCTCTCCTCTCAGATATTCCTTCCACCAGTTAGTTCCCCACGCCATGTCACATCTTACACCTCGTCACATCTTTCCTTTTCCCACTTAGCTCCCATTTTTTCTCCTCTGGTTTTCTTTCTCATCCCTTCCTTCACTTGCCATGTTTGTTCCACTATTCACCACTTTCTTCCCCAGACAGTGATCATCACAGCTGAACATTCACACTATCTCGTGGTGTGCAGGGAGTGAACTTTATTCTCCAGCATACAGCTCAGGAAAGCTATTCTCCAAAAACATTGTGGTAGAATTTAATGTGAGTGTTAACTTGGCCAGCCATATGTATCTTACACTCCAGTGCGCCCATCCTCTGGCATGATACGCTAGTGGCAGCTGGCTGTTTATGTAGGGGACAACTGCAAAAGCTGTTTTCACTGAAAGCAGTTCTCCACTTAAGGTGACCTCTGAATATCTGTGTGCACTGTGGCGAGAGGAGAGAGCTCTGTGCTCTTGATTATTTATGAAGTCCAGTTCTTACTCTCATTTTATCTCTCAGTAAGTAAAACCACTTTCAGAAAACGGTCTGAGGTCCTTGGTAATTTGTTGCTGTTTTGCCTTGAATCCAACTGAACAATGCCACGGCCTAAGGGATAGGGTTCCCTTTTGAATTGCTTTTGTATAAGCAGTAAGAAAACTGGTGGTAGTTTAAAATTTGTATATTCTTTACAGCAAGAAGGTGAAGATATAATTGAGGTGATAGAAACTAAGTGCATATGGAAGAGAGGCAGAAAAAATACAATACTTTGGCTACTGAGAGCTTGCACCCAGGCTATTGTGTGGTGGAAGTGTCTGCCCAGGTAGAGAAGAGTAAGGAGCTTTGAAGTTCAAGACCAGAAAAGTCCATTGCATGGACTTTGCATACCTTCTTGGTATGACTATGAAGCTGGACAGAGGGACCAATGTGGGCTGGCAGAAAGCCTTCCTGATGTGGTAAGAGGACTGGTAACTACTGAGCAGTGTCTGACAATACCCCCAGGCTAGTCCCATCTGAGGCAAACAGGGAGAGACAAACAAAGAGCTTAGTAAAGCCCCTGGGTTTCCCTGAAAAGGGGATCAGACCTGGTAGGATCACTGCTGCTTCTTTCACCCAGAAAGTACCTGTCAAAGTGCAAACATCTACCAGTGTGCAGAAGAGCAGCAGGTAGCCAGACAGAGGGCTGAGAGTTTGGTTTCAGAGGCCGGTGTGGTAGCCACCATCCCTTGGGTACCAACATGCCCAGATGAAGCTGAGGCACGTCCTGCAGATTTCCCAGTAGTGGCAGGCACTTGGTAGAAGGCCTCATCAAGTAAGGCCTAAGGACAGGCCGTAACACTTTTAAACTAAAAAGGGGTAGGTTTAGGTTAGATACAAAGAAGAAATTCTTCACTATGAGGATGGTGAGGCACTGGAACAGGTTGCCCGGAAAGGTGGTGGATGCCCCAAAGTATCCAAGGCCAGGTTGGATGGGGCTTTAAGCAGCCCGGCCTAGTGGGTGGCATCCTTGCCTATGGTGGGGATGGTGGAACTGGATGTTTTTTAAGGTCCTTTCCAGCCCAAACCATTCTATAATTTTAAGTTTCCCTGTGGCACTTAGTCTACCAGCTCTCTGAAGGAAAGAGATGCAGTAAGGCCACTAGTTACTGGGCCACAGATTAATTTGAAAATGTTGCTTTTCCGTTCATTGAACGCGCGGAGCAAGGAAAGAGAATTAAAAAAGGCCTCTTCCTTTTGAGGAGGAAGAGATTTACCTGATGTGTTACTGGAGCTTGAAAAAGCCTGAAGCCAGAAGAATTTATTCCGTTTGAAGCAGTATAGGTAGGGTAAAGAACTGTATAATCATTAGGCAGGGAAACACGTGTACTTGGTTGTTAATAATATAACCCCAATCCTTAATGTTACCCAGCAATTAACCATTTTATTAGCTTTTCTCTTCCAAAATCTGATGCAAGACCTTGAGATGTTACTCAGGAAAGATCTTAATAGTAAGAATTGCTCTGCCCTAGTAGCTGCACCATCTACTCTTGGTATATCTGGTATGATCAGCAGCTTGCAGGCTTCCACTAATGTTCAATGCCATTTGCTCATTGTGGTGCCTGAAGAAGCAGGATCTTCAAGTGCTAATCAGATACCAAGCTTGTGTAATAGTCCTTAAAGGATAGGGAGCAACCATGCTTGTTGGGGTAGAAAATAAAACATCAGGTCGATGTTATCACATTTGACTTCTGCGTTATGCCAGAAACGTGTCATCATTATCAAATGTTATAAAGTAGTTTAGGTCATAGGAGTAGGTCCAAGCAATATTTTTCAAGGGGAAGTCAAAATCTCCTGGATGCGGTGCCAGGTGGTAGATTTCAAGCTTGAAGTTGCTTTTCAAAACACTTTTATTTGTGGCTTGCTATATACGAATGATGGTGAAAATGTTAGTGCAGGGGGATCTCTTCCATTACTACCCCCAAAACAGCCATGAAGCTCTGCAAGCAGTGGGCAGCATTTGCTTGTGTACAGCTGCAACTGCCAACTCAGGAGAGAAGTTCCTCCATAGGAGGTTTCTTTAAATGGGTACCACCAGTTTAGTCTAAATTGGAGCTCTGGCACCTGGAACTGGATGTTTGCAGACTTGGTAATCATGTAATCATATTTACATGAAAAGCGTCTTTCCAGTTTCTCTTTCAAGGCTAGTTATCTTCTGGTTATTAAGGATGGTTCGGTGGTAAGTTCAAGTATATATGTTTCTAAATTGTTATAGCCCCCTTCACACCACTCTTTTTACAATCTCTTTCTCCAGGGGATAAGCAAAACAAAAGAGGATCCCTTTTCCCCCTCATCCTTTTATTGCTTTCCACTAATGCGGCTATACTATTGGAAACAAGCAATTTTCTGATGTGCATAAACCTCTTGTCTACCCTACTGAGTATAATCTAAATCAGTTCTAAACACACATCCGTGCACTATAGTCATCTGAATTATTTACAAGCATGCTAAATACAAACAACTCTCATACTCTGCTATCCCCTTTAATGAAGTCCAAAATTTGGCAACTGTCCATGATAAATATAAAAATTTTAAGGAAGGTTTCAACCATAATTGCTGCAGAAGCCTGTGTTTTAGGGCACATTCAGAACATCTCTATAGAATATTGTACAATAAGCAAAGGCCATAAATTGTCTTTAATAAAGTTCTTCTCATGTTTAAAGGCATCTGTAGCTGATTTGCTCTGAATATCTTAAAATGTCATATAATAAAATGCTCATCACCATGCATCCTGAGTTCTTTGTAACCGGAAATGAACCTTGACCAAACTGCACTTGAACTGTCCAGTGAGCAGCTCCTTAATTAAAAGTAACATTATTTTTGTGACAGCTGAATTAAGAAGGTATAATGTCAGGGTATAAACTGGTTCCTGTCCTACTTTTAAAGGTGGGTGAGAATGTGAAAGTAAAATATTACGATCAAAGTTTGCAAGTTATTAGTTAAAGTTGGAGTGTCTGTTTTCCAGTGCATTTATTCAGCATATCATGCGTTTTAAGTGCTACCAGAGTAAATCAGTGCTGTGGTGAGATTGATTTTCTATAAAATAGTAAACAAAGAACAGCAGTGAAGGCTCCTTGAATATTTTTGGCAGAATTTCTCTCCACAATAGCAACTTTAATATGTGAACTTAATTATAGTACCTTAGTATGTTTTCCTTATAAACACTTGCTTATATGAAATTACTGTTGTCCCCTGTTTCTTCTCTTACATTTGTAGTTTTTTGAGTACACATCCCGTAATGAAATACGCTACAACACCCGACAGCCAGAAGCCTGTGCAGCAGTTGACACAGGGACTGACTATTTGACAATGAACTTGTGTAAAGAAAATACTCCTGACATTCCTGAAAACCAGAAGTTTGTTTTCAGAGAGGTAAGTGTGCCCATTTGGTTTTAGGTTTGTTTTCTGGGAGGAGGGAGTGGAAGAAAAAATGTTGATTTTTGGGGGGAGGGAATGGGATAAAAATGGTTGTTTGTTTTGTTGGTTTATTTGTTTACTTTTTATTTTACTGCCTACAAATTATGCAGGCCACAAATACTCCTGTGTCTGGAGTGGGATTGTATTTAGATAGAATATTGTTCCTAGAGATTTATGACTGTCTTGGCTTTTAGTATCTAAACTTAGAACAGGATAGCAGTAGAATGCAGATAAAGAATATCCCAGTCATAAAAGAGCAGAAAGACGAGGAAAGAAAGCACCCTTTAACCCCAGAGGAATCAAGAAAGTTGAGACATCTCTTTGTCCTGTTCTTTCAGTACTTCCCAGTGCTTTCAGTGGACTTCTCGGTTTTTCCTCACATCCTGCTTGTACTGCCTTTCCCTGAGAACCAAAGTGCTTCCGTACCCCTTCCCCAGCCAGTCTTGTGGATGGCCTAGTTTTGCTCTCCTTTCATTGACGTCTCTTACTTTCCAGTATTTTCACCATCCCTTCTGCAAACAATCTGTCTTGACCCTCCTCGTGAGCACAAGAAGTCCCCTCCGAGCTTCTCAGAGCGATGTGATGCAAGTTGTATAACTTGATGCCCCATCAAAACCTACCTTCTGTCTGTACCATGAATACATCTTACTGGCTGTGGGGACTCAGCAAATCTATACTTCTCTTCTTCCACCTTAATGCCAGTTCCCAAAGAGGAGAAATACTGCGAAGTACGGAGTATATTAATAAACATAACATGATATTAGAAAACCTCGTGTTTAGTAGGTTTTAATCTCCGCATAGTTCCTGAATGCCTCAGAGAAAATAAATTGCATGAAAAATGGTGGCCTTGGACAGCTTCTGGGGTGTTATTATTCGGCTAAGGGAAAAGGTCACATAATATATCAAAATGGTATATTTACATAATGTATCTACATAATGCATCTAAATTCTACAGACTTCACAGCTGACAAGTTCATGCCCAGATAATACCCCCAGTGATGGGTGGCAGAGTAAATTCTAAAGAAAAATGTGAAAACTACTGTCTGTCCACTGAATCTAGTCTATGCTGAAGCTCACAGTGATACTACTGAGTAAAACAAAATATTTAAAAGGCTAGCTTGAGAAATGATGTTTCATTTTTAATGCTGACTTCATAAAGTTTTTCAAGGTCATATGTGTTAATCCCTGAGATGACATATTTTGAATGAACTTAGTCATGTCAGGGAATGACTAAGAAAACACAGTCTTGGAATACATCTGTTTCCACTGCACTCCTAGCCATTAACTTATAAAATAATTCCTTAAGTTTCAGATGCTAAATCCTCTTTCTTTCTCATGACCGCTTTCTTCTTGTGTGTGATTTGAATCTGCTGCTCCACACTGATTCCTCTTCTTCTGTTACATTTGATCAAAATCACTGTTTCCCATGTTTCAAGGCAAGTAGAGGGCCAGGTATCAGTACTGCATTTCTCTTGCTCTGTGTAGAGAAGTGTCAGGCACTAGCAAAGCTGTCCTTACAAAAGTAGCAGAGACGGAGCATCATCAAAGATTTGAACAGCCTTCCCAGCTGCCTGGGCAGAATTAAGTTCTTCCTGGCACCAAGTCAAAAGCAAGTGAGGCAGATATAGATTAGTCCACTCAAAAATTTGAGTTAATCACAGATGGAAACAGGAAAGTCATTCAGCAGCTAAGCCCGTGAGCAAACCCGTGAGCAAGCACGCAGCACTGGCTGTCAGAGGCTGTGGTGCAAAGCGCCATTTGTGCAACATTCCTGATGCCTGAACAGCAGACTTTCAGAGGAGTCAGGTTTACGCTCCTAAGCAGGCTGTTGGCATTTTTCTTTCAAAGCTGTCAGAGGCTTTGGGAATAGGTGTGAAGATGTCACCTGGGCCAAGAAAGGCCCTGGGAGCACGGCTGTTCTCCAAAGTTGGGTATGCCGCCTTCTTGTGACTCTCTTAGTTGACAGTGCTCCCAGATTGGAGCAAGCTATAGGAACTGGAGATAAAAATGTTTTTGGAGAGCGCCTTAATAGGAGGGCCTGAGGGCTCAAATAATGTTCCATGGGGAACCCGACTGTAGGGGCCAATCAGACCTTACACCTAGTGAGGCAGATGCGCTCCTCTCAAGCAAAGCAAGCTGACTGCACAGAGATTAGCAGGCAAGAGGTACGCTTAGAAATTTTTGCCTTTTCCACCAGAAATATATCCTCTAAAGAAAGGACAATTTTCTTTTTGCCAAAAATATATCCAGCATATACAATTAACTGACATTTGAATTTTACTTGCAAAGTGTGCAGTAAGTCGGTGAATTTAGGTAACGCATGTATTTGGCTTTGGTTTTCTCTGCCCATATTCTCATGCAGTAAAAAAAGGGAATGAAAGGGAGCTGAGCGAGCTTATCCTTTACAAACTTAAATGTCAAGACACGAATTAAGTTTAGAAGTGGGGCCTTTTGATAAAGTTTTAGATTCTCAAGTTAGGCATTTTGGATTCACTGCATAGCTCATGAGAAGGTATATGTGATATTTATTATGAGTGCTTTCTGTTACTTTTCAAATACAACGGTGTATTTGTGATTTTTAAGACCCAAAAAGCAAAAATTATTTCTCTCTTTTGCAGGATGGTACTTTGTTTCATGTACAAACCCAGAAGTGCTTACAAGCAGAGTCGAACTCTTACAATGGTAATCCAGCACCAGTATTAAGACCATGTACCGATTCAGAATACCAAAAATGGTTCTTCAAAGAAAGAAGTTGATCCAGATGTCATCTAGTATATAGCTGAATATGAAAATGTTCTCTTCCTAGTCAGCAGATAGTCAGCCTTTTGAAAATTACATAAGTGATATATTTTTGTATGAAAAGAACTGTAATTAGTTTACAAGCATTGAATTTTGTTTTCTGGAGCATTAAAAGGCACTAAGCATCGAGAGCTACGTGAAGTAAGTACTGTGGCTGTATCATGCCACAGAATCTGCTCCTCTTCGGTTCCCTGTATTTGGCAGCTACATAACTGTTTTTGAAGTGTCTTAGATCCTTTTTCACAAGTGACAATATATTTTTTAATCTACTGTGTGAAAGGCAGTCAAAATAATTGCACTAATGTTATCTGCCAGTAACTAAAATGTTTATTTTTCTACTAAAGCATTCTGCAGTTGTGCCTTTTAACAGATGCTGGTTAATAATTCTCCTTGTCTTTTTAATACCAAGAGGGTAAATGTAGGCCAGATTCTGACCCTGAGTGGCTATAACAGACCCCTCACTGAAGACTATGGGTTTGCACATGAAGGCTGAGAAGGTCTGCATGTTTTTGCACAAATAACAATCTAGAAGCATACAGATTGCACATGCTTGACAATACTATACGTTAAATGTTGAGACAATTTCAATTCCTCATGGCACTTGATTAGATTCTGATCATGCTTAAGTCTGATTTTGGAGGAAAATGGGGATTTTCTCATCCTTATTAATTAAGGCAACAACATTTAAAGGTGATGCTCTGTTTAGATATAAATGGATCTAGCTGTGCAGCTAGACTGCACAACTTACTTTAACATCATGTGGATTTTCAACCTGTAAGATCAGACCTAGCAATAATTCTTTTGATGTAAGGGGTTTGTTTCAAACTTAAAATTACAGAAAAAAAATCTAAGAAATTAATATTTTAATTAATTTGTAATTGTTTAAATGGCTTTTTAAAATGAGTGGGTAAATAAAAAAAATGCTTTACAACTAATTGATAGGATATGCAGCTGCTATTAATTCAAAAAAAAAAAGAAGTCTTTAGATATAACTTGCATTTTGTCTGGGAACTCCTTTTCTGATAACTTGTTTATGGTAACGCATACAGTCCTATTGAAAACACAGGGTTTAATTTGCACCAGTACAAGATGTTTTCAGCTGTGGTGTTGTAGGGTCTGCTTTACCCATTCAGACAAGGAGTAAGTATATCTATATATTTGGTCATTGACCATTATCATTAAAATGTTGATTAAAAGAGTTTCAGCTCATGAGGAAGGTGTCCTTACGTCAGCTGGAGGTATATTTTATGCATAGAAACATGAAGATTACAACCTTTTTTCCCCCAGAAGTCTTGGCATCTGTTCTGGTTAGTTTTAGATTTCTTCCATTATTTGTCTTTGTTCCTGTTTTCTATATGAAGTGTACAGACCTTTCTTTGAATTTTCATAAGCTCATGTCATTTTGGCATATCTATTTATATGATTAGGGTGTGGGGGGAGGGTTTCTGCCTGTAGAGGATGCCTATGGAGGTTCTTCCAAGATCTGTCTAAAACCCTGTATATGGAATGTTTTTTGAAGACCTTCAAAGATCTGTCTCTGTGGGTTGGACTGATGAAATTGATGTTAGAACTAATAAAATATTTTGTGACTCGATAGAGTGGCAACTGTCTTTATAACTGTTTTTTTTTTTCATATGGTCAGTGGTTTTCTTTTAACCCTCTCTCTGATCTCTTAGGCTCTGATCCCTGCAGCACTTGGTAGAAGACAGCTTTATTTTATGCTCTCTCAAGTTCCCATTACTGAACTCATTAATGCTTTTGTTCACCTGCTAGCAGCAACTGTGTTCAGTTTGTGGAGCCACAAATCAAAGCTGGGTGTCTGGATGAGAGAGCTGTTAGAACTCCTCCAACACAGCAAGGTTTTTCTGTTCATTTCTGTTTTGCCTTCGTGACTGTTGATTGCATTACATTAATAAATTAATGAAAGCCCAGCAATTACACTTGTAGACAAAACTCTCATTGACCTTTAAGGTCAATGAGGTTTTCTTAGTTTTGAGACTTCCAGATTTTATCAGCAGGTGTTCGTATGCAAATGAAATCTAGTAATTGGAAATTGTTTTCTGTACATCTTGCTACTCTGCATTTTTTTGTAGGGAAGTACTGATGTTCTGGGCTTCTAGTTGTATGCAACTGAGCTGTTTTCTCCTGCACCAGCAAACCTGCTAGCCTGGGTTAAATATTTGCTAGAAAAACATGCTTATGTTTAGTTCAGAAGCAGTTACTGAATGTAGTAACATCACCAGTTTGCTCCATGTATGTTGTTGGCCCTTTAGTCCACCTACTTCATGCTTTTCTCCTTGCTACTTTCCTTCTTGTCAACTCAAAGGAATTGTATTAATGTCTGGCTTCAGGTTTGGATGATGAAGGAATCGATCGAGTGTCTGATTCACAATGCACGTTTTCAAACTTCCTCCTGCAGGAGGTTGGGGCCATCTGCTGAGGAACACACTGTAGATTTGGGGCTTCTCAGTAAAGAAGGCGCTGGATGCCTCAGAGAACCAGAAAAATTGGAGGACTTAGTCACAAATTCGCACTCCATCTGGTTCTGGCCTCCTATGGCTCTTTTTGAAAAAGAGAGATGAGGAGTTTCCACTTTATCTAAAACATCAGACAGTAGTTCCCCCATTTCTTAGTACTCATCTTTTATGTTTAAAGACACGCTTTTTTTCCTCTTTGCCACTAACATTGTGAAGCACCCATTAAAGCAAAACATGCAATTCAAGCTTATTGATAAACTTATATTAAAATAATGGGATACTGGCACTGCAAGCAAGGAAAGCTCAAGGGTTTTTCTTTCATTTTGTACTATCAAGTTGTTAAAAAAAAAAAAATTAATACAAAATAAAGATGAGCCAAGTTACGCCAAGAATGTATCATCCCAGCACACGGTTTCTGTATACAATTTGAAGATTGATACATAGAAATCTGTCTTCCAAATGGATTTTAATTCCTTCTTCATTGTCTAGCGGTAAATACAACCTCTCTGATGGCTACTGCCATTTTTTGGATATAAGGGATCAGCTTGATGTTGTGTTCTCCCAAGTTTCTTCCCTTCTTTTTTTTTTTTCTGGTGTTCCCTGGACATCCCTAGAGATGGGTCATATTTGGCACAGCGGAGGCACAAAAGATTAAACCAGAAGTATTTCAGAAAACC
Organism: Aythya ferina; assembly: GCF_964211825.1. NCBI lineage: Eukaryota > Metazoa > Chordata > Aves > Anseriformes > Anatidae > Aythya > Aythya ferina. The sequence continues at coordinate 95,905,414 of NC_140297.1, forward strand.
GAACTGTGCAAAATACTATCCCAATATTCTGTTCTAGATGCACCTTGTGAGAGGAATATAAATATGCAAAGATTTTTTTAACTCTTAAAACAAAATACCTGGTGATACTAAATGCACTCTGCTACCCAATTCTTTATTATACGTTTTTGAACTCTTCAGGTAAGTATTTTTGCTGGTGTTTTGTTTGTTTGTTTTGAATTATATATGTTTTTCTTTTATTCTTCTATAGTTCTTTCATTTAAGCATTGTGGGTCTTTGACATGGCCAGGACCTTACTGGATTTTTTCCTTCAAGAAAAGACAGGACATAAACCTTCTTTCTAAGAAATAAAATAAACCACTAAAACCTCTGTATGCACAGTATTGGCTGAACCTTTATGATGGAGGATTGTTGCAGCTTGCACAATCACTCTGCAACAGCAGTTGTCATTGTATGCACATAGGTCAACATGGATTGGAAGCAGTATTTCTTGCTAGCTCTGCTGAAACAAAGACTTAAAACTGTGTTCAATTTTTTGCTATATTTATAGGAAGTGATAAGATCTATTTGACGGAGAAATTCCTGTTGGTAACACTGATGGAACTGTGCTCCTGTTTCCTATGTCTGGAAACACCGGCAGATACACAGCGATACTGCTGGTAATTCAAAATCTGATGTTGTAATTTCATTTGGCTGTCTTGGCAGATTAATTTGAAGTTGAGCTTTGTTCTGATACCTTGACAGAATGACAGCAATCAAGATGTCTAGAGAGACGGTAGGGTTAGGATCGCACAGCTGTCTGTGTACAGTTAAAACCGTAGGATTTTTTGGCAGTATGTGAGAACACTGTAGAAGCTCACGAGGAAGGCAAACTCATGACTGTGCTAGCAAGTTAGCAGATGTAGGTGGAGAAGTCCTTGGGAGGGAGAAGAGATCGACAGCGGAGCTCCCGTGGTTCTGCCAGGTTGCTAGTGCTTGGCTCCAACCACTGGAGTTTGAATTAAAGCATTGCAGTGTTCTTCCACTTCCCATTTACATAGGAAAACAATTGTGTATGTCCATGTGGTACTAAAATTGCTGTGCCTAGATCGACAGTTTTCAGGCTATTTTTTTCAATCCATTACTCGCTGACATTTATATAAAGAGGCAAAGCCTGGTTACACCAATCCTCGTCAGCGCCGGCAGGACTGACGTAGCTGAAGACGACAGACTTTTAAAGGCTTCCAGGATTTCCAAAGGGGGCTGGAGACTAAACCAGGTTGGGACCTTCTCTGTGTTTTTTTTCCTAACTCCACAAGCAAGAGGAAAAGATACAAGACACAGGGAGTGAGTCAGTGGTCTGATGGGTGGTGTGACACATTGCGTGCAGTGTTGGGCCGTCTCCTGGCATGGGAGAGGACTTGCAGCAGAGGCAGTTTTTTGGTGGCAAGGGAAAAGCAGTCTTCTGGATTTCTTGGGCTTATGCATCCTCAGAAGGGATTTAACTTACAGCTGAAAAGAAAGTGATCGAGGGAGTAATAGCAGTGCAGATATTTGGGCCTGAAATGCGTGAATTGGGTGCTGTGTAACGAGCAGATTTAGGGAATACATAAGAACAAAAACCGTTAACTCTGTATACTCTGCGAGAAGTCTTGATAATAACTAGAAAAAAAGTGGAAATTATCTTTAGCATGAAGGTATTTGAAAGAACTGTTGTTTACTGGCATGTAGTTGAAGGGTTCACATGACCAAAATGCTGTAGTGACTGGGTAACATGCCAAAGAAGAAAATTACATTTGTTTTTTAGGCAAAGAGAGATGGGTTTACAGTTCTTACAACCTGGTATTTTAGCCAAAAAGGAATAAGCAGATACAGAGGGTGTCTGGTATAGACCACCAAATAAAAATAGAAAGCATTTTTGCATTGCATATAAACAACTTGTGCTGCTTTAGAGGATTCCATCCTAGGGGATGCACTTCACTGATTTTATTGTAGCAAAACATTCTGGGGATGTCTAGGGGAAAAAAAATAGATAGCTGGGCAGGAGGATGTGTCTGACATAATTTTTAAAAATAGGTTTGGTGCAATTCTCCTTTAGGCCTTTTAGTTAAAATGAGGTACTACCTGCTTGTCTGTTATGTATAAGCAAAGGATAGTATGAAAGGACAAAATTCTGAGTACTGATAGCAGGAAAGAAGAGGATTTACTAAAATATAATTCTATATATCTAGCATATTTAAACTTATATGTGTATTATATGAAAAATGTTGATGGGATTGCAAATGCAGTCTCTGAAAGTGTCAAAAATGAAGTTCTTTGTTAAGCTAAACATAGCTTCAGTGCATCTACGTTACAGTATTGTCTGTAATTACATGATCATAAACTATTTCTTGCATTGTTTCCTTTAAAAAAAAATACAAAAAATGTCTTTTCAATTCCTCGCTGAGTATACAGGCAGGATTTGAAGAGGCTTATTTTGCTTAATCCTCATTGTTCAATGTATGACTTTATTTACTTCCCTATATTAAGTCCCCTGCCTGAAAAATAAAGGTTATTTTCTCAGCTTTTTTCAACATGAAACTTGAATGTTGCAGTGTCTTAGTGCTTCCTAAACATTTATTACTCTATCTTCACACCATGAAGCACGAGTATCCCTGTTTTACTGTTGTCAAGGAAGACAACAACAAACACATCAATGTCAGAAGTACCACCTTATTTGATGCTCTAACTTGATGCTTCTCTTTGGTTGATATAAATGACACCCGGCAATACCCAGACTTCTGCAGTTCAGGTGCAGGAGCTGGGACTCGTTTGACCACAGGTGGTGGTGTACGAAACAGAAATGTGCATGCAGGTGAAGGTCACCCCAGGGTGGGGTAGAATCTCCTGACGAGTATCCAGAAAAGGGGAAGGCATCATCAGATAGTGCCCCCAAAAGGGCTGCCTTGAGTTTCCCAGTAAACAGGGGTAAGTTTTGGCTTCCTAGGTCTGCTTTTGGAGCTGGTTTCGTGCTCCGTGGTAAGCATTAACACAGCAAGGCAGCACCTCCCAGGTGTGTTTCTTTGACCTGCATCCCCAGCATCTGGATTCCCCGTGCCTGCATGGGCACCACCAGTGGCTGGGCTTGGGCTTCCATGCTCTGCGCTGTTTGTGGCCTGTGGCTGGAGAGAAGCTAGGAGATGCATCTGATTCCCAAAATAACAAAGGGTTGCTGCTGTATCAGTAACCAAGACAGACGTCGAGCAGCTGCTGCTAATATCTGAGGTATTAATTCTGTCGTACCATATAGCTTGGACTCGAGCTCTCTTACAAAAAGGCTGAGTTCCCTATAACTAGGAGATTGATTTTGAAATAAAACTCAGAAAGCTGATAGCGTTCCAGAGACAGTGCGAGCGCGCGTGTTAACAGAGTGCCAATATTGCAGAATGATAACCAAAGTGATCCAAGTAGCTGTAGCCCTCGTGGCCAAGAACTGGAGAAAATCACAGAATGATACAGGATACAAGCAGTGAGGAATGGTTTTACGTGAAATGGGTTTTGATGAACAAACTCGGGACCTACTGCGGATACGGCTGAGAATGGCAAAATGTTGTTTAGCATATGAAATTCTGATTAAAAATAAAATTATGCAAAATCAATATGGCCTCTGCTCCTGTTGGGATCCTAGGAAGAGCTGTTGGTGTTGTGATAACCAGTTTTCTGGAAGGAGGCAGCTTACTGTAAGTTTGCAGGTGACAAATTGGGGGCAGGCCACATGTACAAATAACGAGTGCACATTTGGCTTTATCACAAGGCCGGGTCAGCCACAGAGGAGCAAAAGAGTAGCGCATGCTTTTTGGCAGAAGTGATTCAAAACTGGGCTGTGGATTTCTCCACAGGGAGGCAGCCCCTGCGGACAGCTTGGCTCTCCTGTCTCTGGGGGCTGCTTCCCACAGGACTGAGGCTGCTACGGGTGGCCTAGGGCAGGCAGCTGTTCCTACATGGAGCAGAAAAGGCAGAGGTGCCTTGGAAATGCCTCCAAGGGCAATTTCTGAGGTGAAATTCAGTACAAAAGTGAGGTGCAGTTATTAAGCTTAGGTTATGGGTGTGAGGGACGATCAGTGATGCTATGTCTGCTTAATTTGATACAGGCACGATGAGAGCAGGTGCTTGGAACCTGGAATAAGGTTATTAACAAATCTGATGTGAGTGTTACTGACTGAAATAATATTATCGGCAGTGGTGGCAGACCTTTTAGTACCAATGCCCTTCAGTCACTGCCATTGGGCAGCATCCTGAGGGAAAGGCCACAAGCCTGGGCACGTTATGAGGTTACGAGCACAGGCTTTAGGCCCACGGTCTTCTCAGAAGGCTGCAAACCAGAGCAGGGCCACTGAGGGCTCTGGCAGGACACAGGCAGGGGTGGACAGTGTAGGGGTGCCCCGCAGGTCTTGGTGACTTCATGGAGGGGCTCGTTGGGTGCAGGGGGCTCCTGACCCCCAGGCAGGGCTGTGGCAGCCCTCTGTCCCCGCAGGAACCTCACATTTCTTCTGTGCATTGCTGGCAGCCGCAAGCTGCAGGTGCAGGAAAAACAGACACGGACAGAGCCAGGCTCTGGGAAACGGTGAATTCTGCGGGGAGAAGAAAAACAGTAATATAAAAATATAATAATAATTAAAAAAAAATAAAAATCCGGGATTTTTTTTTTTTTTCAAAACGCCCAACTCCCCAGCGTGCTGCAGAGTTGCCATGGCCCAGGCTCTGTGTGTGCGTGTGTGTGTGTGCGTGTGCCAGTGGAGGTGCCAAGCCGGAGTGGGAGCGCGTTTGCGTGCCGGGGGGGCTGCGGCGGGGGGGAAACCGGGGCGGCCCCGGGGTCTGCGCCTTCACCCCGCACCAGCGCGGGTGGGCAGCGGCCACCGAGCCCCCTCCCGGCTCCCACTCGCGACCGAGGCCAGTTCCCCCCCCCGGGGCTGCTGTGCTCTGCCCCCGCACCCCGTTTTCCCCGGGTTTGGGGCGGGGGGGTCCGGCCCCGCATCCCGTCCCTCTGCCCCCCGGGAATGCGGCACTAAACCCCCCCCGCCCCGGCTCGGCACCGCTCCCCTCCCTCCTCCTCCTCTGGCGTTTTGGGGGGGGCTTTTTCCCCTTCGGTGTTTTCTGCCGGAGCATCCTCATCCTATCTTTTTTTTCTCCTTGGGGGGGAGGGAGGTGTGCAGCGAGGGCCCCCCCCCCTGCGCCTGAGAGGTGCCGTTCCTCCTCCCGGAGCGGAGAAGAAGGCTTTTTTTTTTGGGGGGGGGGGAGGATGAGGAAGAGCAGCCGGGAGGCAGAGGCAGGTCCCGCTCCCCTGCTGCTGCCGCCGGGGAGAGGAGGAAGAGGGCGGTGGGGAGTGCGTGTGTGCGTGTGTTTGGGGGGGTTATTTATTTATTTCTCGCTCCTGGTGGTTGCAGCTGGCAGACCTGGGAAGGAGTAGGCGCCATTGCCAGAAGGATTATTGCCAGGGGAAGGGGGGGGGGGGGGGGGGGGGTGAAGAGAGGAGACCCCGAGGCTCCCGGGGAAGCAGAGAGGCGTTTCTTTTCCTCCCGCCTCGGCTCCTGCCGCCGGGGGATGCGCCCGGGCTGAGAGGGGCTCGGCTCCCTCCCGACGCTCAGCCCTCCTCCTCATCCTCCTCCTCCTCCTTCTCCTCCTCCTCCTCCTCCCCCCCATCCAGCAGCATGCATCCCTCTCCGCGGAGACCGGCCGCTGCCACCTCCAACCCTGCCATGCTCCTGCTGCTCCTGTGCCTGGGCTGGGCTCCGCCGGGCTGGGGCTGGCCGCGGGGCAGCTCCCGGGGGGCTGCCGGGCTGCCCCCCAACGCCACCACGCCGATCTCCATCATGGGCTTGATGCCCCTCAGCCAGTCCGAGGAGGACCAGAAGAGCAAGATCGGCCGGGGGGTGCTGCCCGCCGTGCAGCTGGCCATGGATCAGATCCGCAACGAGTCCCTGCTCAACCCCTATTTCTTGGACCTGCGCCTCTACGACACGGAGGTAGGGACCGACGCCCAGGGCCGGGGCGCTGCGGGCGCAAGGGCAGCGCGGACACGGGGGGGCCGGGGCTGGGGGGAGAGGGATGCCCGGCCGGCCGGCGGGCCCTATCCTGAGAGGCTCCCCTGACACCCCCCCGAGGTGCCCGGACACCCGCCTGCCAGCCCCCCCAGCAACAGATGCACGCCGGCCGCTTCCCTTGCCGGGTTTATTTTTTTAGGGGGGAAAACCGGGCTGGAGTCGTCCCTGCAGCCCGGGCTGGAAGCAGGGCTCCTAAGGTGGGGGGGATCCCCAATGCTCCGGGAGCCCCCCGGGGCCGGGTGGAGGAGCTCGGAGGAAAGAGTTAAATCTGCGGTGCCTCTGCCCGGCCCCGGAGCGCTGCCCCCGGCCCGGCCCGGCCCGGTTCGGCTCGACCCCGAGCTTTCTCCCTTCCCTTTCCCCGAGGATGCTCGGCGAAGTTGGGTCCCGGAGGCAGCCCCCCCCCAGGAGCCAGCCGCGATGGGTTCGGGTCACAACTTCGGGAGCCGTGCGCTGGCTGAGAGAGGCTCGGGCCCCTCCTGAAGATGGCACTCGCCTCGCGTGGATCGCCGCAGCTCCTTTTCCAGCACAACCCCCGGCAGAGAGAGGGGATGCTGAAAAAAAAAAGGAAAGAAAAAAACCCTAAACCCTCCCGGGTGACATTTAAGGCAGCCCCCGTCTCTTCTCCTCTCCGGCTCTGGGAAGCCAAGGGGAGCGCGGCTCTGTCGGGATGCGCTGCGCCGTGGCAGGGTCCCCGTCCCCCAAAACCTCAGGCAAATCGCTCGTTTTGGGGTGGCAGCGCTTGGTTTGTCGGGGTACAGCTTCAGGTACCTTGGGGCAGAGAGAGGCGCAGAGGGCAGCATCGCTGGAGATGTCGTTCAGGAGGAAGCGTGGTGCCACCGTGTTTCGTTGTGCCCAACGGGAATACAGGCAGGATCAGCCCCGAGGAGTCGTTTGTGTCCTTAAAAAATGAATCCCGGGGAACTCTGCAATCATAATGAAAAGAATTATGGGGGATTTTCTGAATGACATTACCTGTTTCATAAAGTGAGGCACTGGCTGGGGAAAAAAAAAAAATCACAGTTCTCCTAATCCTGTTTTCATTACATTATTCTATTTAGCTCCATCCCTTGGATGGAATTGTTACAGAAATAACACATGCAGGGGAAGCAGATTCTTCCTCGGCAACATCTTCCCTCTTCATCCAGAAACGCTGTAATCAATAAGGTGCCGCGCTTTATTGCAGTCCAAACATTTTGAAGTTGTTAATACAGATTTGGGGTTCTGAAGAAGCTACTTGGCACTAAAATATTCAGAAAAAGAAAGCATGCCCTATTTGTTCTGGAATGAGTATCAGTTTATTAAAAAACTGCATTTTTTTTTTTGCTGTTTTGTACTCTAGGGACATAAAGAATCAGGATCATGTTGCCAGCTCGCTGGGTAGCCTTGAATGCTTTTAAAGCAATTAATAAATGGATGGTTATGGAATGCTAAGTCGGGTGAACATATATATTTGGAGAGCAGTTGGATCATTATTGCATGCTTAACAGTGACAAGTAAATAACTTAGCGTTCCTAAGGAGCGCTAGATTGACTGCACCAAAACGGAGCAGGCTAATGGCTGGAATAGCCATTAAATATGTAGTGGCAGTGCAAACTTTTTCACTCCATTCAGACATTATCTTATTTCTTCTGGGCACTTACGGGAAGCAGAAGGGTAGATCGCTCCTTGCGCCCGCTTGGTGCTCAGCCTCTTTCCTGAGGTTGCCAATAAATAGATCCGCCTGACGGGCCTGGATCCTTGTCCTTACATAATCACAGACCGGGGAGACGTTCTCCCTTTCAGGACTTTGCAGATGCTCGTGACATTGTCAGCTCTTGAAAAGAGAGTGTGAAACCTTGAACACCCGGGCTTTTTGAACGGCTCAAGAAAATAATTGTAATATGTCTGTAGTGCTTCGGAAATGTATGGCAGTGATTCAGAAACTCCCTCAGAGAGTTCCAAAATCACCCACTGCTATGAACTGATGTTTGTGTGGCAGATTTGCATAATACTTTAATAAAAAGGGCATGAAAAATAATTGTAGAAATACTATGAAAATGAATAAATTGGATACTTTTTATTATTATTTATGTAGTTTTCTGGCAAAGTTGAAGTGAACGTTGTTTGCTTGATATCTCTGACTTGTGCAATAGAGCATAAGAATGCCCTTGCTTTCTGACCAACCATCTGAAGAATTGCAGTGGGCTTTCTAAGTTGGGCTGTTTTTTTCTCAGTACATGAACTCGCTGCCCTTTGAGCACACAAGCAGCAGCCTTGGTGTTTATCAACACGTTTAAGCTGAATTAAGCATATAGTTCCTTACAGTCCTTTACATACCTCTCAACCAGCTGTGACTCTATGAATTGTACCTTTGACACAAAATCTAACCACGGGTCACAGAAAGTGCATGCATATGCAGAGGCTGCTGGCTTGAGTGCTGTTGTTGATGGTTAAATATGTTTGGAGTGTGACCCTGATTCATGTCAGTGAACCCCCTTTTGCTAACCCATGGGCGCATCTTTATTTGTTTGGACCTTCCTGCCTAGGTTCGGTGAATAAAATACAGCTCGGGTATAGGTGTTTGCAAAGGCCGGTCTAGGTTAGTGACTTAAGGTAGTCCCGGAGTTCATTTCAATGAGAACAGGAGCAAACTCGAGATGAGACTCTTGGACACAGTGCCATAATTAGGTTATTTTAGAAACAAGAGTGATCATCGGTAAGGAGTCTTATCCAAAGCCCATTGAAAGTAAAGGCAATAATTCACTGATCCCAATGGCCTTTGGACCAGGTCCTAGAAATAAAGGGCACTTGGTAGTTTATGATGTTGGATCAATAACTGTGATATTTCTTCTTTTTCCTGTCCCTGTGATCATAACATCAGTTTGCTGAAAATGCAAATAAATCCATTGTAGAGCAGTGAAATAAGCTCTATACATGCTTGATGCAGTTCTCAACTTCATGTAAATCAGGAAAGATGATAATTACTTAAGCATCCTGGCACACATCTGTTGGAGGAAAAAAAGCACAATAACCCTAAAATAAGGAGCTAAGCAGTCTAATAGAGAACGTTATGAATTTCAACAGTATTTAATTTGCATCAGGCAAAAACTGACCATGCAGAAAGTAGAGGAAGAGGCATAGTGGAAGAAGACAAGGACTTTAATGGAAGTTGGATATCTGCCCTTCCGCATCTGGACATCTTCCCTTGAATATGGAATATATTTCCTGACTTCTTTTAGGATTGATGCTGCAAATGTTGCACAGAGAGGCTGAATTTGTTTTGAATCTAAAGCTGTGAATGCAGGTTAGGAGTCTGTCATTTGTTTGGGAAGATCAAAGGGAGTCTTGACTAGCTGAAAAAAAAAATCTTCCAGAACTAAGTGGGGTATATTATCACAAAGAGAGAAGAAAACTCATGTTATGGTGGTGAGATTATTTCATTTTCTCTAATAACTGCAAATAACTTGTAGTAATCCTGATGTAATCTCATCTTTATATAATAATAACATACTCTAATACCTTTAAAGAGCAAGCTGGCATAGAAGGGTGGGCTCGGAAACATACACAGGACTCCACAAAATCTTATAAGGGAAATGTGAACTTCTTGACATTTAATACATATTTGCCTTCTTCTATTCTGTAATTAAATAGAAAGTGCCCTGCCTAATTTACCTGACAAGAAGTTACAATCTAGGTATGTTATAAATATGCTTTCTCTTTATTTTCCTCTTTTACTAAGAAAATCTCAGTGTTCTTCAGCAACCCCCCCCCCCCTTTAGGTTTAAGAAAGTTGTATGTCTATACACCGGTCTGGGTTACTCCTACCAGCTAATCTACATTAAAAAAGGCCTTTGGCATTCAAATAAAGGCATTTTTTTTGCAGAAAGTCCAGTCATGACTGGTGATGGCAAGGTCTACTCATGTCTTGTTTCTGCAAACTAGAATCAGTAACTTATGAAGGACAGTGAACATATTCTAGAAACAAGAGAGATGGTTTGTGTCCGTGGTGCAAAATAAGGGATCCTCCCAGGAGCATGGAAGAGAGGGAGCTGGTTCAGGGGTTGGTCCTCAGAGGCTGGTCAGGGGTTGTCCTCAGAGGAGGACAAGCAGCTCCTGGCTGCCATCTGACCAGCTCTGCCCCAAGAGAATGGAGCACGAACAAGTCCCCCGAGAGAAATGGGCATGGTGTGCTGGCTAGGCTCTCCGTCTCAGGAGGCACAGGTTGGAGACAGCTGCTGGATTTGTGCAGGGAAGCATGGTACATCAGAGCCAAGCCAGGATACTTGTTCCTGTATCATCAGATGATCTTGTGCCTGCTTGAAGTAGAGGGGTAATTTCTTACCTTTAAATATCACCAAGTACTTAATGCTTTCTGATATATGCAAAGAGATTAGACATTAAGCTGACGACACACTTGTGTTGTCAAAGGCATTTGTATATTATAAAATGAATGTATATTATAAAACAGACAGCACCCCCTCTGACTTCCATGCAATATGGCTCCACTTGAGGCTTATAACCTCTTTTTGCCTTTGAGTTTTATAAACTTGGAGGGAATCATCTAAAAGTTAAGCATTTATGTTAATTCTATGCTGGCTTTTCCACTGATGCTAAGATGTGGGTGGGGAGAGGAGAGAAATCATGTATTCACGGCACCCACTCCTCTGGGTGTGGATCTCAGACCTGCAGAATGTATATCCTCTAAATATCTCTGCAAAGAGATTAAAGCCAATGTATTATTTTTTCTGGCATATGTCTTGCAATTTCATCTATAACTTATCCTATGCACACTGCAAAACACACTGTTATGGGATCTTTTGCTTCAAATGCCAAACACACTCTGTCAGCATGGAAAAATTATTTTTTAGTAAATCCAGGAAGGAGTTTCCTTTTAGATTTGCAGAAAGAGGGGGAAGACCCTATCCTCTGAAATGGTTACCAGCTGAAGCAAATTACTCAGGTTTGTGGAAAAGATGGAGTGTAATATCTTGGCGATAACTGTGAAGAAAATATTTGTGGTAGGAAAAGGGAGAGGAAGGAGCTAGAAGACAGACATTTAATGATGGCATTCACGTCAAAAGTTGTAGTGTAATATGTGCATTGTTTTAATTGAACACATGCAACTATTTGAGAAGACAACAAATAGAATCACATGTCAAGGCATCTCCGATCAGGCATCAGATCAGCAGCTCACATTATTGATGTAAGCACAGTGATGTATGCATTTGTGTCTCGAGCCTTGTTCTTTGCTTTGAATTTAATTGTTTTATGGAAATTTTCATGGCATATAGCAGAACAGCAATACATTTGAGGAAACAGCAGAAGCTGGGAACCAACCGATTCTTTCATGACACTCAAGCGGAGGCCATTGCCACCACAGAAAGAAAGAATTTTTCTTAGGAAGGTTTGAGCCATTACATACAGAATTCTGGCTCAGGTGACAAATGGTGGAAGAGAGGAAAACAACTGTGATCCATTGTGGCTCAGCTAACTTTTGGGAGCAGCTGGGGCAAGCAGAGAAGTACACTGAGGTCGGTCAGCACTGATGTGACTCAGTCCTGCAGAGATGTGTGTTGGTATCTCTCAGCCCCATACATTGCCAGAGCTCCATTTCAAGCAGAGAAGGGTGCAGTACAGATACATCACTATTTTTTTTTTTTTTTTAATTTGTTTTTGTGCTAGAGATCATGGAACTAAGCCTGAAGCCTTTGAGGAGCCAGTCACATTGTTGTCTGATTTGTGGGTCTACCCGAGCTAAAAATTATATTTTTAGTTCTTTCCTTGTCCTCCGGTTCTGGCATTTATATACCAGTAGCCTGACTCCTGAAGCAAGCTGGTTCAGCCACAATATCACTCTGACTTAAACAAAGTGCCCCTAAGAATAGCTGAAATATATCTCCAGTCATATGGTGTTTCCCCTTGCCATGCTGCTTATGCTTGAGGGATGACAGAGCCTTTTCTGCTAGCCAGGGGTGCCTCTCTTTGCAGAGGATTTTGCTATGGGTAACATCTGCTGGATTTGGGGGCTGTTTTATGCTGCCTGCTGCATGGAAACGGCAAACACCAAACTCTGTTCTTTCAGATTTATTTTTTTTCTTCTGTTGGAATAACCGTGTAATCTCATCGCCAAGTCAGTGATTGATGTCCAATTTCCATGTCGTTAGCTTTTCATTATCATAAGACTTCAGCTCTGACAATTTTATCCATAGCATTTTCCAAATAAGTATTCCCGAGTGTGAAAATGAAAGCTAACAGATTAAAGGTAAATATCCATCTGAAAATAAGTCACAAAGATCTTAGAATATAAGGGCTAATTTAGCAGGGCTGTCCAAATTGTTTTACTGAGACTCCTGAGACATGAAGGCCCAGATAATGGACTAATTGCTTGAAAGTGAGCAAAGTGAGGGATAGGATTAGAAAACTTAGGTTTCCTGCTATGGCCATGGTACTTCTCTTAAATAATTAACGTGTTCTAAGATCAGAGGACCATTAGGATTAGCCAGCAATTACAATATAGGCCATATATTTCACCTGGGGATCTCTGCCTGTTCCACTATAAGCTAGCATGAGCAAGCCCTCCAATCATGTCTTCAGGTTTCCCCAAATCCTCCCCACAAAACTCTTCTCTGTGATTTGCATGAAATCCCCTTAAAGGTGTGTTGCTATTTCCAGCTTACGCTCTGCTGATCATCTTCCTTTCTGTGGATGTGAAGACCATTTTGCCACTATTGCCACTCGAGGAGCTGATGATGTTATCTAGGTTATTTTCAGAAACTTTTTTTTTCCCTTTCTTTTGATTAAAGAATCACTAGCACATGTCTTTAAAAGAAGATATTTGTTCAATCTGTTTCCTTCAAGCAGCTATGCATTTTGATTTTGATACCCCTTATCTAAGACTGGCCTCAGTCTCTGCTGCAGCTTCAATGACCTCCAGAATTACACAAAGATACAGACACACAATAGGTGTCCAAGTAACCATTTTACATCCAAAACCTCCAGGGAAAAGTAGTAAGAGGCCCCTTTTGGGTTGTTAATTAACTTCCTTTCCACTGTTTACTGCTCCTGCTTTCCCGGGTAATTTAATGTTTTTCTAGCAAAGAACACATATCTTTCTTTACAATTGTTATTCAATATAAAGTGACAGCTTTTGACAGATTAACACTTAGTATGGTAAATAATATAGCCTGTAATGTTTTTTAAGAATTGTGATTTTCAGACAATCATTCCTGTGTATCTTAACAGCATCATATAGAAATACTTCAATATACATGTATAGTATAAAAACATTAAGCTCTGGGCTCTTTCATATCTCTTGTAAGTTCTATAAAAGCACCTTGAGTTTTGCTTTTCCCTCACCTCTGTGAATTTGGAGAGCTCAGAGTATCAATAATTTACTGGAGGTTGACTGAGGGAGAGCCCGCTTCTTCTTTTTTCTCTTCCACTTTCTCCCTTTCTAAAAATTGTAGGCAGGACTGAATTCCATGATGTTGGTGACAGTCTAGTCTGGAGGGATGTACTGGTGGCAGGAAGACTTTATGTGATATAGTAAAATAAATTAAATAGTAATAGCTACCGCTACATAAAGAAAGCAATATAAAGACATTTTACATTCCAGATCTTTAAACTTAGACAGGCTTCCCTCCTCTCATCATTTCTTCTTGTAGAGAATGCTGATGGTATCAGCTCCAGATCACTTTTTTTTTTTTTCTTTTTTTCTTTTTAAGTTTCAAGTTAGGTCCCTGAACTGAACTGAAGATTGGCTTTCCAAAAGCACAGAGTGATTTTCAGTTCCTGTCAACATCAGTGGGATGCTCAGCACTTTAACACGCCAGCCCACCTATGAAAATGCAATGTGCTTCTATGAGAAAGAGAGCTAGAATTGCCACATTTAATTAAGAACAAAGGCATTCATAGTTCCTGGCTTTAAACTTTCAGATTGCCTGGTGAAATAAAATGCTAGTTTTGTTCAGCCTTTGGGATACAGCTCCTTTCAGGATTGATGTCAATATTATTGGAGTTAAATATCCTTCAGGATTAGATTATTTCATCTCAAAGATTGTAGAGAAAATGTACAATGCAAGGTACAGGTATTTTTAAAAATCAGACATTGTTTAAAAAACAGCCATTTTGGTAACCAACACATATCTACCAGATTTTTGCTGCCTATGGAAATGGCTCACTTGACCTTGGCAAAGGTTATCTCATTTAAAGGGGACTGTTAACTGAAGGGTAGAGAAAAGGTTTTCCTTGACCGGTGAGTTCAAAACTTTGGTATTACTAGAAATCATTTTTCCATTCTAGATTATTATACAGCAAGGTACAGATTAAGGCCCCCCTGAGCATTAAGCTAGATAGACGGAGCTGCCTCATTTTTTTCAGCCTTTTGTGTACTCCTGTGGCTTTCTTCTGAAGCTTTTACAGTTTGTCATCTTCATTCTCAAAGTGCTACCACTAGAATTTGATGGATTACTTGAGGAATAATCTCACTGATGCGGTATATACTAGTAATATTATCTGTTTTCTTCAAGCCTGCTGTTGAGCACGAAGGAAATGAATCTGATCTGTGTGCCGCAATGCTGGGGAAGGGGAAAAGGAGCTGAGCTGAGATTTTCAGGCTACACGGGAGAAGCAAGACACTATGGTTTGCGGCACGAACAATTTTCATTTGCCTCCTTCAGAGGAAATCTGACTAGCTACAAGCAAATTTGGTCAGTCCTGGTTGGGTAGCAGAAAGCAGATACCCTGATCATTCGGGTAACGCTGTGGGAGGTAAATAGCTCTAGCTAAACAGCCGGCTACTTGAAAAGCTGAGACACGCTAGAGCAGATAATGGTGCCTCGATATTGGAGCTGCTCTTGGCACAGGTGGAGGCTTGGTCTTGATGTGAGAACAGGAATTGCCATCCAAAATAAATTGTAATGGATTCCAATGCATTACTGAGGTTTCTCGGGATATGTGAATGCTCCGTACTCTAATTACACTGAGCGATTAAGCAGCAAGATGGGAGACACAGGGGACAAGAGGGGTGAATGATAACCTACTTTGAAAAAACTAACATTTGAGACTGGGATTAGAATATCCTATAAATGTTAATGGGTGTTACTCAGGGGGGATGAAGTTTTGTGTGGGAGGAATGAGGTGACATATAGCTTGAATATATAGCCAGCCTTAAATGCAGTTAACGTAGTGTACAGTCAACCTTTTACAGGAACCAATAATTCTTACACTGATTTATGGTTCAGAAATACTGATCAGGAGATCGAGAACTCAGTTTAAAATGCTATAAAGACAGAGGATAATGCGGTAAAAAAGGCAACACATAAAAGATTTCCCCTTTTGCCTTTGAAATACATTGGCTATAGGCAAGGCATTTATGCTATTTTTTTATTATTATTTTTTTTAAGTTCTCAGGGACTGTGCTCCTACAAGGGGGCATGGTTTCCTCCTACAGTTTCCCTCTCTGAAAATTACTCAGCTTGTCTGTGCAGATGTCACAATGGAGATGCCAACAGTGAGTCATCTAGTCACCAGTTGTGTCCTAAGGCTTTAAGCTAGCTCTTGAAAAAAGTGGTCCTTACTGTGCTGAAGAACAAGTATCTACCTTTGGTAAAGTCCCCCAGAATAGCAGGGAAGGCAAGGTGTAAAATGAAATTGCCTTAATTTTCTGACATTGAAATCAAATTTTAAAATGATTAGCATTTCAAATAATTGGGAAAATTCAGCTTCAAATTTGAGAACTGCATGCAAGATGCATTTAATTGATTTAGCAGATCAGCATTTCACAATTGCTATGTTTCATAGCATATTCTGAGGGTGTTAAAGATAGTTTCTTAATTAAATTTTCTCAGAGGTATGACAAGGACATTAAAATGTGCTTTTATAGGTATTAAACCTTGGGAGATGTTATTCTGAGACTGAAAATGATATCTGTATGATCAATCATATATATGGCAAATATGATTAGTTATTTCATCAAAATGAAAACATATGGACATGTTTCATCAAATATAATGGGATTAATTAGCAATAAGTATACTGTATAAGAAAACTGTATAAGAAATATTCATCTGGTTAGAGAGCTAAGTGCTTCTCTCAGGAAGCAAATTATAAGGAAGCAAGTAACATGAGGCTGCACTTGTCCATTATCTTGTTGGTTCCTTTGCCAGTTATGGGTTAAATGCAGCATTGCTAAGGAGGCCCAAATGTAGCACAAGGAGAACAAAACAAAACAAAAAACCACTCATCTAGATTGAAGCCACTTACATACATATAAAGCGAGGTGATGCTCCCTAAAATGCATGCTCTTAAAATTTATGTCCATCCATATGTTGCTGAAAATGGCTTCATAGCCTCTGATACACCATTTCTCTCTCATGAATTTAAATCCATCAGCAGGGGTGACAGGGGTTGAACAAGGTGTGCCAGCAGATTCACGTTTTGAACACAGAAGAGGATATTCAAACCACATTTTTTTGTTGCCTATATATGAGCCAAAGCTGAGACCTCATGCAGCCCCATGTTCCCTGCTGAGTTGGTGAAAAGCTTTTAGGCATAGGAGGAGAGCAGTTCAGAGCACCTTAACTGTTGAGGTTTGGCAGCCTAAGTGTCCTGCTTTCCTCTCTCCTGGTGTAGTCAATATTGAAATAATGCTGGTAAGGGAGGCTGGTCCAAAGACTATTCACCAACAAAATCCTATTTAAGCCTCTAAGAAAGGTATTAAATGGGATTTAAGCAACATCTTGGCCTACATTGGCCCTCTGCTCAGGGAAGAATTTCATCCTGAGTTTAAAAAAATGCTTAAAAGATATATTTTCAATAATCATGTTATGGATTCATAAGAATAAGGAATAGAAAATACCAATCAAGCCATGGCATTAAATTATTGCTACGTAGGACTGCACTTCCAGAGTGTGCCTCCTACTTAGTCTTGTGCCCAGCTAACGTGTTAAATTTCTGTCTAGGGGATTCCCCTAATGAATTCTGACCCGGCTGCATTTCATTTGGACATTGCTTTGCACAGGAAGAACAGCAGTATTTCCTTCCCCACACGAAGGGCTCAGTATATCCTTGTGCCTCTAGGCAGTGGTGATGAAGACGAGCGAGGGATGTATGTCAGGTATTGGTATGTCACCTTGTGTTTGTGCCTGAGAATTCATGGAGAGCACTAATAATAATTGGCTGGGCTCCTTTCTTGCCCACCCAGTTGCACGAGTGAGCTGGCAGAAGAGACACTGCGGACAGTTAGCAATAAATTGAGCGTATCTCCTGCTTGGGGCTAGTCCCTGGGCCCAAGGCAGACATTTATTGCCTCTTTATTCTATATTATTTTGCTCTTTTTGCTTTTATTTATCTGTGTATTTCCTTGCCCTTATGTCAAACGGTTTATAGATTGTAATTATAAATTAGAATGCTTATAATTAGACTTCACTGGGAGTTTTTCTCTTGAAGCTCTTTGGTTGTATGTCAGTTTCAAAAGAATTTATTGACCTGAAAATGTTTTGAAACACTGTGTTTTGAAAATTTAAAATAAAAAAACCTTACTTTCTGCATCAAACTAGTACTTTGTTTTGAAATGTCAACTATTCATGAAATAAATTGCCAGGCTCTGAACATATTATTTCAAATTTGATTTGTATCAAATCAAACTTCTGCCTATGAGCCCTTCCATTTGTTTTTCTTTCAGATTATTGAGTCATGAAAACCTTTGAGGTTTTGGGTTTCCATCCCAGCTTGGCACAGGGCATTTCTTTTGAAATCTTGCATTTCCACAAGATGGCAAAACAATTTGCTATTCAGCTGTGTGTATAATGAGACTGCCCAGAAAATCGGAGCTTTTTTCTCCTTGGATAAACAAGCATCTCTCAGGCCAGATGTTCCTCCCCTCCCCATCTGTGGGCTTGGTGCTTGCATTCCCCCCCTTGCCTGTGCCAGCATCCCAGTAAGTGTGGGGTCTTTCTGGGCATGGGTGGGATGGGGAGATGTGGCTGCTGTCTGTGACTGCTGGATCTCCTGTGTTGTGGTGGTCGTGTATCTGTTCCCTTCTCTCCTGGTGAGTTTAGGTTGTCCTGCAGCAAAGATTTTCTCTGGCAGCACTTCTCTCTTTTCATTCCTGCGCACACAGCACACGCTTCATTCCAGGGCCTGCATTATTACCCGGAAAGCTGCAAATAGAGTGATGAAAGTACTTAGCCAACTAAGACGGCATGTGAAATGCCTGTCCAAAGCTAGGTGAATGTGCACGGGAGAGACAGACCTGAATTCTGTGCACGCTCAAAGCTTTCACTGATCTTAATGAAAAAAGGGTGTTTTTGAGAAAAGCAGAACCAGGCACGGGATATATCGCTTTGAGCTAACGCAGCTTTTGCACTTGGGGGTATATGAAGTATCATCAATACGCAGCACTCTGTATTCTCTCTTCGGTCTGTATGAAGCTGATTGAAAATTTGATATGTGCAAGATGAAACAAGCGGAAGCAATCTTCCTGCCCAGCTGTGTACAGAATGCTGAAAATAGGACTTCAGAGCACAACCATACTGATCAGTCCCTCGAATACCCATTTTCAAAGGAATCATACTAGTTTGTTTATTGATTTGTCACCTATGGATGAGTATTTCTGCTACAGAAATGTTTAAAATGACACGTGTTTAAAATTAGACTTGGCAGAGCAATTTGCCTAGAGATTATTCTTGTGAAGTATTGATTCACAGCACTGCTGTGAGCAGGATTACTGTCCAAATTGGAAAAGCCAGCCGTAGAGAGGTCTTTATCCTTTAATAACAATTAGCTCCTTTCTTAGAGGGCCACAGCTGACTGAAGCACAGGAAAGCTGCAAAATGTCAGGCGACCAGAGAGTCTGAGGCCTGCTGGCTCCTCAGGGATGCGGACTGCAGGGAAAGGACGAAAAAAAAGAAGAAAACACCCAGCAAGATGGTTCTCTGGAACTGGAAAGTAGACATTCTGGTGCTGTTGGTGTTACTGGTGGCCAGGTGCTCTGAAGGATTGAATCGCACTCGCCTCTCCCTTCTTGGGCTCACACCCGCCAGCTGCTTGATTGACCGCAGAAACCTGACAGCAGGCGTCCTGCCCGCTGTCCGCCTGGCCCTGCAGCATTTACACAGGCATTCCTGGATGCTGAGGAACTACGAGCTCCAGGTTACCTTCCACGATACGCAGGTAAAAGGGTGCAGGTGTGTAGCTGGCTCCTATCCTGGCCAATCCTCCTCTGCTGAAACACAGTACACGATGGCCTGGAAAAGTCTGGGCAGATAGATGGATGCCTGGCCATGACAGGGAGCTTGCAGTTCAGCCCTAGGAACTGCTAGGAGCAGGAGTGGAGAGTGTACAGATGGGGTGGGATGGCAAATATGTGGCTCTCTGGGTTAGAGGTAGCCAGGAAGTGTTCCCCAAACCCATGGCTTGCTGAGTTCTGCTCTTCTGCACTGCCTGCGGTGCCTTGTTACTCCTGCCGTCCCTGATGATGGCTCTGTAGGTCACCTTCTTCTCTTCCCACTGCTGTGGTAGCAGGGGAGAGAGCTGCCCTGGCCACAGCCCTGCTTTCTGCTTTGGCAAAATGCTAAGGATGTGCAAGATACAGCGTTTCTGTGGAGGTAGGTATAAATGGTGCTGAGATGATATCTGTTGCGATACTCTCACATCTGAGAAAAGGTGTCTTTTTTTTTTTTTAACCTTTTCTATAGTACCTTTTCTTCTATCTTCTGTTCTATCTTCTGTGCAGAAATTAAATATGGAAAATAAATTCTTAAGGTCTGCCTATTCAGCTGGCCAAAACATCTCTCACGAAATTAAGAGGAAGGATTCCCATAGCAGTGTGATATGGGACTGCCAGCCTGATCTTGAGAGCACTGACCTGAGCTTCTGTCTCCACATCCAAGGTGTGTTGTGGAACAGATGCCCTCAGATGCACACACATGCTTTATACATGTATATGTGTGTATGTTCTCCATATACAGTAGCAAATTGCTTGATATTTTGAAGTTACAAAGCAGCGCATCAAAAATATTTACTTATCTATAATCCTTTTAACATGAACTACGCTGTTACAATTAAGTTATTAAAATTAGACGTTATTACACCAATAACAATTGCACCATGTTATATAATAGGAAGAAGACACTATATGTCTTCTTGTGAGGCTCTAGAAAATTATCCAAGGGAGAAATTCTAATGTAATTTTAATTGTGCATTTCGTTCATAAGCACTTTGTGTCATTTTTGAAGTGCTTCAACATACAACAAACACGATCCCATATGCTATAAAGTCACTTGAAGATAGCTTCCATGTTCAATAATATAACACAAATGTATCAACTGTATATACTCATTATGATTTTTTTTCTGTTTTGTAAATTACATTTAATACAACTCACTGTTTTATTTATCTGTTTATAAGACCTTATGGGAAATGTAATTATAGATATGCAGTCCTGAAAAATATGTACATCTTAGTTTCTAATGTAAAACTACAAAGATGCACAGTAACAATTCAGCTTAAGTAACTGGAAAGTGTGGATATGAGTGTAGGTGGGCAGCAATTAAAATCTACTGGTATTTACTTGTATACGGTACTTTTAATTCTGTTTCACTGGGACTGGGGAGATGTAGGGGGATGTTTGTTTGTTTTTTTATTGTATTTTCTTAGTTTCTAATTCTAGGAGTAACTCCAAAATATTTTTCACCACATAAGCCTTCAATAAATTTGCATTGCAAAGCTTCAGCTCTGTTGCACTAGCCTCTACAATTCAAACTGAAATATCCAAGGAACTTGTAATTATATTTTTGAATCAACCCCTGGGAAAAAAAAAAAAAAAAAAAAAAAAAAAAGGCATGTCATGGTGGCTTGTAAGAGTTTAACAAAAATGTGGGGCATGAAGATTTCTGATATTTCTTACTGGTTCTGAGAGTGTATAGTTTTAAGTACTGATTACAGACAAGCTGCAGAGGTCCTTGGATTTAATCGTCTCTCAGGGGCAGTATGGCTGTGAGAGAGCTGATTCTGTTTATTAATGTTGTGAACCCAGATCTGCCATAAGTGACCTTATACAACCTTCCAATTAACTTTCTTTTAAGTAGAAAAAAGAGGTGCTTGGCTCTTTGGATGTGGGATCCTTCAGGACTGTGACAGATAATTGACTTTTTGGCATAGTTAACTAGAGAGAGAGAAAAGCATCTAGAAATATTTGTGTCACTTATTTTTGAAAAGTAAAAAAAAATAAAGTCATCTAACACATAACGTTGCATAGGGCTTGAAGAGCATTGTAGCTTCTTTCATGAGTACAGGGGAGTGGAGCTCCTCTTTGTCCTGTGGCTTTGAATCCACACTTTCTGCTTCCCACGAGAGAGCACTGCCCTACTGCACAGTAGGGTGTTTTGGGGAGAGTTCTCAGTCTTTTGTTTTGCTACTGTTTTATTTCAGCTAATTAGGCCTTCACTCCGGCATGTGAATGGTAACTATGAGATGAAAGAAGGACTCTTGCAAGAACTATCTGAATTCTTTGTATCAAGCGAAGCTATTTTAACAGGGGTCTTTCAGAAAACTTTCTTCAGCAGAGCACTTATAGCTTGGTGGTTTAGGCACTAAGCTGAGAACTGAATGCTTCCTTTGACTGATTTCTTTTAGCTCCTATAATTTAACATGCACTTCCAATTACAGTATTGCCAATTCCTTGGAAGTGGAAATGCCTTGGACACTCATGATGAAGCACTCCATGTGTAAAATAATAATAATAAAAAATGCTTAAGCACTTCAGTTAGAGGTGTTTCCCACCTCTAACTGAAGCAAGGCTGAACTTGGGTTCTGCAGAGAGGCCAGATCCTCGTGCTGTTGGACAGGAGGTGTGGGAAGGCAGAAAAGCTGCATATGCACATTTGTGAATCCAACCACGGAGCAGCTTTTTAGTGTTGTAAGGGAAACTGTTCCCTTGAGATTTTTAACTGTAGGGGTGGGCGGCCAGGTGTAATTGAGCTGTCTGTGTATCACTTTATTTCTGTCTTTCACTGTGTGACTGACATCTGGAGGTTCTCCATCTTTATCTTCAGGGTGACCAGGTTGGCAGATTCTTACAGGCTTAGGCAAATCTAAAAATAGTTTTAATGGTGGAAAAAGAACAATGTTTCAGTCCTTCAAAGCTATTCTTCTGTTCTTACCCAGGTTTCTGAGAGCTAGTAGCCAGTAGAAGAACTGTGATGTCAGTGCTTTGACCAGCACTGAAGTTGATGGGAAGCATTCACATTCTGTGACAGGGACATGGCTTAAGCATATAACCAGACTTAACTCTACCACAGTTGTTTTTTGTTGTTGTTGTTGTTGTTTTGTTTTGTTTTGTTTTGTTTGCTTTTTGGCACTTGACTAAGTCTATCCAATGCATATCTTCTCTGACAAAGTTGATACATGTTCTGGTCTGACTTAAAGGTTGGTTGTCTTTCCTATGGTAATAAACTGGTTCCTTTTTAATGGAATGACACAATAACATGATAGCTGCGTGTCAGCTTCTTTAAGGCATAGCATTTATGCTTATTAAAAATAAAAAATAAAAAGATACAACAACAATAGAACAGTCACAGAAAGTGACATTGAAAAGCAAATTATTTCTACATTGAAAATAGCAATATGTGCTTGTTTTCTTATCCTACCTAAATAAGAAAACAACTTCTACTTCAGACTTAAGATGCAGCAAACAAAACCATGGGACTTAGCTTCTTGGATTGCAGGTAGGAATCCTGGAGGTATTAAAGAGAGGTGTGGATGTGGCACTTAGGGATATGGGTTAGTGACAGGACTCAGCAGGTCAAGTTGAAGGTAGGACCTGATGATGTTGAAGGTCTTTTCCAACCTAGATAATGTTAATAACTTGTACATGTACAGGCATTTCTGTTTGAAAACAACTAAAAATAGATATCTCACTATGGCTTTAACCTACGATTATCACACATTAGTTATTGTTTCATAAACAAGAAAAAATAGCTATTGTTTTTCATGTGTGCAGCTCATAGCATATGATCTGTAACTCCATCTTGTACACATGTATGTCCTCTATGAAACCATCTTCCAGGAGAAACATAGTAAAAAAAAAAGTGTTTTACTATTCATAAAATCTGTGTTTGGTGATACATTCAGGTAGGTGGGTTATTATTGCCTTGCTCAGTCATAAGATTTGAAAAGAAATTTTGAAAACTTTTGTAAATTGGTGTCCTGTGAAACTTACTAAAAGATGGCATGTTTGGTAAGTCAGTTCTTGATATTTAACATTCATATGAGCAAGGTACTGTGTTTTACCTCTTAGAGAATAGAGTTTCTCAATACCTTATCACAGGCATGAAAAATGTGAACCATAAAGTACTTGTCAAATGCTAATTTTAGCTTTCCTAAACTGCTGTATCACTATCTCTATTATTAAAATCATCTAAATGAAAACAAGAAGAAAGGGTGTTCTGTTACTTTTTTTTTTTTTTTTTTCCCCCAAAAAAAGACTTAATTATGATTCTTGGCAGTAGCTCTTTGTTTTGTAAATCATATATTTAAGACAAAGTATAAGTATACAAGTCTGGCTAAATTCCTTGTAAGCTACTCTTGTGAACTACCATGGAAGGTATCCAGTTTCAGTTTCATTCTAATATTTTATTTTTCAGTGCAGCCAAGGTTTAGAGATGTACAAAGGATACACAAAAGTTGCCTTACACTAGCCCTTTCTAAATGCTATTCTAACTAGTTCTCATACAAAAAAAGGAGATGGAGCTTTTGCTGTTTTTACCCTAAACTACTCAGTCTGTTACTCTCATCTCTGTGATTCCTTAGTGTCACCTTTCGTTTATTTCAGGCATTTGAAGTGGATCTTTATGATGCACCTGAATGTATCAGTGGTGTATATGCAGGCATCTGGTGTGACAAAAATGATTTGGGCTTTGCATTTGTTGTATTCCCCTTCCTTTTTCCTAGCCATAAGGAATTTGAGTGGAGAAGCCAGTTAGTGGATTCAATGATGGCTGACAGCCCTGAAGAGAGGTTTGGCATTATGAATCTGGCAGTGTTTCTGGGTGTGAGGGAGTAGAAGGGCTCTGCTAAGGCTGTGGTTCATCTGATCTGGCTTTAGAGGTTTGTGCTGTGGGTATCTCCCTTCAGCTAGTGAGGCGGAGTTCCCTATGTCGTCAAGGAGTTGGCACTTCTATGTGGAAAAATTCATCTGACCTATTTTAGGTGGCTATTTTAAGATAAAAAGAATTGTGTCCTAGAGAAAGCTTATCTCTCTCTGCGAAGTATAAAGGGAGGCTCAGATGGCTAGTATAGATGTAGATGTCTTCTATGTAGAGATTTGTGTTGCGTCAGCTACAGCCTACCCTAGCAGTCTGTGGGAATTTTAATGTAAAAGGCTGTAGTAACAATGTGTTTCCATCACCTCCAGGTTTCAGTGGGATTTCAGCAGACTGCCCTGAGAACTCAGTTCCTACCACCCCCACTTCATCTTTATCGGTTTCAAAAATTCCTTCTTTGGTCTCTCATGTCTAGCCAGAAAGCCTGCAAACCAGGCCAGCGAGGCCATACATTGTGCTGGGAATCCAGGAGTGGAGCATGGGGAGCTCCTCCATGGGCACTCAGGCCACCACTCACCTAAGCTGCTCTCTGGCTTTGTGTTTAACTCTTGTACAAAGAGAAAATTGTTCATGCGGAGTGCAATTTCATTCAAAATCACATGAATTGTGAATTCATATTGCTGTCACTGAGCTTTAGTTCCAAAAGCCAAAAGGAAGGATAGCTCAGATAGTTTTGACATAATTTTTGAAATTACATGAGCTTATATTTTGCTTTCAAGATGAATTTCAGTTGAGATGGTAGGGAGTTTTAAAATGTATTAAACATTAAAGTCAAAGCTAAAAGTCAAAATAAAAACATCTAGCCATGTGGAGATTAAAATTTCTGTCAGCACAAAATGTACTTTCCTTTTTCCAGAATTCTCTTTCATAGAAAAAATAAATATTTGAGATTTTCTGTTTGTACTATCATGAACTCCCCCTCTCCCCCCTCAAAATTCTTCACAAAATCACTTGCTCCTGTTCTGCACCTCTCCACTCATGTCTCCTTATAGATGACTTGCTGGTGCAGCAGTATTCTTCACAGATGTATATTTTATAATCTTTCTTGTAAAGTTTCACAAAATGCCTCTTCTCAGATTCTAAAATGAAAATGGAGATCTGGCAGAATAAAGAGATTCTGGGAAGATTACTGCATATACTACACTTCCATTCAGGGCAACTTTAGCGGATCTTTTTATTCTGGTGTGTTCTGTCTGAATGAATCCAAGTCTCTGGTGAATACTATTGCTCTTGGAGCAATTTACATGATTTTGATTTGTGACTTGTGCAGAATTGTCAGCTTCTACAAGAAATATGACCAGTGATGTCTTCATTCTGCTGTCATTTGCAGGCATAGCCTGCAATTTTCTTAGCTTTCACTGTAAAGCAGTGAGAAAACCATGCAGAGACATGTTTTACTTTAGAAAGCAAGGCACTTTAAAATAAAAATTCATTAAATTCTGGATCTATCGCAGTTAGGAGAAATTATGGCAGCCTCACAAACTCCTCTGAGAATGGTGGACTACTAGTTGACTAATAAAGTATCCAAAGAAGTAAATCAGGATTTCTTTCAAAATAGGTTGGGGTGGCCAAACTGCTTGATTGAAAGTGAAAAAATAAAGAGTTTTACATAATAATTAAAGTTTATTTTATCTTTCTTTGGCATAGACAATCTTCTAAAATAGAAGTGTCTTGCACTGTCAGATGCTGTCTATTTCTGATACCAGCTGATACCATCTCCTTAGAAGCATTTCCTTGTTTAACGTAGAGCAGCAGTAAATATTTTAAATATATAGAAGGGCTTTGGAATAAAAAAGGAATGAAGCACTGTTCTCTGAGGTTGTTCATACCCAGTTCTGATTATTTTCCAAACCTTATATGTGCATCTTAGCAAAGTCCTGAGTCCTGTTGCACCCATTCCACAGCTCTTATCCTTGATTCCTTCTGCAGGGATCTTCTTCCTTGTTGTTAGCATATACATTATCTTGGTTCACATCATTACTGCTCCAGAGCTCCTTTCTGCTGCCCGTGACCTCTGACTCTGAGCACCCTGTGATTTCTCATCTGCTCACAGTCAGCAGGAGAGGCAGGGATCTAACAGAGAAGAGTCATCAACAGGAGGCTGATAAAATGTCGTGAAGAAGAAGTAGGTGTTTCACAGGATTTTCTTTTTAAGAGAAGTATCAGGAAAAAGTACCTCCCTAACAGCTTATGAGCAATTTCCCAGCACAGGACTCCTTTAGGAGTACATTACTTGCTACCATCTAAAAGACAAGAGATGAAAAGACTCAAATGTTGTTAATGGAGTGCTGCTGTATGTGAAGAAGTGAGGTTTGAAGATATAGTGAGGGATGTTAATTCTGGAGGCATTTAGCAACAGGAGGAATAGCAGAGAAATGTATTCTTATTCACATTTTAATCTGGAATGGGCTTGTTGTTGCTGAGCGGATCCAGTATTTCTTCTGTATTTCATAGATTGGAGGCTAGAATGGCAAAATTTCTGAATTTTTCTCCCTCAGAACTGTAGCATCTCTTTTTGAAAGATATGCATTTTTTATTCAGAATCTTCCAAGGGTGAGGAATTTACTGCATCTCTTGCAAAGTTGTACCAGTGGGTCCTTTCACATGTTATTTCCGGTTAAACTTTCCTTCCGCTGCTTTTCAGTTGTTTTAATATATAATGGCATATCTGTTAGATTTGAGATCATACTGTCATCTCTGCACAGCTGATTGTGGATTATGTTCATCTCACCCCTTTCTATCGGTTGTGATAAACAGATGAAGCACGTTTGTTTTCCTGCTGCAAGGCAGAATCTCCAGGAGTTATATCATTCACTGAATGAGCTTTCTGGAGAGAGAGAGCAGAAGAGTGTCACCATTCTCTCTTTGCCTGCTTGACTCCTACTTCACCCTCATACAGTAGAAGCATGGTTCCCATGGCAATTGCCTCTCTTATTCCTGCTGATGTGCTGAGGTCCAAAGAACAGTGGGGATACAAATCTGATATAGGAAGAGAGCCCTATTTATTTCTAAATTGTATGTGAAGGTAAAAGTGTCTCTAGAAACTTTCATATGTCCTTGAGTTATCAGCATATAGAGAGTACTTACTTTTCCTTCTTGGAATAATGCTGAGAGTCAGGTGGTGTTCATGAAGTATAAGGAGTTTAAACTGTAATTGTTTCACTTTGGACTTCTTGATAGACAGAACCACAGTATGACCTTTTCCGCTCGAGAGAAATTAGAAACCCATCTCCCTGATGGCGAAAAAAAAATAATTAGCATGAGAAACTGAGGATATTTTAACATTTTAAAATGTTTCACATATCAGTGAAAGATTGCTAATCTTTATTTGCTGAATACTGCATATATAAATTTGCAGTGCTTTCAGTGGAAATTATATGATGGATGTGTTGTATACTTTGGCTTTAAACTTACCTGCATATCTAAATGTGTGTTCCTATGTAGTACTATAGGAAAATGTGTGGGACTGTGGTTGGTTTGGGGTCCAAAAGGCTAGTTTCTTGTTTTGGGTTTCATTTCTCCTGTATTTCATTCTTACTTTTATCTAAATACTGCTAGTTTGGACTTCTAAGGTTCCTAAAAAAAAAAAAAAAGGCCCTTCTTAAGGCCAGATTCACAGCCAGGATCCATGTGTATGTGTAGGACCCAACAACGCTGAATTGAACTATGTAATGATAGATACTAAGGTGACATACTGTCTGATTCATCACACCTATTTTTAGAAATGTATGTCTAAGCTAGTCAACATTTATAGTCAAGGTGGATATACATTTATATGCCTTTAGGATGAAACGAATCCTGTCCTAGAAGATGCTGTTTTCTTCCACTGTCTGTAGAACTAACATAAAATATTTACCTTAAATGTCTAAGTTTGGTCAAATTGATGTATCTGGTCATATAGATGGGGATTTCTTGTTTGTGTTGTTCAGATACATGAAGATAATTAGCTTGTTGGCCAGTTGCTTTGCAAAATTGTGTATTCATAATTTTCTTTCTTGTTCCTATTCATGAACTAATCCTTAACCCAGGAAATACCTTCATGTCTATTTCGGGTACCTGGGTACCACCTATGTTTTTACATAACAAACCAGTTATTTTATGTCTGAGAATTAAACCCATTAATGGAAGTATATCTCTGCACCCTAAGGACTGTTACCTCCCAGCATCTGCTTATGTTACCTGATACTTTTTTCTTTGCCTTCTCTGTGTACTTCATGACTAATTTTTTGCTTCTAGTCCTTCTTTTAGCACTGTGTTCAGATTTGTTTTTGTTATTGAATATCTTCATTTTGCAGGATGCTTTGATAATTAATGATTTTGCAGCATCCAAAATTTAATGTCTTTTGTTATTTTCTAAACATATTTCTAAATTAAGTTCCTTGCTGTTATTGTTATTACTGTTATTTTCTTGTCTTCGTTAGTATTCTCACTAGCACCCAGTTTAATAACATCTGCAAATTTCCAGCAAATTAACCAATTGTTTATTCCTTCCATATAAAAATTAAAATGTTAAGCAGGACCGTTCTGACACTGATCCTTTGACAGCCTAATTAAAATCACCTTTGCCAAACTTAGCAATTAGTTGTTTATCATCACTGTGGTACTTCAGCTACAGTTCAGACCATCCTGTCACACATATGTAATCATATGTAATTAATTTGGTGAGATAGTATAAAATGATATGCTAAATTTCAAATATTCTAAGCGAGTTGCAGTTTAGTTTTCAATTAAAATTCATTTTCACGGGGCAGATGCATCAGGAAAGAAAATACATTAAAATCAAAGTGCAATGCATAACAAACGAAATGGAAAATAGTGGATACAGTATTATAAACAGATATTAGATAAATCAGTGATACATATCTATACATGAGCTGTGCTTTACTCCATCATACATATGAATACAGAAGTAATAGAAGTTGTTCAGAAATGAATGACAAGACTTCTTAAGTTGGAAGAGAAACAGACACAACTGGGAATGTTTAATTTCAAACAGTATTTGTCTGCCTATCTTGTAAATACTTAAGCACTGTTTCCAGCCACTTGATCAAATCCCCATGCTGCCCAATTTAAAAGAGGAGGTCAATACCAGGTATCACACATTCCAGGAGATTTACTCAGCTGAGTGTCCCTAAAATAAAACAAAACAAAATAAATCAACACAATAACAAGCAGAAGCCCAACTCCCTCAAACTTTTTTTTTTTTTTTTTCACTGTTGTCTTTTAATAGGGTTAATTAAATATTCATTGGCCCAGACATCACAAGTAGGACCCTATGGTTGTGATTTCTGGCTGCACTGGACTATCCACGTGGTCTCTTAGTATTGCCTATCTTATTTGACTATTAGTTGATTCACTTCTTGTATTGTCTATCGCATAACGCACAGCACTTCCTTTCATCAGTTTGAGCTGATATATAAAATTGCTGCTTCCATTGTTGTCCCCAGTCAGCCTTTCCTTCTTTTGACTTGGGATTGCCCCAAAAGGGTTTTTTTTCAGGCATACAGAAACGTGGGAGAACTCTAGGTCCTCTAAGTGAAGTTAACTGTCTTGGAGACTTTCCATAGCACTCAAGAAAAAAAAAAGAAACAAGTAAGAGAGCTCGCTGAAGTGAGTGCTGGAAAGAGCAAGGAAGGTGGTGTGGTGAATTATCAGTCAGGAAGCCACTCTAATGCTTCTATTTAAAAATAGAAATCTCTTGTGTGGTTGCAGGGTAGAACTTGAAATTGAAAAGGTAATAGGATGCATTCAGAAATCAAAAGGCAAATAAAATAGGCAATAAAAATTTATCATGATTAGATTCAGTTTCATGATATTTTGGAGCCTGACTCATGATTTTTGAATATCGGGGATGGACAATACTAGAAAAATATGAAAGAGCTTTGTAATGTGTAGCAGAAAATAAAGAGCATAGTACCTGCCAGCCCTTTTGCAGTGGCACTTCCTGCCTTTTTTCCCTGTGCAAAGTAGACATTTTCTTTACAGTATTATTTTTCTCTGTACTATTCTCTGTATTATTCCATTTGTATTTGAAGAAATATATCCTGCTAACAAATTCAGACTTATCTTAATGAATATAGTTTATCTATCTGAACCTTTCTTTTTGGTTTCTTCTTTGTAATGATAAGAGATTGGGAATATGTTTCTTATGAGCCTTTTGCGTTTGCCTATGGTAACAGCGTGCAATTCAAATATAGGTGCAATAGTAATAAAGCAGAAATATAAGTTGAAATAGCATGTGTGATACAGTAAGTAATTCATAAATAAACAAAATGAACTTGATTAGATAAGAGTCTTCAGAATTTCTGAAAACAGAAATGTAGTGTAATGATATTTTACATTTAAGCTTTGCTATATTAAATGGATTTTATGGATCACTATGTAAGTAAAGACAGATCCTTAAATAGACAAACAAATTCTAAATACTCTTTTTCAGTTCTAAAAGCTGTCATTTAAAACTTATCCTCTAACCAAATATATACCTCCTAAAGACTGAGAAGACATTTGCCACTGGTGTCCTTCAGAGGTCCAGCAACAGTGGAGATGATTTTATTTAATGCCTAAATTATTGACCTGGAGGATGGGCTGGAGTGCACCCTTAGCAAGTTTATAGCTGACACTAGGCTGTAGGAGTGCTTGATGACTGGGGGTAGGGATTTGTACAAAGAGAACTCAACAAGATTATGTTAACAGGAACCAATTTAGGGCTATCAAGTAAGAGACATTGAAAAACTGGTATGAGTCCTGCAGAGGGTTACCAAGACAGTTAAAATGTTTGGAGGACATGATATGCAAAATTTAGTTCAAAATTTATTTTGAAATACTGTTTGTAATGGAAGGTGAAATAATGATATTTGGTGAATCACTAGTAGGAAGGAAAAGTGGAACTATGGTATTGAGCTGTCAACTCTCTTCATCTCATGGAGTACTTATATTGCTCTTATATATGCTGGAAAAAAAAAAAAAAAACAAAGCAGAGCACAAGCAGTCCTGAAGGTTTCTGAGGGGCATTGATAAATTCCTAACAACAGAAATGATCAAGGGGGTCATGAAGTGATGACGTATGGGCTACATAAATGGACAGTACTGTAGACTGAAAGCTGTCTAAACCCAGGCATCAATACTGGGGCCGGTATCACTTAATCCCTTCATTAATGATCTGGATGGTGGGGCAGAGTGTGCCCTTAGCAAGGTTGCAGATGATGCAAAAATGGAGAAGTGGCAGATACATCAGATGGGTGTGCTAGTATTCAGAGGAGCATTGACATAGTGGAGAAATGGGCAGACAGGAACTTTATGAAGTTCAGCAAAAGAAAATGCAAAGTCCTGCCCCTGAGGAGCAGTAACGCCAGGCAGCAGTACACACTTCCTCTGAGCAGCTAGAAAGTAGCTTTTTCATAAAAGGCTCTGGGGGTCCTGGTGGACAAAAAGCTGACTATGAGCCAGCAATATGCCGCTGTGGTAAAGAATGTTAACAGCCTCCTGGGCTGCATTATGAAGAGCATTGCCAGCAGGTCAAGGGAAATGATCCTTCACCTTTATGTAGCATTGGTGAGGATACTTCTGGAGTGTCAGTTCTGGGCACCCTTTTAAAAGACAGACGTGGACCTATGGAGTGAGTCCAACCAGGTGTCACGAAGATGCTCAATGGTCTGGAACATCTCTCATGAGGAGAGGCTGAGGAAGCCGGCTTGGCCTGGAGAAGAGAAGGGTCAAGGGAAAGTCTTAGTAACACTAAGTAGTACAGCTTAAAAAAATATCCTAAACAAACAGCAAAACAAGAGAGAAAAGTGCATAGTGAAACAAATGCAAGGAGGGACATTACACTCTCATAATCCATATATATCTTAAATTCTGTGGTAATAATAGAAATGTAAATGGATTGATGCTAATTAATGTTTGAGCAAACCTGCATTTTGTCATTAGTGCTTTGCAAAAGCATAGTGAAGTAAATGAGTAAATTGTTTGCTACTCCTGCACTCTGCATTTCAACAGTCATTTGGCAGATAAACAAATTCTCTCAATAATGAACAGGCGAATAAAAAGATCTCCCCAGTAAAGCAAACAGCCTGAGAAAAGAGTTCTGTGTTTCAGGATGCTGTTAATTCCTCATCCTGGAAGAGAAGTAAATTTTTTTGTAACTCTGATAAGTCACTGAACATTTTAAGATAACTGGAACCACTCAGCAGTTGAGTTCATTTGTTATATTGAAACTGACTCAAATGTCAATCTATATGTAAGATTAACAGTGGTAGAATCATAGTCACTCATCATGAGGCTCAAAATGTTATTAGGGATTTTAGGGTAGAATTTTAAAGATACTTCAGGAAAACAAATGTAGAAAAATCTTTTTTTTATTTGAAAACAAGATGTTTTGCATATAGAAAAAAAAAAAAAAAAAGAAAGAAAAAAAAAAAAGAGCTTTTCTGGTTCTTATGAAAGTGTCCCCTGTTTGACAGCCATGATTATTTCAAATCTGAAAGAAAGGCATTTCAATATAAAGGGAGAGCATTATTACAAACTTACTGTTGTTGGCAACAACAGCAGTAGCAGCAGCAGCAGCAGTAGTAGTAGTTGTAGCAGCAGTGATATATTCTCACACAACACGGGCTCTTGGAGAGAAGCAGCTGTCAAATTCCCCATCATCCTGAATCATCAGATGATTTCTGATCAGTTCCTCTGTATCAGGGAGCCCACAACACTGTCACTTGGCTGTTTGCAAGCAATTCCTTGGGTGAATACTCTCATGGGTTTTCTCGGAGGACACCAGGTCTACAGAGTTTTATGGCACTCTGACATGTTGCTGACAATGTAGCTATCTGGTATAATCTGAGGTGTGACCTGATGCTTCTTGTGTGGGGCACTGCAAGGTGAGAATTTATGAAGAGGTGCATGCAAGCCTGATTGGAGACTGTATGGACAGTGCTCTGAGAATGAAACAGGGGTGTATCAATGAGACACAAGACAAACATAAAAATTCTTTGAAAGAGATTCTTCCAGTGTGGTCAGGGCTTGAAAAACTGTTCAGTGAATGCTGTATTCGGTTTACATGAAAGTTCTGGTAGCAGGGGGACTGTAATTGTTGGCCTCTGTGAGCAGAGCCCAGCTGTCCAATTCAGGTCAGAGACAGCTCCAGCCGGCTCCAAAAGGGACCCCCTGCTGGCCAGAGCCGAGCCAGTAAGTGATGTTTGTGCCTCCGGGAGAGCAGATTTAAGGAAGGGAAACAACCTGCTGCACCACAGCAGCTGGGAGAAAGGAGTGAGAAGCAGCCCTGCAGCCCTCAGTTCAGTGTAGCACGAAGGCAGGAGGCACTCCAGG
Source organism: Aythya ferina (assembly GCF_964211825.1). Taxonomy (NCBI): domain Eukaryota; kingdom Metazoa; phylum Chordata; class Aves; order Anseriformes; family Anatidae; genus Aythya; species Aythya ferina. The sequence continues at coordinate 95,938,853 of NC_140297.1, forward strand.
CAGGCAGCAGCAGTTCCCCTGTAGCCTGTGGAGAGGCCCCTGGTGGAGCAGGCTGTCCCCCTGCAGCCCATGGGTCCCCCATGGAGCAGATCTCCACGCTGCAGCCCCCCCGTGGGTGGAGGAGCCCCTGGTGGAGCAGGTGGATGTGGCCTGAAGGAGGCTGTGGCCCATGGAGAGCCCCTGCAGGAGCAGGCCCCGGGCCGGAGCTGCAGCCCGTGGAGAGGAGCCCCTGCAGGAGCAGGGGGTCTGGGGGGAGCTGCCGCCCAGCCGTGGGGGACCCGTGCTGGAGCAGTTTGCTCCTGGGGGATGGACCCTGTGCTACGGAGCTGTGTGGGAGCAGTGCTTGAAGAGCTGTTGCCAAGGGACAGCTCCCGCAGGCTCAGTTTGGGAAGGACAGCATCCCATGGGAGGGACCCCATGTGGAGCAGGGGAAGAGAGTGACCTCGAAGGAGCGGAGATGAAGCATCAGGGACTGACCACAGCCCCCATTTCCCATTCCCCTGTGCTCCTTGGGGAGTACACAGAAGAGGGTGGATGAGGAGAAGGTGTTTTCAGTTTGCTTTTAATTCTCACTGTTCTAGTCAGCTAGTGATAGGCAATAAATTACATTAATCTCCCTATGCTGAGTCTCTTTTGCCCATGACGATAATTGGTGAGCAATGTCCCTGTCCTTATCTCAACCCTTGAGCCCTTATCACTGTATTTTCTCTCCTCTTCCCTTTGTGGAGGGAGTGAGAGAGTGGTTGTGGTGGGGTTTGGTTGCCCAGCAGGGTAAAACCACCACAAATGCCTTTCTAAAACAAAGAATTGGTGGGAAGAGCACCTCCTTGGTTTGTTTATTGAAATCTCTGTAAGTATTAGGTCTGATTAAACAGAATGAATATTTCTAATGCAGTATAAATTGATGACCCTAAAATTGGGGACCATTTCAGTCAGATGACTTCCTGTGGCATTCTGTAGCTTTAAGCTGGTTTTTTTTTTTTTTTTTTTTTTTTTTTTTTTTTTTCGGTAGGACTTCCATAGCTATTGAAGAGAACTGAGTAGTTTTAGATAATACATTTGAAAGCCTTCTGAAAGTCAGAAGCCAGCAAACTTGGGGCTATAACCTGTGAACATTTTTACTGGACATGATCTGTAGATTTCTGTTATTTTTTTCCCCTGATGTTAGCTGGTGGAGGAGATTAAAATTTAATGGGATCTTGATGAACTGAAGAAACAGTCTGGAAAAAAAACAAACACAGATACAATTCAATATTGACATGTGCAAATTCCAGCCTTAGCAATAGACAAAGAAGATATTAAATACTTCCCTTACTTGTCTTTAGATTTTTGAGGCATGTTACTGAATTTGGAAGTTTTCCTCAGTTTTAAATAAAGAGTTTGTCCATTACCAACAAGGGGACATATCTTTTGACAAAAACATGATTAGTGACAGTTTGGTGCTATATTTCTATACCAAGAGAGTTCCTAAATCTTCACTGACATATTTATTTATTATACTATGTATGTATATAGTCAGGATCTCTTAACTTAAATACATCAGAATCTTATGAGAAGTCATTACAAGAACAAGGACCTATTACAAAATTCACTTATTATCTAAAGTATGCTTGAGAAATGGTCATTTGAAGTAGGATTTGCTATTTTTTTTCCTTTGCTTATCTCTTTTGCTACTCATTTCTGCAGCTTTTTCTCAGTTCTTCTATGTTGGGTATATCCTTCGCTGAAAATCTGCATTTCTTCCTGTCTTACTAAGCATGAATTCACATATTAACATCTGACAAATTCTACCAGATGTCATTGCAGTTGTTTCTTAGATTTGGTGCTAGAGATGTTTACTCCATCTCAGAGACTCAGGTTTGTGATGACTGTGGTGGTCCGTCCTGCTGCTTCTGTGCTCTCCACGAGTGGCGCATACTGAGTGGAACTGCCAATGGAAGGGAAATGCCAGGGTTATAAATGTATTTGCTGCATCATGTAGAACAAACAACCACCATAACCTCTCCTTTTTGTTGTAGAACAGCTGGGAAGAAGATTATAAACTATAGAACAGATACTTCAACTTGTGGAACGTAAATTACTGAATATGCTGGTTTTTATTGTGCCAGTGGTAGTATAACATGGAAACGTCCCAATCAGTTTGTGCCTTTCTCAATCACCAACAAAGGATCTGTATTAGGGGGATTGTCTCTTACTTTTTTAGAGGGAGATCACCTTGTCTTCAGCCCTCTAATTTCCCTTTGCCTAGCATTCCTTTCACTTCTTGCAGCTATCCCCTGTGTTCTCCTTCTGTTCATGACTTGACATTCTTACTTTTCACTGTATCTTTTTAATTGTTCTGTCAGCTAGCTCTTGCTTTCCTTCTTTACATTTTTTCCTTCACACACACACTGCCATTTCTACTTGCTTTCATAATTAGCCAAATGATTATCTATAAGGTTTTATATACTGTGCATAAAAATAGTATCAGGAAATTAGCTTGCTGCTTAAACAGCCCCATTGCCCTGCAACAGCCCACTGAATCCGTTATGCCAGATATTACTGGAAGCATTGATTGCTGCACTATTCCTAAATGAAATACAAATTTATATGCTTTATCTTTTGAGCATACTTTATTTTACTGTAGTTTATTCTGGGCAAATGGCTTTCACACATAAATCATTCAGTTGTTCCTCCAGCCAGCCTAGCTGGGAGGCATAAACTGGTTATTGTAAGGTGAAATTGTAAATATTAGAAGACATGGTGTCACTGAAATTAGAGGTGGAAAAAAACTGTTTTGCTGCACTGTTAGTGATCTTCTAGTTGAGGATAATCTAACAATACATTTCTGTGCTCGGCACTCAGGAATATTCAGGTCCTTACTGTTAATCATCTGATAGAAGTTGCGTGTACTATTCCACGTGGAACAGACTGCAAAATGTTACCTTTTTGCTGCTGATAGAGGATCCAGGATTAACATTTGGCATAAAAATGCCAAAGGAAGTGGCTGATCTTTCAGTCAAAGGACACAGATAATTTTTGGCAGCAGGAGGCTGATTCTGGATGATATACCAGAGACTTAAAAATTACCAGTCAGACAAATAAACAAATAAATAAAACAGATGTCATTAAGAAATCATCTTCAGGCTCTTGACTTAGATTTCATGAAAAATAAGGTGGAGAAAAAAAGAAAATTTATTGCAAAGGTTTACGTATGACTTGGTGCAAAGAGGAAATTTGAGGAGCATTTGTGTGTTATACCAGAGTTAACACACAGAGTTAATCCTAGGAGTTACTGCACACATTTTACACAGCATCAGTTCTGCAGGGATTCAAGCAAACAAATGTGGCATCACTGCTTTTGTGGTAAGTTGAAGTAGCTTAATTGTTTAGAAAGCTGTGTAATCTTTGAAGGGTACTGTAATAAAACATGTAATCTGGCCTCTGTGCTGATCTGATAAAAGGAAAAATAAAAATAGCAGAGAATGGATACATTGATGTATGCAGCATGTTGTCAGAAAAGACATAAAAAATATATGCAATCCTAGACTTTTAACCTCCATTTCAGTCATCTTGGCAGATTTGGAAGGTAGACAATATAATCGCTGATTATAATTTTTTCAGTCTCCCTGGTTTGTGTATATTTAATAGCTCACTATTAGCAAAAGGTTATCAAATCCAATGTACTTTTTTTTTTTTTCTTTTTTTTTTTTTCTTGCCTTTGGAGTCATACAATGGGGATGGAAGAAGGGGTAAAGCAAGTGCATTGGTCTTTTCTGCAATCTGAAAGCATGTTGCCTATTGTCTCTTTGTACCCTGCCAGTCAAAAACATGCCCTCACAAGACAGAATCTGGTCTCCATGGTTTATTAAGCAGAAAGCTCCATCAAACCATTTTTCTTTATTTATTGGGAAGGACATTAAGTATTTTTGATTTAAGTCTGTACTCTAAATCTATATGCTGATTCTGATATGCTTAGAATAGGTGTTTTCCATGCAATACATTAGCACAAAGCAGGCAACATAGCTTGTCAATCACACTGATATGCATGTTAATCACTACTTTCCTAGATTCCTTGTCATCCACAAGAAATGCCTTGATGGCATTGGGACCAGCGGCATCAACACCAGTACAACATCCACCTCAACATGCTGTCAAAAACCCTTCTCATCTTCCTGCAGCTCTTGCTCCAAACACTCCTTCCCCTTCCCCCCCCACAACAAGATCCTGATGTGAGATCACAGGACAAGACCAGGCATCTGCGCATCAGGTCAAGAGGAGATATAGGAGAGGCATCAGGTATGAACCATCCTCCTGCAATAAATCCCCCCCTTTTTATAATGAAACTGACGTTTTAACGTGCCACATTCATCATAAACGGATTAGCTGCCGTGACCGAACAGACTCAGAGATTATCTGAACTCTGCCTGAGAGCTGCCTGGCTCCACCAGGAAGGCGAATCCAGGTTGTGCCCCTCGTGCTTCACTGCTCCCAGCGGAAGCCAAATGCAGCAGCTACTGTCACGGTACCAAGGGGTGCTCCTGTCCCGCCAGCACCAAGGTGAATGGAGACTGCTACCAGATGCTGATGTATCACAGTGGGGCACAAGGTGTGGCTGCTGACTGCCCTACCTCACTTTAAATGCCCTTGCAATCATCCACTCCACAGGCTTCTTTCACTTCTGTGGACTGCTACGCTTCCTTGCCTTCTTTCTTTCTTCCTTTCTCCTGAAAAAGCTTTCAAATCCATCTTTAGGCTGGTGAAAGAGCATCGTTTCTGGCCTCTGATAAAGATAATAATCTAGGAGGCGTCACTTGAATATTTTTCCTTGTTTAATCAGATACAGTAATGCAACAGCATTGACTCAGTGAAGCATAATTTAGTAATAACTTACATTCTGTAGTGGTTTTGATCCAGCTGTCTGAAAACACTTTAAAACATTAATACATTAAATTTAACATTGTCTCTCTTGTGAAGTAGGTAGGCATTATAGCCTTAATTTTACAGATGAGAAAACACAGGCACGGAGAATTTAAATGCTTTGCCCAAGGTCAAATGAGAGATTCCTGCTAGAACTGAGAAACTGGGAAGAGAAATTGCCAGTGTGATGTCAGCACCATTAAAGCTGCAGCAATCCACCCAGCTGTTAGCATTTTAGAGAACAAAATCTATGCATCAGTGAAATCTACATACATTAACAAATGTATTTATTTATCTTCATAGATGTAAGAAGACACCAGGATAAAAGACTTCATAATCTACAACACATTTTTAAATTGAGAGTGCATCCAAGTGAGGGGTAAAGGAAAGATGACATTTGGACCAGCAAATTAGTCACAACTTTCTTTTCCAGTGTTGTATCCTAGTCATCTATACATATTTTTTTTTTTTGTTTGGTTTGGTTTCTTCATATAGTTGTTTCTGAGAAATAAATGCACTAAATAAATAAATGAATAAGCCTTGCAGTGGCTGACACAGTTAATACTAGTCTGGACTTCTGTCTCTGGAGATAAACACAGTTCTTGGGCATTTCTTTATTGTTGTTGATAATAATAATAATAATAATAATAATAATAATAATAATAAACGGGGGGGGGAGGGCACAAACAATAGAGAAGCAAAAGGTTGAGGCAAAAGCTTGATTACAGATGGTCACTGTGACTTTGGTGGTTTCCCATAAGAAAGATGAAGGTTTGGAGTCCTGTTAGGGGCTGCTGTACAAGAACAGGGATCTCTGAGATGCCTGGGTAGGTCTGAAAATGTTAGCCAGAATAGGGGATGTGTAAAATCGGGTTTTCTTCAGTACTTTCCAGGATATGTTTCTGATTAAGTATAGTAGTCAAGGAAGGGCATTGTCATGACCATTATGATTTTGAGAGAGTCTACAGAAAGGTTCCAACGTTGTATTTAGAAGTAGAGTAGATGGGTCTGGGTAGAGATATTATTTATTCCTAGGTTTCTGAAGCAGGTTGAGAACAACAGTGTCAGATGGTGTCAGACTTGGCTGCCTGAATGGCCAAGTCACAGCACAGGCAGATTGTCACAACAGCAGACAGGACATGGACAGAAGAATGAGGATGCCAGTCTCAGGATAATAGGGAATAAATCATCCTCGTCTTTATGTTGCCTGTTTCTAATCTTACAGTACTGCCCAGCTGTGCCTCTTGCAGTGTGTTGGGATGGTACCTTTCTGACTGTGTCGGCTTGGCAGATACAAGAAAGGGTTTCAAACCACCTTTGTAAGCCTAAGCACTGCACCTCAGAAGAATAGGCAACATCTCCATGCAAAGCACGTCTTAAATAAGGTTTATTTAACAGTAATGAGGACCGAAAACAAAAATCTTAGATTTATGTGTAAGAAAGTAACAGTGAAAAATGGCTTATATGGTCTACAGAGCTGAAGTCAGTTTTCCATTTCTGTAGTGCTATATTCTCCCATTTCATAGGGTAGAGCATGCACGTGTCATCCAACTTCTGTTTTCCCTGGGGCCAAGCAAGTAATGTTCTCCTAAGCAGATTTTTTTTTGTGGCTCTGGAAAATCACTTTCTTCTCTTCAGCTGTTCCATCTTGTTACATGGCTGCATATATCCTAGAAGCACTTGCAAATCTCTGATTTTTCCTCCCCTCCTTTTCCTGTAATCAGTTGCTGTCAGCCACTTCCATAAGTGTATATTGGCTTGTTGTCAATTTGCCCAGCTTAATCTATGTAAATATATATAAATGCTTTTATCTCTACTCTCTTTCCCTTCCCACTTAATTTATTCTGAGATTCTCTGCATCTGCCCTGATTTGTGTGGCATGCAGCTCTGTTCCCAAGTTCTGAATAGATATATGCATGTATCCTGTACATCTTTGCTGCTACCTGATATCTACACACTCTATATGTCTTTCATGCAGTGCCTCTTGGGCTCATTCATCCCTTTAAGGAGGTGTTAGATCTTTTTAGGAACCATGGGTAAAACCTTTTGTGATATGGAAAGTCCTACTAGACTGATTTTTCCTTGTTTTCTGTGGAGAACAGGAACAAAACATCATATTCAGATAGAAATATGATCTGACTGCATATTTGATAATCACAATTATTGCTTCCCAGCTGCAAGTAGTGAACTCCCAGCTCCTCAACCCAAAAGGCAAAGGCTCTGTTTCCATCCAAAAAAGTCCAGTCTGTGGGCTAGCAGAGGTGGGGGAGGTGGAGAGGAGTGATGGTCCCAAGTTAGGACCTAGTGTACGTTTCTAGTTATTGTTTACTCTTGCATATTTTTCATGCCTGCACCTCTGTTCCTATTTGTTAGTCTATTTTATGAGGCTCCTCAAACGTCATTTGTACATCATACATCTCACTTCTTAATTGTGTGCAAATTTTGGCACCCCAGGCCTGGAAGTTCAAGTATTGAAAGCTGTCCCGTTTTATCCTTGGAAGCCATTTATTTCTGAGAAAGAGAGAAATAAGCTGTTTTCACTTGCACGTTTTTTCATAGTCTCCTTATGGAAAGCAGACTTTGGATGACTTTATCACAGTGGGAACAGATGTATGGATAATATAAACACATGTCAGGTCAGGGCCTCCTCCCCTGAACTTCTCAGCCCCAAATTCCTAGCAGAATAGGAGATATGGGAGACCTTCCTTGTCTATCTGTGTAGCTCATTAGTAATTTGTTAGAAATAAACCTAATTCAAGGGGTTGTTTTGTGTCATTACTCCTCCTTACAGTACTTAGAGTCTTGGACTGAGGGTAGCATGTCCTCATTCTGTTTAGAGGAATGGGCAACAAGAAACATTGCTTTGTTAGAACACAGCAAAACAAAAAAAAAAAATGCTGAAACCCTAAAGAAATCCTCTATGCCTTGCCTCTTGCCTCTTGCCTCATTAAAAGATATGAGGCAAAAAATACACTGTGGCAGTTAAGCATTTCCCAGCTGAGACAAGTGAAGCCCTGACGAAGGTGCTTTGGAAGGCATTTGTACAGCAGTATGTGAGCACTGGGCACAATGGAGTGAGTTTTCATTCCCTTTCTTAGCTGGAAAACTGGAGTGTTGCTGCTGACAGTAGTGTTTGGAAATGCATTTAGACTGCAGGGTGTTGTCACTCTTACTGAGGTATGAGACTGCCACTAAAAACAGCTTTGAGTTTCTTCTGCCTCATGGGGAATGTAGTAGATAGAGGTTTCCTGCTCAAAGATATGACTACTTGACTTAGTTTTGATGCAAGTGTGTATGGACAAATTAATCACCGTGTAAATGCTGTTTCCCATGAAGATAGGGTAAACTAATAAGAGCTAGGAAAAGCCAGAATTGTGGAAATATAAGTATGAAGGAAAGAGGAATTATATATGTTAACTGGCAAGGAAGAGAAACAAGATACTCTATGCATCTGTGGAGAGAGGAAGACAAATTGATTCCTGCTAAAGGTTTATATTTTATGTAGACTGATGCATGCATGGTGTGAGTGTGATGCATATGTTATGCTGGTAGACAGTGGAGGAACTAGTGCCCAAGACCAAAGTATTTTTTTTTTTATTTTTATTTTCCTGTGAAACAGCTACAAAAATTATATTTTTTATAAACTGACCTGCATAGATTGGCCTAAACTACATGGATTTTTATATACAGGTCTGTACAACATAAGACACTTCTCTTCCTCAGGGACTTGACATGACCTTTTAGAGTCCTACACCTCCACAGAAATGGCTTTTATCACAGAAAGTGTTATGCAAATGAAAAATACTGAGGGTTGCCAGATAGCTGCTCAGAAGGTCCCACTGTTACTTCACCATGAGAGTAAAGTAATGGGCAGAGGAGATATGGCAGCCAGAGGTTTACTCTGTAGAATTTGCTACATTGCTCTCATTGTCAGGTTTTCTCCCTCCCATAATTTATAGAACACTCATTGGTGTATTGTCTTCTCACAAATATATTGATACTGTCGGAGAATATAATAATAGTATGGTTTATACCATGTATAGTATACTATACTACTCATTCTAAAATAAAATAATAGTAATATAAAATAATAGTGTCGGAGATGGCTTCAGACCTTCAGGCCTCTTTAAGGAACTGGTTTAGAGCATTTTGTTGTGCTTGGTGCTGATGGCTCAGAAAGATGGCTCAGAGGTGGTTATGATTCTGTCTTTGACCTGACTTAGGTTTCCTTTTCTGCACTGTTGTGATGTTGTATTTTGAAGTAGGTATTGTCTCTCAAATGCTGCAATTTTAAAGACAGACACAAAAATAGAGTTAGACAAAATAGGAGTTATTTACTACTGAGGGGAAACTCTTCCTTTCCCACTCTCTTGGAAGTGAGCTGATGTTAGAAGAGAATAGGAAGGACATGGATAATCAATTGTTTCAGATAGATCAGAAAGGACCTATTGCACAGACCAAAAACAGAAGGAAACTGACAGTGCAGTGGCAGCTAAAGTGTTTTCATTGTTGTGACCCCTCTCTTAAAAAAAAAATAAAATTAAATCCGTCTTTCCAGGAACAGTGTATGCCTGCTCCTACCCTTGGGGTGGTAAGGTTCTCCTTTGCAGTTGCACAGCTTCTTTCAGGTCTTTTTTGGAAACAGAACCTGTCTCTTTTGGCATCAGAAGTAAAAGCTCACTGAGTTGCTAGAAGAGCAATTACATCAGCAGGTTGCAGTGCTAGGCTCCTGCACCAATTCATCTGCCAGCAATAGAAGACTGGTCCATTATCTTTCTATTTTAGGAATGTCCAGGATTTCTTTTTCAAGAATCTTGGTTTTGATTTTCATCTGAGAATATTTTCTGAGTGGTTTTGTATGATTTTAAAATTCAAGTGTTTTCAGTCAAGCTCTTTGTCAAAGGGAATATTTTCCCCAGTTGCTCTCTGCCGTTTTGGGAGCAATTTCAGTGCAAGCAGCGTGTACCGTGGGCAGAAGTTGTCCTTTCCACACACAGGCTGCTGTTTAGTAGCTGTTCACTGGCTGCTGGCTGGATCTCAGAGATCTAAGTCCAAACACACAGACAATGTGGAGCTGGTTTTCAGCATTTTTCTCATCCTGCTATTTTGGTTTAATACAACCCTAATTTTCATGAATGTGTAAGAAAGACAAATTCTTTTATGAAGTGGAAGTTATAATTATTACTTGAATCAAAGGTTTTGGTAGAAGATGGAAAAGTGGTTTTGGCAGACATTGTACAATAATGAAACCTTGCAGATTCATTATGTCCTATGCTTTGTTCTCAAGGCATGCATTATTTAACAACAATAACAATCCTTGCACTGATTTTTTTATTTTTTTTTAAATTGACACTTTAATAATAATTTGATTATATATTACCAGATTCAGGCATAGCTTTGTATTTGCACAGTCTGTTAAAATCCATATACCTTTTTCTATGGATGGATGATTTAAAATACACAGCTTAGTGTGTTCAGGCAATAAGAAATGCAAACTGACATGTAATGTTGGTCAAATAAGAAGAAAACTATCACAAAATTAAACAATAATAATTTCATGTTCAGTATGAAACATGCTGATCTAAAACATTCTCCTCCTCTTGCTGAAACACTGATGATCCAGGATAGGAAACCATGTAAGAAGAATCTTTGTATGAAGGAATTTGTTCCACATAACCACATTTTACTTTTCCCCTGACAAGTTCTTTGAAGATGAATATTTTAATGGGTGTTGAAAATCTATTGAAGATCTGGAAGATAATCAGCATTAACCAACTTGCTTCCTCTGTACTTTTGTAGGATTGTCAAATACAATCTTAATTTTCCACAGGCATTGTATGTTTATTAGTGATGACATTTTCCCATTTTTCTCCAACCAGATGGTTCATATGTACAAAGAAATCTGAGTGAAAAAACAAAGACTGCATGTAATTCCTTAATACTCCTCAACTGCAATATTTCTGAATTTTCTTGAAGTGAAGACTTGAAACAGACTCTTCCAGTTGCTACCTGTATGGCAAAACTTTTTAATTAAAGCATTTACAACACAAACTGCCTACATAATTCTTGCGTAACTATTCTTTTTTTTATGTAAACTTCATCTGTGTGTGTATGTGTAGGTGTATACATATACGTGATTACAAAATTCCCACGTTTGACAATATATTTTTTTCCCCCAAAGACCACATTTACTAACCATAGAATGGGTTAAGTTTATATTATAGCCCATTTCTGTCTTTTATTAGTAAGACCAGATGTAATGTATATTACGCCTGATCATTTTATCCTGGACATGTGCTTTACAAATTTAATTTAATACAAATAGGCTTTTTTGAGCTATACTACGTAAAGTCTTATGCATGCACAGGAGGAATTAGTGAGATTAGTGTCTGTGAGCACTGTGCAGGAGATTCAACATACAGCAATAATTTGGGTCACAATACCTTATAAGGTCACTGGTAGTAAGATTTTTAGCATAACTGTAAGCTGATGCATCATTCCAGCAAGCAAAACTTTTTGGACTTTTGACCCAGTAAGTATTGCCTGAAGATCACAAATGTTTGGTTAACAGCTCCTTCTGGAAAAATTCATTCATCTGTCTAGGAAGAGTTTGCCAAATGCGTACATAGCCAGATTAGCCTCTTACATGGATGGATAAATGTAAACAAGGGACTAATGCTAACCTGTAGGTCATGCATTGGAGCTAAGAGGTTCAAATGAAAGACCTTTCTTTCCATCTTTCCTAATCTCATATTGTACTTATACCAGGTGCATCCTGAGGAACATCAGGAGTATTGGTAGTTTTTTTCTTTGGATAAAAACTTTTCTTCAAGTGAATAACAACAAAATCGATCATTTTTTTGGGTGAAACTGAGTAGTGCATAAGCACTCTGTAGAATCAAGAACTCGCTCTTTCGGTTTTCATACATTCATTTGAAATGCTTTATTTGCTTTGAAAGGATTAATCTTAATAGCTTTAAAAATGAAAGCCTAAAACTAGCAGGAATTGTTGGCTTAGGACCTACAACAGGGAATTAGTTGCTTCCCACTCACCACTAATGAGTAGATTTTTTTAAACACTGTTTATTTATGAGCAATGTTGAATACAAATCCTTTTTTAAACAAGTTATTTTAGGGAACCTGCTCTACTTGACTTAAAAATATATTCAAGAAACGTATTAATGTATTTACCCAAATAGTGGCATAACTTAATCTCATATTAAAATTGCAGCACACTTAAAGAAAAAAAATAATCTAGATTATTAATAACTATGGACTGCTGAAAAGCTACCTCCAAAAATTATTTTCTTAGCATAATGTACTTTTGGGGCAACCTAAGATATATCACACATAATATCATGCACTGCCATTCTGTATTATGTGCTACATAAACAAGCCAGAAAATTCATATTTAAGGTGGTCAGCAAAATGATTTGCTGATATTGAATACCACATGGTTTAAGAAGAACAGGGGAAAAAACTTAGTTCTTTGAGATAGTGTGTCACTCAGTAAGTTTCCTCTAATTTACCAGTGTTATTCCTGTCTCATGCTGGCAAAAATAGACCTGTGAACAGACCAGAATAATAGAAGGGTGAATCAGATCCCCTATTTTAATATATGAGGACACAGATAATTTTTTTTGTTTGTTTTCTTGGCTTTTGGCAACTGACCAGTAACACTTTCTGTAAGATTGTCTTCCAGATTTCTAATTTGAAAACAAAACAAAACAAAACAAAACAACAAACAAACAAACAAACAAAAACAAACCAAAACAAAACAAAACACAAAACCACCAAACTATTAATCAAGCTTAAAATATTATTTCCCTTCTTCTGTGACCTTAGGTTTTGTTTTAAAATTTTATTTTTCATCACTGTTTCAAACTGAAATTTTCTTTTCCTGTAATTTTCTCAACTTATCTACTTCATGCTTTCTTTCTCTTCATGTTTTTCTGCTTATACTTTCAATCATAATGTTCCTTTCCACCCTTCACATTCTTGTGCTGTACCACTGGCATGTGCTTTTTCTGATGTGCAGCGATTCTTAAATAAGGGCTTGCCTGTATCTTCTTTCTTTACATACCTAACAATCCTGAAAAACAAATTACTTTTCACTGAGAAGCAGAACTGTGCAGCCCTGGCCATCTGCTATTACTTAGCAGGGGGACAATTTTAGTCCTGCAATAGCATACCAGAAAGGTCAACTAGTTATAGTTGTTCACATTACTCCTTTGACAGGTTGACCTATAATTGTCTTCTCCTGCTGTAACAAATTAAAACTCAGTTACAGTGGGTAATGATTTGCTCCATTATCTGTAAGATGGAGGTGGGATAATTTACTGCATTCCCATTCTGTACTAGAATTGCCCAACAGATTAATTTGGGGAAAAAAATGCAGCATGATAACATGTAGCATTAAGTGGATTGTACTCTGGCTCCTGCGTCACCCTAGTGGATATCTGATTTTGTATTTTTGAAGTGATACACACAGTAAAAAAGTGTTCACATTGCAGTTTTTTGCTAAGATATGTATACATAGCATGCTACCAGGAAGTATTGAAAGGTGTTGGTTCCTGAGAAGAAAGAGAATGTCAAGATTGTCACTGAAATAATTTATTTGAAAAACAGATATATTAAAATGTATAGCAAAGGGGCTATTTGCATGCATTTTGCAATTATGTGAGTATCTGCAAATGTAGCACTGATTTTTTTTTCTTGTTTGTCCCTTGGCCATTTCCAGCTGAACCACTGTGCATCAGACTCCATTATTATGTTTGGCAGCTGCAGTGCAACATAGTTTTAGAACTTTGTGATTTCATCAGTGTAGCACAGCAAGCATTTTGCTGGCCAAATTAAGAAAAAAGAAAAAAAGGAAAAAAAGCCAAAAAACTTGAATTGAGATATTTTCTGTATCCATGGTAATGATGCTCTGTAAGGCAAGAAGCCTCCATTACATTGTCATTAACAACAGCTCACAAGAACCTACCCAGATCTAAGTTGCCTGATACAGACAGGATCAGTTCCCTCTCCTAGCACCATTATTTGCACAGTTTGACCCTTATTTCTTCTGCAACAGCCAGCTACCTCAAGATTTCTTTTCTGAATCCCAAATGTCATGGTATTGGAAAGAAAAACAAACAAACAAGAACAACAACAACAACAACAACAACAAACACAAATAAAACAAAACAAAAAAGAAATGCACAAAAGGTTAAAAAAAATGCCATCAAGTGTAGGTTTGGTTTCCTTCAGATCCTTTGATGAAGTGGTGACATTTCTGGATCTTGCAAGACGAGCAGATCCTTCCCTTCTCCTTCTCAAAAGAAGAAGATTTCATGCATTTCATGCATCCAAGGTTCCTTTGGATGTACTGTGATATGAAAATCCCTTCCCTGGATAGCCCAGACTTTCAAGTAATTAATGTAAAGGCTAGGAGATCTGGACAAGGAAAAGTAGGTTCAAGAATAGTGGAGGGATGTTGGTAGATGTTAACCAGAAAGAGTTCTAAAATATGCTTTCTTTGACCTTTAGTACTGCTGGAAAGAAGCTTTCCATATGCTGTTTTGTTTCTGGAGTAGCACAGGTGTTATACATGTGAAAATGATGGACCTCTTCCCTGTGTCTCTAGGGACAGTGCACATACTTCTCATTTTTTCTAGTTTACTTTATCAGTAGAAAATGTATGTTGTTTGTTTTTAAGCTAGTGGGTTTATTTTATTTTAGAAAATCTGAATAGCATATAGATGGCAAAGCCACTTTGTGAGTTGAATGGAATGTCTCTCCTGTCTTCTCTGCATGCATACCTTTAAAAAGAAGAATGAGAGTTAAAGCAGTTGAGGGTAGACAACACAAATGAGAACTGGCTTCAAGTATGTGAGTGAGCCCACTTATGTAAATCTCTGAATCAGTCTTCAGAGAAAGTACTACCATTGAAAGCCATGAATATGTTTTAATTCTTTTTGAATAAGGATCAATGTGAGGAGGTGTGTTCAGAACAGTTTTATTCCATTTTAATTTAAAACAGTTATTAAAGTTGGATAGTGCTCATATCTCAAAGTACGTCTTTAAAGTACGTCTCTAGGGTTGGTCAGAGATAGGGTACATTTATATTTCAGGTGTAACTACCATTCAAGCTCTATAGCACCTTTTATGGATTTAAATATTATTCTTTCCTGTCCCTCCTTACTTGTGCCATTACATGAAGATTTCAAACAAGAGCTGAACTGACTACAGCAGAAATGTTAGACAGAAGTGTACAGAAAATACTAAAATTCTTTAAAGCAAAAATATGTTAGGAAACATTTTGATCAGTATTCTTAATGGGTTTGTAACATATGTGGATATCTGTCAATAGGTATTTGTAGTATGTGTAACTTTTAGCTGGGAGTCTGCTTTCAAATATGCTAGTACAGGCTCTGTCCAGCTTTGTGCATACCTCATCAGAATCACTGAAACACTGATTTGAAGGCACGTCTGGAGGTCATCTAGTCTAACTTCTTGCTCTAAGCAGTTGCCCTTGCCAACATTACGGTAGGACAACCATGGCTCTGGTTAGTAAAGCCTCAAAAGCTTCCAGAATGGAGGCTCAACAGCCTCCCCAGGCCACCTGCCTCAGTACTGCTCCAGTGAAAACATTATTCCTAATACCCAGAGAGATCTCCCAGGCTGAAATATGTAGCCATTGCCCATCGCTGCATCGTCATATGCAACACAAGAGGTATTCAGGACTGTTACTTTTTCAAGTACTGGTAGGTAGCTGCTGTGTCGTGACACAGCTTCCTCAGCCTCTCCCTGTTGGACTGACGGCCCTGGTACCTAGACTTTTTTGGGAGAGTATTCCAGACACAGTGTCAAATAGAAGGGAATAATATCATCCCTCTTCCAGCCTAATCACATATATTTACATTACAGTCTAACCACAGCATCCTTGTGTTTGAGAAATGCTTGACAAATACTGTAAGATACTTTTTAAAATGTCTGTTCTTACAAGTTCCACAAAAATGGAACTTCATCTGAAGTTCACAGTTGACAAAGTAACAGAAGGAATGTACAGAAGGAAGGCAATTGTGGCCTAGCTTCATCTTTTCTTTCATGTTTGTGGATTTAGATGAGTATCAGCAGCACACGTCACATTCACTGCTGGTGACGGGGATGACAGCAGAGGAGAGATCTGTGCCATCTCTGTGTGCACAGATTGACTTTTAGGCAAGGAGACATAGCTGGTCTCCACAAAGGTGTTGAGGTCAATATATGAGATTTGCTTCATTACTACTTTTAAAATCCATTTTTAGTTGTTTAATTTAATGATAGTATTGTTAAAAAATGAGTTTTTTAAAGCATAGGTGACTAATTACTCAAAAAAAAAAAAAAAAAGTAACTGTAGAACCCATCCTAATTCCATACAGTACATATTATTTTTAAGGATATTAAGAAAGTACTAGATACCTCCTATTGCAAACTCCTTCTGTAAGTCATGTAAGCTTCTATGTATAAATTTTATTCCAGCAGAATTTCACTCTCTTCTGTAACTACTTCTAACCTTTTGACTTTCTCTGTAGCCCTTTTTCCAGTTTGACACTTACAACAGCTCTCATTTTAATAAAATAAAATAAAATAAAATAAAATAAAATAAAATAAAATAAAATAAAATAAAATAAAATAAAATAAAATAAAATGGATACTTATTTATTGTTCTGCTTGCTTTTTCTTTTAACTCAACTTTAAAGGACATTTGCTTCCTTTAGAACTGCATTCTCTGTGAGCAACCAGATCAGAACTGGGGTTTAAATGAAGTACTTCTTGGCATAGAGAGGCAGTGACAAATTTGTTTGTAGTCACAAAATAGTTTAAGACCTGGTGACTAAAATACCTAAAGTTCTTTATGCTGTGGTAACAAACAGGGGCTCAAAAAGAGTACTGTTTCACAGGATGTGTCTTGAGGAACCAAAAAGATATTCCTAGGCCAGAAATCCTGTCTTGGTACAAAATCTATGGTAACAGTGGCATGAGGCCAATGCAAGAGAAAAACATTATGAGCAATTAGCGTATATATATATACAAAAAAAGGTTAAACCAGATTGACAGGTGCAGAAAGATTTATAAGTGCCCTGTTGGGGCAGACTTAAAGGAAGTATTTGATAGAATGCATTTTGGTATGTAAATCTTTCTCTGTAACCTGGTGCATGGAAATATGAAGATTTTTGTAGGGACGATAAAAAGCTTCTGTTGACGGGGAAGAGACAAGACTTGAATTAACTGTATATGGAATTATTTGGGAGTTACAAACTGTAAGGGCAATAAAGTAGAAAAACAATATGTTAAACAGTGAATAAGGTAACATGAATAGCAGCAATAACAAAAGCTAGCCATAATAATAAAGAAATAACTATACAAAAACATTACAGTTTTTACAAAGAAAATGTCTCTCTTTTCCCCTCCAATTTACACAGAAAACACTTTTCTGAAAGTCAAAAATGGATTTTTTCTTAACTGAAATTTTGTTTTTCTGACTGGAGTCTTTCATTGCATAGCCAATGACACATCCTGCAAAATTCAACGTGACATAAAATTTACAGATGGAAGAAGTAACCGAGCAGGCAAGCAGAATCAAGAGCTGGTTTAAGAAGAGATGGCAGAACACAGATCCATATTGAGTAGAATGAGCTGTAGGAGGAGGAAAAGATGAGGAGGTAAGCGAATGCAGAAGGAGAAGAGGAGCAATAAGTTAAGGCTGAATTTCTGAATTGTGTGGAAGGGTCTGCAAAGAAAGAAAGAAAACTATCTCAGTTTTACTGAGAGACTGGAAAAAAAAAATGTGAGAAGGGGATGGAATAAAATGTGGCTGGGAAGCATCACCAATGTTATATTTCATATAGAAAGTTTTTTTTTTTGTTTGTTTGTTTGTTTATTTCAGGGTTTTATTTTTGCTTTATTATTTCTTCTTTCATTTCTTTAATTGGGACAATTTGTTTGGGCAAGGCTTCTGTGGGGACAAAAGACTGCTCTTTCTGGGCAAGCTGGACAGAGGTCTGTCCAGCAGAAGGGGAGCAGGGCAACAAGCTGTGGGGAAGAGCAGGGACCAGAGCACCAGTGACCGGAAAAAAAAATAATCCTAGAGACAGAGGGGACTGGGCACATTTTGCTGCAACTAATTCACTGAGCTGGCTAAGACCAAGCTGTGAAGCATGGACCTGCCTACATCTCCCATAAAAAAAAAAAGTTGAGAAAGACAACTTATGGTTCTGTCCTGATGATTTCCAATGGTTTAGGGCATCTGTTCCAGGCTATTTCTTTCTAGAACAATCAACACATTGTATTAACACCTTCAGTGCTAGTTATGAAAATAAAATCATCTTAATATGTACTCAGGAAATTGTGCCTATAATTACTTTGTCTGCTGTATAAAGTAAACTAGATTTTTGAATGCTTGATATGAATTCTGCCTGGGATGTAACAGTGCCCATTGCTTTCAGGATAATCTTTCCATTCTCTGGCTCCAAAATAAAAACTTAATTCAACCCAGTTAGATGAATTTTAGTACACTAGCCAAAAAATTTGTATATAAAAAAAAATAGCTTCAGATTCAAAGTAGTAATGGTTTTGATGCAATAGCTACTACTGATATTCAAAACTTTTTTTTTTTTTTTCCAGGATAATTTTTTTTTTTAATTCTGCTTTTTCAGTTTGTTCATTGAAAAATCTCTTTTTAACAAAAAGCCTTCTGCTTTTTGGTTGACTGTTTTTTAGCTGCTAAAAGTGCTGATTTCCAACTACAGCTGCTGGTGAAAACAAGTGACAAAAAAGAAGACTGAAACCAGTCTTCAAATAATTTTTTCAGATTTTTTTTTTTTCCATTCATTGAAAGAAACAGAATCTTCATAGGAAGACTGAGATGGGAAATCCTTTTAAATTAATAGTCACAATACCAGTTTCACGACTCTTTTCAAGATAAGGCACAATACCAACGCTTTTTCCACCTCCTCAAACGTTCTCATAGAATTTGTAATGCAGTAAGTGAATGTAACACAGCTTTTCAATTAAGAGACTACTCACATCTTGTAGCAAACACTGCCAATACAGCACTACGCTTGCAGGCTGCATGTTAGCTGCAGTCTGTGTTTGCTTCATGCTCTGAAGTGCTGGCACCTCAACTATGCAGATGTGGTAGTCTGGTAAAGTACACAGCCTCAAAACTCCTACCCTCAGAAACCAAAATACAAGAGAACCTAGAGGACAATGCACCCTAGCCTCATCCTACCACAAGATGACTTGGGTTGGACAGTAAAGGATGAATCTTACAGAGTCATTTACTGCTCTTTCAGTGTTTCTTCAAAGAAAAGTATTTTCATACCCATGTGCACTCACCCTGAGTTTGGCCAGCTAAAATTTCTTCATTTACAAGACTGAAAGGGGAAGGGAGGAAAAAATTATGCCTAAAAATCTAAGTGCAGTCTAATAAGATCTTACAGTTTTTTGGGAACTCCTAGTATATTGTTTGCTTCCAGCTGGAAATGTACCAAAGTGAATCTTAAGCCACATTTTCCTTGCAAAATACTCTGGTTACTGCCTAATAAAGGTTACTGATCTGTGGGGTCTTTGGGCTGATCCAGTGGTCAGTTCTTATCAAGCTGCTGGACAGATAGACAAGGGAACCTAGTCTAGCAATGCTAGACTAACACTGATGTGTTCACTCCTCCCCCCTCCCCACCCCCATTAAAAATCAAAGCAGATGTTTATTTATAAATATTTATTTTCTAAGATATCATGATGTTTATCTTTTAGGAGTGCAAAATAGTACTACGCTGCCTGTTGTTTTCCTCCTTATCATTTCTGCATCTTGTTGAAAGTGCATGAACATATGCAGCATGCAAATTAGAGTTTGCAAATCAATAAATAATAATATTTGCACTACTGCAAATTTTGCAGATGCAAAATTTGATGTCAAGTTATGACCATTTAAAATAGTTTTATCAGCATGTCTCTTTACCTTGACAAAAATAACTAATTTCTGGAAGGAATAACTGTCAAGCAAGCCATTCAACTATTTTAAATAACATGTTTGCTTTTAATGTTTTAGATGCCTTTTGATTCTTAGTGGGCTATTTGCTCTATGCCATGTGGCCAATTTGTGCAAATGCAACATGAAAACTACTTGCTTCCTGGTAACCCTATCATTCAAAATGCTGGCCACTGCATGACATTTTTGTAACTGCTTGTACAGCGTCTGGATTAAACAATGATTTCCAAGTAGAAGCAAACATGAAGCATATGTTACATGGGAAATGAATTCAGCTTACATGAGCTTCTTACTTCTTGGGCTGCAGCTGTGAAACACAGAAGAAAAATTGCATAAATAAAAATCTGGACATCAACTTTAGAATTAAGAAATAAAAATCTGCCAGAACATGTGGATAGAGAAGAATGAATTGGGTAATAATAGCTTGATATCAGTACTAGATACATATCCAAGCCTATGCCTTTACAATGACAAACGTCTGCAGTATATAGAAATGTGTATGTCCTCATGCTGTAATGCAGGTGGCCCTTTATAAAAACCAAAATCACCTGGATATAATAGGCAAAAGATTGAAGCAATTTTCTTTAAATTAATATTAGGAGATCAATCCTGCAGAAATATTACAACAAGTGGCTTTGGAAGAAGAAACCAAACCAAGTTGATAGCTTGGAGGAAAGTGGAAGTCTTAAGAACAATCATCAGATGAAATCAACAACTCTTATAGAAACACAGGTAAATTCATAGCTATTGACTGACTGATTTTTAACTCCATATGAAATTATTCCTAACTGAAAATTGTTAACAAGCTAGCAATCATAAACATAAGGGATTCGGTGTTAGATGCTTCCATTTAGGATGCTTTCTATTAACAGTTTGCAAAAAAAAAAATAAAAATTTTTTTTGATCTTCTGGATGCCTTTCAGCTGATCCACCAAGCTATGAAGGACATTTGCATTTTTTCCTATTGCCATGGCAGTGCCAGTGACATTCATTTAGCTCTATAAGGCCTCAAGGGTGTTAGATACTGACACAGACGACACTAGAATGTTTGGCTGAGGAAATTCTTGATTGTAACCTGATAGCATAATGAACAACAGAGCGCGTCAAGTGTTATTACTGTTAATGGGCCTCAGTTTTCTTGTCAGGAGCTTGAACGTATCTAATCCTCTTTGCAGCACAGCTTCCACAATGACAAGGCAGAAAAAAAAATTGTCAGGACTGCCAAAACCTTGGGTTTTGGTGGTTCTTTTTCTTTTTTTTTTTTTTTTCCCCTCCAGATGGAGAGAGATAGGTAAGTGGGAGCATATCAGAATAACAAAGCCTGTAGAAAGAATCAGTACACTAGAGAAAAACACCACCAGAAGGCAAAGGCAGCATTCCAGTACAGCTCATGTCACAGCATACACAGACTATCTTGTTTACAGCAAATGAACTTTTGAAGCCAGCAATAGCTGAAAATGTGACTGTAAGCACCAAGCCAGTGCTAGCAAATCAAGTATTACTGCACAGAGATGGACAGTCTCCTGGAACTTTTGATATTCTGGCTGACCAAGAACGCAATAAGCATCTAAAAGCAGAGGTCAGACATGAAGGGCAAAAGAGAAAGTATATGTAAGCCTGTGTTTTTCACAACAGAGAAGTGACAGATTCAGATCTACAGGTGACTAGTTCAGCAGCTACCTAGCAATATGGGTGACTAAGGAAATGCAAGAAAAGCATTCCAGACAACTTCCCAAAAAAGAAAAAGTAAAGGACTCCATAAGCAAATTAGTGCTCAATAAACAAATTGTAAATAATTTTTGGTTTATAACTGAAGAAAATTTATTGTAGAAGCATTGTGAAGGATAATATGTCATTTATTAAAACAATTATATAAACAATAAATACAAATGACAGTGGTCTTCCAGCACAAAATAACACTTTTCTGTTCATCAGTCTGAATGTTTTATGCAACTTATTAATAGAATTGTTATACCTAAATATGAATAAAAAGGGAATTAATAGTGATTAGCAATAGAAGAGGTAAAGAGTACACATCATCATTTAGTTTTATAAACTTTAATCAGCTACTTCAGTTGAACAGAATTCCTCTAAAAATGTTACTTTCAGCATATTGCCAGTAGTAAGTCAGATTTTACTATTGTAATTCCTTGTTGTGGGTAGCTAGAGGCACTGGCCAGTACTTAATGACAGAGACAAGAGATTTATAGTGGAGACATAAATACTCTGAGTAGCAGCAAGATTATATATGCTGGAAGTGCAAGTCATGTACCTCTACAACCATAATTCTGAAAGAATAAATATTAAGCTGTGGTCCTTAGGGTGCAGTTTGAATTATTCCTACAGCTTGGTTATGAGGAAAGCTTACATACTGGAAGACTTGAGCTTTGGTAAAAGTGAGGCCAGAAAAATCAAAGCATGAGAAAGCATCTTGAAGGCAAACGTGAAAAGAAGAACATCACCTAGAATAAGATAATGGGTGAATTGTAAAGTGGTCTAAGACCTCTGAATACTTTAAACCCAACGAATATCCCATTTTTCTCCTTGTGGGGAGAGAATCAGTACAGGACTTTCCCTTGTGAAGAGCTAAGCGGGAATGACTAGCTTGTTACTGTTACATCTTGAACACAAGCTCTTGTGGCTCTTGCGTTCTTAAAGATCACAACTTTAAGGCTGTCCAGGAGTAATTTTTGAACGGAAGCAAAGTCACTTTCCTGTGAGCTAGTACAGCCTCTACTTGGTGTGGTGGATCCTAGCTGCTGTAGACAAGGAGCCATCAGGGCTCTACAGACTCCTCCTAACCCAGGCCTGCTCCAGCTCAGGCCTGTACTGCTCTGTAGTGAGATGGGAAGTTGCTCACATGTGGGAAATACTGTTTACTTCCATGGTCTGAGTGAACTCTTTGTACCCTACTTTTTCCTCCTCACAGAGAACCAGCTAAAGTCCCTGGAGCATTCACAGCCACACAGCAGTGGCAGGGCTGGCTGCTCCAGGCACTTCTCCACAGCCAGGGCTGCTTCAGAGGAAAGCCTTCTGTAGAGCCTTCCCGTTCACCAAGCTCTATATTAACTGAATTCAACCTGAGCTTCTAAATAGTTTACAACTTTCCTTAAAAAATAAAATATATTCCACAAAACAAATGGCTACTTTGCCTAGCCTTAGTCACAGCTAAGCAGCTGTGAAAAATCATTTCTGCTAATACAGCACCAGTCGCAGCAGAGAAATACAGCTTTTCACAGGTGGCTCTCATTTTCTGGGTTGATGACTTGAGACCTAAGTGTTTGATTTTTCAGAAGCACTGAGTACTTACAGCTGCAGCTGAAGTTAATAGTAGCTGGGCTTTGAGGATGGGAGGAGCACTATGTAGCAAGTATCCTGAAAAAGCACTTTTCAGCGTTTTCAGAATGAGTACCCAGCATTAATAGTAAGTTGTTTTGTTTTTTAAAACCTCAATTTCTTCAGGACATGTTTTAATATTAAGCATTGTGCTATTTGTTATTATTACAGGTATGTTGTGAAAATGATGTTTTAGAATGCCATAAAACATCCAGGTGCTGTAACAGCAAACTCAGAGAAATTGTGGAGGAAATTAATTGCTTTTAATATGAACTCACACTGAGCTCACAAAAAGAGAATTTGGGGTAGTAATATGCAGCAGAGCTGAATCAAGTAGGATAGATTTAAAAAAAAAAAAAAAAGAAGAAAAGAAATACTGTTGTTTTCAGTTTCCTCTGTCATGTTCTCATAACAGTGTGAAATAATTTAAGTGTGTATGTATACTGAAAAAGTAAGGTCAGGTATAGTCTCTTCATTCTGTGTAACTCCTTACATGTGAATTAGTAAAACCTTATCTGATGTACGTGGAACCAAAAAGATCTTGGAGGAATGGAGTCCTTTCTCTCAATGCAAGGAGAGATCCTATGTTCTTGTAGTCTGTAAATATACCGTTGTAAGCAGTTAGCTCTCTGGCAAGGGATCTGCTGTAGTGCCAGGTGGGTCCTACAGTCAAAGCCTTAGTTTTGAATTTTGGTAGTAGTTTATAAGTAAGAGTAAGCAAATAAAATAGCTAAAATCCCTAGTTTTTGTGATGACTGATGTTTTTGCTTTCCTAGCAGGAGGATGTAGGGACAGGAATGCATTAAAGGTTCAAAAGTATTAAAGTGGCAGTCTAATCAGCTCATCTCCTGAGACAGGAGAAACCAACTGTGTGCTGAAGTGCTGGGTTTCTCTTATTTGCTAAAATGTTAGAGGGAAAAGGTGACCTGGCAAAGCATAAGGAATCCTTTAAGTTCTGTACTTTCTTCTGTGTAGCTGTGACTGATGTAAGAAGTACTGTAGCTAAGTCTGGCTTGTATCTACATATCCAGTTGCAGTTGGCCTGTTTCTGATTATGCTCAGGATTTTATTGCAGTTTTGTATTAGAATTAGTTTATGACTTGAAAGGTGAATTTTGATGGATCTGCTTGTGCTCATTTAAGATTTCCCTTGGCTATTAGAAATTACCATCTTCGTTACAGTCAGAAGAATGAGGCAAGTGTCTGTGGTTCATCCCCTCCACTTTTTTAACCCACATTAAGCATCAAATCTTGTTCTCTCAGCTCTTTACTAAGGTTCAGCTAGGGCAGAGTGAGTATGGTGCTCACTCAAGCGTCAGGCTCAAATGACTTCTAAAGCTCTTTCCCACCTTCTTGCCTATTTCTGCTGGCAGTTCCTGGCCAGCAGGAAGTTGTATTCTTCAGCGGATTTCTGCAGAGGCCACTGTAAGCCCTGGATAACTGTTCTGAGTGTTCCTTCCATGAAGTTCTTCAAAGACAGGATTTTGTTTCCCTGAATTTTAGCTTTGAAATGATTCCAAGCATTGCCCTATGCAGCAGGATAACAATACCTGAAAACTGGGACAGCATGGTCACAAGATTGCATGCTTTCAGCAAGGCACAAGTGTAGGAAACTTTCCAACTCCTAGTAATAATACTACCTCAGATGGGAGAACAAAATTTTGTTAAGTTTTGTTATTATTTTGTTAAGCTATGGTCTCTGAAGTGAGTCACTATCAATTCATCTGGTATAACCCAGTTCAAATTAACATTGAGGTTTATCTACCCTGATTCTGATCAGAAGTTACATAGTTGCTTGGTAGCCATAATGGATGTGGTTATGAAGCTATGGACAATGATTAACAAAAGTATTGTCATGTACTGCATTGCTCAGAAGTGTGCGTAATGTTATGTCAGCATGTGGTGTTCTTCTGTGCTAGCTTTTTTAACATAGAGTCCTCACTGCACCTCTTGCTTTTGAATGTTTTTATTTCTGCCTGCTCTTATTTCTGCTGCTTCTGCTTTCTGTTGATGTGCCTCCCTGAGGGGCTTTCACACTGGCCAAATTTGTCAAGTTTTGCAGGTCAGTAACTGGTAAATTGAGACGTGAAGTTCTTGCTGGTTTCCACTCCTGGCCCATGCTAAAAGCACTTTCTGGGGTCCTACAGTGTTCTATCAGTGTTTCTATACTTCTGCCTCTCAGTGCTGTTGGCAGGCAGCTGGGATTCAGCGAAAAAGGAAGCTTTTTAATCACATCTTTGCAGATCTTAAGTGTTTTCCTTCACCTTTTTGTTACTGTTGGCTTCATAAGTTTATTTGCTCTGGGCTATGAACTGCGGATGGTGAAACACATGCAGCACAATGCTGCAGCCTGCTCCTTTGGTGAAAATTAGTTCTGCTATTCACGGTCTCTTATCCCAGTTTGTAGTAACTTTTTGAAAGTTGCTTATCCTTTGCCATTAAACTGGCTGTAGCATGGCAAAAGTGTGAGATGTTCAAGTTATGCTGGTGAAGTAAACTCTGCAAATCCTTGACAGGCAAATTGGAGAGAAGAGATGTGGAAAGGACTTGAAGGGGCTGTGTTTTCCATATAACTGTCCAAATATAAATGGATTGATTGCAACTGTCAGTTCTCACAAGTGTTTGTCTAACCTCTTCTTAAGAATCTCTTGTGATAAAGAGGTTCTAAATCCTCTTGTAGTCATATATCCTAGCTTTTAGCATTAGAGATGGGGAACGTTTCTATCTTAAATCTGTGATGTAAGCCAATACTTTACTACCAGCAGAAGTGGAGAAAAAGGTACACCATACCCCTTTAATTTACCACTTACAAACTTGAAAACTGATGAATAATTACCAGCTTTCACTTTCCAGAATGAACTGTCACAACCCCTTTAACCTCTTCTTTACAGACTTCTGCATGACTCACCCAAGAACCAACTGTGCAGAATCTTGGTATTTCTTTAGTTTTAGCATTCAGGCTGGGTATGCCAATAAAGATCTTACCAGTGCTCCACAGAGCAAAAGGACTGCCTCAGTTGTCCTATGGACAATACTCTTTCTTATATATTGTGTGGTGTTTGCTTTTTCTTAATTTGGTGTGGTACAGTAGATCATCGGCTAGAAAGAGGTCAGCACCAGTCCCTGTTTTCCTTTGCATAGTCCTACATCTATGGAAGTGAAAACATAAAGTTTCTATTTGCACTTAATTCAAATGGAGGTTCATGCTTGTAATGGGAGCCTCTAGAAGGTTAGACAAATGAAACTGCATGGTACAGAGGCCTTTTTTTTCCCTTCTTAAAAACAAATGGGGGGAAAAAAGTGCTGCTCTCCAATCAGTTGGATGTTGGTTGTGTTAGACTTGTTTATTACCTCTAACCTATTAAAGATGAAGTATCAGATCAACTTGGAATATACATAACTGGAGTCTATAATTTGGGTGAGAACTTGTGAAGCCATCTGACAGCAGAGCCTTCCCAGTGAAACAAGTGGCACTCAGACCAATATCTGTAGAAAGTACACATTTTTGTTATATTTATGGTAATGAAGCAGGGATTAGACCATTCACTTCTTCCTGGCTTTTCCTGTCCTTCATACGAAGAAGACATTTTCTGTTCATCTGCTATTTAAAATGATGCATGTGTGTTAGCTACAGGCTTACTGCTGCCCAGAAGTGATCTTTGTCATGCTCCTAGAGATTGTCTCCTGTGGCTCTATCTAGTTTTGAAACTTTCTAACAAAGCCCTGCCTCCAAGTCCTTGCATACTGTCAGGTTTCACAGCTGTCAGCTTATGCTGTTAGCAACAAATATCTTTAGTTCACACTAGCAATACATGGAATACTTCAGAAAACAGTTTGATAACCTATTGTTCAAAATAATTTGTTTTTTACTTTTAATAGATCTCTTAAAGAAAGTGCCACCCTACATGTATGGAGGCACAATCTAAAATAATATTTCAGTTTTATCACAATTTTGGATCATTTTTGTATAGAAGATGAACTAAAACTAGAATCTAGCTCCCATTTACTGAATAACACCCTTAATCTTATTAAGCCACCACATGAGCAAAGGAAGACAGAAAAAGTAAGAGTTTTGTCTATGGCTGTCTTTTAATGGTGTTACTGGTGATGATTACTGATACACTAGGTGAGGTTCTTAGGTTGCTCATAGAACAATCTATGGGAACCCCTAGTGTTTCCAGGTAACTAATTACTTCTTATGCAGAGAAGCAATTGTGCTTTATACTTATGTTTATCTTTGCAGCACCAACAACTACTTGCTTTTAGCAAATAAGTTGCTTCATAAATAAATTGCTTTTTCTGTGAAGATCTCCTTCCTTCCAGACTTCCACCACTTCTAGGAAAAAAAAAAAAATCATTCTAGGAAAAAAAAATCCTGTTTATATTGGAACAATGAAGAAGGTATTTTCTTATCAGCTACATCCTTGACTTATGTAGCAAGTAAAAGGTTTTCTGACACCTGGAGACAGAGAAAGGGTGTCTGAAATAAAATATATGAAGCACTTAGCTGGGAATGGGGTCAGCCTGGCCACTGTTCTGAACTTTCCTCACCTAACCTGCCTTAGCCAACCTATGTAAAAACCTCAAGTAGAAAACTATACGAGTCTCTAAAGTTTTTAGACACTCTCTATAGAAGTTATCTGTGTATCTCATACCCTTAAGGAGAGATTCCCATCTTGATTTAAGGTAGGGAAGCAGATGTGCTGGCAAATTAAGTAATTTGAGTAAAATAATCCAGTTAATCAGGAGCTGAGCTAGGATTTAAAATCTTGGTTTCTCAAGAATGACAATTTAGGTCTTAAATAATGTTGTGATGCAACGACGTACTTAGAAAACAAACTAGCACTGATTCTGAAACAATACCAGCTAATAAATGTGATGGAAAAATGTTTGCAGAGCTGCATAGTGTATTGCCCAGAATGAACTATATGTGGAAAGCTGCAAAGAGGGGAAAAAAAAAGTTCAGGGGCATCTTGCAGATGGCAATTTATATTAGGCTAAATTAAGCCTATGCAATTCGCTCATGGTTAGAATGGAACTGTATACTTCTCTAAAAGGTCCATAAGAAAGCATGATTTACTCTCACTTCTAGTGGTGACTTCCTTGTTTCAGAGACAAGTTGCTGCCTATTCCAGCCCTCTAATCTTGGCATGCCTTGCTGCCTAACAATTGGATTAAACTGACAAGTAGAACTCTGCTCCCTCCCCGCTGCAGCTGTGCGCTAGACTTCTCACCTCTCACCCTGCTCCTTTGTCCCAGCTGGATGTAGGATGTGGGTGAAATCTTACTCCTAGGTTGCATGTGTTCAGAGCATGGTCCAGGAAAAGTTCACTATCACCCCATAAATTCACGGAGTGTCAGCTAGAGCAGCTGACTGCATCCTACAAACATAGGAGATCTTTCTTCCTTCCAAGAAAGTGGAGTAGCCTTTGAAATGAAGCATGGTGAGCATCAGGAATGATGCATATTTGTCTACTCTAAAATTCTTTCCTTATACCTAGCAAGTGCAATCATTGATGCTTACAGATAGAAATATGATATCGATGAAAATGTAGATAGGAAATATAAAATGCTGAACAGTCTTTTTTTTTCTGCCATGCTAATCCCCTGACCAGCCTTGTAATTTAACATTTGCTTCATAATTGGATTAAGCAGAGTAAAGAAAAATTTTGCTTAATGGAAGTAAGTGGAAGCAATGAAGTGAAACATTTAAAAATAGCTTGGACAAAGTGCTTTAAAGTACACTGTGGAGAACAATGGGGGGGGGGGGGGGCGGAGCAAAACAAACTAACATAGCCTTGCCTTATTCTTGTTCAGGTACATATGAAGCAGGGCTTCTTGTATGTCTCTAGGATTGCTGTATTCGTGTAACATCCTAAACTGAGAACATATACTGACTGGGGATTAAGCAGATAATCTCATGAGGTCCTTTACAACTGTAATTCTAAAATAGATTAGGTATTTTTCAAGGATGTTAGTTCTGTGTATTATTTTTAAATACATCCATTTAAACAATTCTATTGATGTTAATATTAATTTTAATTTATTAAAAATTCAATATCGATCTCATGAACAGGAGTTTAAGAATTTTTGGGAGTTTGAGAATTTTTTTTTGTTGTTTTCAATTTACATCAAGTAACAAAACAATGGTGATTTACCTAACTATCTTTTGGTTATTCTCCTGTGAGAGATACAGAACAAGCATCATTTTGGCATGTGTGGTTTTCACTGTCATCCAGTGACTGCAGGTGACAAAGGCTCTCTGCCATTCAATACTATGCTTGGACCTGTGCTAGAGCCCCAGCAGTTACAGTAAGGTGTTCTTGTTGTTGTTGTCTTGTTTCCCACCCCCCCCTCCCCCCCTTAGGAGGTCATTGAGAAGGAGGGTTGTATAGAGGAAGCTCACAAATTGTAATCTTAGTTGAGTCACTTGAGCCTCAGTTGAGAAATAGGTTTATGTATATTAATTCAAACATGTCTTTTGCTTTTTTGTTTATTTGATCTCCAGCAATGGGCTGATTTGTCCATAATAGTAGCATTATAATTTCTCTTACACTTGTGTGTGCATATATACAGACAAAAACCTTTTGCTTCTAAACAACTTGCATTTCTACTAGACATGTGAGATCCAGTTATTAAAATGCACATGCTACTCTGTACTGAGGTTTTGGAGAAATGTTACAACTTTTCAACAAATCAGGATGCTGTTCTTTGTCTTATGGTTTCTTGAATCTAAATACTTCTAAGATTCAGTACTGAGTGTGCTTCCTTACTTGTGTGTTTTTATTGTTTTTTTTGTTTTTTTTTTAAGTGTCATTTTTTTTTTTGATCTCATGTACGTGATCTAGCTGGCAAGTAAGAGTCAGTGCATTGTAAGGCACTGGAGCAGGCTGCCCAGATAAGCTGTGGATGCCCCATCCCTGGAGGTGTTCAAGGCCAGGCTGAATGGGGCTTTGGGCAACCTGGTCTGTGGGAGGTGTCCCTGCCCATGGTAAGGGGTTGGAACTGGGTGGTTTTTAAAGTCCGTTCTGACCCAAACAATTCTGTGATTGACTTCTTTTTCACATGATTGGTGCACATGTTATTTAGAGATTTAAGTCTTTTAAAATAAATTAAGCAACTTTAAAGCCTATATTCTCAAATTTCAGAAGAGAATTAGACATTAAAATCACTTTGACATTTCTGAAAATATTGGTTCAGTCCTCTTTCATCTTGTAACTTAAAAGGACAGGCAAGCCTTTAATGCTTTGAAGTCACAAGCCTGCATTATCACTGGAAAAAATGGCACTGTATTTCCACATGCATAGAGCTATCTGTGTGTCCTAGAAGACTTCTGAAGAAATGCTTGTAAACTCAATTGAAGTAAAGATACTCCTGAGGATCAGAATGTCTACAGAGGCATGGGCAGCTCTGGGAGTGCTGTTTTAGGGATTTACAGTGTAATTAAAATGCAATTTATTTACCAGACTGATGCAATTGTTTGAATGGATGCTGCTCTTGGGTAAAGTAGCAGATAAACAAAGCTGATAAACTCTTTAGGATGAATAGAAGAGAGTGTATATAAGGATCATAGTCTATCCCAAGTAGGAAGGGACCCACAAGGATCATCAAGACCAACTCCTGTCTCCACACAGGACCACCCAAAAACCAAACCGTGTCTCTGAGAGCATTTTCCATATGCTTCTTGAACTCCAGCAGGCTTTGTGCTGTGACTGCTGCCCTGGAGAGCCTGTCCCAGTGCCTGACCACCCTCTGGGTGCAGAACCTTTCCTTAACACCCAGCCTGACCCTCCCCTTTCCCAGCTTTGTGCTGTTCCCTGGGTATTAGCTTCCCTCAAATCCATGGGTTTGGGGCTTAGTCTAAAATACTACTGTAAATGCACTGATAAAAAGATGGATTTCAGATGGATAACAGATTTCCTCTGTTAAAGGAAACTACTCTTCCATTGACTGCATTGGCAACGGCTATTCTCTAGCACCCTGCTGCCTTACAGTGTAGCATATCTTGCTTTCTATAAACATTTCTTTATCTGGACTTGCTTGCATTTAATGACCTTAACTTTTACAGTTGTCTAGCATACCTATCCTTTCTTCAAGGTATTTCACCAAATATTCCTTCCTACTCATGGTTGTATGTTGCCTCCTTTCTCTGGTCTCTGTGCCAGTCCCATCCTGCTCTTTTCCTTGCCATTCTCCTAAAATGTGGCATCTGTCCTCCCATGCACCACTTCTCCACAATGCTCCCTCCAGTTATAGTTTTGATTTATGATAAAAACAAATTTGGGGAGAAAACATCTAGCTGCATTGGTTTAGTCTATCCAGAAGAATTATGTGAAACATATCGTTCCTGCTCTCTGCAGTGCTAGAGAATTTCACAGAGGACTGAGAAATCTTTGTACTTCAAGCTACAGGTAGAATTTGAAATCACAGATGGAATCCCACTGTGAATGATTTGATTTCAAATCTTCATATAATTTCTGCTGCAGCGAGGGAGTCATAAGCCTGTGTGTTTTCTGCTACATTCCCATACTGTGCACAAGGGAGAGCAGAAAAGCTCCACGTTATTTCATACCCACACAGAACAGTGAGCCAAACAAACAGATGAAGAGGAAGTGAATATAGCTCAGCATAATGCAAAAGAATGGACAACAGCTTATATGTCTGTGCATATAGGCATCTTAATTAAAATTAATCAATGCCTGATCACGTGGATCTTATAGAAGAACTGAGAAAGCAGACCGGGGTTTCCCCAGAATGTATATGGTGTGAGGGATGCTGCAGGGGTTGTATATAGAGCTGTCCTAGAGCAGACCCAAGTGAGGAGCTGTTGGCCTCAAATTACATGTTCTTCTCTGTCTGAAAGTTCATCCAGTGGTCATTCATCCATCCCCGTAAATTCTGGTAGAACTAGGCTGTATTTCTTATGAAATCAACTATATAAGATGTTGGAAAAATGTCATCCCTAAGTGATTTGGGTAAGTACTTCTTAATTTTGCTCTAAGACTTTTTTCTCTTTTTACTTCTGTGTGATATGCAGACATATTTCATGAAATATGTTCTCTGGCTGGTAGATTGGGTTTCTACAAATATTTTATTTCCCACAGACTTAAACTGTGACAAAATGAATCTTGATTTCACCTTTGATAAATGGGAAGAAGTCTTTGAACTTCTAAAACAAACAATTTTTTTAAGCTGCATTTGTTTACTTAGTTTGTAGGTTAGATTACTGAGGATGGGCATAATTACAGTTCACTGCTCCCAGAAATAATGGTAAATGTTGGTGCTTCCAGCTGTTACAGATTTGAGGGAAGGGAGGAGCGGATGGATGTCTGAATTGGGATAGATATCATCATGGGAGGGCTGATTGTTCTTATGGATAGTTTCTGTTTGAAAAGTGCAAGATTTAAACTTGGATGGGGGAGGAAAAAAAATCTGTGCTCTTTGCTTCTGACTAGAGTCCTTAAACTGCAGTGCTCTCAAATGAATCCTCTCCGGAGGAAAACTATACCCTCTTATGGAGACTCCTGCCTTCTTTCTGATCTCAGCATGCTTAAGAAAAACACATTATTTTTTCAGGAGCCTACAGAGACTCAGGTCTCACACAGACCAAAATCTGCTAACATCTTATCACTGTTTTTTCACAACTACCTGTCTTGAGTGTTGCATTCTTCTGAGGCTGCTAAAGAAGCACAAAACACCTATTGCCCTGTATTTACCACTTTTTCTGTATGTGAATAGAAATTCCACTGTGATATGAGAGCTCTGATTTTTGATGGTGACCATTTATTTGAACAAAAAAAAAGGAACTAGCAAGTTTTGTCAGAAGTTTTTCAAACCATACTCCCCACCCCCCGTTTTTTTCTACAGCTTGCATTGACTTCTCTTGAAGATGGATAGTTCTGTCTGTCTCACTGATTTGGAAGTGTAATAAATTTCAAGTTTAATAATCAATTCTGTTTTGAAGTTGGGATCTGAAATCAACTAAGAGGAACTTAATTATGTTCTTAATTCAGGATGTTGAGCTACCACAGCTAATTGTACTTATGCTGTGTGTATAATATCAGCGTGAATAAATAGCTTTCTCTACATAAACTAATGTGTCCTTGTTTTGAGACATGTTCTAAGCGAAGGTAACCACTGTGTTATTTATCATTACAAGTCTTCCAGCCTGCTAGTGGTGTAAATTTATAGTAAAAATCATGGTGGGTGTACTCCTGAAATTATTTGTTACTGCATTGTGGATGACTTTTATGATTGAATTACTGAATCTGTTCCCTTGAACATCTTACTAGACATTCATAAAATAGCTTGGTGTGAGGACCTCAGATACGTAGAAAGAGATGCCTATCTTGTTCTCTAGTCTGATTTGTGGCATGAGATATATGAAAAATAACTACAGAATTAATGTTTTCAGCTCATTTTTCCAGAATTTAGGGGGGAAAAAAAGCTCCATCACTAGTATATTTTCATGGCTGTTGCCTAGCTAGTTCTTCAGGAACATCCTGCTTGGCACTGGAGACACTCAGGATGTACAGCAGCCACTTGTCCACTGTTAGGTTTGCCCCTCTGTTAAAAGGGGCAGACCTAACACTTCCTAACATAGGCTATTAAACCTAACTCAAATTCTAAATTAAGCTTTAGGAGTATGAATTAGAGAGCAGATAACCAAAGGAAAATCTAGTAATTCACAAGGATCAAGGGATCACAAATGTATTTATGTTTAAATGGCAATAGGTTTATTGCAAACAGGATTTTCAAACATTCAAATACTGAAATAAGTAGGTAAATATACTAAAGCACTTGGTTAAAAGGATAAAATTGACATCTTGAAACATTTAAAAAAAAAATCTAGGTTCATGGATACTCTTCAGGAGACACTTAGAGATAATACCTTTGAAAGACGTTTTAGTTGATAAAATAGAAGGAAAGAAGTAATAAAGCATGTTTACTAAAAAAATACGTGCATTGTAAGAAATTTGGTAGGTGAAGTTAAGGAGGTAATGAAAGATGTTCTTCATATCTACAGAAAATGGTATAGGGTGCAATAACTAATTTAAGAGAGGTTTTATAAAATTTGTAGATAAGTAAATGATGATTTAAGACTCCAATCTCTTAAAAATAAAGTAGTCCATCCAAATAAATATATATATATATAAAGGCAGACATTATTTTTGAGGAAAAGCAGGTTGTGCTTTTTGTGGTAGTCAAAGCTGCCACTGATGATAAGAAAATGAAATTATTACTGGTGAAACTTTCATATGAGACAAGTCTTGTGTAAGCCAGTTATAGAGCACAAAATCAGTTGTATAATCCTGGGTTCATTTTGAATATTGTTTGACCTTATGTTTCCTTACTTATAAAGATCAAGGAGCAAAGGGTCTTGGCTGCTTATATGTAATGGGGAGATCTTTATAAAGAAACTTATGTAAGATATTCAGAGAAAAGTACAAAAATTGGGTAGAGACATAATGAAAGTAGCAACTTGATGGATTTGGGGATCACTTAATGGATGAACAAGTGTGATTTGTAAGCATTTGAGAATATCATGGTGATGGGGAAAAAAAGTGGTATTTGGGAAAATAATGTTAACGTGGGGGGGGGGGGGTGGGTGGGAAGTAGTTTATTAAAGGAATTCCTAAAGAAGTAACCTGACTATAGCCTGTGGCAGGATCATGCTGGAGACTGTTGTGTTAGACAGAAATGTGGCTGTAAGCAGGCAGGTAAGAAACTCCTGCTATCCAGAGCACCTCCTGACCTTCCTTGGGCTGTCTTTAATTTGCAGCAGGCCTCAGTTTATTAAGAATCTATTAATGTTAATGAAATATAACAATAATTGAAATAATATTCTTTCATTAGGAATCAGAACGATTTATAGGCTACAGACAGCATAAGCACATAGCAGACATGTAACATCAAACAGTACATTTCCACCCACTGAGAGATAAAAACGGAGTTACAAGTGATTCCTGAAATTAAGAAGCATCCTCTGAGTTGTCTGTCTTCATAATTGAAGTACTATTGTGAAGAAATTGGCTCTTTACAATGATGTCATTTTTTGAATACACGGAAAGGGTATGTTCATGCAACAATGTCAAAATTATGGCTTAATGATTAGGAAAACAGAAACATCCTTAAGTTCTGCTTCTGGTTTAAAACAAAACAAACAAAAACAACCTGCAAGAAGAGCAACCCCATGCTCAACTTCCAGCAAGCATGTACAGGACATTCAGTCAGTCTCATCTGGAAAACCTGCAGAAATTTAATCTGATAATTAATAGATCTTTCTGGTTGTATTCTGTCAGCTTGGCCTATGGGGCATGTATGTGGGGCAATTATTTGCTAGACAGAGAGAAATGGCACAGCTTCAAGGAAGCTCACTGAATTTCCAACCCATGTATTGGGAAAGGAATTGTTTATGAATTTAAGATCACCTGAATGAGCATGGGTATGGCATTAATATTGACAAATAACCACAAACAAGACCTTTCATGGTGGCTGCTGATTCTTAATTCAGAAATAAAAATAGAACTGAAATTCTTATTCTGGTGAATTTTCAAGGTTGGGTCTAGGAAATCCATGCTGTATTAGTAAGAACAGAACAGACACATCACAACCTAGATTATATCAAGGTAGGAGTCCAGAGTTTCCTCATTATATATGGTCAACTTTTTCTTTGAAATAACTGTTAAAAGTATTTGATTGAGGATGGGGTGTGCTTAAGTAAGATCTGTCCCTGATGTATAAAAGATGTTTGGGACAGAAAAGCACATCTGTGACCAGCAAAGGGCTTGCCCTGCATCCCACCAGCAGCTGCAGGAGTGCAGCAGCAGAGTTCCAGCCTGGGAGCTGCATGTGGTGTTCTGGTGGCTGTGTGTTGGCCTGGGAGCCTGCACCAGTGGTGTGAGGGACAGAAATGGAAAAATCATGCAGATGGCTTTTGTCTATGACAGTGAAAACATCTTAAGTTTGGCCACTATTCCCATGGTGACCATGCCAGCATATAGTATCCCTGGGTAACTGGCAGGAGGAGGAGAATGCTCGGAGTCATGAAATACATAAACCAGCATATTCTTGTCAGCAAAACAATTTCTCAAACAGCAAGTGGATAAGTGTATTTTGAAGAATGGCATCTGTGCTTGCACTTGCTCAGTCTGACGATGGCAGTGGCTCTACTGATGGTATTGTCAGCTATTCAGACAGCCATGTGGAAGAAGTGACCACTTCACATTGGGTGAACTTATTCAGAGCCTTGTGATACCTGAATTAAAGGCCAATCTGCACGCTGCATCTGTTCTGGTTTTGGGTGTAGTCCATGTGTGTTCTGAAACTGGGTGACCCTGAACCACCTGCATTTCAGTAGCCCTTCTGTTTGTCTAAAATGAAGTAGGCTCAGAATATATCCACCCCTTTCTCATGCTAATAAAATATCCTGTAATAATGGAGCTTTGCCCACAGGTTCCACCAGCACAGATCAAATTGTGGGGTTTTCACCTTGGGACCTGAAATGGGCTATAGTTATATCTCCATGTATCCTGAATCCCCTGATTCCTGACCAGAATTGCATTTGTTTGTCCCTCTGTTCTTGTAGTCAGATGGAGTGGTGGGGGCTTGGCCATCAGGTTCTGTGTAACCATACCTTATTCCATTAAATTTTCAATTTGTTCTTTTGACTTCAGCTCTGCCTCTGCCCACATCCTCCCCTTGTAGGTGCCAGCTCAAGTGGCCCAGCTCGGGGGCACAAGGCACACCTATTTAGCTGAAAGCCCAAAGGAATACTTCATGAATATGTGAAAGGCTTTTTTTAACATAAATTTTATATTATATATACGTAAATATGCTGTGCATGTTTATCATCTGCATCAGCAAGACATGTGCTGTGTGAAACAGACTTTTGTACAGATATTTTTGCAAATTTTTTGCCTCAAAGAAACTCCTGGGAAATGTTCAATTTGTTCTTTCTACAGATGTAAGGCATATCAAGGTGGATGTGTGAATCTTAGTCCAGCATTTCAAATTAGAATAATATAGGCCCTGTTGATTCTGTTGTCAGGGTCTGAAACGCTTTGACCTTGTACTATGCTGAAAATGTTGTTTATGGGCAAAGAGGAAGCATGTGACTATTTACATAAGTATAAAGCTAAGCATTTATAGTTAGTGTAACTGGAATCATAAGAGTTTAATTATTATTAGCTGCAGAAAAAGAAAGAATTTGAATGAAAGAATGCTGATAAAATTGTTACATGCATGTCTTAGTTTCTGCCCCTTTCTCAGTTTAAGGCTTGCCTGTCTACACTGCTCCTCTGGCTCCTGAGGTTGGTAGTTCCCCAGTGGTGTTGCCCATGTGGGGCAGGGTCTTATGGTGGGTTGTCAGCATCTGTACCTCTTTGCTGAGAGGAATGTGATGTTCATGTTGATGGATTCATCTTCCTTGCTGTAGAATCCACTTAAGGTGATTTTCTTTTGTTTAGACACTTCCACCATCTTTGTTGGTCTGCAATTCCAGATTACATTCAAATTTTCTGTATGTGATAATTTCTTCATGAGTTAGATGTTGTTGTGTTTTTATTTGTTACCCTCTTACACCAGTTTTGTCCAGCTTCAGGCCTGCTCTTGTGGTTAGTTGTTCGTATTTGCTTCAACTGTTCTCTTTTTTTCTTTTTGATCATTAAAGATCTGTCTGTGGTCAAAGGGTGCTATGCTACATGGTTGCACGTACTACGCCAAATTCCATGGTCTTTGCTCAACTACAGGACTGGAAGAAGTCTGTCTGCAACACCCTTACCCATAAAGGCCACTCATAAAAAGGGTGAATTTGGAACTTTTGGCTATCACTACAAGGTTGCTGACATTGAAAAGATGTTAAAGTACCTTATTAATCAGTAGGGTAGGAAGAAAAGATGTGCACAGAAACTCTTCAGAAATAAGAGAGGAAACTGCTACAAAGCATAGCTCTTGGGTCCACATCTGGACACAATGTGACATTTCCAAATGGGATCTTGCATGAAAACAGTCTCATCCAACACCTAATGCTATGTAATTGCAAACAAAAGCACTGATGCACCTTTGGGTGACTCATCCCTGCCCCCCAAAATGTTGCAGTTGCTTTCCTGCCTGTCGGTGCATATCTGGTTGGCTTGCAGGTGTATACAAGTTGAGAGCATGGGGGTATTCCTTGACATAAGTACCACCTAGCAGTGAGGAAAGCAAGGTCTCTGAACTGTTAGTGAGAGCTGTGTAAATGGTATTTCTATATACCAGTAAAAACTTAAATGCTTGCCAAGAAAAATAAAGGATGTTACTGAAGATACTTTCTCTCTGTGAGACAGGATAAATCCATAGACTTGACCTGAAGAGTGTTTTTTCATTTTTATTTTTAAAAAAGAAAAAAAAAAAACTTGTTAAAAAACATTCCAAGAGGGTCTCAGCTATAGATTCTATAAGGACCTGGTGCTTTTGAGACTTTCATTACAGCTTTCTTGACTTGCTTCTGTATCACAACCCATGGAAATTCACTTAGTAATTCTTATCTTAAATGAATATATTCTGAATTGCATAGAACTAATCTTATTTGAAAGATATCCAAACTTGATATTTAATGGTCTGGAGGCTTTTGTAAAATTTCAGTTTTTTTTTTTATGGCATAGTTATTAGCTCTCCCACTTAAAAATAAATAAATAATCTTCTAGACTGTTCATCCTTCAGTGGTTAGAACATATCTTTTCTTCAAAGTTATAAAGCCCTCAACTATCAGTATTATTACACTTACTAAGACATGCCTTCTTTGTGTTCTCTTTGTGTGGATTAACTAGGTAGAATTGTTTTATGTTTTGTGGTCTCTGTTAAGATTTCAGTGTTTTAGACTTTTTTTTTTCTGAATTCTTGTCTTCAGGATTGAACACTGTCTTATATATTGCCTCACTACTTATTCTGATTCTTTCTTGTTTCAACTTGCACCTGCTGCCTCTTATCCTCTCACTATGCACCACTATGCGCAGCCTGGCTCTGCATTGTTGACCTCCTCAAAGATACGGAAGGCTGCTAATATGTGCCCTTGAAGTCCTCTCTTCCCTAGTCTGAATCAGATCCAGTTCTCTCAGCTTTTCCTCATGTGGCAAGTGCTCCAGTTCTCTGACTGTCCCCACGATCCTTCCATGGACTCATTCCAGTTAATCAATAGTTTTCTCATATTAATGTGCCAAAAATCAGATGTAGCATGGAGTCTAACAAGCACTGAAACAAGGAAGATAATCACTTCCTTCCTCCTGATGCCTTCACTCCTGTCATTACAGCTGGTAATACTGTGGGCTTCTGCTAGCAGGGCACGTTGCTGCCTCATGTCTAATGTGGTCAGCCAGGAGCTCCAGGTTCTTTTCTATAGAGCCACTCCACCACCATTCTGTCCCTAGTTTTTTTGTTGCATGAGGTTCTTCATTCCTAGGTGTAGGACTTGGCATTAGTCCTTCCTGAATCTCACGAAGTTCCCATCAACTCATCCCTCTATCTCTCCATCCAATCTCTCTGGATGGTAGCCATGCCCACAACTTCATTGATTGACCCTGGTTTGGTGCATATACAAAGCTGATGAGCAAGCTTTGCATTGATAAAGATCAAAGGGACAAGTCCCAGGATAGATCTCTGCAGTACTCCACTTGTTGCTTGACTCCAGGTAGAGTAAAACTAATTAACCATGAGCACAGTTATCCAAGCAGTTCTCTGTTCAGCTGGTTATCCACTCATCCACATTATGTCCTATCTTGGAAACAAGATTATTGTGTGAGACAATGTCAAAAACTTTGCTGAAGTTGAGGTAAATGACATCTGCTCTCCTTTCATCCACAAATCTGGTCTTATAGCAGAGGACAATCAGGTTGTTAAACAGGATTTACTTTTAGTAAACCCCTGCTGTTTCCAATGATATTTTTCTTCTTCCTGTACCAGAAGTATGTTCAAAGAAGGCTCGCTTCATGACTTTCCCTAGGATCAAAGGAAAACTGATTGCCTTGTAATTTTTTTCTGTGCAATTTCTCTTGGTTGTCTTTGAAGATGGGTGCATAAAGCCTGGGAACCCTTCTTGGTGAAGGCTGAGGCAAAGAAATCTCAGGTATTCTCAGACATGCCTCAGGTATGTCTGTTGTCATCAACTTATTTATCCTATTTAGCAAGAGGGCACACATTTTCCCTGTTCAGCTTTTTATTGCTAGCATAACAGTAGAAACTTTTCTTTCTGTCCTTAGCGTCTCTTTCTATGTCTCAAATCCGTTTGAGCTTCAGCTTTTCTGACACTCTCCTGCATGCTGGGGCAATGTTTTTGAATTCCTCTGTTGGTTGTTGCTGTATGGAGCTCCAATGCCTGTTTGAAATGGACCTCCATCATGAATTCCCTGCTTAGGCAAGCTGGTCACTGATACATCTGCTAGTATGCCTGAATATTGGGATGAATCATTCTTGTGCCTGGAGGATGCTGTCCTTAAAGATCTGCCAGCTGTCCTGAGCTCCTTTTGCTTTTCGAACCTGCCTACCATGAGATTCCATCTAGAAGTTTCCTGATCAAGCCAAAATCTGCTCCAATTAAGTCTGGAGCCTGTACTTTGCTTCTTCATTTCCCCACAGGATGCTGAACTCTGTGTCAGGGTCATTACAGCTAGCACTACTGCTGATTATCCTGTTGCCAGGCAGTTCTTTCCTGGTTAGTGAATAGCAAATCCATCTGTGCAGCTTCCAGCCCTTGTATGGTCACCACTGTAGAGTTCACAAGGAAAAAAATCATAGAAGCTATGCTCTGGAGTAAATATACTGGCTGGTATCTGTAAACAGTAGATTTCAGGCACAGCTGAGAGTTTGTTTTTATTTTGTATATTTTTACTGGGATGCTGAGAAGTTTAATTCATCACTGAATGGTTCCAGTTACTTGTTGATGAATCTCAGTTGATATGCATGTTTTCTAGGAGATCTGGATTTTTGAGCAAGTGTAGGAGGAAGAAGGGGGAAGGAAATACTT
This sequence comes from Aythya ferina, assembly GCF_964211825.1. Classification (NCBI taxonomy): domain Eukaryota; kingdom Metazoa; phylum Chordata; class Aves; order Anseriformes; family Anatidae; genus Aythya; species Aythya ferina. Next base: position 95,980,101 of record NC_140297.1, read on the forward strand.
TGACCTCCTATCCAGCTTTCTTTACAAATACAGTAAATTTGCATGCCATTTCTAAAGTCCAAATGGATTTGGATCTGGCCAGTAATGCCAAGGGCAATAAGAAGAGTTTCAACAAGTGAGTTTGTGACAAAAGGAAGACAGAGAAAATGTGGGCTCTCTGCTGAATGAAATGGGAGACCTGGTTACCTGGAATGGTGAAAAGGCCAAAGTACTGAGTGCCTTCTTTCTTTCAGTCTTTACCAGAAAGACTAGCCTTCAGGAATCTCAGAGACCAGGGTGAAAGGCTGGAGCAAGGAAGATCTACCCTTGGTGAAAGGGGTTTGGGTCAGGGAATACTTTAGTAAACTAAGCATTTGTAAGTCCTTGGGTCCTTTTGGAATGTACCCATAAATGCTGAAGGAGCTGGCTGATATTATTGTGAGGTTACTCAATAACCCCAGGTCAATCAGGCACTTCTCACAGTTGCCTTGAAGATTGATTGGGGGAAAATTTATGTTACTCCTAGTACCAAAATGTATCAGCCTCACCTGAAATCCTGAGAAGATGATTGTCCAGCTAGTTCTGGACACCAGAACAAAATCATCATGAATAGTCAGCATGGATTCACCAAGGGGAAGTCCTGCCTGGCCAACCACCTAAAATGCTTTTATAATGAAATGATCAGCCTGATGGATGAAAGGGAGGTAGTGGGTATTTTCTTCTTGTACTTCAGTAAGGCCTTTGTTCTCCCCCATAAGATCCTCATAGAGAATCTGTTGCAGTATGGGCCAGACAAGCAGTGAGATGGATTGAAAGCTGGCTGATTGGCTGGATCTGAAGGGTAGGGATCTGAAGGGTAGCAGTCAGTGGTGCAACGTCTAGTTGGAGGCCAGTAACAAGTAGAGTACCCCAGGGGTCAGAACTGGGTTTAGTCCTGTTTAACATCTTCATTGATGATCTGAATGATGGGGTAGGGTGCACCCTCAGTAGATTCAGATGACATGAAACTGCAGGGAGTGGATGACTCACCAGAGGGCCATGCTGCTGTCCAAAGGAACGTCGACAGGCTGGAGAACAGGGCTGACAAGAATCTCATGATGTTCAACAAGGAGAATTGCAAGATTCTGCATCTGTAGAGAAACAACCCCATGCCCCGGTATATGCTGGGGGCCACCCAGACAGAAAGCTGCTCTGCAAGATAAGTTCTGGGGTCCTGGTGGATACAGAGTTGACAATGAGTCAACAATGTGCCCTTGCCCCTAAGAAGGCTAATGATATTCTTGGCTGCATCAGGCAAAGTAATGTCAGCAGGTCAAGGGAGGTGATTCTAGTCTATTCATCATTGGTGAGGCTGTACCTGAGTACTGTGTCTAGTTCCATGATGTCCAGCACAAGAGACACATGAACATACTAGAAAGAGTCCAACGTACCAATGAACTAAAGCAATTAAAGGACTGGAACATTGCTTTTATGAGCAAAGGCTGGAGCCTAGCATAGTTTCCTCATGGAGAAAAGGAGGCTCGGAGGGATTCTATCAGTTTTTTTAAGTACCTTAAGGGAGGGTGCAATGAAGATGGAGTCAGCGTCTTCTTGTTATTTTTCAGTGCTAGAAGCAGAGGCAATGGGCACAAATTGAAATACAAGAGGTTGCATCTGAATGCCAGGCAGCACTTCTGTACTGTTCAGGTGCCAGGCTGCCAGTGCATGGCACTGGCATAGAGGCTGTGCGGTCTCCTCCTTGGAGATCTCCAAAAGCTGCCTGGACGTGGTCCTTTGCAATCTGCTATATGTGGCCCTGCTTGAGCAGATTACCTCCACAGGTCCCTTCCATCCACGTGGTGCATAGCTGATAGTCTAGTGCTTTTGTTTGTTTTGTTTTGTTTGTTTTTGATAGGACTCTGGCTTCATAGATTCTTACTTTGCACTAATTCATGGAAACTTCTTTACCTCTCACCATGATTTTTTTCCTCCTTATATTTATTTCTGTTTTAAGAAATTCCATAGAACCAGTTAAGAGAGAAGTTGATTTCACTTTTCTCACTTGCAAGACAGTGTCTGCTCCGAAATGAAAATCTCTGATTCTGTTTTATTTTATAAAACCAGATAGGACAGTGTGAGATTTTGATGCTAATAAGTTAGTTGTAGTGCAAATAATGGAAAAAGCTCAGTGAGTCCTCAAAGATACCTTATGTTTCATTGCACTACTCCTCCACCCTCTTGCTGTTCAGTAACCAAAAATATAATTGTGTAGAAAAAGAGTAACTATAGTGTAGTTCTTATTAAATGTGCAGAATCCAATTAGAAATGAGTTATTCTGTGAAAAGATTATTTAAAAAAAAAGCCTGGTGTCCTAGAGATTTGGGTCCCTCTGCCTGATCTCTGCACACAGTGATAAATATAATTTCAAGCTTTCTTTATCACTGTGATTTTTCTTCCTTTTGAGCCCTTATAGCACTGCCAGCTACCTCATATTCCTTAATGCCTTGGAAAGAGGCAGATATGTCTAATGTGGGGCTCGCATCTGGCTAGTCAGCACCTGTGTGCCGACTGTTCAGTGGATAACTGAGCTCATGATAACATCTCACCTGACAAAATCAAAAGCTCTAATATGGATATTCCTGGTATTTGGTCATTAGCTTTCATCAGACATAAAGGAAGCTTCTTAAAGAACTTCAGAAAGGTGGAGGGTTGTGAAAGGGGATGATGGACTGGGAGAAGGTGAATTTCTATGGGTAGGCTGAAAACAACTGGTACAGTTAGTACAAGTCACTCAAGAAATAAGGAAAGAGCAAGATGTGTGTCTTTTTTTTCAGCTTTAGAATTCTGTGTCTGAGCTCCAGAAGTAAGCTTTTCCTCACTATGGCTTATTGCTATAGGTAAGTCAAACTCTCCCCACACATAATTCCTTTGGTAGAATCTGTGCTAACACCTCTGTTATGGACCGCTCCTTAGGGCAGGATTCTGACCTTGCTGATTCTGAGATCACATTGATTACTTCTTAATTCCACTTCTTTCAATTTTCAGTTGTCAGCACAAAATGCAATTTTGTGAACAGAATTTTGTGAACAGCAACGGAAGCAATGTGGAGGAGGGGGAAACAACACTAAAATGAAAATCAATTGTATTGAAGTAGCAGTAAATTTTAAGTTATTCTTTCAGTAAAGCAAGAGGAAGTGTCACAACTAACAGCTCAGGGTACTTCCTGAGAAGGAAAACCACTTAAAGCTGTTGATAGGGCAGAACTACTGTGTGGATCCCAAAGTGTTAACAGAAGTGGTATAAATGCAGTTCTAAAAATACACATTTATTAAGAATGTCAGTGGAACTGCATGAGTTTTCACCAGGGCTGACTTCCTTTCATATTTATAAATTTGGCCTGCCTGCGTGGCCTCTAAAGCAATTTGAAATTCTGTATTTGCATATTTATTTCTTAACCTTAACGTAGCAGTAGAATATATAACTGTCTCCATTTTATTATGTATCTCATGCTGGAATTTAAATTAAAGAAAACAAGAATAAAAGAACCAATTCATTAAACCATAAGCTATGACAACTGCAGGGATTTTTTTAATGAATTTTCCAGTGAGAGGAACTGTTTCTGTGACTTTAACTGCAGCTATATTCTGATATGATCATGAAATATTTTAATTTTTTTTTGTATGCATAAGGAGCTGATACCAGGTGTGGATCAGGTAAAACAGAATGTGAGTTTGCAAGAATTACAGTGTCGATACTTCACTAACAAATGCTTCTATGAAGCTGCTTTGTGATAGAGAACTCGCATATATTATTCCCTAGGACAAAGGTTTAGGGAAAGGCTCCCTGTTTTTGCAAATCCTTCTGAAATCATTCATAAATATTAGCTCACTTGGTAGGAGTAATGTTTACTACATAACCATGGCATGTCTGTTCAGCCAACCAGTCCTCTGTGATTATAACTGCTTTTATAAATGAGATGTTTCTAGAAGTAGACTGTTACCTGAAGACAAGATAAGAAAAATACTCCCTCCCTCAAGGCAATTACACAGAGTCCATGAGATGCGTCCTTATGGAAACATTTCTATGGCAGCTCTAATAAGTGTAAAATAAAATACATGCTTATACTATACCTATGTAATTCATCTATATGATCTTCAAATGGAAAACATATACTTAAATTTCTCAATTAGTAATCCTGACACTTGTTACTGAAGGGAGAGCTGAGACTATTGAGTGGTTTTCTCATTTACTGTACATTGTCCTTATTCTGTTTGGGAAGCAAGAATTGTGTTTAACTCTGTATTTGACTCACTGTACTGGGTCTGGCCCAGTAAAACCACCACACTCACACAAGTCACTTAAATATACAAGTTGCTTTTCCAGGTAATAGACACAGTATTCCAATATGTGATGCTGTAAAATTAAACAGTTTAAATTTAAGCTTTTATATAGCAGTTTAGTGCTGTAAATATATAAAATTAAATTCTAGTGTTATCTTCTATGTCTCAAAGTCTTCCATTTCATGCCCTCTCATGTCAGGCATTTTAGATTAATATGTCCTTGACTTTAGGTTTCAGCTTGATATGACTCAGGATTTTTGTCGTCATGTTGGAAAGCATCATGCTCTTCACATACTGGGCTAGGTCTGATCTGACTGATAAATGTATATACTCTGAAAGATATTTCAGGATGTTCAAAACCTGAATGGCTGTTTAAAAGGAGAGGTGCTTTCCCATCTTTGGGGTTACAAAGTGACCTAAACATTCAGTTCAAAGGTAGGATATTCAGAATGATCTAAACATATTCTGTTCATTTTTATTTCCATGTTTTTACATTCCTATTGAATTACATCATTGTTGTGCTGGAAAAGAAACAAGACAACATTCTCCACCTTTTACTACCTGGGATAAATTAGTCAAGCTCATACAGCCTTCCCCTAAGATAAGCTATCCATTCCCATTATTATTTTAGAAGCCTTTCTCTGCATCTGTTGTACTAGGAATTAAATATTCCTGAATGTGGTGATTCAAGATGCACATAGTATTCCTTGGATTACTGTGTATGCTTGGAAGCACTTCAGTAAGATTTAAAATTGTATTTAATATTTTCATACCTAAATGTGATCAGTTGTTAAATTAAAATATTTTCCCCTCTGTTTCCAGACTGTGAGCTCCAAACTTCATTTTATATTTCTCTTTTCTTGTTTGTACACATACATGCTGTAGGTGTATGAACAAGCTCTATTAAATGTTAGTGTTTTATTATTTTAGTCCTTAAAGCTGTAATATGCTAGAGAGGATGTAGACTACTGCAATAAGTGAAATAAGGCTGTTAATTTTTTTAAGGAAACTTTTCATGTACTTTATATTACGTGGTGTGGTAGAAAATCAGCAAGATATATATGACCACACAACCTAATTTCTGTATGTAGAATAGATAAAGAACTGTACTTCAGCTCAGGAAAAGAATTAATGTAATTTGCAAAACCAGAAATGACTTCCCTGCCTTCTGCCTATACAAGGTATGCTAACCGAAGGGCAAGAAAGATGGATTTTTAAATTTTCTAAAATGAAAGTTAGTTACCTTCACAACTCAAGCTTAGCCCCAAAAGGGTGTGAAGACTACCTCAGATGTGCACAGTAACTGTACCAACACATACATAGCACAGGTAACACTGAAAAAAATTATTAACAGCTCCTATTTCACTCAGACTCTTAATTCATGTTTTGAAATTGCCCCAAGCTAATTAATCACAGCACAGTGATATATAACCTGACATATACTTCCACTGATGCATTTGGGGAGGGTGGCTGACTTGGGCAAAGTGAAGAAGGAAGATCAGGCAACAAATCCTGGAAGATGAAATATATAAGAGTCAGTGAGACAGTAGCACAAAAAGTTCATCTCTACTATCCTCTAAGTGTATAGACATGTATAGCACCAGGGTAAGCAGGATGAAGCTTTTGCTCTTCTCTTTTGCTTTGTACAAAAGAGACTAGTACTAGACCAGTACTCTAACATGCTGGTCTGCATGTTGAAGTACTAGCAGGAGCCTCACCAGTGTCTACTGCAAGATGGTAAAAGAGGAAAAATCAAACCCAATGCAACCCCAACTCACTTTCATCCTCTCTCACTGTGTTCCTTTATGCCTAAGAAAACCCTAAGCTGGAGAAACGTGGCTAAATGTATCTTGACAAAGAATTATTGAAAGTACTCAGTATTTCCTTACGCAAAGTGGGCCTGTTAACTATATTGTAACCCCATGGAAGAAAATCTAACTGGTATGTAAAACTTCTCTTACACCTTTTAGAAACCACTTCCAAAACAAACAAGCAATGTCTACCTCTCTGCTGTATGTGCATGACATACAGCAACTTGGGTAGTCTTAAGCTTCAAGGTACAAAAGGAGACCCTGAAGTCACCTACAATGAAGTGGTGTGTGGGTGCTGGTGCCTAAATAGAGATAATATCCCATGTCTTTGCTATTGCGTTTCTCTGTCAATTCTGCAGACTAAGGAAATTGCTGTTCACCCACATATGTAATCTATGCAGCCATGTTATATAGTCCAATTATTAGCTTTAGGCTAGATCATAATGTAGTTATTGTGTCTGCTGTAGTCAGAAGTGTGTTTTCATCCCATTAAGCCTAGTCTGAGCACATTTATATAGTTAGCCTAGGTGCAAGCTAAGCTCTGGGGCAAAAAGCATGAACTACTGAGCCACTATGCACAATTTCAGCACAAAGGCAAGGCTGTGCAAAGACAGACTGTTATTGTCCAAGCTAAATGGATTAAAACTAGTTTGCTCATATGCAGTGCAGCACTTTGCTGCAGGGTACGTGTTTGCCTTCAAAGCGGGAGAATCCTGATCATCAGTCCCAAAAGAGTTACTTGCTAATCTGCCCCCTTAGCCCGCTTCCTTCTTCAAAATAATAGGAGTATAAAATTTCTCTCTTAAGATCTTTCTTATGCAATTTTGGCTTTGTTGCACTCATCTAAGAGGTAGAGAGGAGAATGAAATACCAGATTTCTTACAGTTGTACAAGAAGAATGGTAGTATGCTTCAATTGGAATAATTATTTACAAAATTCAAAGTTCTAAGTTCGGTTTTAAACTCTGTGGTATTATGTTACTAATAGGGATAAATGTAGATCTGTCATTGCAGCTATAACCAGCAGGATGTCTAGTTTTAATATCTAGTCAGGTGTACAGTTCACTGGATGAAGAACTGGCTGGATGGCTGGATTCAGTCACAGTGCATGGAATCCAATCTGGTTGGCAGCCAGTTATCACTGGCATTCCCCAGGGCTCAGTATTGGGTCCAGTTTTGTCTAATATTTTTATCAGTGATCTGGATGAGGGGATGGAGTACACCCTCAGTAAATTTGCAGATGGTACCAAGTTAGATAGGACTGTTGATCTGCTTATGAGTCAGAAGGCTTTGCAGAAGGATGCAAGTTGGACTCGGCCCACCAATTTAGCCTATTGCTTGACATTCAACAAAGCTTTGTTGTTCCAGGTCCTACACTTGGATTGTGGGTACTTGCAGAGATATGAGCTTGGGAAGAGTAGCTAGAAAGTGGATTAGAAATAGCATGGCCAGCAGGACTAGGAAAGTGATTGTCCCTTTGTACTTGGCACTGGTGATACTGCATCTCAATGTGTTCAGTATTGGCCCCTCATAATGCGAAGGATATACAGTTGCGTGAGCATGTGTAGAGAAGACCAAAAAAAAAATGGTTGATGGGACCAGAAAACAAGGCTTATGAGAGTGACTGATGGATGACTGGCTAACTGGAGAAAAGGAGTCTGAGAGGAGAGACCTCATTGCTCACTACAACTACTGGAAAGGAGGTTGCAGCAAGGTCTCTTTTCTTAGGTGACAGAATGTGGGGAGGTCTCGGGTTGTGCCAAGGGAAGTTTAGATTGTATATGTGGAAGGATTTCTTCATGGAGAAGGTGGTCAAGTGTTGGAACAGGGAAGTGGTGAAGTCCCCATTTGTGGAGGTATATAAGAGCCCTGTAAACGTAGCACTGAGATATGTTTTAGTAATGGGACTCAGTAGGACAGGTTGATGTGATGACCATGAAGGTCTTTTCTGACCTAAATGTTAATTCTATGAAAGCTTAATATTTATGTGTCCTGTATCTGATATTTAATGTGTTTAACACTCTTGATGTCTACCTCATAAAGTACCTGTACTGGTACTGTATATCTTGCTAACATGTCTTCAAGAAACTAGAATTCCCATTACTCAGAACATAAACTTGATAGAGGAACTAGGAAACTAGAACAAGAGGCAGATGGAGGAAGAAAGATAGATACTGAGTGTGTTTTGTGTGGAACCAGAGACATGCAGATTGCAGATGCTGACTGTAGGAACTGGGAAAGGAATGTGATTTAGAAATGTTAAACCTGCATTCCTAAAAATTACTGCTAGTTTCAGTTTCTGATATTTTGGTGTATATTCACAGATTGTAACGTGTTTTTTTTTTTTTTTCATAACATATAGGCCCCCAGTTTACTGTAGGTCAAAATTCTCTCATATAGCTCTATCTGGAGATAAAGAGGTAACAAAAATCTCAAATTCCTTCTGAAGATTTGTGATTAAGATTTGAAGTCTCACTACAAAGTCCTCATTTCTACCATGTGCAAATCCTTAGATTGATTACTCATTTCAGTTATTTTTGAGATTGCAAAGGCTTTTTCTGCTGTGAGTGTGTAGTCTTACATATTAACTCTGTGAGTGACTGGCCTGAGTCTTTTTCACATCAGTAGTGTTTCCAGTTGTTATAAATGACATTAGTAAGGAATACTGCATCAGATTTCTAACTTACTGCAGGAACAAAATGACTCTTAATAGCGTGCCAGCATGACGAAGAAGGTTGTAATTAAGAGACCAAAAAGAGAACTAATAGGTGTTAATTATCTTGTCCTTTTGTACGTTTGTCAGTTTTTAACTGGCCGCTAGTTTTAATGTAGAAAAGAACTCTATCCTTTTTCCATTTTGTTGCTTAAAGCCAATTCATTGGCATGGCTGTGGTCTTTTGTTATAGCATAACCTCAGAATTGTTTTCTATGAGGAAACCAAAGACTGTTTTTTTTTTTTTTTTTAATTAAGATGTTTTAATCCAAATGAGTAATGAGGTGATCCTAATCTTATTAGGACGATGTTGAAAAAAATAAATTGCATCTTGACTATAATAAAGCTGTTTAATTGTGTTATCTTGTATAATAATACAGTACAAGATGAAAATTCAAGGTGAAAATTAATGAAATTTTTGTTAAATAAAACTCTGATCTTTACTGTTATAAGTGGAAAAAGTGTGGTGTTTTTTGTTTTTGTTTTTATTTTTTTTTTTGGTAACAAACCACAACAGTGGGAGAACTTTGCATCTCTTTCTGAAGACACTGTGATTCAGCTTTAAGAAACTTATTCTGGTAACTAGATATAGCCCTCAGCCTGCTGTTTCATTACCTAGATTCTGTGTCTATTATTATTTCTCAGGGAGGAATATTAATCTGAAGTTATGCGAGAGACTTATGCTTTTAGATGACCAATATCAGAAGTGTATGCTCAACTTTTTTAGCATGTAAACTGCATGGCAAAACCAAAAGCAAGCTTCTACCCCAACACTTCCAAACCAAAACTGAATCATCCTTTAGTCCATACATAAAACAAAATATGATAATATGTTGAGGAGAGGTTTTGCGCATTTTTAAGTGAAAAAAGGGATGTTGGTATGTATTACTAAGGCCAAGATAATTTCTGTGGGGTAATTAGAACAGGGATGAGTGTATAGGAATGGAGCAGTGTGAACTGAGGATTGCAGTGGAACAATAAACACAGAGGATACAAAAGAAAAGATGTAAATAAAAGGCAGAGAAGCAAAAATAAGAAGTGGTAGGCACTGACCTGACAAAGAGTCCCTCCCAAGCTTTCCTGTAGGCCTCTAGGCTTAAGCATAGATATAAGCATTGCTCTGAATTCAAGGAGACGAGACACAATTACAAGAATCTTCAAAATAGAGCATGAACAAAAGAGATTTTTGTTCATTTCTTACCTAGTTTTTCTAACCATTACAGTGGTCTATTTCCACCTGTCTTTGAGGAACTGAGGTTCACGTTGCTGTTTAAAAATAGAAATAACTTGTTCAGGTAAATGTAGATAATGGCAACGTAGTTATGACTCACATAAAGATATCAATTTCAGTGACAAAGTATCTTTTCCTTTTATTAGAAAGAGGGTTATCTCTTGTGTGTGAAGAGATTAGAGCTTTCATTCAGGGATGTCTTTATGTGGCTTCAGGTCATACTGAATGGGCACCCAGAGGTGTGCCCATCTATTCAGTGTTTAGGTAAGTTCAAAGCACTGTTGTGATGAGAAACAGTGGAGATCAATCCCTTTCACTGAAATCTAGTTGAGATTATAATTTGCCTTCTGCATCTGATATCATTAACCTACTTTAGCTGTGTTGCACGTGCTTGACAGCTACAGAGCCAAGTGTCTGAGCCATACGTCGAAGAGCCACATGGCGATTCTGAAGCACCATGAGGGTAGAAGGTGGAGTGGCTGGCTGGAGAGGTCAGCACAAATAGGAAAAGTAGCTAGGTGAACTTTGGAAGATGACAAACATTATCTTGTCCTCTATTTGATTTAGCAAGCCCAAAATACAACTCTGACAAATGTGTTTGGGATAGCCCCTTGGGACAGATAATTGTGGAGCTGAGCAAAAAAGTCCTGTTTCCCAGCACAGTTCAGAAAACAGAATCTGGGAAGGACTCTGTGCTGTTAACAGTGAGGAGTGCACACAGTCTTAAACACTGCATTGTTTCTGTCCTTGATTTTAAGGATTAAGGAATTGGCGTGTAGGCCTGCTCAAAATATTAATGTACAATTAATGTATGGCATTTTAATTAGTACAACATTTTGCAAAACGCTGACCAGCAATTTCAGCATATTGTAATACTGCATCTTCATTTTGTACAACATCTACCATAAGCTAAATGACTTAATGAATTACATTTATAGGATTGTGACAAATATTGTGATTTTTTGATTTTTTTTTTTTTTTGACAGCAGTAAAGGGCCACATTTTACTTTAGGAAATTTCTCACATCAATAGAGTGCAAATAGCTATGCTCTTTAAAATTTGACACACAAATATGGCTAAAAAGGCTAAATATTTATAGTGGATTAGAAGGAGCAGTTCTTTACTTCCTCATTTAATTAGCAGCAGCCAGTGTGGCATGCAATTCTGTGTTATGAGAGAGTTATATTTCTGCTATTGCACAGTTGTCTTGCCTACTAAAGAAAAAGTCTCTATCTGCTGCTGTAGCAATGTATGTACTTTAGAGCCATTAAAGCAGTCAATTGCATTTTTGAAACACAAAAATTTAAAAAGTTTTAATGGGTACTATATACTGAAGTTTTAATGTAAAGTATCCCATATTCTCATTATTTTCACCTGAAGTTATAAATGCAATGGACTTTTTTAATGCTTAAATTCTAAGGAGAAATTATCGGTCAAGAAAAATCTACTCATTTCCTGAGGTACTCAAGAAGTAGGTATTTTTCTTACTATATCAAGAGAAGTAAGTGATATATATATATATATATAATGTAGCCCCAATATTGAATGTATTTCACGAGCAGGTATGATCTAGCTATAGAATAGGCTGAGAAATATTGACATAAAAGAAGATAACAGAATAACAGACAGTGCAGTAGCACTGCCAGTTATGAAGCATGGTCTTTCACTGAATTAAGGGTGTTTAGGCTGGCTAAATGGTAGACCAAGCTATTAATGTTAGCTTACTTTGCTGGGATATCAGGGAATTGATAGCAGTTGAAGATCAGTCCCTACAGACCTAATTCCAGCAAATTCTTTTTGTACTGATGTTTTGCTTATATGCTTTGTGTAAGCAACAGCACCTATGTTTTGGAACATATGTCACCCATGGGCTTTGTATGAAATAGTGCTGTGGTTTTGATTTGCAGCTTTTCTTCAACTGAAGGAAACTAAGCAGCAAGAAAAGATGAGGAAAAAAAAAAAAAAAAAGGATGTCCCTATTTTAAATGTCTGATCCAAACAGATGAAATAATCTAATATTCTGCTAAAGCACAAACAGGCCTTTTCTGTGATGGCCCCATGGGTGCTATGCAATAGCAGATGAGAAACCAAGTGATTAGTTGATTCTCTATGGGAGGAAAATTGACTTACACAGTGACAGAAGTGAGAGACAGAGTGCTCTTGAAGAAATTATTCATTAAGATGTCATCTGTATTTTGTATTAGGCTAAAAAAAGCATAAAAACAAATGTAATTTGTTGTTGGGAAAGAATCAGGACAAAACATGCTTTCACTATAGTTTAAGTTTATGCATGAAGTTTAACAAGGCCAAGTGCCGGGTCCTGCACCTGGGGCGCAATAACCCCAAGCAGAGCTACAGGCTGGGAGAGGAATGGTTGGAAAGCTGCCAGGCAGAGAAGGACCTGGGAGTGATGGTGGACAGTCGGCTGAATATGAGCCAGCAGTGTGCTCAGGTGGCCAAGAAGGCCAACGGCATCCTGGCTTGTATTAGGAACAGCGTGACCAGCAGGGCTAGGGAGGTGATCGTCCCCCTGTACTCAGCTCTGGTGAGGCCGCACCTCGAGTACTGTGTTCAGTTTTGGGCCCCTCGCTACAAGAAGGACATCGAGGTGCTTGAGCGGGTGCAGAGAAGGGCGACGAAGCTGGTGAGGGGCCTGGAGAACAAGTCCTACGAGGAGCGGCTGAGGGAGCTGGGCTTGTTCAGCCTGGAGAAGAGGAGGCTCAGGGGTGACCTTATTGCTCTTTACAGATACCTTAAAGGAGGCTGTAGCGAGGTGGGGGTTGGCCTGTTCTCCCACGTGCCTGGTGACAGGACGAGGGGGAATGGGCTTAAGTTGACCCAGGGGAGTTTTAGGTTAGATGTTAGGAAGAACTTCTTTACAGAAAGGGTTGTGAGGCATTGGAACAGGCTGCCCAGGGAAGTGGTGGAGTCACCATCCCTGGAAGTCTTCAAAAGACGCTTAGATGTAGAGCTTAGGGATATGGTTTAGTGGAGGGCTGTTAGCGTTAGGTTGGAGGTTGGACTCGATGACCTTGAGGTCTCTTCCAACCTAGAAAATTCTGTGAAATTCTGTGATTCTGTGAAGTAAGTTAAAAATCATGAACTTGGAGCTATTCACAGAGATGGTGATAATTTTTCTGTTACTGAGATTTGTTAAATGTGATCTGATATACATGGAAATCATTGTAGTGAAATCACTGGAGATGCTTAAATGTTGTACAGAAGGAAAAGTAATTAGGGTGCGTAAGAATTTTTAAATGTCAAGATATATGAGTAAATGTAACCTCATCATTTGTAGAGTTTGCAATTATTTATGTGTATTTATATATTCAGATAATATTGTATATCATGGCCATTGATAGTATGTAACTGCCAGGAAGCCAAGCAAGCTGAAATATTGCCAGTCTTATGCTGCAATTAGGAATGGATCTACTTGTAAACAAATATTAGTATTTTCATCACATGATGTTGGAATGCACAGAAAGGTATAGATCAAATGTTTACAATACTAAAAACATTTTACTTATAGGTGTTTTAGATATTTTTCTCCCCAAAATAAAGCATGTCCATAAGCAATTAAAACAGTAAGGGGAACAAGTATGGACACAGTCTCTATCAACTATTGTCTATTCCCTCTTCCAAATAAGTTAACCTTTACAATATAAACCAGTTACATATAATCATAAGATGTATCTAAGTATTTGCTGAGAAAGGAGTTTTGAACTTTGAATGGCCCGATTCATTTTAGTGCTATTCAGGTGGCAGTGCTGGTAAACACCCTTTAAATGTTCTCCTTGCTCAATGACTGTGGAAATTTCCAGATGCTCTACTTGCCATGGCAGCGAAGGGCTGTGCAGCATCAGAGAATCACAAGAATGTTTGGGGTTGTACAGAATTAATTTTTTGACCTATGCTACAAGCTGAACCCAGAGAGTACAATTACTCTAGAGGCTAAAGCTCCTGGGTTTTACAAACACAGTGTTTGAATAAGCACAGTTATTTTACTAAGATTGTTACAGCCATATAAATGTTTAATTTCATTAGTCAGTACTGCAGTTTCTTATACAGCTCAATATGCATGCACCAATGTGAAAATCTCAGTGGTTGGTCTAACTCTCTTTCAGCCTGGTTGCAGGATGTTTTGCACCTTTTTTTTATACTGCAGCTTCTTCTTGTTACTAGAAAAACACTGTAGATCTGTCTAAGTTTCAGACTCTATAGCAGTTTTTTCAAGGTGATGACTGTCTTTTTTTCTTTGTCTCATGCCACCATGACCTCTCTTCTAAGGCAAAATATCATAGAACTGTATACTGGCTAGACCTTAAGTTTAGAAACAGAATTTTCCCCTAGATCATTACCCACTGCTTATTTAGGTATAGCAAGGGGCTTCCATAAAATATGGGAACAGGTTCCCTCCATGATTAAAATAGCTCATTTGTAAACCATAGCATCAAGCTATCAGGCAATGTAAGTCCCTTTTTTTTTTTTTTTAATGCAATGAACCTGACACTATACAGGATTTCAGTGTTGTACGGTGCTTGTACAAACTTTGGACATTAATCCCAAATTCAAGGAGAGGAAGAATTCATGGTATATTGGCTTAATTTTATTTTATTTATTTATTTATTTATTTTAGAAAATGTGACGCATCCTGATATGTGAATCAGAATGGAAACTGCACTGCTAGTCTAGGTAGTGTGGAGGTGTATTTGTGGACTGAGTGCAAGAGATTTGGCCAAAGAGCCTTGTTAAATTCTGTTTATCTTATGGCACAGTAAACAATTCCATGGATATTAATGTTGCACATTTTGAAATCCATTTATTTATACTTCAGGAGATGGTGGGGTAATGTAGCAACAAACAACGTAGTTTGGATCAGTAATCTGTAGGTATAACATATTAAAAGAATATTTTAATATGGCCAGGAATATTGTGTGTGTGTGTGTGTATGGCTTTTTAATAATTACAGCAATGTGGTCTAATAATGTGAAACTCCTATGAAACTCCTTTCTGAGTAGGTGGCTTAGCTTTCTAACTTATAACTTATTTTCTTTGCTGGCTGAACAAAGCAAATGTGATAAATTCTGTAAGGAGATTTCAGCAGCTCCTGATGCACTCCAGCTGAACAATTTTTGTCAGAAAAACAAAACCAACACACTCACAAAAAAAAGAGTGCCCTGGTGTCTAAGGGCTGCTCCTCTGCCAAATGAAAACATCCATTTATAGAACATGGAGCTATTAGGGCTCTTTCCAAATTGAAAAATACAACTGGAAGGAAAAAAAATTATCAGAAAGCTTCAGGTGTTGTTGTTGTTTTTCCAGTGATATGCAGCAAAAAGACTTCAAAGATGGGGGAGTGTAGCATGGTATACATGTAGCTGTTCACTACAGAATGGTGGTGTAAGCGAACAGAGCTTCATGTGTTCTCAAGCCCTGTTAGAAATGGTTGGATACCTACAGAAGTCAAGATGTCTACTGGTGGGTTTAATTATTTTGTCCAATTTTACAACTAAATGGCATTAAACATTATCTACCAGGCACAGAGATACCACTGATACACTTAGGAAGTGTTTAACACCTTCATTTGCTTAAATACTCTAACATCTTTTCATGATATATGACATTGTTTTCAGGGGTAGCTATGGTTGTATTGACACAACAATCATAACCACTGGGGCCTAATTTTAACTCTGGCACATTGAGGTGCACTTGCCAGCAATTACAGTGGGCTTGCATCTGCTTTTTTCAGATTTGAAGTTATCACATTACTCTTGTTCCCTCTAACATTCATCTTGTTTCATTCCTTCTGTGTTGTAATGAAACAGATTGCTTTCTCTAAATCATTAATTCAAGATGAAACTCAACTGAACTCCAAAGTCTTAGGAAATTTGGGCAGATGAATAAATGTATGAAAGCTCCAAAGACAGAATTGCTTGTCTGCCAAGTTACTTCGTTGAGATTAAAAGATGCTGTCATTTAATTGAAATAAATTATTGCTTAAAACTCACCAACCAAAGACTCAATAAAATGACTTCTAGGATTAGCAATCTTTTGAAGATGACAATACACCCCAGAATAAAATCCATATTTATTTTATATGTCAAATTAAATGAGACTATTGAAGAGTTTTTGCACTTTGCTCATCTTTTTTTTTTTTTTTTTTTTTTTTTTCCCCATGGCCTACTTTTGAATTTACTTAAATTAATGTAGTTAGAACTCAGTCCTCTGAAGATAGGGAAATTATTGTAGCAAATAGCTGCTGCAAGGAAGAAGATCAGGCAAGTATGTGCTATATTAAAAGAATTCTTTATGAAACTGCCTTTACAGGGAACTACTGAAAACCATAACTTAAAAAGAAGTCCACAAGGCCAAATTTTTAGAAATGCTGCCAGAAAGAGAAATCCCTGTTGCTGTTGTCCATGATAATGGCTACCACTGATTGCATATTTGATCTGTATGCAATCATGGGTCTGTCTGAAGCTATGTATTTTAATCCTATTTAAGTTAAGCTAAATGGAAGTGGAGTCAAATGTCCTACTTCACAGTGATACCTACAAGTGATAGGATGTTAGTTGGATGCCTAGTAAAGCCAGAGGACTGTTTTGAAATTGAATTTTTATTTTTGAACTGATTGCAGTCGTAAGCTGAAGGAATATATTGAAAGGCTGTGCATGTGTGTAAGCACTCAAAGCAAAAAAGTGGCAGAGAAAGAATGGAAAATCAGCAAGTGAACAAGAGAAGAGGTGTGAGTGTGGCCTGAGTAGATGCAAAGACATGCCCTTTATTATAAAACTCACTGGGGAGGCAGCTTTGTAATTATTATCAGGAGTGCACTCATGGTGTGGCCAGCCCATGCTACCAGCTTGATGCTGCAGAAAGGGAAAATTTTTGTGCTTTCACCTTTTCCCTCCCTATGGTGCTTCTTTATCTTGAACCTCCCCTCTGTTCTCCTTTCCCTGATTTCAGCTGATTTACCCCACTGATCGGCACAGGCAAAAATCACCTCTTTACTTTCCTGCTGTTTTGTAGTTCCAGCCTACTCACCATGTCAGATGTATGAGAGGATGGCAGGAGCAGAAGGCCAGGCCCTCTTGCTCTTGTCAGCAGCAAGCTGTTAGTTCAGCTGTGGTCATTTTGATAATCCGTGCCCTCAGCTGTATCAAGGGCATGGGTGGAAGAAGTGCACACAGATTCTTGTAACACCTTGGCTTTTAGGCTTGTTCTGCTTGCTGTAAATTCTTATTTTTCAATAAGTGCCAAGACTTTTAAATAACAGCTCAAAAAAAAAAAAAGCATCAAAGCATCTACCTTCCTATGGGATGAATTTCACCCTAAAAAAAAAGCATATTTCTCCTCACTGGTAAGGATGAGAGTTAGACTGCCCTCAGAGGAAATTTTAGTGGCCTGCAAACTGCTTTTACTTTGCTGTTTTGAGGACAGGCTCACTGTGGCTTTATAAAAGGTCCTTGTGGTTGCGAGGGGAATGTAACTAGACACAAGACACTGAAGTGACAGAAGGAGACAGACACAGCAGAGCAGGAACTCTACCTGCCACTTCCCAGGCATTCATGAACTTCATGCACTGTTCAAAAGCAGTGAAAGCAGCAGTATGACTTTTCTCATGGTAATGCTATCTGGTTCTTGCCTAGTCTGCTCAGGGTGTTGCAGCCCCAGCCCATTCATTGTGCACCTCCAATATGTATGGAGATGGCAGGGTGATAGCTCTGAATGTGAAATTCCATTTTTTTGAGTCTATCAGGTTCCTTGGACTGTTCAATCTGTCCTCAAAGTATTATTCTTAAAGATGGCTAAATAGGGGATGATACGGGGCAGTAGTTCACCTCACTCATTATTCTGCTCATCACTTAGACTTCAGATATCAGTTTGTGTGTAATTTCCTCTTGTGTTTTCCCTTTATAATGACCAGGAAAGATTTTAGCTTAGGCTTTGAATAAAATCAGTAGATTTACTGGGTTGGATGCATCTAATCTTTCCAGTGCTTGTTGACTGTTCATAAAACATCGTTGTACAATACACTTAAATGGATTTTTGTTACCTTGAACAATTCAGAGTGCAGGCTTCTGGTGATAGACAGCATCATGGTTAGAAAAGAGAAAATTAACAGTAAAAATCTGTATCTTCTGAATGAAAAGAATAACTGGTAGCAGAAGTAAACTATTTCCTTATGGGTGTGAACAGGGATTAACTTTTTCAGTGATTAACCACTATCATTAACTAAAAATGCTAGGAATTGCAGAACTGTCTTCTATTCTGGGCCAAGAAGAACATTTGTTCTAATATTCGCTGATGGCATTGTTGGGTCTAAAAAGGAATCAAGATCCTATACATAACTTATGGGACTTTAATACACTGTATTAGCAACCAAAGGTTGGATTTTACCTAGCTTGAACACTATTGTTTTGCTTTAAAATTTTCCACAGGTTATTTTTCCTGATGGAATCCATTCTTATAGGGACAGCATAGGGCTGCTGAATAACCTTTACTAATCTTGCTTGCTTTTTACCAGCAACCTTCTGTCTGAGAGTAGCTGAGGAGCCAGAGCTGGAGCAGACATTGCAGACCAACGAGAATGTGGGAAGGATTAAAGATTAAAGTGGAATTAGGTCATCTCTTCTATGGTGCTTTGGCTATGCCAAAAAACATTGCTTCTAAAGTCTGGTCCTGCATTACAGGAAAAACCAATTCACAATGGAAGAAGAAATAAAAAGCATGGCCTAATGGCAAACTACAGGTCACTAAGAGACTCAAGGATGCAACACTATCTCCTCCCCTCTTGCAAAGAAATTCATACAATGCACTTTAACAGATGCAGTTGTAATGTAGTGCTTACTGAATTCTTATGCTGCCCAGCTGCAGATAGGCTGCACTCCTTCTTGGTTTATACTTTAATTAGTTAATTTAAAAACTTAAGATCTACAAAAATTTAACTTGCCATGCCTACACGAGGTGGATGATAGGAAGCTGCTTATCCTTGACATACCGCAAAATGCCAGTTATCCTCTCTCTCTGGTCTTATAGTTTGCTGAACACTATTGGGGGTTGGGAAGTATTGTACAGAAGCTGTTATGGCTGCTGCTTGCTGCTCTTCTCTGCTGAGGCAATGGTCTGATAGCTGTAGAGATGTAGTTGCTTTGTATTAGTATGCTGATGCAATGGTTTGTGTCCCTCTCTTTTTTTATTGCTAGTGGGCTAGGAAAAGATGAGGAAGAAGCAAGGGGGGAGGCATGTAGTGTGAGACTTCTCCTGAAGCTCCTAAATTATCTCCCACGGATAATCTAACAGTCAAATCAGAACAGGTATGTTACATTGAAGAGAGTATGTTAAGGTCATGAATATTTGGCACTGACTTCTTGTTCAAGTTTATTGGAAAATAGAAAAAAAGGATAAGATTGTGTTGATAGTATTACATAAAGCATAACGATAACATGTGCTGTTTTCCATCTCCTTATACTAAGAAAATTTCAAATGCAAATTTCCTTAAAAATACATTTTCTACACTGATACTGCAATGTGTTGGATCATTTCCTTCCTATTTGAATGCCAACATTTGAGAATGCTAGATCTGAAAATGCCTTGCATAAAATACACTGAATAAAAAGAGTATTCAATAGTGGGGTAACATACATGGTGTTCTCTCAAGTGAAAATGATACTGAATGCTCAGTAAAAAAAAAAAAAAAAAAATTTGGATGTCTGGTAGAAATCCAAGTTAGAACTGTGGTAAGGCTATCTTATAAAAGTGTTTAATTGGTTCTCAGAAGTCCAGCACAGAAATGGTTTCTCAGAGGATATTTGGTGTATTTACACCTGCTGCAGTAATATGCCCAGCCTGTTGTACTTTAAGAATCTTATTTGGGCTAAATGTATTCCTCATATTTAAATGAGTATAAATTTTAATATAATTTACATCCTAACGTATCCTTTTTTTTTTTTCTCTTTCTTCTACATGTCCCTTACCCTTCCACCTCCCATCTCATTTATGTGGACATCTCAGGTTGTGAAGACAGATGCCAGTAGTCAGTGGGACTGCAGGACAGAAGTACTGATGTAGTGGGAGAAACATTGGGTTAGACACGGGTCAGAGCTCAGGATCAAGTAGTAGTGGAACTGTGAGATATGACTAAGGCAGATACTTATTTCTCTAACTCTCTAGAAGGAAGGATTATGTTTACATTTATTTTTAATTGTGTTCTGTAAGTAATCTTGGCCCTGGGGTAAGAGAATGCAGAAGGCGTGAATGGGGACAGATTTTCAAAAGAGTGTGAAAAAGAAGGATTGGAGTTAAAATAATTAGGATGTCTCAGGACAGAAGTGGTGCAAGGGCTATGGAATACTCAGGGAAGAGATGGGAACTCTACATAACGATACATCCATGTGCACAGAACTGCCATCTGCTATTTCCCTGCCTCTTTTGATTAGGTGGTAGGAGCACAAAATAATTTTTAATGTGATTACTTAAAGGATGTCATTTAAATGAGAGATGCCTTAAAGGACAAGGGGTCACAATCAGTATTTACATGAAGGGTATTTTAGTGCAGACTTGCTAGGTTCCATTCCTGTCTGCCAGGACTGTTTTAGGTCCTTTTACTTTTTCTATCTTCACCATCTCCCTGTTCCCACCTCTTTTTCTACCCAAACTACATGTTCCCAATTCTGTTTTCCCACCTCCTAGATCTTCATTTCCACACTTTCACCTGAAAGACAAGATCCTGATGCCAAAACGTATGAATTGCACATAAGTATTGTTCTCTTGTAGCTGCAGGTTTCTGTATGTCATATGACCTATAGCAACTCTACTGTGCACGTATGGTTGAGGAATGACTTGACTGGAAGCAGGGATTTGGTTCCCAGAGAGCAGCATATGTTGGCAACTTCTGTGGCTGCTCCCAGTTCAAGGATTGGTCCTGAGAAAAACGATGAATGGATATTAAGAATGTATAATCTCAAGCAGATCCCACTTTTCTGCTCTGTTTACCAAGATAAGCAGATGCCTTGTTTCTAGGAATGTAGCCTAGACAATCTGGTGCTTTCTAGGGGATGTTGTAATTACATTGTTATAAATACCTTAAAAGATTATAGTATTTCAATATTTCATTTAAATGACTACAAGGAAAATGACTGTCATTATTTTCTACTGAGCTGTTGCAAACTGACTTGTAAGGAATTATCCTGGGACCTCAGCAAGAGGTGGCACATTCCATGTTTTGGACTAATTATTGTCATATCGTATTTTTCCTTACCTCTTTGGAGCTGCTGAGTAAGCATGGGATGTGCATAAAAATGAAGAAATATGGCCATCACTTGCTCAACTAAAAATATTGAAAATAGAGAAAAAGTTTTTAACTAGACAAATTGAAATTCTTCTAGTTAGACTGTTTTACTGCATTTTTTTCTGATGTTAGTACAAAGAAAACAACAGATGATACCAATTGCCCAACTATCCATAACAATTTATAAACAATGCTCTTTATGCTAGCAGAGAGAAAATCATGATAGAAATGCAATTTAAAAAATCAAAACAAAAAGTAAGATTTCAAACAAAATCTCATGAGAGCCAGAGATCATACTGTTGTTATGTGAAAGTTAACAATGCCATTTGAAAGAAGCATTTCATATGTATTTTTACTGCTACCTTAAATAAATGCTAACCAAAGTTGTCTTCAGGTTTCCCAATTGAGATCGAGTCTTCCTGGTGGCAAAAAGGTGTGATAAAACTCTTTAGCATAGAACTTTTGCAGTTGTGAGCTGCATGGCTTCATCACAAAAATAATAGGGTGAAACTGCTATTGTTTCAGAGCTCATGGGTGCTGCTCAAAACTGTGCAGATCTTGTTGCATCCATGCTGAAGTTACTGCTGGATTAGCTAGAACTAGTGCGGCGTTGGATCCCACAGTGACTGGACATGGTGTTGCGAGGCTGATTTTTGCTTTGTTTTCTTTGCTTTAGCTCTTGTGACTACTTGCTACTTAAATATAAAATAATTTTGATTGAATGGGACCGCTGGGGGTCATCTGGTCCAACATCCTGGTCAAAGTAGGGCCAGTCCTGAAGATATACTAGGTTGCTCAGGACCTTGACCTGTTGAAAATCTCCATGGATCTGTGTTCCCCTGGCATTCTGGATAACCTGTTCCAATGCTTGATCACTCAGTGTGCTCTTTTTCTTCTTCAATCTGACCAGAATTTGTATTGCTGCTGCAGCACCGTGGCCTGTTGTTCTTTCATTGGTCACTTACAAGAAGAGTCTGGCTCCAGCTGCATTCCCCCTTCCAGGCTTTAGGGACTAGAAGACAGCCCCTAGAGGCCATGTTAGTTCTCTATGTCTGAGGCAGCAGGAAGCCCAGCTCCCTCAGCTGTTCCTTATGCTCCCTGTGACCTTGTCAGTAGCACTTTTTGTTTTCTCTACTGTTTAGCAGTATTATTTTGTACCTGAAGGTTCAAGAATGAGCACACAACTTGAAATGCAGCTTTATCAACAATGACTAGAAGGTAAATGACTTCCCTCAAAACACTGGCTATGCTTTTGCTACCGGAGTCCAATCTGTAGTTACCATTCGCTGTGGCATAGGCACACTGCTGACTCACTCTAAACTTCCTGTTCTCCACTTTCCTTCCCACTTTCTTTTTCTCCAAGTATGCTACTTAGCCAGTTGGTTCTCACCCTGTACCGTTGTGTGGGGCTATTTTCTCCTGCATGCAAATCTTTGGATTTGCCTTGATGATATTCACAAGGATCCTGTCAACAATGAACACCTTTAGCTTGTCAAGGCAAGCTGAATGGCAGCTCAGCTCTCCTGTATATCAACATAACAATTTGGCTTGGCTGAGCTTAGGTAAATGAGTTATGAGCAGAGTACTTCAGTTTGCTGTTCCAACAGCTTCCCTGAAGGAGAGAGCTGTGTCTTTCAGAGATCTGGCAGCCTGCAGTTTTGGCCTCTGTCCTTTTTCACTTGGCTCCACATTTTATAGGGTTGCTTTGATGTTTCTTTTAGTTATTCAGTTTTTGCCTTTTTGAATGTACTGAGTTCTTGAATCATTCCTATCACTTACTGAATTCCAAGCTCATATTCTGGGCTTTGCTGGCTTCTGAGGATATTAATCAATTACATCAAAATAGAATTTTATGTTTGTATATCACATTTTTTTTTTTAATTTTTATTTTTCCCCTCAGGGATCAGTGGCATCAAAGAATTACTGCATTTAGATTCAAATCTAAAAAAGAGTTAATCTGACAAGCATCCACTGGCAGGGGTTGGACCCGGCATAAGAGGAGGGTTAGCTGACTTTGACCTTTGTGTTTAGAGCATTAACTGATATTTTGAGCATGATGTTTGTGTCTCTTCTGAGCTTGAGGTAATTCAAGCTTGCCTCTCAGAAGCTTTTTAACCTCCAAAACCAAGGTATGCTTTTCTGCTGATGATGTCCTGATTTTTTATTTATTTATTTTTTTTTAGTTAGAAGAAACTTTCCTCTTTCTAGACATGCAAAAAAAAAAAAAAAAAAAAAAATTCTTCTCAGGTCCTTGATTCCTGATTTTGTATTTTATATTAAAAGGAAACAAAATCAAACAAAATCATCCCACCTAAAATTACCATTTTTCATTAGGCAGAAGAAATATCTTTTTGAAAACATTACTCAATCAAAAATATTTTCTTTAAAGTTTGAAGTCCCAGAGTGAGTAGTATTACTAAGTGCTTACAGAAATTCTTTGAAGTCTTAAAATGGGGCTTATTTGCAGATGGCAGACAAATTATTTATAACAGAATAAAGCTCTGCCAATATCACTTCTGTTTTATTATTTCTAAATAGAAATCAGTGCCAACTGCATTCTTTTGCACAATCCAGCTCAAGCTGTGTATTACTTTTAACACAGATACCTTATAAAATGTGATTTCTTGAAAATAGGATTGTCTCTATACTGAAATTGAATTTCAAATCAAAGTAATATACTTTGGTCTTTGATAAGGTTGTCTTGCATTGTTTTTGTATGCTTTTGTTAAATCATAGTATCTGATTTGTTGGATGCTAAAAATTTGTAATCAAGGACTTAGCAAACATTTACTGAAGATGGGAAAATACAGGAAATAATGTTGCTAAGTGTTTTTTGAAATGACCAAAGCAGACGGTTAAATGACATTTCAAGATGTGAAAAAAATCAAAGTGATAAAGAATTGCATTAGAATGCAAATTACTTCTACTCAGTGAGGATTGGGGAGGTGGCTAGCATGAAGTTGCTCATAATACATGTGATGGATATAATGCACAAACAATTTTAAAACAACAAACGAAAACCACCAACTCTTAAAGACTCTTAAGACCGACAAGACTCCTAAGAGTCTTTTTTAAATAGTCAGGAGATAGTCAAAAGAAGAATTAGTACTTTGTTAGCTGTAAGCTCACTTCTGTTTTCCATATGTTGTGATATAGAGAAGAAGTACTAAAAACTAAATTATTGGTATTCTGTGAACCAAATCTTAAGTACTAAAAAGCCTTTGTATTTTAATGTTCAATAAACTTACAAAACTTTTGAAATAATTTGTCAGAGGAGTAGAGTAATACCATAAATAACTCTTGTAGTCTCATTTTTCTGGTTTGATCTCATTATTTATAAATTTTGTTCTTATTTATTTCTAATGTTTATGATGGGAGACACGTTGTGCATAATTTATGAATTAAAGTACATTCACAGAAGTGATTACAACACCATGAAGAAAGCACTGGACAAATCTTTCTATTTTTCCTTGCCTCAATAGAGTTTTGTTATCACAGTGAATTTAAAGCATGAGAAGTTCTGAAATCTGGAGGTGTAGTTGTTTTGTCATATATACTTCTAACTGATATCTGTTGAAAAAATTCTGGTAAGCTGAGTTTAAAAGAGTGAATAAGCTTGTGTGGTTAGGGGTGACATATGACACTTCTTCTCCCCCCCCCCCCCCCCCCCCCTTCAAACTCAGGCACATGTTTGCATGCTAACACACCATATGCCACCCAAATCCATGTTAATATTGTGCATTTTATGATTAATACATATCTTTGCCTGTCTATTTTCTTGTTCAGTGTGGGTGTGAGTCTCCAATCTTCTAACTCATATAGTAGTTGAAAGTAAATTTTGAGCACACTGGAAACCTGTACTTGCTCTGTCTCCCTCTGGTTTGCATTTAGCAGTATAAGTAGGAAGCAGTGGGAGAATCAGTCCCTGTTTGTTTTACTGGCTTTGCTGTTGCCACAGAATACAATCTCCACTGTGAATGAGGAAGGGGCTGTTTCATGTTCTCATAAACCAGCACCTGTGATGTTATTAGTAATAGAACTAGAGGGAATGGCCTCCAGTTGCACCAGGGGAGGTTTAGGTTGGAAATGAAGAGACATTTCTTTTCAGAAAGAGTAGTCAGGCATTGGAACGGGTTGTCCAGGGAGGTGGTGGTGTCACTATCCCTGGGGGTGTTCAAGGAAAAGTTGGACCTGGCACTTAGGGACACGGTTTAGTGGGTGACATTGGTAGTAGGGTGATGTTTGGACAAGATGATCTTGGAGGTCTTTTCCAGCCTTAATGATTCTTTGGTTCTATGATTCTATTTATCATCACTTTCTTCATTAACTCAGAGTTGTGTTTCCAGCACCACTTGCTGGAGGTATCAGTGGAGTGGGCTTTTTGGTTCGCTTGTGGGGGTTTCTTTTTAAAAATTGAGTATGTAGAATTTTTCTAGCAAACCATCATGTTCTTGAAGCTGAGGTATGAGGTGTTGGAAAAAGCATCTCCTTTTGATTGCTGTGTTTTCTTTCACCTTAAAAGCATAGCAGTCAAAGTAGTGCTGCAGGAAGATCTGTGGCAACCAGCAATCCTGTTTTACTACTACCCCTGCATGTGTGCACCAACACACGCGTGCGTTCATACCTG
Organism: Aythya ferina; assembly: GCF_964211825.1. Classification (NCBI taxonomy): domain Eukaryota; kingdom Metazoa; phylum Chordata; class Aves; order Anseriformes; family Anatidae; genus Aythya; species Aythya ferina. The sequence goes on from NC_140297.1 coordinate 96,006,070, forward strand.
TGATTTGCTAAAATAGAAAGGGTGATACAAACTCTTCTTATCTGCCTGTCTGTGAGGTCAGCTGACATATTTGAACAACTATCGATATCAGCTACAACTAGTCAAACTCACTTTGCCCAAAGTGAAAAACCACTTACATAAACTTTACATAAACTTCTTACACAGTTATAGACAAGTAGCATGGAGTTTCATGTAATGAACAGAAAACCTGTTTAAGTCTCTTATTGCATGGACTCTTTGTAACAGGAGATGTAATGACAGTAACCTCTTATCTGTCTTGGAGTGCTTGGAGTATCATATTTAAGCAAGGCGCTTGAAAGCTCTTAAGTTATTCAGAGCACTGGTTCATTTTAAAATAGGTTACCTTGGGTACAGTCATTGTCAATTTGATATATCACTGTCAGTTTGTTGCCTAAAAAAATACCAAGAAAAAATTGACTCATTCACACCTTTTCTACATTTTCTCTTCCTTTTAAGATGCCATAGTAAGAAATAAAATTGATCTAGAGCTTTACAAAGTACCTTTTATTTTTTATTTTTTTATTATTATTTTTTTTTTAATCTTGACAATGTGGTGTCAGTTGCACTTGACAAAATGATTAAAATCATCCTATTAGCATTTGATACCGTTTCAACCTGTTAGGATTCTGGGTGACAGTCAGTATGTACTTGGCAAAGAGATGTCAAGAATCTGCTCAGTTCCCTGTGCAATCTTAAAGCAATTTAGCTCTGTTGGAGTACATAGTGTAACAGAAAGCAGGCTGTCCTCAAGTAGCTTGTTATTTGGATAATTTTACTTTTTTTTTAATCTTTCAGAAAGTTCGGACTGAGAGAGTCTTGCAAAATGATGGAGATTTGATAGATGGCTAAACTGATCTGTTTGTCTGTGCAGGTACTGAGCTGGTTGACAATTTTCCACTATAACGATTTAGTAAAGTTTGGCAATTTAAAGCTTTGCAGAGTTTAGCTGAGCCACTTTTAGTAGAGTTTAGACTAGTTAAAGTCAACTAGCATAGCCACAAATGCTAATCATGCATTTGCCTCAAGTGTAACAGTGTCTAACAGAGCATTGTGTGCCAAAATAATAACAGCAATCAGTGAGGTGCCAAATGTAACCACAGTCTGAAGGTAATTGGACGAATGACAGGATTTGGTCATTTGGAACTACTTTGTGATGGGTGTCAATGAAATTTTCCATAGAGCTGGGTTTTAAAATAAAACAGTAGGATCTACTAAATCAGTATTCAGACCAGAGGGAGTCTGGGATTTTATTATAAAGAACAGCACACATAGAGACAAAACAGTCTCTTTTGGTGTTTACAGCTCTTAGAGGTCATTCTGTGTGGCAAGCAGGCCATGAGAACAAATCACTTTGTTGTGGATGTGTCACAATCATATAACATATTTAACTAGCTAACCAAACTAGTTAACTAATGAAGAGCGTTAGGCTGACTTTACAAAGATGAGCTGGCCAAGCTAGCAGGTCTTAGCTTCTAGTATGGGTTGTTTACACTTTCCAGACTTGCACTAAAAGTATTTGGTTGATTTGGAGATGAATGCAGGTTTAATCTATGTACTCTGTGGGTATTTCACCTGTGTACAACCCAGCTATGTTTCACTTCTGGTCCATGTGTACTATTTTTAATGGAGCATAAGGTGGGAACCCCCAGCAGTTGATACATCAAGGTGAGTAATGCTGTGCTCTTTGCAAGCTTAATTACGATTCTCCTTAGGTACCCCAAAGGGGAAAAGTATTGGTAATTCTACTTGCAGAAATCACATATCATGCTGTAAAATGTGAGTGTTAGGGATTTATTTGGCAGTCTGCAAGCTTGTTTTGATCTTGCAGAGGAACAGCTCTTTGTTAACCAGGTTGCACAGAGGCATTACTTGCTTGCGTAGCTTTAAAGCCAGAGAAATTTGGTCTCCGTTTGTGAATGCAACAGGATCTCAAGTAAGACAGGTCCACCGTTCCATGTTTTTGAGGTAGTTCCTAATTTCTACTAACTAGTATCCTGGAGTATAAAACCAAACTAGGTCAAGGTGAGCCTTTAAGTAGGGAAATCTCAAAAACATTGCACAAGTTATGAAATAAAAGGCTAATGACACACCTGGAATAACCCTGTCCATAAAGTTGGAATTCTATATATCTCCCTGCCCTTCTAGGGTTGCTTGTTTGTTGCAGCCAAGTCCATGACATCTCAGGTTTGTGTTAATCTGCTGGTTCCCTTTGGAAAGTCTCTATTTCTGTCTACTTTCCTGCCCCATTCTGCACTCTGGAAGTACGTGGGGGGGGGGGGGGGGGGGGGGGGGGGGGGGATGGATAATACACCAATATAGCACAATGGTGGTATTCGTCACAGTAGTTTTGAACCAAGAGCACATTTAGTCTCTCTGATACTAGAGATCCATTTGGTGCAGGTTGTCCCTGCCTGACCATGGGTCTGGATACTGTTTCTAACCCATTATTTAAAAAGTCTATGACTTCTATAAAATGGGGAGTTATTGTAGTCTGGAGCTATATTACCATTTAATCCAAATTAAGGCATATCATGAATTTCATTTGACTTTTATGGGCTAAATGAAGTGATACCTTATCCAAATGATCACACATTATTCCTCCTTAAATAAATTAGCTTAGTAGAGTTTTATTCACTGTAGACAAAGTTCAGCTATTTTACGTCAGTAAATGATTTTAATTAAAAAAACATAGACGTGATGAAGAATATCATACCAGATTTTCTTGACCTCTGGGTCAAGAAATACATTTTTGCCATTCTTAATTCATTAAGCCATTTTTAAACTCTTATTTTGTCAGTTATATTGTTTTTCTGCCTTATGTCTGTGTTTTCAAAATTTTTACTGGAGGAAAAAAAAACAAACAAACAATATGGCATCAGAAAAAGCCATGCTGGGAGTTATCTAAGTTGTTCCATGTAGCGCTCTTCATAAACAAGGTTTCCTTCTAAAGAAAAAGTTTGATATTATTTTCCAAAAATACCTGATGCTTTCTGGACTTTTATTAGAATTCAAATATAGAACGTCACAGATACTTTTGTGGTATTTGAAAAGATCTTCTCACATTTTCTAGGTAACTAACTTTCTGAAGCTGTAAGAACAATTCTGAAGGCCCTTGTAGTCATCTGTATCTCTTTTATTCCATCTTTGCACACTCAGAATAAAGTTTTATTTTATTTTCATGTCATGAAATTATCAAGAGGGAGGAGATTTTTGTATTTTTGTATTTTTGTATTTTTTTTGATGAAATTGGAGCCTCTTTCAGGAGAGAGTAGGTTGTGGGATAGGAAAAATACATATAACAAACTTCCCTCACAACTGTTTCTTGCTGATTGCTGAGAGCCATGAGATTTTTCAAAATATCTTTGCACTTCAGCTGCAGTTTTGCTTATAGCTTATTACTGGAGAGTAGGATGTCAGACGTACTGTGATGTATGTTGCTGTTACTTCCAGTGTTTTGCATTAGTACATTTCCATTTTCTTCCATCTACAAGAGCTTCCTGATTGTTATTTATAAATTTGGACTTCCTCCTTCTATATTCTTTTCTATTCTGTTTCTTTTTACTTGATGCAAAGAGCATAGCTGCAATTAAAAGGAGTTTTGCCATTTTCAGTACACATCAATTTTCAGTATGCTAAAGAGATGCGTATCAACAGTTCAGAGGATGATGACCTTCTCTGCATTAAGTAATTTTTCCTCCAAAATAACCCAACCAAAAGAATTCTCCTATTGCAACTGAGTAGGTAGTATTAATACTTTTTTAAAAGGTACATATAAAGAATAAGAAAAAAAAATAAGGATGTATCCAAATGTGCAATGTATAGTGTGTGTGAAGTCATCAAGACGTGATTTAATCCCTAGTAAATATCTTACTGAGTTTAGTGACATTCAGGTAGTACTTACAATGTTCACAGAACTATGCAGAAAGGAACATTACTTTCTTGACAGTAGGCATGAAGAAAGAAAAATGTTGGTAAAATTAAACTTTAAGGCATTTTCAGAAAATTGATTTTACTAAACATAGAAGTACTTCTGTATTGTTTACATTATTATCGTTTTTATTTTTATTTATTTATGTTTATTGTTCATGCTGAACTGTATGTTTTACAGTGCTCATACACTAGCTGTGGAAAAAACCTCCATATATTTAAATTCGATCACACACACCTTTTTACTTCTGTGACCTTTTTTCTTATATTCTACAATGACACCAGTAATGGAATGAAGGAAATCTAACCAAAATATTCCAACAGATTGTGACTAGATCTGGAATGATCTATGAAAATATAGGTTATTTCTATAAGTGTAAATATAAGTGACAATGAAAGGGGGAAAGGAAAAGAAACGAGAAGGCATCAAGCAATATGAGTACCAAATTGAACAACTGATATTAGTGACTGTGCGTTGAGCTTGCCAAAATTATCTCCCTTGGTACTTCATTTTGTACTCGATCTACAACTGGCAAATGCCTTGTAAATCTACTACAGTGTAAGTCTTTTGCCTCAAAAATATGAGGCAACAAAACAGTAAGTAGCTTGCATCAATAAATTTAAGTGATAATGATCTTGGGGTTCAAGTGTTTGAAACAATTAGCACCTTCTGAGGTTACTTAAATGCCAACACACAACTGATTTCCTAGGGGAATTTTAAAAAGCCTCATGCTGCAAACAAAGAACTGAGACATTTTTGTCTTGATGAATAATTAAAATTAATTCTCTGTTTTGTTAGAAATCATTGCAATATTGAACTTTGGTAAAAATTAGAAAAGCTGGAGAAAATTGAGCCACAATATTTTCAACAATTTGTTATTTGTTTTTTAAACATCACTGTATCTTCTTTTTTTTTTTTTTCCAACACTGTTCCTCTGGACTTACGTGCTTTGCCATAATTCCATTAATTTCCATAAAACATATAGCAGTATAGATTACACAAGAAGCAAGAAGAAGCAAAAATGAGCAAGATATTTCTCTCCTAGTTAATACCGAGCTATACCAAAATATCTGATAAATGCTTGAGCACTGTGATGTCAGAGGAAAGAAGTCAATACTAAGAATTAGGCTTGCTTTTTATGTATTCATGCTATATATATATATGGGAAAACAGATGTCTACATGCTGCTAAACATCTGTAAAACTGTTTTGTAAAATTATTGGATTGATGCAGAAGTGAATGAGTTAAATAGAATGAACTGTATGTTATGTGTGATCAAATAAAGTGTGAATTTTATAAAAACCCTCTGTCCCAGGAATATTTGAATCATCACCAATTTGATTCTTATTAGATGATGGGCCCAGCTGCAGAATAATCCAGGAGAACTCAATAAGTTATACTGAGGGATCTGACTAATTGCGCATATTGCACAATAGGATCTCTCTAAGGCTTTGGCCCAAGTGCTAGCTTGCCATTAGCAATTCAGAATGAGATGTTAATGAGAGATTCAGAATGAGAAGTCCTGGCCAGTGTTACCTGAATTACAATTTTTGTTATGGCACAGACTTAGAACAACTGCATTTGATCAGTGTTACAGCCAGATAAAAGAATACAGTGGGCCCTGTGTAAAATTATACATAGAGAAGAGAAGCAGAATGAAGGCTGAAACTGAATTCCTTGGGTTCAGATTTGTGTTTACTTACGCTGCTTGAGCAGCTGAAGAAGGAACTGTGATTGGCTGTTTCTCCTTACTGTTGTTGTTTACAACATTGCCTTAAGAGCATGAAGTGGTCCTACAACATGAACAAGGTTGTGAGGGAGTGACAGATATACTGCAATCTGTTGACTGTTTCTGTCTGCCCAGCATTTTTCGCCTGTTCTTAAATAAGTTCTTACAACCAACGTCACTCATTGGCTCAGCTTTGGCTGGCTGTGGATTCCTTTTGGAGCTGGCTGTACCTGCCTTTGTGCAACCTGGAGCAGCTCTTGGTGTCTTCTCACAGAGGGCACCCCTGGAGCCCCCTGCTACTAAAACTGTCATATAAGCCCAATACAGAGTCACTTTATTGAAAGGACATGATCTTCATATCATGCAAAATGTTTCTTGAACATCTTCTGAACTGCTGTCTGTGCAACAGTTACAGATCAAGGAGAAGCTTCAACTTTCTTTGAGGAGAGACTTCAACTTCCAAGCTGAACACAAATTTTGTGTGAAAAGAGGGAGCCAACATTGATCTCTGCTCTTATTGCATGCTTAAACATGGTGGAAACTTAGGCAGAGTCAGCTTTGGTTACACAGGATTTATCTACTTTTTACATCTCAACTCCATTTTGTATAGGAGTACTTAATTTGGGTTAATCCAGTGTAAATATTATATACTAGAGGAACTACTAAAGAGAGAAAATATAAGCCATATTAAAGATAATTAAAAAAAAAAAAGAAAAAGATAAACAGGGAAAAAGAGAAACTGCATATACTCCTTGTATAAAGACAGACGGGAAGTTTTTGTTTGTCTTGCTGGATGGACTCAGCTCTCAAATAGTAGTGAACTAAGAAAAAGAAAATAATATTGAGCAAGAAGCCAAACCCTCACAAGTTGTTTAGGTCCCTAGAAAAAAATGGCAACAGAAGAGTTGTCACCATTGCTGTGAAATCAGTAATTTACGAAGAGACAGGCAGTACCAGAGATGGAATACAAGATGTTAAATGGGATGCTAAACACCAGTAGCGTAGTGGTGACACTTCGAAAATTAGTCCCTGTATAGCAGGCAGGATCAGATAAAGAAGTTGCTAGGGAAAGTTGCAAAGTGTGGCTAACAAAAAAGTGTCAAGCTGAGAAGGTTAATTCAGTGGGAAATATTTCATTGAATTAAGTCCTCCTCTGCTGTAACCACTTCTTCTATACCAAAATGAAATCTAACTGCTAGTAGTTAAAGTTAAAAGATGATAGAGAAATCATATATAGAAGAACCTGCAATTTGGGCTGAATTGGCTACAGTTCTGAGGTAGAAAAGTCTGGTGTTGTTGGGGGGTGATATTTTTGTTTCAAATGCAGAAACGAATGGCTATTAGACCACTGAATGGCGATCAGACCAAGAAGTGGTATTGGTATTCTCCATTCTTGACTTCAGCAAGGCTTTTGACACCGTCTCCCACAGCATTCTCCTCAAGAAACTGGCTGCTCTTGGCTTAGACTGGCGCACGCTTCGTTGGGTTAGAAACTGGCTGGATAGCCGGGCCCAAAGAGTCGTGGTGAATGGAGTCAAGTCCAGTTGGAGGCCAGTCACTAGTGGCGTCCCCCAGGGCTCGGTGCTGGGGTCGGTCCTCTTTAATATCTTCATCGGTGATCTGGACGAGGGCATTGAGTGCACCCTCAGTAAGTTTGCAGATGACACCAAGTTAGGTGCGTGTGTCGATCTGCTTGAGGGTAGGAAAGCTCTGCAGGAGGATCTGGATAGGCTGCACCGATGGGCTGAGGTCAACTGCATGAAGTTCAACAAGGCCAAGTCCCGGGTCCTGCACCTGGGGCGCAATAACCCCAAGCAGAGCTACAGGCTGGGAGAGGAATGGTTGGAGAGCTGCCAGGCAGAGAAGGACCTGGGAGTGATGGTGGATAGTCGGCTGAATATGAGCCAGCAGTGTGCTCAGGTGGCCAAGAAGGCCAATGGCATCCTGGCTTGTATCAGGAACAGCGTGACCAGCAGGGCTAGGGAGGTGATCGTCCCCCTGTACTTGGCTCTGGTGAGGCCGCACCTCGAGTACTGTGTTCAGTTTTGGGCCCCTCACTACAAGAAGGACATGGAGGTGCTTGAGCGGGTGCAGAGAAGGGCGACGAAGCTGGTGAGGGGCCTGGAGAACAAGTCCTACGAGGAGCGGCTGAGGGAGCTGGGCTTGTTCAGCCTGGAGAAAAGGAGGCTCAGGGGCGACCTTACCGCACTCTATAGGTACCTCAAGGGAGGCTGTAGCGAGGTGGGGGTTGGTCTGTTCTCCCACGTGCCTGGTGACAGGACGAGGGGGAATGGGCTTAAGTTGAGCCAGGGGAGTTTTAGGTTAGATGTTAGGAAGAACTTCTTCACTGAAAGGGTTGTGAGGCATTGGAACAGGCTGCCCAGGGAAGTGGTGGAGTCACCATCCCTGGAAGTCTTCAAAAGACGTTTAGATGTAGAGCTTAGGGATATGGTTTAGTGGGGACTGCTAGCGTTAGGTCAGAGGTTGGACTCGATGATCTTGAGGTCTCTTCCAACCTAGAAATTCTGTGATTCTGTGATTGTACTGGATAAGATGATCAGCAGAGCATGTAAGGACAGGGCAAGCACTTAATTGTAAGTTCCCAGAATAATATACTAGCCACCAATGATTTGTGATTCAAGAGTTTTCTAAGAAAATCATTGACTCTATAATTGTTTGTTTGTTTGTTTGTTTTTTGAACTCATCCAATTTCTTTTCATGTATTTGTGGACTTAAATATTCATAACACCTGATGGCAAGATGTTCCACTCCTACTTACCGTGGCATGAAGAAATTTAGAACAAATAAAAGGAAGCTGTTTTTCCTTTGGTGGTTAATTACATAGTCACAGGATGTTGTTGATATCAAAGTGTTGGTTTCAAGAGCCATTGAACAAATTTATGGAAGGAAAATCCAGCTAGAGTGATTAAATGCAAAAACAGAACTTCTGACTCTGAAAGTTCGTAAGTTGCAAATACCTGAAAACCAAGAGGATACCTTAGGAGAAGTATGCCCTGCCCATAAATCCAGGTACAGAATGTTAATCTGATTTATCTCTGTTATAGCTCAGATCAGTTTCCATATGTTCTTCACTGAATTGTCAGTATTGCTTAATGACCTTAAAATTGAAAGAAAAACAAATGAAAATCATTTTGTTGTTCTCATTCCTTAGCTCCTTCTACACTGATAGTCTAATGTAGAGTTAGTTTCTGAGCAAGATTTTGTAAAGTGTAGGAAAACTTCTTTGTACCTCTGTTCTCTCTGTTCAAGTGGGTCTTATCAGGTATTTATGAGCATGTCCTCTCTCTGATGATATTAGCACAGAGTGCTGCTGAAAGCTCTCATGTCGCTTGAAAAAGTTTGATATATCCATATGCAGATGACAGCTGTAGGTTATTCCTTCTCACCATAAGGGATATCTATCCTTCAGTATCTCAACAGATACCAAAACAGTTCCTTGGGTGTCATTTTGCTCAGACAACTGGAGTTGTGCCAGAACGTAGCTAACTGAGAAACAGCTGGGCATAGTTATCCAATAGCTAAAAATCTAAATATAATCATGCATCTGAACAGTGCATCAATTCACAAAAGTTCTTATTGTTACTTGTAAAACTGCACATTTAACTAGATCCATCAAATTACAGGTACCAGCTCTCTTGCTAGTCCTGTAATTACTCAGACCTGTCAATGCCATAGGAGTCAGAAAACTTCATGCATCAATTCCACAGAAATTCTCATTCTCTGCATTGAGGATTAACTCTGTGTCACTCATGTGGCCCTGATGGTTTGAGAGTACACCCAGGCATTCACTAGCCGCCAGACAGCCCTCCTGACAGCCAGCAACCCTCAGAGGTTGGTTCAGCTTCTTCTGATTTCAGTGTTGTGCTCTTCATACAGCCCTGCGCAGCAGAGAGGAAGGATGACCTGCTACTGTTTGGGTAAACTAGAAGGTCTCACTCATGTTTTCAGCTGCTGTGCTGTCCTCTCCAGAGAGGTTTCTTATCCCTGTGCATCTGTTACCCTTCAGGCAGTACTTTCTCCCTGTTTGTTCTGATTCCTTTCTTGATAGATGATGATTGTCTTTATTTGTCAGCCTTTCCTTCAAAGAGGATTCAGAAAGGTCAGCACTTCAATCCCTAAACTCATTCAACTCCTTTCTTATGCGGCAGTTCATCTAGCTATTTTTCATAATTAAAATAAGTAGTCCTGCTTTCTTCAAAATGGACTTTGTGAGGCATCATCTGTGATATTAATAAGTCTTTGTCTCAATGAGAAGTTGAGACAACTCACACATCTCTGCTTGGTGATTTCCTGGTGTGACTTGTGCATGCAATCTCTACCAAGCCATTGTGTTAAATGATGCATTTAATGTAATTATCCATTAAAAGTTTTGTTTGCTGTTTGTACATGGATTATTACTGGCTCCTGACTGAGGCTAAGCACAATAACTGATATGTTTGGGATGAGTAGCTCTCAGCCCCTTCCTCCAAAGAAAATTTTATCATGTACTAAATCACATGTATTTGAAGTTATAGTTATGGTACTAGATTTCTCTGACAAAATGCATTGCAGCCATTCTCAGTATCTCAACATGCAGTCAAGATCAACCACACGGCGTATCTGTCTCTTTTTATGTATGAGTCAAAAGTGAGCTGGCTGCAGTTCAACTCAGCAAAATAGAGATGTTAATGACAGTTTAAGTGAAAGAGCAAAACTATCTAGCAAAAGCCACGTTGGCTCCTTTGAGTAGTATTTTTAATTGTTTAAGTGTTTGACTTTTTATGAGGGATTCTTTCCCCTTCATTGCTGTTAGTCATGCTCCAATTAATAACCAAGTCAGTTTCTTGTCATCTACATGTGACTTACCCTGTAGCCTCTGTTGTTTTTTTTTTTGTTTGTTTGTTTTTCCTAAGGATTTTAGTTCTTATGCAAGCTTTTGTTGTATTGTAATTAGATTGCTATGTAGCATTGCTCATGGATCTAGTTACCATCACTTGATGAGAACAACTCAAGAACTCATTTGATTATAGGGTGGGCACTTCTGTGTTGCCTGATCTTTTTGTCCTTCAACAACCTCTTCCACAGTTAGGGATATATTAGGGTTTGGCAATAGATGATGATGAGCAGCAATAGGGTCTTCTGGGATCTCTGAAAAAGTGATGTTATAAGAGGGCTTTAGGAACTCACTAAGATGAATTTCCCATACTAAAGGCAGGAAGAAAGCTTTTCTAACTGCTTGTCTCTCTGTCTTAGTAGAGCTATTATCTTTATCTGAATGATTATTTTTTAATGCTTGTGACGGACTGTTCTGTTGCTTGGAGGAAAGAATGTTATATACAGTATATGTTGTGAAAAGTGACATTAAACAAATGTGAAAGTCTGCTTTCTTCCATCTCTATTGTTTTTCCTTTTGTTTCTGTCCAGCTTTTTGTCCATCCTCAGTTTTAAATCCTTTTTCTTCATTTCTGGGAAACATTTTGGACCATTTCTACAGTTTTGCTCAAGGAGCAGACTGACTCTTCTAATTAATTGTGGTGGCTTAAAAGGCAACATGGTAGGCTTGTAACTGAATCTCATTCAATAAAACCCCACACATACTTTAGACTGATCAGTAATATATCTCCGCAGTGCAAACCTTTATACTTTAGAAAAGACAAATAAAGCTTTCAGCATATCTTCCAAGGAGAAATGATGAGTGGCTGGAAGAGAGTTGTTTTCATGAAAGTGTCTTTATAAACATGCAGAGACCAAATAAATAAGAAAGAGGAACCCTGTTTATAATAGCAATCTGAACTTCCCAGCAAATTTACCCACTGCATATAGTGACTTTACTACAGTGAGAAAAAATTGTGTAGGCAAATAGTAGTTAAAGGATGCATAAAAGTTTTGTAAAGTAAAAGTAAATTTTAGTATGAAGTATACTTCAGATAACAGATTGTACATCTTTATCATTTAAAATACAGAATTTTATTTCTCCATAACTTCTTATACGTATACCTGCTTCATGGGCTACAGATTCCAACTGTTATTTTACTATCAATGTCCTTATTTCATATATGTATTCTTTTTAAACTTTTATTCAGTGAAACACTGAAAACATATGACATAGTGCAAAAATATGAATTATATTCTCTGATTTTAAGTTGGTAAGAAAATCAAGTCAATAATCTCTTTTGCTGCAGGTTGAAATGGTGGGGTGAATGAGGGCAAAGATTTGGCTAAATGTCAGTTAAGTACAGTTTCTATATATTGTATTTAAATTTCTAGAGTCCTTGGTTGCTTATAGAAGTAAAGAATCACAGAATTGTCTAGGTTGGAAGAGACCTCGAGATCATCGAGTCCAACCTCTGACCTAACACTAACAAGTTCTACAATAAACCGTATCGCTAAGTTCAACATCTAAATGTCTTTTAAAGACCTCCAGGGATGGTGACTTGACCACTTCCCTGGGCAGCCCATTCCAGTGCCTCACAACCCTCTCAGTAAAGAAGTTCTTCCTAATATCCAACCTAAAACACCCCTGGCGCAACTTTAGCCTGTTCCCCCTTGTCCTGTCACCAGGCACGTGGGAGAACAGGCCAACCCCCACCTCGCTACAGCCTCCTTTAATGTACTTATAAAGAACGATAAGGTCGCCCCTGAGCCTCCTTTTCTCCAGGCTGAACAAACCCAGCTCCCTCAGCCGCTCCTCGTAGGACTTGTTCTCCAGACCCCTCAGTAGTAGAATATTTAGCTGCACTTGGAATAAAAAAATGATCTTTAAGTAGGGGGTGGAGGTGTAAGGATGGAGGACTCTGCCTGATCACAGTCTTGATTCCTACACATTATGAGCTTGCCAACGATCCATCAAACTGACAAGGGAGCCTCTGCCATACTGATTTTTTTTTTCCTTTAATAAGAAAGAAAAAGTTGTTCTATATTACGCAATTTTAAACTCTGCAGCAATAACCTGTATCCTTCTGAATAAGAGGAATAATTCTATTCTGGCAAGTAGCATGCAAATAGAATACTTTTTCTTTTAGCATATTAATTCAGTAAGAAGATTAATATAAGCTTGCAAACTTCTTAGGCAAAATCTTTATTCTTTCAACAGAACGCAAAACAATTACTACTTGGATGCTGATAGTAAGTGAACTGTTTTATTGAATAGTTACAATGAAACATAGGACGTTGGTGTACAAAAAATAGTTCATGTAAAGATTATGAGGAAGAATTTGTAGAGGAGGGAAAAAAGGGCAGAGGATATTGTTTCAAAATGGGAGATAAAGAAGTGTCTGCTACTAGAGAAGTGGTACCTACCATTAGAGCCCATTGGCAGGCTGACTTCCAGTACAGTTTGGAATCAAATTCTGAACTTCAGGTACATGTTTTATTAACACTGCTTCAAGCTCAGGAATTAAGATGGGACTACATAAATTATGAAGAATGATCAATACTACTCCAGTCAATGACTGATATTCAAATATTTTGTGATACTGACTCTTACTCTTTATTTCTATTGTCAGTCCTGGTCACAATTTATGGTATAGTTATTTAAAATTGAACAAATTAATGCAATTGGATAATTGCCAAATTAATTATCAGAAAATCCCAGAACAAGTCATGTTGAATGGGTCCTCAGAAAGTCATTTAGTCCAGTCTTCTGCTCAAAGCAGGGCAGGCTATTAGAGCAGACAAATTAATTCCTAGTATATTCTAGGAATACTCTTAGAATATTCTTTTGATATTTTTTGAAGGTTTTGTGTTGTCCTTCTAAATGACAGACTCTTTAGTATATATGTGTGTACACACATATGCGCATGTATATGTGTATATATATATATATGTATGTATTTTGCACAGAGTGCTGAGCATGGACTTTAAGAACAAGTTTCTTAGGAGTCTTGTTAGAGATGGAACTTGCTTTACAAAGAGACACAATGGGTAATGTCAAATTTTCCTTCAACTATGAAAGTTCTGCTGACATCTAGTGTTACATTCCAAATTTTGCCTTGGGAAATGGTAGCTCTGAATGCAGAATAATTTCTCATTTATTTATTTATCTATTTTTATTCTTTGTCAAAAGATAATATCAAAATTCGGATGTCCCAGCTCTGCTTTGGAAGGAAGAAATAAGGGGTTTTAATGAAGCGAGGAGGGGCTTTCCTATTCTTGTACTGCAGCGTGTTAGGGGTCCAAGGCAGAGTGCACAAGTTATTCATGTCTGGGCCATAAGATATTATATGTTGTTCAATTTATACTGTGCAACCCCTCAAATTTATCCCTACCCAGTTGTTTATTACTTAGTTCATTAAGTTATTTGTGATGGTGAATATTTTCTCTCTCTTTTTTTTTTTTTTTCTTTTCCCCAGTGTGACAATGCAAAAGGACTCAAAGCCTTCTATGACGCAATAAAATATGGACCTAATCATCTGATGGTTTTTGGTGGCGTATGTGCAACAGTTACTTCTATCATTGCTGAATCTCTAAAGGGATGGAATTTGGTTCAGGTAAGACATGAAATTAATTATATTCAAATGCTGAATATTTTGTACATCTGTCTTTTTTAATTTAGAACCTTAGTGTTTGATGATTTTTAAGCTTAACATTTTGTGTAATTAGTATACCACCATTCTGAAGGTCAGTGCAGTTGCATGTAAATAAAGACAGCCACTTTTATATAGTACTAGATTCCAAGGCAAGGGATTGTGCTCAAAATATTTGAGTGTGGGACAACAGTTGTTCATCTCAGAAGATCAATTAATTAAAATTAATTTGATGTATCTCAAAAAGCAACCTAAACGTTCAGTCATGCTAGGTGAGCAAATCTCAGCTCTAAACAAGGTAGAGGAACTTGTCAGTCCTTAAACTATGGTACACTGGGGTCTTTACTCAGTCTCTACTCAATCATAATGCAATAATTCCTATTGACTTTAAAAGTGTTAGGAGTACATAAATTGTAAGTAGTAACTGTGCAAGAGTTTCAGTATTTGACTCAGAGAGCACATTTATTCCCAGCTGTTCTTTCTGACTTTCTCAAAGGTCAAGTTTGTGGAAAGGTTTCTTCTGCTGAGGAATCAGAATTTATTAATATTAATCTTTAAAATGCGGATGATAGCAGTATGATTTTCTTCATTTCTTCAGTCATCTGCCCAGTAATGATCTTGAGGTTGATAGCTGTTCAGGCAATGCAGGCAGCAAGTTTTGTTTTTCAGCTGTGGAAAAACCTCAGCGTCCTACTCAATATTTGTATTGCCCAAAGATATAATTTGTATCTTGCTTTATTTATATATATATATATATATATATATATATATATATATATATATATATATAAATATATATATATATATATTGTGTAGCAGAGTGATAAAATAATAATATATAGCAATCACTTGAGGTTTCACTTACAAACAGATCCCTCTTTTCCACCTGGAATACTCACTGAGCAGAGTGCAGAATGAACAAATGAAGCATAATTAAGTTTGTGAAGAAGATGATGATCAGAGTACAAATGGGAAATTCTTAGGAGGATAATTAAAGTAGCTTGTTAACTGTGTTTGCAATGCTTGTCATATCAGACTTTTTATTTTTTTTTTTTTACGCTTCAGGATTATTTTTTTTCTGATGTGAAAAACATCAGTTCTACTATGGAAACAAAATAATAGAATATCTCTGGGGAGAGCTGGGAAAGGAAGGGAAAGCCTGAAACTATCATTTACCACTCTGTAAAAAATGGCCTAGTACATGGGCTATAATGAAATGTGTGGCTGGAGCCCTGTTATTTTGGAATTTGTCACATGGAACTTCCAGATGATGTAGCTTGTTTTAAGGAATGGGATTTCATTGTGCTAAACCCTTTTAATTTATGCTCAAGTTCTGCCTGCTAGAGCCTGAAAATCTTTTTTTTTTTTTTTTTTTTTTTAATGCAATTGCTCAGTCAATAAGTAAAGGCAATTAGAAAGCTCCTAGTTGCTTTTAAGTGGCTGACTTTGTCAATATATGTGTTAACTTATATAATGATATGAAGCATTGCTACGAGACAGCATCTGTTTCTCTGTATTTAACAACTACAACTGTGACAAAATCCTAAATGTTATTAATGATACCAGTATATCAAGGGATTCTCTGTTGCTTGGGCTCAGTGTCCTGCAGGCACTAGATCAATCCTCACATGGCATAATTCCACTTTGTGGCAGGTTTTTATATATCGATTGAATGATGAAAGAACACAAGCGATAGTGTGGCTGGGGAGTGTGGTGAAGCTTAGTGGATGGTACAGCAAGAATGGAAACAGTTTGTGGAAGTGTCGTGTCACACAGAAACAGCAATATTTGTATCTGCAAATCAGTGTGTATGCATATATATATCAGCATATATCTGCAAAATATGATGTATAAGATAGTGGGAAAACGGAGTATAAATCCTTCCACTCCTCAGAATCCTCTGTCTTGAACATCTTTGATTAAATGTGTAACTTGAATAGATGGAATAGACAAAAATCTGTAATTCTCGGTAGTGGAGAGATAATATTCAGCCTGAAAAAATACAGGACTGTCCTCCCTCCCTTAAAGCTTGAAAATTCACCTCAGAGAATCAGAGCAACCTCCCATAAATAGTTATGTAAATTTGTGATCATGCTAAAGTCATTCTGTGTTGCAATCTAGAAGAAGGAAAACAGTGTGTATAGACAAAACCTAAGGTGACATCATACTGCTGAGTAGAGGATTTGCATTTGGATGTCTGACTCCATTGTTTTTCTCTGGTGCAGGCAGTCGTGAACACAGAGCTCTTAACCCTAGCAGGAACATTTGATTTGATCTGATTTACGCAGGTGTCCTGTGACTGTGCAAACTGATGACTGTCTTCCCTGCAAGAGAAATGCAGAATCCTGGGAGTATTGGGGAGAATAGGGAAGAAAAGAAGGACAACGGAACATTTACCTTAGCAAATCAGATACAAGGCCGATTGCCTGGAAAACTTTTCTAGAAGTCTTTTAGCCCTGAATTCCAGGTTTCTGTCTAACTGTTTTTCTTCCACTTGGGAGACTTTTCTCTCTCTTTTTTTTTTTTTTTTTTTTTTTTTTCATTTCTGCCTCTTCCCTATTGTCTCCAGTAAAAAGTCTCCAAAAACAAGAAATCAAATAAAAGGCAAAAAGTACAAATGTGCTGGAAATTATTACATTGCCTTTCTTACTCAAACAATTCTATAATAGTGATGAGAGGAAGGAAAGGGAGATAATTTTCTGCAAGAGAGCTGTGGTCTGTACGCTCCTTACTGTGTTCTGTTGATAAAGACAGTGTCTTTACTTCACTGTGTGAAGTACAGTGACTTTTGCTTCACTGATAAATTGAGTTCACTGGTGCCCCGCAACAGTGTGAAATAAGGGAGACTATCAGAGCTTAACAGTCTTAGTCTGAAGGTGCCTTGTTCTGTCTTGTTTTCATACTGTGTCTAAACAGAAGGTACTTTTCTTCTCCCATCTTGACAAATTTTGATTTACTTATAATCAGCAACAGAATGGGAGATTTTGTTCTCAACCGGCTGTCTTCAGCTGCTGGCTGATTCAATTATCTCTTACTGTAAAAAAAGTAATGATTTTTTAATGGTGCTCTTTGAATCTGTGGAAAAAGCAAGTTGTTTTAGACAGCAAATACTTATTTCATCCTTAATGACTTTCACTGAGATGTGCTAGGTGTCACAATCTGTTTCTGAACACTCATTCTTAGAAGGAGAGGCACATATACCCATTCCTTAGCTTCTCAAACCTGGAAAATTGAGAGCTTCCCTGTGAGCCATTCCTGTGTGCCAGCAGTCATTACTTTGCTGAGTGACAGCCTGAACACAGGCTGGGGACTGCTGCTACGGCTTTGATCTCCCATCTGTGGTGTGCAATCAGTTTGAATCTTTGGCATTTTGCTTATAAAGTGCTAATACTATTCTCTGTATCTGGCAATGGGTCATAAAGGTTTGAAGGTGTAACATGGGGCATTTTCTTTGCTGTCAGGGAAATACTTCAGTATGAAATTCTTCAGCATTCATCTTATCTCCATTCCCTTTCAATGAGTATTTGAGGCCATTAAGCAGTGTAAAGAAGAATCACTGGCAATATCTGCACTACACTGAAAATGACTAGTTATGTATTTTATTTTATACACCAATACATTCCAGATAGTATCCAGGTTGTCCAAAATGGAGGAGATTGTTCATAATTCAGTCTTTCTCTTCTGTTTCAGGCTATCCATCAACTGTTTATCTTTCCATGTGAATTTCTTATGCTGTCAAAACTGTCTGGTTTGTTTAGACTGTTGTTTCACCTATTTTCCATTGTCATCTGTCACTTCTTGTTTCCCAATTGCCATCTTAACATAAGAATTTAAATGGGATGAGGATTTTGACCAAACTGGCCACCTCTCTCAATTTGTTGAACTACTTCTCCATTTTGGAGATTTTTCTTTTTCCTTTGTTGTGATGTTTACATTCTCTTACAGTCTGCTTCATTTATCTTTTCTGTCAACTCTGGAAATAAGCCTCTTCCAGAATCAGTATAAATATTACCCCTTGCTTGAAATATCCACCCTCCACATATTTAATGTAATCTAGTCATAACTGCTGGCTTCTAGACAGGTAACTGCTACAGGTCCAGTGATTAGATCATAATGAGATTCACAACACAGAAACCTTGTTTAGGATTCAGAGTCTCATGTTGGAACATTTTCTGAGAAAACTGTAGGTACTCTAATCATGATGTATTGCTCACTTTGTGGGCTGGACTTCTGGCAGAAAAAAGAAGTCTCCTGTATTAACATGGGGCAGCTTCACATGTTAGAAAGGGAAACTCCTTTAGTTCTCTAACTTGATGTCACGGAGTATTAAAGAGCCTACCCTGAGATTTGTTATATTATCACAGAAGTCCATAGGCATTCAAGATCCAATACCTGAATTGCCAGAAAGACAGCTGATATTAATGAAAATCACTGATGCTCTTAGCTTTTGGTTTCCTTCTGAAACAAGACTGATGTGATTTTATTGTCAGTTCCTCCTGATAATTTCTGACCACTGTCCAACTGAAACCATATTTTAACAAAGAACTTCCCAAAGATTATTAGCCTCTACACATTTCTGCATAAAGGAACTGCTGGGGAGAGGGATCCAAATGAAGGAAAGGCTGTGACATGAGCATGAAGGTAACTGGGAGCCTGCCATTACATTTGTTGCTTCTTGTCCAGCTGCTGATTATGAGAATGTGACTGATTGCACTGAGAATTTTAAAAGCAGTGGAAAAAAGCAGAGAAAATGTGGACAAGTGGTAAAGAACAGAGGATTATGAAGCAGGATTTAAGGTGTTTTTGTGTGTAGAATTGTAGGACACTATACGAAAACAGACTTTATTTGTTGGCTCTGTTACTCATTAAGGTACATGTTAATACCGCCTATAGCTAGTGTTTTTTAACACCTCCATAACACAAATCATCTCAGAGGTTTCTATGCTGCCCACTGAATCATATTTCTTCTTGTTAATGTCAGGATTTTCTAAATCCTCGTGCTTGTTACTTGGAGCTCTGGCATGGGCACATAAACATTTTGAAAAAAAAAAAAAAAATCACGTTCCTTGTCACGTTTGTTTCAGCACAGTGAGTTTGTGCTACTTTTGCTTCACTGCACAATTTCTATGTATCATTAGTCTGAGCAATGAAAAGGGCATTTAAACTAGTCTTTGGCTAAGAAGATTAGCTACTTCTATCTATGAGATGCAGGCGGTCCCATTTGAACAGGCCAGTCTCCCATTGGAATATGACCCAGCACACCACAAAACTAGAGTCTTTGGCTTCTCAGCCCTCAGTTCACTATTATCATCATTTTTTTGTTTTCTTTGCTTTCCTATTTTATCTCCTGGGATTGGAGGGATTTTGTAGACTTTCTTTGCTGGTGTTGTAATTTTAACAGGCAAAGTGTGCTAGGGAAAACACTTCTTGAGGACTTATGTAAGGTGCAAACCAGATGACATTCTGGTCCTGCTTTCGGGAGTTAGTTGTGCACATAAGGAAGTTTTACTTTCTTCATCATAGAAATGCCTGGGAGCTCCTGAACAGGAAGAAAACACAGCAGGACTGACCTTCAGGTAGAATTTCATGTGAAGATTCTCCTCATTTGAGAGAGGCTCTGTTGAATTTGGAGGGAGAGAGACCTTTTAGTTCTACAAATCCTCCCCTTGATACAAGTTGCCAGCAGGAGCTTTGCTGTTATTGACGCAGCCCTCCTGAAGCTGTGTGGTTGCTGCTGGGGAAGAAAATGCATGGGGAGTTAGATCAGCAGTATCATGCCTCCTAATTAGGCTGTGTCTCTGTGGGTAGCACAGATGTGTACATGTGCAAGGTAGGATGGATTATGGCTTGGGAAGTTAGTTGTATATTCATCCTCAAACTTAGAGAAATTAATGTTGCTATACACCTGCGAGGACAAGCCCAGAGCAGAAGAATTAACTTAGTAGTGAAAGTTCTTTCTTTCCGATGTTGATTCCTGGTGCATTATTTCAGTTGTACCTCAGTGGAAACATTAGTCACTGTTAATCACAGAAATTTGTTTCATGAAGTTTAAATTGAAAATTTCAGAAAATTTCCAGACTGAGGTATGGTAAAAAGTGCATATCTTCTATAGCAGATGCCCTGCAAGATGTAGCAGGACCTTCCCTCCACTTCTTTCTGTCTTCTGTTTAAATGTATGAGACTGATTTACAGTGAGATGACTTGGCTTAATCTGGCTTTCTCTCAGTTTGAAATTGGCTTCTGTCCAGTATTCACTTAATTTAAATATGATTAGCTGTTCTTTTTGATCTCATTTGTCTTGTATTTCTACTGTTGGAGAGAACAGTAAATGACAGTGTACACTGTTTTTGCATTTGATCTAAAGTCAGCAAGTTCAGTTTGTTACATAAAATGTGAATGAAAGTATTTAAATGAAGTTCTAGAGTTAGGTCAAAGCTACCAAACTGATAATATCAGTTTGGTAATAATATCAAAGCTATCATACTGAACCTGTATTTTTATTCTAACTCTGACCTGCATGTTCTGAAGCAAAAAATATCTTTTTTATTAGTTTTGTTCTTCTTGTCTGTTTTTCCATATTCATTCATTCACGTTTGTTCAGTGTTGGATCAATAATGCAGATTAAATAGGTGATCGTCTACAAAGTAAACAAAAATTTAAAAACTTGTTATGAAGCATACTGTTGAATAAATACCTCTTTTTTTTTTTTAAAAAAAAAAATTCTTATTTCACTGAAATCCTGTTAGAAGATAGAAATACAGGATTTAAATTTTGAGCTAGTCACATATTACCTTTTCATTCAGTATAGAAAATTTGCCTATTTTCCTATTTCCGAGTCAGGATGAAAAAGGTGTCAGCAAAATGCATTTGCTGAGAATTTTGTTTCTGGAAAAACAAAAACAATTTTGTTTTTATATGAAGGTGTTTATTGATTTGTTCACATTCAGCTTATATGGTGAAGCCTGAATCATGTGTAAGTTCTAAATAATGTAAAATGTGTATGATCCATTCTACACAGATCTCATATTACTATTTTATTTATTTTATTTATTTGTCCTCTGTTAAATTTTTAATTTAAATGGGACTAAATTGAAAAAATTAGAAAAAGAATGTCTGTCTTAAATACTGCTTTAACAAAATTTTCAGGACAACTCTACTGTTATTCACATGTTTCACAGCAAATGCTTAAAAAAATCTGTGGTACAATAAAGTTGAGAAAATTTTGGAGATTCAGAAATGAGAGGTGATAATACTTGCCTTTTTTCCAAGATTCCCTGCTTAAGGGCAGTAGATTCTGAAGTCATTGACAAACAGTTACTAGACATCAGCTGGAATGCCTAACCCTTTGACAACTTGTGCTTAGAATTGCCGCAGCAGCAAAATACTTGTTATGTGTTTCTCCACAGATCTGGAAATGCTTCATCTGCATTGCAGGTTGGCCACAAAATCACTTCTGCCAGCTGCTAGCAGCAGAGGAATATTTACCTCTCCCAGTTCAAACACTTTCAGAGTTCTTTTCTATTATGTTCTTTATAATAGAGCTAATTAGAAAATTTCTGAAAAATCAGAGGAAGCAGCACGAGACCAAAGCAGGCTGGTCTGGAAGTGCCTGGGTCTCTGGCTCAGGGCTGCTCTCATGGGAGAGCCTCTCTGGTCCCAGGATGCCCATTGATGGTACTGGAAAAGCAGGGGTATTGTTTTGCTATGAAGTATCCCCTGCATTTGGGAAAACACATTTAATTCTGAATACATCAGATACTCCCTCTCCTCCAGATACTCTTTCCTTCAGTCTACATCGTCTCTTGAAGAAAAAGAAAGGGGTGGGACAAAAAAAAAACACACAAAAAAGCCATAACATATGAACATTGATGTTTTTTCCAAACATAAAATCTTGTTTTATTGCTAGCTCAATTAATTGGTAAAGTGTTTACAGCACCCAGTTTTGCATATTATCAGAGTATGGATTTTTTTACCTGTTTAACTTTTATCAGATTCTTGTGTCTTATTGCTTATCTTTGTTTTGGTTTTATTTCTTTCTATTTGGTAGTTTCTGTAAAAGACATTGGAGTCTTTTCTTGTGTGGTTTCCACAGCCCCTCAACTAGTGTGGACCTTCCAAATAGAATCTTGCTCAGTTACCAAAACGTTTCAGTATTGCCCTTTGCAGTCATTGCTGCAAGAGGTATTCTATCACGTCCCCCTAGGGTGGTTTATTACCGCTTCCTGCTGCTTTTTCTGGAGGTGCTTCTGAGGAGATGCTTGGCTTTGATTGTATCTCTTCTTTCTCTCCTGCTCCCTGCCCTGATATGATAGACAGACCTAAGGTTTTCTTTGTTGGAAAATCAGCTTGTGTTTTGGCATCTTTGCTATGCTAGATGAGGCAGACTGTGATATATGCTGATTTATTTTCCAGGTCTGAGATATTTTTTTTCACTGTGCTTTTTCTAGTACTTTATATCTGTCTAGTACCTGTTTTCTGTATGGCTCAAGACACTGGACAGTAGTGCTACTAAATTTCCATCTAACCCATAGATGGTCAGTGTGTCTCCTCTTGAGTGTTTGTGGGAAAAGGACACATGATTTGTGGGGATATACCTGTGTGACACTAAAATCCCATTAACGATAATCTTGGATTCTGTTCTCAGTTCTGCTCAATTCTGTCAACCCTGTTGCATTGATGCTTTAATCATATAGCTTTATTTTTTATTTTTTATTTTTTATTTTTTATTTTTTATTTTTTATTTTTTATTTTTTTTTTACATTGTGACCCATAGGTGTGGCTTAAAGTCTCCCATTGTTGAGTGGGAGCAACATTATAGTTTCTCAGCAATTGCACTATTACATTTTGAGATCACCTTTGCATTTTTCTCTGTATCTGACTTTACAAAAATCTTTTTTTTTTTTTTGTCTCTTATTTGAAAGCTAGCTTAGGGAAATCAGATGCTAATTGGTTGCCCATCTGTATATGATTCTTCTGCTTTGTAGTTTATAATGATCGAAAACTACCTTTCTTCCTAAAAATACAATATTTTTGTCACTTTTTAGTTGTGTCTTGGCCATCAATGTTAATTTACTCAAAAGTATTAAGATTGTACTATTGTATTTCTGTAATTATTGCAACATTTAAAATCCAAAAATCTAGTTTCCATCTTTGTTAACCACTGATCCCCCAAATATGGCCCATACCTAGAATTTTTGTAAAGCCAGAGTTGGTAATTTTGGTACGAGGTGTGCTGGAGTAACCGCTTTATTTTGTTTCTGAAAGGTAGCTTGGGTATGTTCTATAAGACTAGCTTGTTGACTTGTTTCTTAGTAGCTACCTTGGAAAACCCTGGGACTGCTTTCTGTCCAGTTCCTTTCACCAACTAACTCAAGGCAAAACTGGTATGAAAAAATGTATTGCTTTATGCCATTACTCCCACAATCTAATTTTGAAATTGAAATAAAATATTTCTGGCCTTTAAAAACAGAAAAAGCTTAATTATGTTCCATTGAAGAAGTAATAAATTGTTCATATGTTTATAGAAAAGTAAGATCTGAAGTACAAATCCTCTTATAATAGAGGCTGTTCAAAGGGCTTGATTCTCTAGTGCACTGTAGCGCTCTTGGTATATGATTCATCTGCGTTATGACCAGTATGGTATTTGTCTTAATTCTTGGTATCCTCAGTGCTCCATACCTCTAGAGTGATTCCTGGGGTACCATTCTAGAGCAGTACTTCTTGCTGCATGCTTTCCCCTGGCTCAGCTAAGTTTTAACCCATCTTGAGAAAAAAAATGGATAAACAAGGCATACTTGTGTTTTATTTGAAGTTAAAGTGATTTGGAAACACATTTATTTCCTTTAGCCTTAGTTATCACAGATATCAAAACCAGAATTTCAGTCAGGGAAAGTAGTTATGATCATTGCAGCTTAAAAGCCCTAAAGCTTTGTTGGAAAAGCACTAACACATGCATACAAAATTGCTGCTGAAATAATCCATAGTTGGAGTAAGAAGGTTTGGTCCTAACATTACACTGAGAACAGGAATACATTACACAACTCTTCAGCTCAGACTTGTTCTGAGACATTTTCTTTGCCTTCTTATCACATTCGAGACTCATAACTGTAGAAAGCTTAAGTAACTGAGTCTAAACTTTTCCTTGAAGAATAATTCCAGAATAGTACCTTTCTTAACTGTCTTTGAGAAGCTCTTCCTGGCTCTCTGTGTTGTAATTTCTAACTGGAGTTACAAATCCAGATTTCATTTGATTTCTTCTCTTGCCTTGGTTTTGTTCATTTTTATGAAATGAATAGCCTGAGATTTCTGAGCTCTGTGTTAAATTATGTCACATTCTGTTCTTAATTCTCAAAGAAAAAGGAAAGCATTTCCCCACTGAAGTTCTGTCCTCATCTTTCTGTGTTTTGCTGAAGTCCATTAGACTATATGTTATCCGATGTACAGCATATCACAGGCTGATTAATAAGCTACAGAAGGATTTACAGCATAACCACTAAGAGCTTTGTTTGCTTTATGATACTACACTAAGCTAGGAAAGTTCTCTGGCTACTTATAATTAAGCTACTGTGAAGGTGCAATATGTATCAGGAGGTGGATTCATTATGTCAGTTTTCTTTCCAAAAGTAAAAAGATTAGTGGCACAGCTTCTGAAAGATTCATTCAAATCCTTCAATATTCAGATGCTGAAACAAGAAAATATATGGCTGGGGGAGTGAAAGATCTCCAACCAGGCAGTCTAAATTATTGCATGAAGTACTTTAGAGCTGTATTCATTATTAAACATTGCCATGTTGACACAAAGAAAGATTTAATTCGTTCTTTAAAACAGAGCAAGAAAGTTCTTTGTCATAACCATTTGGAAAATAAGAGCTTGTAAAAGATCTATGACAGTCTCAATTTGAAACAGTATACAATTAGAAATCAAAAGCTGTATGCTGCATTTCGCATTTGTAAACAAACTCCCAAACTAGATCCACTATTCTGTTTAAGAATTCTGTATTTGCAAGGAAAAAGTCAGTTCTGGGAAAGTGGGGTAGACTTGCATCATTCATAATAATGTTTTTGTTTCATTTTTCTTTGTTGTTGTTGTTGTTTTCTATAAAGACATAATCATGCTAAAGAGATTATTTTCCTAATGTCTATTGTTTAATTTAAAAGATCAATCCAAAGACTTGTTTAAGTAAGCAGATTTTTATTGATTATTTTTTGAAGACTCTAAATCCTACTGAGAAAAGCAGGGTGATTGAGCAAGCAATAGCAATCAGTATTATGTTTAGGTCTTGTTAACAAAATGAAAAGCAAATACTAAAGAAAGATGTGAAGACTACGGTTGGTGCTGATTGTTACAGGCTTATATATATTTACATATATAGACAGACATATTTAGAATTATCTAAAACTGTCTTCACTCCTGATGGCTCAGTTTACTGCTGATGGGGCAGTGTTACATTTCAGGTAAATGTGGTTGCATTTTCTTGCATTGTATCAGAATTAATTTTCAGTCAGGAATGTGGCTGACATGCCTAGGTGGGTGCTATGTATGCAGTTTTGTTTGACTTTTTTTTTTTTTCCTTTGACTTCCTACTCTCCAGCTGTTTTGGCCCTTCACCTGCAATATTCTGCTTGCTTATGAGAAGTTAAAAGGTTAAAAAAAAAAAAGTCTGATTTGCCAATCAGAAAGAGAAGGATAGATCAGGGAAACCAATAGCTTACTGTTGTATAAGGAGCCTGTATGTTATTTGTGTATAATGATAATGGTGATAAGAAATTTCCTGTGATCAGACCACTCTGGAAGAAATGTGTCTTCAAGCAAATTTGATTTTTCATCAGTGACCTTCATGAAATCTTTTCTGATACCTGTGTCTTAGCTAATGAAATTTAGTAATGTGGCAGTTGCCAAAACTGATGTTGCTTCAAAATAACATTAACATTGATAATGAATTCTTTGAGTAGATAATGTAAAAAATCTTGTGACCAATGCAATTGTGTCCTTACTGTTGGAAGTCTTCCTGACAATGTGATAAAATTCTCTCTTTATGAGCTATGAGGCCCTAAGTTTCACTTCCTGACACTGATCCACCTTCATTGATCAAGACCTCAAGCTACAATTTTGGAACTATAATTATCATAGCCACCTTATGCATAGATTGCACTCAAGGTTGCATGAGGCATATATCCAATTATAAAATAAGGTCTCCCCTCGTAAAAGATGTCCCTGCACTAATTTGACATGTCTCCTATTCTCCTATTAATTTGTCTAACGGTTAGACCACAATAAGAGATGTATGAATTTGCTATTTACATTGTCTTAAAAGGTGTTTTATTTATTTTTATTTTTATTTTTATTTTTATTTTTATTTTTATTTTTATTTTTATTTTTATTTTTATTTTTATTTTTATTTTTATTTTTATTTTTATTTTTATTTTTATTTAAACCATTAAAACAAGACAGACAAATTCTGTATTAATCTTTATAACAATAAATAATTCTGTGGTTTGTTCTTTCTTTTCAGCTCATTCTTAATTTTTTAGTTTTCCATTGCCACAAGTAGTGCTAGGAAGACTTAAAGGAAACAAGTTGCCAATTAGTCATGGCTTGCAGTCTGTTCCTTTGAATAGTAAGCATTTATTTTTATGTCTAAAAGTTCATGTTCGTTCCTGCAGATGAACCAACAGGGCATAATTTCCTAGTTAGTTCAATGGCTCAACTGGTTATGTGAACTGGGAAAATGAAACTTTAAATGTTGTTGCCCAACATACCACTGCTTTGCAGATGGTCTTGTAATTGTCTTGCAAAGACAGCTTGCATCTCCAACCCCAAATGATTTCACACAGTATAGGACATCCTTAGCATAGCTGTAAAGGGGAGAGGGCACTGTGCAGTAAATTTGATGATTCATGTCTACTGAGAATATGTGGATTGTATTACTTTGGAATTCTTAGCTGTATGTCCAAGAGACTGTATAAATCCTGCCTGAATTTGTAGCCCAATTTGTTGTTTTTTTTTTCATTTGCAGCCCAGAAAGCCAACTATCTCATGGTCTGCATCAAAAAAAGTGTGGCCAGCAGGGCAAGGGAGGTGATTCTCTTCCGCTACTCTGCTTTTGTGGGACCCAACCTGGAGTTCTGCGTTCAGCTCAGGGGTCCCCAGCACAAGAAGGACATGGGGAAACCTAAAGGAGGCCTACAGGAAAGCTAGGGAGGGACACTTTGTCAGGGAGTGTAGGGATAGGACAAGGAGAAATGGTTTTAAACTAAAAGAGAGTAAATTTAGATTAGATATTAAGAAAAAATTCTTTGCTCTGAGGTTAGAAGGCAATGGAACAGCCAAAGAAGCTGTGGATGCCCCATCCCTGGAGGTGTTGAAGGCCAGGCTGAATGGAACGTTGGCCAATCTGATCTAGTGGGTGTCATTCCTGCCCATGGCAGAGTCCTTGAAATTAGATGATCTTTAAGGTCCCTTCTAACCCAAACCATTCTATGATTCTACATATGGAGAAATAAGCATAGCCACACATCCATGCTCCAGGTTTACCTGAAAAGAGTGAAATACAGCGAAGTGTAGACATTCTCAGAGCATGCTTTGGTCCCTGAGAGCATAGAGTTATAATGTATGTTGCCTAAACCCTGAGGAGGGTGGGATTTCAGATGCACTTCTCAGTTTGTAAGGGCTCATTGCTCCAGCTCTAACCACCTCCAGCCCCAGTATGCCAGATGTGTTTGAGTCCCATCCTAAGGCACTTAACTCTCCCTGTGTGCTGTACAGTGAGCTTAAGTGCCTAACTTTGTTTTCCATAACTCTGAAAAAAACATTGATGTTCTCAGACTATGAGTATTTGCCAGGTATTTCTGAAACCATGCCTTTCTTTCATCATACTGCAACTGCTTGTTCTGCTTAATCACCATACATAAAATTGCAGTTCTAATTTTACCATCACAATCGGCTGCTGTGGAAGTGGCTGTAATGAACAAAATGAAAAGTTATTAGCCAAATCCTTTTTCCTGCTCTGCAATCTAATAGTCATCTGGAGAAATCTCTTCAAAGTTGTTATAACAGCTTTATGGGCTCAGTACAGAGTAAGTCGTATGCTTCTACTGAGGATTTAAGCTAGTATTATACATGGAAGACCAAAACACTGATTGAAAAAAAATCCCCTTCAT
The DNA here is from genome assembly GCF_964211825.1 of Aythya ferina. Taxonomy (NCBI): domain Eukaryota; kingdom Metazoa; phylum Chordata; class Aves; order Anseriformes; family Anatidae; genus Aythya; species Aythya ferina. The sequence continues at coordinate 96,034,433 of NC_140297.1, forward strand.
GGAATTTTAGCCTGCTTTTAGGAATGCATAAATGCACAAGTCAGCTCCCTTTTTGTCTTAGTTGGCTCCAGGTGCTGGACATTTATGGATCTGCCTTTGTGTATGCTATCTAGACCAGCTCTAGCTGATACAGCCTGCTATTACTTAATAATAGAAATAGGCCTTAATAAAATACATTGTATTTCTGTAAGATCTTTCCAGCAGATGAAGTGGCCAGGAGATAGTGGTATTTATGACTATTGCAATAATGCAGTCAGAGCACTTGCCCAGAAACTTGAAGTTTTACATAGTTTCTTCTGTAAGAGAATCAAAATCATATTTGGGTGCCATAACAAGTAGGCTATGGGATCACTGTCCCTCACATGCTGTTCTTCTGGCCACACAAAACTTTAAGAAGCCTTATTTTGCAGTGGGACATAGATGCGCCCTGTTTATATGTAGTATATATACATATATATATACATATATATATATATATATATTTGGTTTTTTAGTGTGTTTTACACCACTGTCATTTCCAGTTCATTGTATAAAGAAGCTAAGTGCATGCAAGAGTCCAGAGTCCTCTTCTGGGACCTGGCTTCCACAAGTTGTTCTTGCAGTATTTAACTTTTAAATACTAGGATACTCAATGTGGTCTAGAACTGAGTGTGTATTCCCCATGCTCCTTCAAGTTACCTTGTACAGTATAAACACATAGTAAGGATAAAACCACTAAATACCTGGTTTATTGATTATAGCTTAGGGCTCAAAAGATTCTAGGTAGTATATAAAGGAATGAAATGCGTTTTGTTCTCCCAAAGATATAACTCAAAGAGCATGTGATTGATCTTGATGATGTGACATTTGGTATGTCTGAACTTATATCCATGTAGAAGATGAAGACTGTGGATTCTTTGTAATCAATTCAGCACAGGGCAGTCAAATTATCTGTTTGTAAGGAACAAGTGACTGGAGAATGTTTTATATATATATATATATATAAATATATTTTATATTTTATATATATAATATATATAATATATATATATAATATATATTTATATATATATATATAAAACAACAATAACAACAAAAATCACTTCAGTTTATTCATAAACTAGTGAATAAGTTTCAAAAAATATTCAAAGGAGAAGAACATTATAAAATTTAGGTATTGATTACGTTTAATTTTCAGAACTTCAGAGCAAGTATTTTTGAGAATTAATACAGTGATTCTTCACTACCTTAACATAGCAATCACAATGTTCATTATTTTACCAAAAGGTAAAGATAAGAGAGTTGTGGCATCATATTTAGAAGTATTCTACATGTACCAAAATCTTGGTACAAAATATGTACCAAAGATCTTCTATTTTTATGGTTCCATAAACAACCTAGGAATATAAACTCTAATATTTTAGAACCCAGACATTAATAAAAAATAATTTTACTATTTTCTAAGCTTTCTTTAGGTAAATTTAGAGACTAAGTATACCCATATTTTGAAGATACTTACCTCTCGGTGCTAATACCTTGACACTATGACACTTTGATTATGTATAAACAAACACTTATGAACCTCCAGATTTTTATTTATTTATTTTTCCATGGCAGTATCTCTATATTTTCTTTGATCATAAAACGTAAAATTCAGCACTGTAAAAGTATGACACAACATGCAGATCAGAGCTAAGAATATTGAAGTACTTATAAAAGTAAGTATAATTAGATGAAATCAAGCAAAATTAAAAACTGATGTTTGGCAGTATTTCTAATCCTGTGATTTGTTTTTATTAGTTTTTATAGCTTTCTCTTGGATGAGGATATGGATTCTTGATTCTGCATAAAAGTTTAAAAGTATTCTTCCTTCAGGAACAAATATCTTACGATTCTGGTTGGAAGTTACAAACTGTAAATTCTGATATGTCCATCTGACCCTAAGTTTATCTGTTGGTTTTTTTTTTTTTTAGAAATATACTTTGAATATCTCGAGCCATAAAAAATGGGAACTATATTCACAATGCATGAATGAGATCCTGTTTTAAATGTGTTGCCTGGTTTTAGCATAAACTAATATCCTAAACAGGGCACTTTAAAGAGGGAACAAAGGAAATTCTGAGTAGATAAGTAGAAGAATTTTCTTTATCATGGGAGCAGTGAAACATTGGAACACATTGCCCAAAGGCTTTATGGAGTCTGGCAGCATTAGGTATATTACCACCAGCACACTGAGGAACAGACTGGTTTCTCCAGGTCTGACCTCACTGGTACAAGAGATACACAGATGTATTGGTGTGGCCAGTAAGATGATGAAGGGATCAGGACATCTGTATAGTGAGGAGACAATGAGAAAACTGGGGATGTTTAGCCTGGAGAAGAGAAGGCTCAAGGGGATTGAATCAATGAGTACAAATACCTGTAGGAAGTAAGTAAAGAAGGCAGAGCCAGGCTCTTCTAAGTGGTGCCAGGGACAGGACTAGAGGCAATGGGCACAAAATGAAATGCACTGTAAAGGTGACAAAACCTAGAAAGACTGTGTAAACTCCATCCTGGGAAAAATTCACAAATGTTACTGGACAGGGCCCTGAGCAACCTCCTTGAATTGCCCCTGCTTTGAGCAGAGATGTTAAGCTTGACAGTCTCCAGAACTACCTTCCTACCTCAGCTGTTCTGTCATTCTCCAAATGTAGCTCACAGTTATAATCTTGATTTTTTTTTATTATTATTTTTTCTGTAGAAAGTTGAAGTAATAGCAGCAAAATTATACTGATTGGCTGAAATCACTAGATTCCCTTATCAACCAAAAATGATGAGCAGACTTTATTTTAATCCTGTTTAATTCAGTATGCATTTATTGTTACTTTTTTTTTTTTTTTTTTTTTTCCAAATCCTCCTTCAGGCTTTAAAAGCAATAACAATGAAGCAGAGAGTTATAACCTCTGAGTTGAACTGAGCATGACTCCATGTACAAATAAATATTTCTGAAAAACAAAGAATTTAATAATACAAATAACATTGGTTTGACCCACCACTGAGGAGGAGGCTGGACTGTATGATCTCCTGAGCTTCCTGTTCTGTGGTCCTGTGATTCTGAAATTGCTGAGCTGTGGCAGTTCTTGTTACATTTAAAACACTAAAGATGGTTTTATCTTTCACACATTAGAATTCTGAAAGTGTTGGCATTATTGGCGACTGAAACATTTAATTCTGTGTTCAAGTATTTCTAAATGACAGCAGAGTTTGTAAGGTGATCCATTTGCTTGCTTTTCACTAACAAATAACTGATTCATTTTATCACAGTTCTACAGGTTATATATATTTATATTTCTGCAGAGGAGGTAGTGATTTTTGTAATGATCATATTCAGGAGACGGGAGTAATCTCTGAACTAGGCATAAAGCGAGCCCTTATACAGAGGTTTTGTAATAGATTATATATTACTTTTGCATTGAGCTGCCATTCAGATTCATGAAACCTCTCATCTAAAACCATTTTAAAGATAAGTCCTAAAGTAGTTCCAGCAGAGAAATCCTGCAATAGCAATGGCTTTCAAGAAACCAAAGTATCAGTTGTAAAGTCACTTTTAGTACTTTCCTTGAACTGTGTAAATGACAGTGCTTTACTTATCAAGTATTCAAACTAATGACTTACACTACAAAGAAGTGTGAAATTAGAATAGGCATTTAGAATTGCTTATTTTACAACCTGCTTTTGAGGCATATGGAAAGTAGCTGTTTGCCTCAGTTGTATGTGAACATTTCTGGATCCAAATGGGGTGTGGCCTCATGTGGCTGGATGTAGAAGTTATAACTTCTTGCTGAGTATATGGACAAGAGGTCTGAAGAGTAGTCAGAGTAAATAGATTTCAGAGAACTCCCTGTGGCAGGTAGATATTAATATTAAAAGGTGTGCAACATGTGATGTATGCTTATATAGGCTTAAAATTATTCTCAAAAAAGGAAAAATTGCTTTCCTGAGACTGTGAACAGTGATGAAAACATACTGCTTCCCAGCTGATAATAAGCACTTTTCCAAAAACTGCAATAATATCATTTATGTTCAGATAAATGGAACTTACAGTATCTCTTGCCATAATGACATCACGTGGTTACTAAAGTGTTAAAGCTCTTCTACTAATTAGACTTCTTTGTTCATTTCCAAATAACCCTAACAATCAAAAAATTCAACAGGCAGTAACATTTAAAAGATCTTTTAAAAAATCTTATCAGTCCCAAAAGTCAAAGAAGAGAACAGGCAGAAATGTACATAAATAATGTAATGCAATGATGTCTGCCTTCTGTGTGGAGCAGACTGACAAGAATGTATGGCTTGCTCTTTACTACAATAAGGAGAAACTCAGGAAGGCAGATTGACTATGATGGTGAGAAGATCACTGCACTGAAAGTGTGAAAGAATATAAAGAAGAGAGAAAGTCCACCTATTTAATGCAAAATCACTATGTTTTGCACCGTTGGTCAAGCCCTTTTTCCCTTGGTTGTACTTGAGTTTTAAATGAAAAGAACTATAATTGCTCATCTATAATCATAAATTCAACCTTATATATTACTGAATCCTGTTGGAAAGATTGGTATGACTAGAGCACTAAATTCAACCATCACAGCCTTCTTAAGAAAGGCAAAATTCAAGAGGGAGCACTCTCAAAAATAGAATTTATATTTTTATTTATTTATTTATTTATTGTCAGTGACCTCTTGAAAGAAAATGAATATTTAAGGGATTACTGTCAGGTTAGAGAGATATGAAGCAAGTAATCAGTATAAAGTTATTTCCTGATGCTTGCAGGAGACCATCAAATCATGCTAGAAACAAGATGATGAACTCAAGCTGTAGTTGTGATATATACACAGGAAAATGAAGAGGTACAGTGGAGGACAATGTGGAGGACAATGGAGGACTTCCATCTGGATAAAATATGTTGAGGTCCTGCCTCAAGAACAAGAACATTCAAGACAAGAACATTCTTAACCTCTAACTTTTAGAAATTTCAACTTAAACAGCAACAACAACAAAAAAGAACAATTGAACATACTGGTGCTTAAATTTTCAAAATTTGTAGTCAGGAATTATTTAATAATATTATTGCATAACCATAAATCTACAGGCTGCCCTGATTAAAACCAAACCAAACCAAAAATCTAACTGTTTTTCTGTCTGCCATTTACTGAAAACAGAGTAAAGGAGAATGTGATAACAGCTGTTAGAAAGCAGAAGTTAGGATGATTTGGAGCCTAGAGAGGCCCTGAGCAATCTCATATGATTGAAGTTACTCTCAGCAGGGATTTGGCCTAAGCAACTTCTGGAGGTTCCTCCCCACCTAAATTATCCTGCCATTGTAGGATGATAAGAGAAGGGAGTAGGGTAGCAATAAGACACATTTAAGTTTATCAGGACCAAAGGAAATATAGCAGTGATACTGGTTTATTGTTAGGAAGAAATAGTATTGTCAGTAATGTATAAACAGTAGGTGTTGATTTAATATTTATGTATTTTCTGTGTCTGTTTTGGGGGAACAGATGACAAAAACAAATGCTGAAAGCTTTTCTGCAGTAATGCTTTACTGCATCTTGGTATCTATCAACCTATGAGGCTGATAGATGGTTAGGTATTTTAGAACAAGTTGTTATAAATAATTTTGCATGTAAGTTTTCTGAGAAGTTGGTTAAAGCTTTGTGACAGTTTGATATGAATTTTAGTGTCTTGGACCACTGGAATCATTAAAGGAACAGAAAGATAACACTGCTCCAGTATCTTAAAACTCTATAAAGGATAGTCCAAGTTGTTATAGGCTGAAGTGGGACCTACAGAATAAAACAAATAATTCAGGTATTGACTAATGATGAATTGACAGAAGAAAGAGAAAACTAACTCATATGCATCAATGAAAATTATGTCTTGCCAAAGTGGTCTTGCTTTGATGAAATTATAATCTCTGTTGAAAAAAAAATAAATTATTTTGTCAATAATTTGAGTTAGTTTCTAAGTAATCTCTCCTAAGGCACTTATCTTGCAAAAGTTAGTGAATCACAAATAACAAAAACACGTCGCTAACACAGAGTGATCCTGATTAGTGAGAGAACAGCATGTCTTAATAGATATCATACTCTTCTCTTCTGGATCATACTCTTCTGGAAAGCATTGTCTCCAGAAGGTCTGTAATCTTGGTAGGTAATTAGCCTGTCACCATAGTATAATGCTGCACTCAACAAAACAGGATTCCCTTATGGGTAGAAAAATAAATAGGGGAATTTTAGAAGAAGTTATGTGTCTTATTCTGTTGCCAATAATTTCAGAAGATAGTCATAAATTCCAAAGTTTTCAGAGAAGATCCATGCAAATGGCTAAAATGCAGTAAAACAATCTCTTTATATGGAAAGATTCCAAGAGTTATGCCCAGCCCCTCAAGCAGATGATGGTGACATTTTGTCACTTCAACTATATAAAATCTTTTGACAACAGCTTCAGACTGCAAAGAAAAATAAGAAGACTGAATAATTCAAAGTAGAAGCTAGACAAAATAAGTCTAGAAAGAGGTTACGTGTTTTAAGATATTTAATAATTAGAACAAATTATTGAAGCTTGCTTTGAATCCTACCTTTCTAGTAAGCCAAGAGTAAGTGTTTTTTCTAAAGCTATGCCTTAGGTCAAAGATGCAATTTGGGGCAGTTATTTGGCTTATGAGGTCACTCTAGATCCTCAAAATTATTTGGTTCAGCCTTATCTTCAGGTCAGCTGAACACATGTTTTTTACAGAGAAATTAAGTATTATCATATGGAATGTGTGGAAAATTACCTTTTAAAATATATCAGAAAACCTTATCTAGATAACAGAGAAAGCTACTTATTGTCTTAAATTCAGGGAAAAAAAGTATTAGAAGGAAATTATTCATCTGGAAATTACATGAAGCAAAATATTAGTGGGTACTAACAGTACACTGGAAAAAGTAATTGGAAACAAAAAAAAAGAAAAAAGGAACAAGCATGATTAACTAAGTTATTTGCTCAGATCTTTTAGTAATTTGGTGATTTTTTTGGACAAAAATCCATAATGAAAACATTGAAACACCCTCTCCTTATTTTGAGGACAGACTAGAGGCACATAAATTTACTTCAGTAAAGAGAAAAGAGTTAGCCTTTTGAGGTAAGAGAATATATTAATTTTCAACAGGAAAACAAATTCATGTGAAAAACAGGGAGAATTCATGGGGAAAACGGAGAAAATAGTGTTCCAAATCACAGTAGTTGACAAAGAGAAGAATGAATAATATACATTTCTTTTTAATTTTACTCTTAAATTAAAGCAGAGATAATCTTACTAAATGTTTGAACATAAGTTTCTCAAATCACATTAAAAAAGATTTAGAATCTGCTTCCATTATTGTAACTTTCTATCCTTTGTATGTCTCTGTCCTGGATTCAGTTAGCACAGAGTAAATTTTCTCCCTAATAGCTGGTAGAATGCTATGTTTTGGCTCATGTAACTGTAGATGAAGCTGGTGCATCAGAAGAACTAATGGCAAAATGTGTTTAGATTCAGCAACTGAACTATAATGCTGTATTCCATCTGCAGGAATAAATGAAGAACACAGTAGACTCCTCTCCTCCAGAGTCGCCTAAGTGTTTATCATTAAAGGCTTATCTGAAACGCCTGCAGAATCTGGTCTTAGATTAGGACACTTAACCTGCTTTGCAATTCTGTTGATGCCAGCACGTGAAGAAGGCTGGTGCACTTGCTCCTTCTGCAAAAGGCAGAGCCCCCCAGAGTTTCCCCAAGAAGGGCAGGAAAAAGCAGCCGATGAGGTTGCGAATGAGAACATTTATTTGGGCAACGTTTGACAGAGACATGGGGTGGGGTGGTGCGGAGGCGTGCCGAGCTCTCTTTGTCCATAGCCGCGGGGCCTGTTGGTGTGCTTGTAGGACCATAGGCGAGTAGAGACGGGGTCCTTGTGTGCTTCCTGCTCCTCTGGTGGCTGTGGTTGTAGAAAGCTGCAGCAGCCTTCAGGTCAGTGGCCGCGGAGGGATTAGGCAGAGGAAGGAAAGGCCAGTGGCAGACCTTGGTGTGCTCAGGGGTATCTGCTGGGCAGAGAGGAAAATGATCAAGAAGAGTAGCCCCAGGCTGTTGCCAGAGTCAGCCCCTGCATCCCTGCGTGAGGCTCTCCCAGCCTCACTCCAAGGCCGTCCATCTCCCGTCCCCCTGACGGCCAGGAGATGCCCATCAGAGCCCAACCATCTCGTCTTCAGGCATGCTGTGAGACGGTGGCGGGGAATGGGCTGAGGAGAGCTTATCTGTTTTGTACAGCTGTGGCAGTTCTTCCTTCCAGCTGAGTTCTCAAGGGGTGAGTGGACAGGAATGTGATGTGGACTGCTCCCATCGCTCTGTGTTTCCATCTGAAAGAGGAGAAGCAGCCAACAGAGCAGCACGCCCTGTGACCATGGGCAGCCCTTACCTCTGTGCCCAAGAGTCTCTCGCATCTCACCACGTGCATCCGTGTCCTGTTGTCCTGAGGTCACTGCCGTCCTGGCCTGAGTGTGTCACCTGGCTGCTGGCTGTAAAACCATGTTGGGTGTGGGTTGGGGTCATCTTACCTGTCCTGTAGTTGCGTTGGCAGCTCTTCCTTCCAGCTGAGTGATTGAATGCAGTGAGGCCAGGAGTGTGCCTTGGTGTTGTCCCATTGCTGTGAGTTTCTATCTGAAAGAGAAGAAGTCCCGAAAGGAGCAGCATCCCCCTGTGACCATGGACAGTCCTTACCTCTCTGCCCAAGAGTCTTTTGCATCTCACCACGTCCATCTGTGTCCTGAGGTCACTGCTGTCCTGGCTCGAGTGTGTCACCTTCCTATTGCTGTGAAACCTTGGTGGGTGTGGGTTGGGGCGATCTTACCTGTCCTGTCGTGCGTGGGCAGCTCTTCCTTCCAGCTGAGAGGTTGAGGGCAAGGAGGCCAGGAGTGTGCTGTAGTCTCGTCCCTTTGCTGTGTGATTGTGGCTGAAAGAGAAGGAGCACCAAAAGGAGCAGCATCCCCCTGTGACCACAGGCAGACCCTGCCTCTGTCCCCAAGAGTCTCTAGTGTCTCACCGAGGCTGTCCATGTCCTGTAGTCCTGATGGAGAGGTCACTGCCATCCTGGCCCGAGTGTGTCACCTGGCTACTGGCTGTAAAACCATGGGGGGTGTGGGTTGGGGCGATCTTACCTGTCCTGTAGTTGCGTTGGCAGCTCTTCCTTCCAGCTGAGTTCTCAAGGAGCGAGTGGACAGGAGTGCGATGTGGTCTGGTCCCATCACTGTGTGTTTCTGGCTGAAAGAGAAGAAGCACCAAACAGAGCAGCATCCCTGTTACCATGGGCAGCCCCTACCTCTCTGCCCAAGAGTCTCTAGCATCTCACCACGTCCATCCGTGTCCTGTAGTCCTGATGGAGTGGTCACTGCCATCCTGGCCCGAGTGTGTCACCTTCCAGCTTTCTGTGAAACCATGTTGGGTGTGGGTTGGGGTAATCTTACCTGTCCTGTAGTTGCGTTGGCAGCTCTTCCTTCCAGCTGAGTGCTTGAGGGCAGTGAGGCCAGGAGTGTGCCTTGGTGTGGTCCCATTGCTGTGTGTTTCTATCTGAAAGAGTAGAAGCACCTAAAGGAGCAGCACCCCCTGTGACCATGGGCAGCCCCTACCTCGCTTCCCAAGAGTCTCTCGCAACTCACCAGGTCCATCCGTGTCCTGTAGTCCTGATGGAGTGATCACTGCCGTCCTGGCCCGAGTGTGTCACCTTCCTGCTTTCTGTGAAACCTTGGTGGGTGTGGGTTGGGGCAGTCTTACCTGTCCTGTAGTGTGTTGGCAGCTCTTCCTTCCAGCTGAGTGGTCGAGTGCAAGGAGGCCAGGAGTGTGCAGTAGTCTCGTCCCATTGCTGTATGATTGTGGCTGAAAGAAAAGAAGCACCAAACAGAGCAGCATCCCTGTTACCATGGGCAGTGCCTACCTCTGCGCCCAGGAGTCTCTAGCATCTCACCACATCTATCCGTGTCCTGTAGTCCTGATGGAGTGGTCACTGCCATCCTGGCCCGAGTGTGTCACCTTCCTGCTTTCTCTGAGACCGTGGTGGGTGTGGGTTGGGGTCATCTTACCTGTCCTGTAGGTTGTGTACAATTATCCTGCACAGTGGTGGAAAGGAGCGGCTGGGAGTATGTGGTGGTTTAGTTCAGTCCGTGTCCCTTAGGGCGCTGAGAGCTGTTTGAGGTGAGGGCCTGAGGAGAGAGGAGAGTGGAGCTGAGTTCCTGTGGTTCAGTTTGCGTCCAGAGCGGAGGCTGGAGCGGCAGGAGAGGAGCAGGCAGCCGAGCAGCCTCCCCGTCAGCACGGGCAGCCATGGCAGGGCTGCCCAACCGCCCAACTGCCGCTGGGGCCAGCGTTCTGGGGCAAGGCCGTCCCTGCCCCTCTGTGACATGGGGCACCCCCTTCCTGCTGTGACATGGGCAGGGTAGTACCGGGGTTGGGGGGGCAGCAGGTGATGCGGAGCCCAGGCCCGGTCTGGGAGGTGGAAAAGTTGCCCTGGTGTTTGGGCAGGGCTGTGGGGCCGTGCCAGCAGGCTGTGGGAGCATGCTGGGGTCCGTCTGGGGCTGTGCTGCCTGCCCTGCAGGGCTCTGAGAGCTCCCCGCCGAGGGGGAGAGGCCAGAAGCGTGCCCCAGTTGGGTCCCATCACTGCCTAGGTGTGTGGCTGGGAGAGGAAAAGGCTGCCCCCCATCTCTGGGCAGGGTGACACGTCTGTTCTGCCCACCACGGAAGCACGAAGGATGAACTAAGTGAAAAATGAACACTGAAAAGCCCAAAGGCACGGGTTGTGATTCTGGGGAGGGGAATCAAGCAGCTGTAGCAGCAATTGCAAGAGCAGCTGCTCAGCAAAGGTGGAAAGTGTTCATTGAAATGAACTTTGTTTCAGCTAAAGGGTGAAGTTAAGGAAAAGCTAAGAAATCCCCAAACTCTACTCCAAATGAAAGCAGCTGAAGTGGTGTCAATTGTATACGTCATTTGCAGGGACACTTCCCTTAACAGAAAAGATACTCCTGAAGGAAAGTCTGAAGGCCATCGTTAAGATCAGTCTTGGTGTGACCGAAATCAGTCCAATTTGGGGTCAGAATTCCGCCTGACGTCATGCAGTGGGGCCCGAACCCCAGCGACAGACATCAGTGACCTTTGTTGGTCGCTTATACGGACAAAGTGGCATTTGGTTTTGTTTGACCATAAGTAAATGCACGGAGCTTGCGGAGCAGCTTCCATGTTGCTGCATGAGCACATCAGGCTGTTGGGAACTTCAGCCCGTGTTCTTGCAGAGAGCCAGGTTAGACCAAAGCAGGCAGTTGTCCTGGGGATGGGGGAACGCAGCCTGGATGGCCTGCTGCCTCCCCATAAGGAAGAGAAGGCATTTGTACACAGAGCGCCCTGTATTTTCTCCTCCTTTCCCTACTGTCCAGGTTTCAGTTAGGACAGAGTTAATTTTCTTCCTAGTAGCTGGTAGAATGCTCTGTTTTGGCTTAGGATGAGAAGAGTGCTGATAACACCCCGATATTTTCATTATTGCAGAGCAGTGCTTACACCAAGGCAAGGACATCTCAGCTTCTTGCTCTGTCCTGCCAACGGGCAGGCTGGGGGTGCATCAAGAGCTGGGAGGGGACAGACCCAGGACAGGTGACCCAAACTGCCCAAAGGTGTACTCCATCACATCTGACGTCATGCTAAACAATATATAGGGGTGGCTAGACAGTGGAGGGGGCCGGACTGCTTGGGGTTAGGCTGGGCATCGGTCAGTGAGTGGTGAGCGATTGCATTGTGCATCACTTGTTTGTACACATTATTAGTAGGAGTACTATTATCATCATTATTGTTTTTATTATTTTTTATTATTATTATTGTTGTTATTATTATTTTCCTGTCTTAATAAACTGTCTTTATCTCAACTCACGGGCTTCACTTTCCCATTTCTCTCCCCCATCCCAGAGTGGGAGCGGGGAGGGCGAGTGAACGACTGTGTGGTGTTTAGCTGCCGGCTGGGTTAAAGCACGACACTATGTCATTACTAGTTCTTTGCAAGTGACTCTAGTCGTTTATGCAGACTTCTGCTGCTGCTCAAATAGATTGTGGTTTCAATGGCTATCTCTGGTCCTGCTGTTAAGATGTGATACTGTCTTTACCAGCTTCTGATTACTCCTGCTTGCGTGAGTAATTTCCTGTTCTAGGATTTCTGGTCTTTTTCCTGTGTCTTGCCAGAAGTGGGAGTTTTCCTTTTTGACTTGTCAGTAGCAGGGGCAGTGGTCAGAGCTGCCTGTTTCAGACTTAATTTGAAAGAGGTGTTAATCTCTGCTTAAAGAAAAAAAAAAAAAAAAAAAAAAAAAAAGAAAACAAGAAAAAAAAGTGATTGCTTATGCCTGCACTTAATGAATGACAACAACAAAAGTCATGCTGGAGTAACTTAGTGTTAAAAGTATTTGACCTCATGTAACTGTAGATGAAGCTGGTGCATCAGAAGAACTAATGGCAAAATGTGTTTAGATTCAGCAACTGAACTATAATGCTGTATTCCATCTGCAGGAATAAATGAAGAACACAGTAGACTCCTCTCCTCCAGAGTCGCCTAAGTGTTTATCATTAAAGGCTTATCTGAAACGCCTGCAGAATCTGGTCTTAGATTAGGACACTTAACCTGCTTTGCAATTCTGTTGATGCCAGCACGTGAAGAAGGCTGGTGCACTTGCTCCTTCTGCAAAAGGCAGAGCCCCCCAGAGTTTCCCCAAGAAGGGCAGGAAAAAGCAGCCGATGAGGTTGCGAATGAGAACATTTATTTGGGCAACGTTTGACAGAGACATGGGGTGGGGTGGTGCGGAGGCGTGCCGAGCTCTCTTTGTCCATAGCCGCGGGGCCTGTTGGTGTGCTTGTAGGACCATAGGCGAGTAGAGACGGGGTCCTTGTGTGCTTCCTGCTCCTCTGGTGGCTGTGGTTGTAGAAAGCTGCAGCAGCCTTCAGGTCAGTGGCCGCGGAGGGATTAGGCAGAGGAAGGAAAGGCCAGTGGCAGACCTTGGTGTGCTCAGGGGTATCTGCTGGGCAGAGAGGAAAATGATCAAGAAGAGTAGCCCCAGGCTGTTGCCAGAGTCAGCCCCTGCATCCCTGCGTGAGGCTCTCCCAGCCTCACTCCAAGGCCGTCCATCTCCCGTCCCCCTGACGGCCAGGAGATGCCCATCAGAGCCCAACCATCTCGTCTTCAGGCATGCTGTGAGACGGTGGCGGGGAATGGGCTGAGGAGAGCTTATCTGTTTTGTACAGCTGTGGCAGTTCTTCCTTCCAGCTGAGTTCTCAAGGGGTGAGTGGACAGGAATGTGATGTGGACTGCTCCCATCGCTCTGTGTTTCCATCTGAAAGAGGAGAAGCAGCCAACAGAGCAGCACGCCCTGTGACCATGGGCAGCCCTTACCTCTGTGCCCAAGAGTCTCTCGCATCTCACCACGTGCATCCGTGTCCTGTTGTCCTGAGGTCACTGCCGTCCTGGCCTGAGTGTGTCACCTGGCTGCTGGCTGTAAAACCATGTTGGGTGTGGGTTGGGGTCATCTTACCTGTCCTGTAGTTGCGTTGGCAGCTCTTCCTTCCAGCTGAGTGATTGAATGCAGTGAGGCCAGGAGTGTGCCTTGGTGTTGTCCCATTGCTGTGAGTTTCTATCTGAAAGAGAAGAAGTCCCGAAAGGAGCAGCATCCCCCTGTGACCATGGACAGTCCTTACCTCTCTGCCCAAGAGTCTTTTGCATCTCACCACGTCCATCTGTGTCCTGAGGTCACTGCTGTCCTGGCTCGAGTGTGTCACCTTCCTATTGCTGTGAAACCTTGGTGGGTGTGGGTTGGGGCGATCTTACCTGTCCTGTCGTGCGTGGGCAGCTCTTCCTTCCAGCTGAGAGGTTGAGGGCAAGGAGGCCAGGAGTGTGCTGTAGTCTCGTCCCTTTGCTGTGTGATTGTGGCTGAAAGAGAAGGAGCACCAAAAGGAGCAGCATCCCCCTGTGACCACAGGCAGACCCTGCCTCTGTCCCCAAGAGTCTCTAGTGTCTCACCGAGGCTGTCCATGTCCTGTAGTCCTGATGGAGAGGTCACTGCCATCCTGGCCCGAGTGTGTCACCTGGCTACTGGCTGTAAAACCATGGGGGGTGTGGGTTGGGGCGATCTTACCTGTCCTGTAGTTGCGTTGGCAGCTCTTCCTTCCAGCTGAGTTCTCAAGGAGCGAGTGGACAGGAGTGCGATGTGGTCTGGTCCCATCACTGTGTGTTTCTGGCTGAAAGAGAAGAAGCACCAAACAGAGCAGCATCCCTGTTACCATGGGCAGCCCCTACCTCTCTGCCCAAGAGTCTCTAGCATCTCACCACGTCCATCCGTGTCCTGTAGTCCTGATGGAGTGGTCACTGCCATCCTGGCCCGAGTGTGTCACCTTCCAGCTTTCTGTGAAACCATGTTGGGTGTGGGTTGGGGTAATCTTACCTGTCCTGTAGTTGCGTTGGCAGCTCTTCCTTCCAGCTGAGTGCTTGAGGGCAGTGAGGCCAGGAGTGTGCCTTGGTGTGGTCCCATTGCTGTGTGTTTCTATCTGAAAGAGTAGAAGCACCTAAAGGAGCAGCACCCCCTGTGACCATGGGCAGCCCCTACCTCGCTTCCCAAGAGTCTCTCGCAACTCACCAGGTCCATCCGTGTCCTGTAGTCCTGATGGAGTGATCACTGCCGTCCTGGCCCGAGTGTGTCACCTTCCTGCTTTCTGTGAAACCTTGGTGGGTGTGGGTTGGGGCAGTCTTACCTGTCCTGTAGTGTGTTGGCAGCTCTTCCTTCCAGCTGAGTGGTCGAGTGCAAGGAGGCCAGGAGTGTGCAGTAGTCTCGTCCCATTGCTGTATGATTGTGGCTGAAAGAAAAGAAGCACCAAACAGAGCAGCATCCCTGTTACCATGGGCAGTGCCTACCTCTGCGCCCAGGAGTCTCTAGCATCTCACCACATCTATCCGTGTCCTGTAGTCCTGATGGAGTGGTCACTGCCATCCTGGCCCGAGTGTGTCACCTTCCTGCTTTCTCTGAGACCGTGGTGGGTGTGGGTTGGGGTCATCTTACCTGTCCTGTAGGTTGTGTACAATTATCCTGCACAGTGGTGGAAAGGAGCGGCTGGGAGTATGTGGTGGTTTAGTTCAGTCCGTGTCCCTTAGGGCGCTGAGAGCTGTTTGAGGTGAGGGCCTGAGGAGAGAGGAGAGTGGAGCTGAGTTCCTGTGGTTCAGTTTGCGTCCAGAGCGGAGGCTGGAGCGGCAGGAGAGGAGCAGGCAGCCGAGCAGCCTCCCCGTCAGCACGGGCAGCCATGGCAGGGCTGCCCAACCGCCCAACTGCCGCTGGGGCCAGCGTTCTGGGGCAAGGCCGTCCCTGCCCCTCTGTGACATGGGGCACCCCCTTCCTGCTGTGACATGGGCAGGGTAGTACCGGGGTTGGGGGGGCAGCAGGTGATGCGGAGCCCAGGCCCGGTCTGGGAGGTGGAAAAGTTGCCCTGGTGTTTGGGCAGGGCTGTGGGGCCGTGCCAGCAGGCTGTGGGAGCATGCTGGGGTCCGTCTGGGGCTGTGCTGCCTGCCCTGCAGGGCTCTGAGAGCTCCCCGCCGAGGGGGAGAGGCCAGAAGCGTGCCCCAGTTGGGTCCCATCACTGCCTAGGTGTGTGGCTGGGAGAGGAAAAGGCTGCCCCCCATCTCTGGGCAGGGTGACACGTCTGTTCTGCCCACCACGGAAGCACGAAGGATGAACTAAGTGAAAAATGAACACTGAAAAGCCCAAAGGCACGGGTTGTGATTCTGGGGAGGGGAATCAAGCAGCTGTAGCAGCAATTGCAAGAGCAGCTGCTCAGCAAAGGTGGAAAGTGTTCATTGAAATGAACTTTGTTTCAGCTAAAGGGTGAAGTTAAGGAAAAGCTAAGAAATCCCCAAACTCTACTCCAAATGAAAGCAGCTGAAGTGGTGTCAATTGTATACGTCATTTGCAGGGACACTTCCCTTAACAGAAAAGATACTCCTGAAGGAAAGTCTGAAGGCCATCGTTAAGATCAGTCTTGGTGTGACCGAAATCAGTCCAATTTGGGGTCAGAATTCCGCCTGACGTCATGCAGTGGGGCCCGAACCCCAGCGACAGACATCAGTGACCTTTGTTGGTCGCTTATACGGACAAAGTGGCATTTGGTTTTGTTTGACCATAAGTAAATGCACGGAGCTTGCGGAGCAGCTTCCATGTTGCTGCATGAGCACATCAGGCTGTTGGGAACTTCAGCCCGTGTTCTTGCAGAGAGCCAGGTTAGACCAAAGCAGGCAGTTGTCCTGGGGATGGGGGAACGCAGCCTGGATGGCCTGCTGCCTCCCCATAAGGAAGAGAAGGCATTTGTACACAGAGCGCCCTGTATTTTCTCCTCCTTTCCCTACTGTCCAGGTTTCAGTTAGGACAGAGTTAATTTTCTTCCTAGTAGCTGGTAGAATGCTCTGTTTTGGCTTAGGATGAGAAGAGTGCTGATAACACCCCGATATTTTCATTATTGCAGAGCAGTGCTTACACCAAGGCAAGGACATCTCAGCTTCTTGCTCTGTCCTGCCAACGGGCAGGCTGGGGGTGCATCAAGAGCTGGGAGGGGACAGACCCAGGACAGGTGACCCAAACTGCCCAAAGGTGTACTCCATCACATCTGACGTCATGCTAAACAATATATAGGGGTGGCTAGACAGTGGAGGGGGCCGGACTGCTTGGGGTTAGGCTGGGCATCGGTCAGTGAGTGGTGAGCGATTGCATTGTGCATCACTTGTTTGTACACATTATTAGTAGGAGTACTATTATCATCATTATTGTTTTTATTATTTTTTATTATTATTATTGTTGTTATTATTATTTTCCTGTCTTAATAAACTGTCTTTATCTCAACTCACGGGCTTCACTTTCCCATTTCTCTCCCCCATCCCAGAGTGGGAGCGGGGAGGGCGAGTGAACGACTGTGTGGTGTTTAGCTGCCGGCTGGGTTAAAGCACGACACTATGTCATTACTAGTTCTTTGCAAGTGACTCTAGTCGTTTATGCAGACTTCTGCTGCTGCTCAAATAGATTGTGGTTTCAATGGCTATCTCTGGTCCTGCTGTTAAGATGTGATACTGTCTTTACCAGCTTCTGATTACTCCTGCTTGCGTGAGTAATTTCCTGTTCTAGGATTTCTGGTCTTTTTCCTGTGTCTTGCCAGAAGTGGGAGTTTTCCTTTTTGACTTGTCAGTAGCAGGGGCAGTGGTCAGAGCTGCCTGTTTCAGACTTAATTTGAAAGAGGTGTTAATCTCTGCTTAAAGAAAAAAAAAAAAAAAAAAAAAAAAAAAGAAAACAAGAAAAAAAAGTGATTGCTTATGCCTGCACTTAATGAATGACAACAACAAAAGTCATGCTGGAGTAACTTAGTGTTAAAAGTATTTGACCTCATGTAACTGTAGATGAAGCTGGTGCATCAGAAGAACTAATGGCAAAATGTGTTTAGATTCAGCAACTGAACTATAATGCTGTATTCCATCTGCAGGAATAAATGAAGAACACAGTAGACTCCTCTCCTCCAGAGTCGCCTAAGTGTTTATCATTAAAGGCTTATCTGAAACGCCTGCAGAATCTGGTCTTAGATTAGGACACTTAACCTGCTTTGCAATTCTGTTGATGCCAGCACGTGAAGAAGGCTGGTGCACTTGCTCCTTCTGCAAAAGGCAGAGCCCCCCAGAGTTTCCCCAAGAAGGGCAGGAAAAAGCAGCCGATGAGGTTGCGAATGAGAACATTTATTTGGGCAACGTTTGACAGAGACATGGGGTGGGGTGGTGCGGAGGCGTGCCGAGCTCTCTTTGTCCATAGCCGCGGGGCCTGTTGGTGTGCTTGTAGGACCATAGGCGAGTAGAGACGGGGTCCTTGTGTGCTTCCTGCTCCTCTGGTGGCTGTGGTTGTAGAAAGCTGCAGCAGCCTTCAGGTCAGTGGCCGCGGAGGGATTAGGCAGAGGAAGGAAAGGCCAGTGGCAGACCTTGGTGTGCTCAGGGGTATCTGCTGGGCAGAGAGGAAAATGATCAAGAAGAGTAGCCCCAGGCTGTTGCCAGAGTCAGCCCCTGCATCCCTGCGTGAGGCTCTCCCAGCCTCACTCCAAGGCCGTCCATCTCCCGTCCCCCTGACGGCCAGGAGATGCCCATCAGAGCCCAACCATCTCGTCTTCAGGCATGCTGTGAGACGGTGGCGGGGAATGGGCTGAGGAGAGCTTATCTGTTTTGTACAGCTGTGGCAGTTCTTCCTTCCAGCTGAGTTCTCAAGGGGTGAGTGGACAGGAATGTGATGTGGACTGCTCCCATCGCTCTGTGTTTCCATCTGAAAGAGGAGAAGCAGCCAACAGAGCAGCACGCCCTGTGACCATGGGCAGCCCTTACCTCTGTGCCCAAGAGTCTCTCGCATCTCACCACGTGCATCCGTGTCCTGTTGTCCTGAGGTCACTGCCGTCCTGGCCTGAGTGTGTCACCTGGCTGCTGGCTGTAAAACCATGTTGGGTGTGGGTTGGGGTCATCTTACCTGTCCTGTAGTTGCGTTGGCAGCTCTTCCTTCCAGCTGAGTGATTGAATGCAGTGAGGCCAGGAGTGTGCCTTGGTGTTGTCCCATTGCTGTGAGTTTCTATCTGAAAGAGAAGAAGTCCCGAAAGGAGCAGCATCCCCCTGTGACCATGGACAGTCCTTACCTCTCTGCCCAAGAGTCTTTTGCATCTCACCACGTCCATCTGTGTCCTGAGGTCACTGCTGTCCTGGCTCGAGTGTGTCACCTTCCTATTGCTGTGAAACCTTGGTGGGTGTGGGTTGGGGCGATCTTACCTGTCCTGTCGTGCGTGGGCAGCTCTTCCTTCCAGCTGAGAGGTTGAGGGCAAGGAGGCCAGGAGTGTGCTGTAGTCTCGTCCCTTTGCTGTGTGATTGTGGCTGAAAGAGAAGGAGCACCAAAAGGAGCAGCATCCCCCTGTGACCACAGGCAGACCCTGCCTCTGTCCCCAAGAGTCTCTAGTGTCTCACCGAGGCTGTCCATGTCCTGTAGTCCTGATGGAGAGGTCACTGCCATCCTGGCCCGAGTGTGTCACCTGGCTACTGGCTGTAAAACCATGGGGGGTGTGGGTTGGGGCGATCTTACCTGTCCTGTAGTTGCGTTGGCAGCTCTTCCTTCCAGCTGAGTTCTCAAGGAGCGAGTGGACAGGAGTGCGATGTGGTCTGGTCCCATCACTGTGTGTTTCTGGCTGAAAGAGAAGAAGCACCAAACAGAGCAGCATCCCTGTTACCATGGGCAGCCCCTACCTCTCTGCCCAAGAGTCTCTAGCATCTCACCACGTCCATCCGTGTCCTGTAGTCCTGATGGAGTGGTCACTGCCATCCTGGCCCGAGTGTGTCACCTTCCAGCTTTCTGTGAAACCATGTTGGGTGTGGGTTGGGGTAATCTTACCTGTCCTGTAGTTGCGTTGGCAGCTCTTCCTTCCAGCTGAGTGCTTGAGGGCAGTGAGGCCAGGAGTGTGCCTTGGTGTGGTCCCATTGCTGTGTGTTTCTATCTGAAAGAGTAGAAGCACCTAAAGGAGCAGCACCCCCTGTGACCATGGGCAGCCCCTACCTCGCTTCCCAAGAGTCTCTCGCAACTCACCAGGTCCATCCGTGTCCTGTAGTCCTGATGGAGTGATCACTGCCGTCCTGGCCCGAGTGTGTCACCTTCCTGCTTTCTGTGAAACCTTGGTGGGTGTGGGTTGGGGCAGTCTTACCTGTCCTGTAGTGTGTTGGCAGCTCTTCCTTCCAGCTGAGTGGTCGAGTGCAAGGAGGCCAGGAGTGTGCAGTAGTCTCGTCCCATTGCTGTATGATTGTGGCTGAAAGAAAAGAAGCACCAAACAGAGCAGCATCCCTGTTACCATGGGCAGTGCCTACCTCTGCGCCCAGGAGTCTCTAGCATCTCACCACATCTATCCGTGTCCTGTAGTCCTGATGGAGTGGTCACTGCCATCCTGGCCCGAGTGTGTCACCTTCCTGCTTTCTCTGAGACCGTGGTGGGTGTGGGTTGGGGTCATCTTACCTGTCCTGTAGGTTGTGTACAATTATCCTGCACAGTGGTGGAAAGGAGCGGCTGGGAGTATGTGGTGGTTTAGTTCAGTCCGTGTCCCTTAGGGCGCTGAGAGCTGTTTGAGGTGAGGGCCTGAGGAGAGAGGAGAGTGGAGCTGAGTTCCTGTGGTTCAGTTTGCGTCCAGAGCGGAGGCTGGAGCGGCAGGAGAGGAGCAGGCAGCCGAGCAGCCTCCCCGTCAGCACGGGCAGCCATGGCAGGGCTGCCCAACCGCCCAACTGCCGCTGGGGCCAGCGTTCTGGGGCAAGGCCGTCCCTGCCCCTCTGTGACATGGGGCACCCCCTTCCTGCTGTGACATGGGCAGGGTAGTACCGGGGTTGGGGGGGCAGCAGGTGATGCGGAGCCCAGGCCCGGTCTGGGAGGTGGAAAAGTTGCCCTGGTGTTTGGGCAGGGCTGTGGGGCCGTGCCAGCAGGCTGTGGGAGCATGCTGGGGTCCGTCTGGGGCTGTGCTGCCTGCCCTGCAGGGCTCTGAGAGCTCCCCGCCGAGGGGGAGAGGCCAGAAGCGTGCCCCAGTTGGGTCCCATCACTGCCTAGGTGTGTGGCTGGGAGAGGAAAAGGCTGCCCCCCATCTCTGGGCAGGGTGACACGTCTGTTCTGCCCACCACGGAAGCACGAAGGATGAACTAAGTGAAAAATGAACACTGAAAAGCCCAAAGGCACGGGTTGTGATTCTGGGGAGGGGAATCAAGCAGCTGTAGCAGCAATTGCAAGAGCAGCTGCTCAGCAAAGGTGGAAAGTGTTCATTGAAATGAACTTTGTTTCAGCTAAAGGGTGAAGTTAAGGAAAAGCTAAGAAATCCCCAAACTCTACTCCAAATGAAAGCAGCTGAAGTGGTGTCAATTGTATACGTCATTTGCAGGGACACTTCCCTTAACAGAAAAGATACTCCTGAAGGAAAGTCTGAAGGCCATCGTTAAGATCAGTCTTGGTGTGACCGAAATCAGTCCAATTTGGGGTCAGAATTCCGCCTGACGTCATGCAGTGGGGCCCGAACCCCAGCGACAGACATCAGTGACCTTTGTTGGTCGCTTATACGGACAAAGTGGCATTTGGTTTTGTTTGACCATAAGTAAATGCACGGAGCTTGCGGAGCAGCTTCCATGTTGCTGCATGAGCACATCAGGCTGTTGGGAACTTCAGCCCGTGTTCTTGCAGAGAGCCAGGTTAGACCAAAGCAGGCAGTTGTCCTGGGGATGGGGGAACGCAGCCTGGATGGCCTGCTGCCTCCCCATAAGGAAGAGAAGGCATTTGTACACAGAGCGCCCTGTATTTTCTCCTCCTTTCCCTACTGTCCAGGTTTCAGTTAGGACAGAGTTAATTTTCTTCCTAGTAGCTGGTAGAATGCTCTGTTTTGGCTTAGGATGAGAAGAGTGCTGATAACACCCCGATATTTTCATTATTGCAGAGCAGTGCTTACACCAAGGCAAGGACATCTCAGCTTCTTGCTCTGTCCTGCCAACGGGCAGGCTGGGGGTGCATCAAGAGCTGGGAGGGGACAGACCCAGGACAGGTGACCCAAACTGCCCAAAGGTGTACTCCATCACATCTGACGTCATGCTAAACAATATATAGGGGTGGCTAGACAGTGGAGGGGGCCGGACTGCTTGGGGTTAGGCTGGGCATCGGTCAGTGAGTGGTGAGCGATTGCATTGTGCATCACTTGTTTGTACACATTATTAGTAGGAGTACTATTATCATCATTATTGTTTTTATTATTTTTTATTATTATTATTGTTGTTATTATTATTTTCCTGTCTTAATAAACTGTCTTTATCTCAACTCACGGGCTTCACTTTCCCATTTCTCTCCCCCATCCCAGAGTGGGAGCGGGGAGGGCGAGTGAACGACTGTGTGGTGTTTAGCTGCCGGCTGGGTTAAAGCACGACACTATGTCATTACTAGTTCTTTGCAAGTGACTCTAGTCGTTTATGCAGACTTCTGCTGCTGCTCAAATAGATTGTGGTTTCAATGGCTATCTCTGGTCCTGCTGTTAAGATGTGATACTGTCTTTACCAGCTTCTGATTACTCCTGCTTGCGTGAGTAATTTCCTGTTCTAGGATTTCTGGTCTTTTTCCTGTGTCTTGCCAGAAGTGGGAGTTTTCCTTTTTGACTTGTCAGTAGCAGGGGCAGTGGTCAGAGCTGCCTGTTTCAGACTTAATTTGAAAGAGGTGTTAATCTCTGCTTAAAGAAAAAAAAAAAAAAAAAAAAAAAAAAAGAAAACAAGAAAAAAAAGTGATTGCTTATGCCTGCACTTAATGAATGACAACAACAAAAGTCATGCTGGAGTAACTTAGTGTTAAAAGTATTTGACCTCATGTAACTGTAGATGAAGCTGGTGCATCAGAAGAACTAATGGCAAAATGTGTTTAGATTCAGCAACTGAACTATAATGCTGTATTCCATCTGCAGGAATAAATGAAGAACACAGTAGACTCCTCTCCTCCAGAGTCGCCTAAGTGTTTATCATTAAAGGCTTATCTGAAACGCCTGCAGAATCTGGTCTTAGATTAGGACACTTAACCTGCTTTGCAATTCTGTTGATGCCAGCACGTGAAGAAGGCTGGTGCACTTGCTCCTTCTGCAAAAGGCAGAGCCCCCCAGAGTTTCCCCAAGAAGGGCAGGAAAAAGCAGCCGATGAGGTTGCGAATGAGAACATTTATTTGGGCAACGTTTGACAGAGACATGGGGTGGGGTGGTGCGGAGGCGTGCCGAGCTCTCTTTGTCCATAGCCGCGGGGCCTGTTGGTGTGCTTGTAGGACCATAGGCGAGTAGAGACGGGGTCCTTGTGTGCTTCCTGCTCCTCTGGTGGCTGTGGTTGTAGAAAGCTGCAGCAGCCTTCAGGTCAGTGGCCGCGGAGGGATTAGGCAGAGGAAGGAAAGGCCAGTGGCAGACCTTGGTGTGCTCAGGGGTATCTGCTGGGCAGAGAGGAAAATGATCAAGAAGAGTAGCCCCAGGCTGTTGCCAGAGTCAGCCCCTGCATCCCTGCGTGAGGCTCTCCCAGCCTCACTCCAAGGCCGTCCATCTCCCGTCCCCCTGACGGCCAGGAGATGCCCATCAGAGCCCAACCATCTCGTCTTCAGGCATGCTGTGAGACGGTGGCGGGGAATGGGCTGAGGAGAGCTTATCTGTTTTGTACAGCTGTGGCAGTTCTTCCTTCCAGCTGAGTTCTCAAGGGGTGAGTGGACAGGAATGTGATGTGGACTGCTCCCATCGCTCTGTGTTTCCATCTGAAAGAGGAGAAGCAGCCAACAGAGCAGCACGCCCTGTGACCATGGGCAGCCCTTACCTCTGTGCCCAAGAGTCTCTCGCATCTCACCACGTGCATCCGTGTCCTGTTGTCCTGAGGTCACTGCCGTCCTGGCCTGAGTGTGTCACCTGGCTGCTGGCTGTAAAACCATGTTGGGTGTGGGTTGGGGTCATCTTACCTGTCCTGTAGTTGCGTTGGCAGCTCTTCCTTCCAGCTGAGTGATTGAATGCAGTGAGGCCAGGAGTGTGCCTTGGTGTTGTCCCATTGCTGTGAGTTTCTATCTGAAAGAGAAGAAGTCCCGAAAGGAGCAGCATCCCCCTGTGACCATGGACAGTCCTTACCTCTCTGCCCAAGAGTCTTTTGCATCTCACCACGTCCATCTGTGTCCTGAGGTCACTGCTGTCCTGGCTCGAGTGTGTCACCTTCCTATTGCTGTGAAACCTTGGTGGGTGTGGGTTGGGGCGATCTTACCTGTCCTGTCGTGCGTGGGCAGCTCTTCCTTCCAGCTGAGAGGTTGAGGGCAAGGAGGCCAGGAGTGTGCTGTAGTCTCGTCCCTTTGCTGTGTGATTGTGGCTGAAAGAGAAGGAGCACCAAAAGGAGCAGCATCCCCCTGTGACCACAGGCAGACCCTGCCTCTGTCCCCAAGAGTCTCTAGTGTCTCACCGAGGCTGTCCATGTCCTGTAGTCCTGATGGAGAGGTCACTGCCATCCTGGCCCGAGTGTGTCACCTGGCTACTGGCTGTAAAACCATGGGGGGTGTGGGTTGGGGCGATCTTACCTGTCCTGTAGTTGCGTTGGCAGCTCTTCCTTCCAGCTGAGTTCTCAAGGAGCGAGTGGACAGGAGTGCGATGTGGTCTGGTCCCATCACTGTGTGTTTCTGGCTGAAAGAGAAGAAGCACCAAACAGAGCAGCATCCCTGTTACCATGGGCAGCCCCTACCTCTCTGCCCAAGAGTCTCTAGCATCTCACCACGTCCATCCGTGTCCTGTAGTCCTGATGGAGTGGTCACTGCCATCCTGGCCCGAGTGTGTCACCTTCCAGCTTTCTGTGAAACCATGTTGGGTGTGGGTTGGGGTAATCTTACCTGTCCTGTAGTTGCGTTGGCAGCTCTTCCTTCCAGCTGAGTGCTTGAGGGCAGTGAGGCCAGGAGTGTGCCTTGGTGTGGTCCCATTGCTGTGTGTTTCTATCTGAAAGAGTAGAAGCACCTAAAGGAGCAGCACCCCCTGTGACCATGGGCAGCCCCTACCTCGCTTCCCAAGAGTCTCTCGCAACTCACCAGGTCCATCCGTGTCCTGTAGTCCTGATGGAGTGATCACTGCCGTCCTGGCCCGAGTGTGTCACCTTCCTGCTTTCTGTGAAACCTTGGTGGGTGTGGGTTGGGGCAGTCTTACCTGTCCTGTAGTGTGTTGGCAGCTCTTCCTTCCAGCTGAGTGGTCGAGTGCAAGGAGGCCAGGAGTGTGCAGTAGTCTCGTCCCATTGCTGTATGATTGTGGCTGAAAGAAAAGAAGCACCAAACAGAGCAGCATCCCTGTTACCATGGGCAGTGCCTACCTCTGCGCCCAGGAGTCTCTAGCATCTCACCACATCTATCCGTGTCCTGTAGTCCTGATGGAGTGGTCACTGCCATCCTGGCCCGAGTGTGTCACCTTCCTGCTTTCTCTGAGACCGTGGTGGGTGTGGGTTGGGGTCATCTTACCTGTCCTGTAGGTTGTGTACAATTATCCTGCACAGTGGTGGAAAGGAGCGGCTGGGAGTATGTGGTGGTTTAGTTCAGTCCGTGTCCCTTAGGGCGCTGAGAGCTGTTTGAGGTGAGGGCCTGAGGAGAGAGGAGAGTGGAGCTGAGTTCCTGTGGTTCAGTTTGCGTCCAGAGCGGAGGCTGGAGCGGCAGGAGAGGAGCAGGCAGCCGAGCAGCCTCCCCGTCAGCACGGGCAGCCATGGCAGGGCTGCCCAACCGCCCAACTGCCGCTGGGGCCAGCGTTCTGGGGCAAGGCCGTCCCTGCCCCTCTGTGACATGGGGCACCCCCTTCCTGCTGTGACATGGGCAGGGTAGTACCGGGGTTGGGGGGGCAGCAGGTGATGCGGAGCCCAGGCCCGGTCTGGGAGGTGGAAAAGTTGCCCTGGTGTTTGGGCAGGGCTGTGGGGCCGTGCCAGCAGGCTGTGGGAGCATGCTGGGGTCCGTCTGGGGCTGTGCTGCCTGCCCTGCAGGGCTCTGAGAGCTCCCCGCCGAGGGGGAGAGGCCAGAAGCGTGCCCCAGTTGGGTCCCATCACTGCCTAGGTGTGTGGCTGGGAGAGGAAAAGGCTGCCCCCCATCTCTGGGCAGGGTGACACGTCTGTTCTGCCCACCACGGAAGCACGAAGGATGAACTAAGTGAAAAATGAACACTGAAAAGCCCAAAGGCACGGGTTGTGATTCTGGGGAGGGGAATCAAGCAGCTGTAGCAGCAATTGCAAGAGCAGCTGCTCAGCAAAGGTGGAAAGTGTTCATTGAAATGAACTTTGTTTCAGCTAAAGGGTGAAGTTAAGGAAAAGCTAAGAAATCCCCAAACTCTACTCCAAATGAAAGCAGCTGAAGTGGTGTCAATTGTATACGTCATTTGCAGGGACACTTCCCTTAACAGAAAAGATACTCCTGAAGGAAAGTCTGAAGGCCATCGTTAAGATCAGTCTTGGTGTGACCGAAATCAGTCCAATTTGGGGTCAGAATTCCGCCTGACGTCATGCAGTGGGGCCCGAACCCCAGCGACAGACATCAGTGACCTTTGTTGGTCGCTTATACGGACAAAGTGGCATTTGGTTTTGTTTGACCATAAGTAAATGCACGGAGCTTGCGGAGCAGCTTCCATGTTGCTGCATGAGCACATCAGGCTGTTGGGAACTTCAGCCCGTGTTCTTGCAGAGAGCCAGGTTAGACCAAAGCAGGCAGTTGTCCTGGGGATGGGGGAACGCAGCCTGGATGGCCTGCTGCCTCCCCATAAGGAAGAGAAGGCATTTGTACACAGAGCGCCCTGTATTTTCTCCTCCTTTCCCTACTGTCCAGGTTTCAGTTAGGACAGAGTTAATTTTCTTCCTAGTAGCTGGTAGAATGCTCTGTTTTGGCTTAGGATGAGAAGAGTGCTGATAACACCCCGATATTTTCATTATTGCAGAGCAGTGCTTACACCAAGGCAAGGACATCTCAGCTTCTTGCTCTGTCCTGCCAACGGGCAGGCTGGGGGTGCATCAAGAGCTGGGAGGGGACAGACCCAGGACAGGTGACCCAAACTGCCCAAAGGTGTACTCCATCACATCTGACGTCATGCTAAACAATATATAGGGGTGGCTAGACAGTGGAGGGGGCCGGACTGCTTGGGGTTAGGCTGGGCATCGGTCAGTGAGTGGTGAGCGATTGCATTGTGCATCACTTGTTTGTACACATTATTAGTAGGAGTACTATTATCATCATTATTGTTTTTATTATTTTTTATTATTATTATTGTTGTTATTATTATTTTCCTGTCTTAATAAACTGTCTTTATCTCAACTCACGGGCTTCACTTTCCCATTTCTCTCCCCCATCCCAGAGTGGGAGCGGGGAGGGCGAGTGAACGACTGTGTGGTGTTTAGCTGCCGGCTGGGTTAAAGCACGACACTATGTCATTACTAGTTCTTTGCAAGTGACTCTAGTCGTTTATGCAGACTTCTGCTGCTGCTCAAATAGATTGTGGTTTCAATGGCTATCTCTGGTCCTGCTGTTAAGATGTGATACTGTCTTTACCAGCTTCTGATTACTCCTGCTTGCGTGAGTAATTTCCTGTTCTAGGATTTCTGGTCTTTTTCCTGTGTCTTGCCAGAAGTGGGAGTTTTCCTTTTTGACTTGTCAGTAGCAGGGGCAGTGGTCAGAGCTGCCTGTTTCAGACTTAATTTGAAAGAGGTGTTAATCTCTGCCTAAAGAAAAAAAAAAAAAAAAAAAAAAAAAAAAAAAGAAAACAAGAAATAAAAGTGATTGCTTATGCCTGCACTTAATGAATGACAACAACAAAAGTCATGCTGGAGTAACTTAGTGTTAAAAGTATTTGACCTCATGTAACTGTAGATGAAGCTGGTGCATCAGAAGAACTAATGGCAAAATGTGTTTAGATTCAGCAACTGAACTATAATGCTGTATTCCATCTGCAGGAATAAATGAAGAACACAGTAGACTCCTCTCCTCCAGAGTCGCCTAAGTGTTTATCATTAAAGGCTTATCTGAAACGCCTGCAGAATCTGGTCTTAGATTAGGACACTTAACCTGCTTTGCAATTCTGTTGATGCCAGCACGTGAAGAAGGCTGGTGCACTTGCTCCTTCTGCAAAAGGCAGAGCCCCCCAGAGTTTCCCCAAGAAGGGCAGGAAAAAGCAGCCGATGAGGTTGCGAATGAGAACATTTATTTGGGCAACGTTTGACAGAGACATGGGGTGGGGTGGTGCGGAGGCGTGCCGAGCTCTCTTTGTCCATAGCCGCGGGGCCTGTTGGTGTGCTTGTAGGACCATAGGCGAGTAGAGACGGGGTCCTTGTGTGCTTCCTGCTCCTCTGGTGGCTGTGGTTGTAGAAAGCTGCAGCAGCCTTCAGGTCAGTGGCCGCGGAGGGATTAGGCAGAGGAAGGAAAGGCCAGTGGCAGACCTTGGTGTGCTCAGGGGTATCTGCTGGGCAGAGAGGAAAATGATCAAGAAGAGTAGCCCCAGGCTGTTGCCAGAGTCAACCCCTGCATCCCTGCGTGAGGCTCTCCCAGCCTCACTCCAAGGCCGTCCATCTCCCGTCCCCCTGACGGCCAGGAGATGCCCATCAGAGCCCAACCATCTCGTCTTCAGGCATGCTGTGAGACGGTGGCGGGGAATGGGCTGAGGAGAGCTTATCTGTTTTGTACAGCTGTGGCAGTTCTTCCTTCCAGCTGAGTTCTCAAGGGGTGAGTGGACAGGAATGTGATGTGGACTGCTCCCATCGCTCTGTGTTTCCATCTGAAAGAGGAGAAGCAGCCAACAGAGCAGCACGCCCTGTGACCATGGGCAGCCCTTACCTCTGTGCCCAAGAGTCTCTCGCATCTCACCACGTGCATCCGTGTCCTGTTGTCCTGAGGTCACTGCCGTCCTGGCCTGAGTGTGTCACCTGGCTGCTGGCTGTAAAACCATGTTGGGTGTGGGTTGGGGTCATCTTACCTGTCCTGTAGTTGCGTTGGCAGCTCTTCCTTCCAGCTGAGTGATTGAATGCAGTGAGGCCAGGAGTGTGCCTTGGTGTTGTCCCATTGCTGTGAGTTTCTATCTGAAAGAGAAGAAGTCCCGAAAGGAGCAGCATCCCCCTGTGACCATGGACAGTCCTTACCTCTCTGCCCAAGAGTCTTTTGCATCTCACCACGTCCATCTGTGTCCTGAGGTCACTGCTGTCCTGGCTCGAGTGTGTCACCTTCCTATTGCTGTGAAACCTTGGTGGGTGTGGGTTGGGGCGATCTTACCTGTCCTGTCGTGCGTGGGCAGCTCTTCCTTCCAGCTGAGTGATTGAGGGCAGTGAGTGGACAGGAGTGCGATGTGGTCTGGTCCCATCACTGTGTGTTTCTGGCTGAAAGAGAAGAAGCACCAAACAGAGCAGCATCCCTGTTACCATGGGCAGTCCCTACCTCTGTGCCCAGGAGTCTCTAGCATCTCACCACATCCATCTGTGTCCTGTAGTCCTGATGGAGTGGTTGCTGCCGTCCTGGCTTGAATGTGTCACCTGGCTCTTCCCATGAAACCATGTTGGGTGTGGGTCGGGGCGATCTTACCTGTCCTGTAGTGCGTTGGCAGCTCTTCCTTCCAGCTGATTGGTCGAGGGCAGTGAGACCAGAAGTGTGCCTTGGTATGGTCCCATTGCTTTGTGTTTCTATGTGTAAGAGAAGGAGCATCAAAAGGAACAGCATCCCCCTGTGACCATGGGCAGCCCTTACCTCTCTGCCCAAGAGTCTCTCGCATCTCACCACGTCCATCCGTGTCCTGGTGTCCTGAGGTCAATGCTGTCCTGGCCGGAGTGTGTCACCTGGCTGCTCGCTGTAAAACCATGGGGGGTTTGGGTTGGGGCGATCTTACCTGTCCTGTCGTGCGTTGGCAGCTCTTCCTTCCAGCTGAGAGGTTGAGGGCAAGGAGGCCAGGAGTGTGCTGTAGTCTCGTCCCTTTGCTGTGTGATTGTGGCTGAAAGAGAAGGAGCACCAAAAGGAGCAGCATCCCCCTGTGACCATGGACAGTCCTTACCTCTCTGCCCAAGAGTCTTTTGCATCTCACCACGTCCATCTGTGTCCTGAGGTCACTGCTGTCCTGGCTCGAGTGTGTCACCTTCCTATTGCTGTGAAACCTTGGTGGGTGTGGGTTGGGGCGATCTTACCTGTCCTGTCGTGCGTGGGCAGCTCTTCCTTCCAGCTGAGAGGTTGAGGGCAAGGAGGCCAGGAGTGTGCTGTAGTCTCGTCCCTTTGCTGTGTGATTGTGGCTGAAAGAGAAGGAGCACCAAAAGGAGCAGCATCCCCCTGTGACCACAGGCAGACCCTGCCTCTGTCCCCAAGAGTCTCTAGTGTCTCACCGAGGCTGTCCATGTCCTGTAGTCCTGATGGAGAGGTCACTGCCATCCTGGCCCGAGTGTGTCACCTGGCTACTGGCTGTAAAACCATGGGGGGTGTGGGTTGGGGCGATCTTACCTGTCCTGTAGTTGCGTTGGCAGCTCTTCCTTCCAGCTGAGTTCTCAAGGAGCGAGTGGACAGGAGTGCGATGTGGTCTGGTCCCATCACTGTGTGTTTCTGGCTGAAAGAGAAGAAGCACCAAACAGAGCAGCATCCCTGTTACCATGGGCAGCCCCTACCTCTCTGCCCAAGAGTCTCTAGCATCTCACCACGTCCATCCGTGTCCTGTAGTCCTGATGGAGTGGTCACTGCCATCCTGGCCCGAGTGTGTCACCTTCCAGCTTTCTGTGAAACCATGTTGGGTGTGGGTTGGGGTAATCTTACCTGTCCTGTAGTTGCGTTGGCAGCTCTTCCTTCCAGCTGAGTGCTTGAGGGCAGTGAGGCCAGGAGTGTGCCTTGGTGTGGTCCCATTGCTGTGTGTTTCTATCTGAAAGAGTAGAAGCACCTAAAGGAGCAGCACCCCCTGTGACCATGGGCAGCCCCTACCTCGCTTCCCAAGAGTCTCTCGCAACTCACCAGGTCCATCCGTGTCCTGTAGTCCTGATGGAGTGATCACTGCCGTCCTGGCCCGAGTGTGTCACCTTCCTGCTTTCTGTGAAACCTTGGTGGGTGTGGGTTGGGGCAGTCTTACCTGTCCTGTAGTGTGTTGGCAGCTCTTCCTTCCAGCTGAGTGGTCGAGTGCAAGGAGGCCAGGAGTGTGCAGTAGTCTCGTCCCATTGCTGTATGATTGTGGCTGAAAGAAAAGAAGCACCAAACAGAGCAGCATCCCTGTTACCATGGGCAGTGCCTACCTCTGCGCCCAGGAGTCTCTAGCATCTCACCACATCTATCCGTGTCCTGTAGTCCTGATGGAGTGGTCACTGCCATCCTGGCCCGAGTGTGTCACCTTCCTGCTTTCTCTGAGACCGTGGTGGGTGTGGGTTGGGGTCATCTTACCTGTCCTGTAGGTTGTGTACAATTATCCTGCACAGTGGTGGAAAGGAGCGGCTGGGAGTATGTGGTGGTTTAGTTCAGTCCGTGTCCCTTAGGGCGCTGAGAGCTGTTTGAGGTGAGGGCCTGAGGAGAGAGGAGAGTGGAGCTGAGTTCCTGTGGTTCAGTTTGCGTCCAGAGCGGAGGCTGGAGCGGCAGGAGAGGAGCAGGCAGCCGAGCAGCCTCCCCGTCAGCACGGGCAGCCATGGCAGGGCTGCCCAACCGCCCAACTGCCGCTGGGGCCAGCGTTCTGGGGCAAGGCCGTCCCTGCCCCTCTGTGACATGGGGCACCCCCTTCCTGCTGTGACATGGGCAGGGTAGTACCGGGGTTGGGGGGGCAGCAGGTGATGCGGAGCCCAGGCCCGGTCTGGGAGGTGGAAAAGTTGCCCTGGTGTTTGGGCAGGGCTGTGGGGCCGTGCCAGCAGGCTGTGGGAGCATGCTGGGGTCCGTCTGGGGCTGTGCTGCCTGCCCTGCAGGGCTCTGAGAGCTCCCCGCCGAGGGGGAGAGGCCAGAAGCGTGCCCCAGTTGGGTCCCATCACTGCCTAGGTGTGTGGCTGGGAGAGGAAAAGGCTGCCCCCCATCTCTGGGCAGGGTGACACGTCTGTTCTGCCCACCACGGAAGCACGAAGGATGAACTAAGTGAAAAATGAACACTGAAAAGCCCAAAGGCACGGGTTGTGATTCTGGGGAGGGGAATCAAGCAGCTGTAGCAGCAATTGCAAGAGCAGCTGCTCAGCAAAGGTGGAAAGTGTTCATTGAAATGAACTTTGTTTCAGCTAAAGGGTGAAGTTAAGGAAAAGCTAAGAAATCCCCAAACTCTACTCCAAATGAAAGCAGCTGAAGTGGTGTCAATTGTATACGTCATTTGCAGGGACACTTCCCTTAACAGAAAAGATACTCCTGAAGGAAAGTCTGAAGGCCATCGTTAAGATCAGTCTTGGTGTGACCGAAATCAGTCCAATTTGGGGTCAGAATTCCGCCTGACGTCATGCAGTGGGGCCCGAACCCCAGCGACAGACATCAGTGACCTTTGTTGGTCGCTTATACGGACAAAGTGGCATTTGGTTTTGTTTGACCATAAGTAAATGCACGGAGCTTGCGGAGCAGCTTCCATGTTGCTGCATGAGCACATCAGGCTGTTGGGAACTTCAGCCCGTGTTCTTGCAGAGAGCCAGGTTAGACCAAAGCAGGCAGTTGTCCTGGGGATGGGGGAACGCAGCCTGGATGGCCTGCTGCCTCCCCATAAGGAAGAGAAGGCATTTGTACACAGAGCGCCCTGTATTTTCTCCTCCTTTCCCTACTGTCCAGGTTTCAGTTAGGACAGAGTTAATTTTCTTCCTAGTAGCTGGTAGAATGCTCTGTTTTGGCTTAGGATGAGAAGAGTGCTGATAACACCCCGATATTTTCATTATTGCAGAGCAGTGCTTACACCAAGGCAAGGACATCTCAGCTTCTTGCTCTGTCCTGCCAACGGGCAGGCTGGGGGTGCATCAAGAGCTGGGAGGGGACAGACCCAGGACAGGTGACCCAAACTGCCCAAAGGTGTACTCCATCACATCTGACGTCATGCTAAACAATATATAGGGGTGGCTAGACAGTGGAGGGGGCCGGACTGCTTGGGGTTAGGCTGGGCATCGGTCAGTGAGTGGTGAGCGATTGCATTGTGCATCACTTGTTTGTACACATTATTAGTAGGAGTACTATTATCATCATTATTGTTTTTATTATTTTTTATTATTATTATTGTTGTTATTATTATTTTCCTGTCTTAATAAACTGTCTTTATCTCAACTCACGGGCTTCACTTTCCCATTTCTCTCCCCCATCCCAGAGTGGGAGCGGGGAGGGCGAGTGAACGACTGTGTGGTGTTTAGCTGCCGGCTGGGTTAAAGCACGACACTATGTCATTACTAGTTCTTTGCAAGTGACTCTAGTCGTTTATGCAGACTTCTGCTGCTGCTCAAATAGATTGTGGTTTCAATGGCTATCTCTGGTCCTGCTGTTAAGATGTGATACTGTCTTTACCAGCTTCTGATTACTCCTGCTTGCGTGAGTAATTTCCTGTTCTAGGATTTCTGGTCTTTTTCCTGTGTCTTGCCAGAAGTGGGAGTTTTCCTTTTTGACTTGTCAGTAGCAGGGGCAGTGGTCAGAGCTGCCTGTTTCAGACTTAATTTGAAAGAGGTGTTAATCTCTGCTTAAAGAAAAAAAAAAAAAAAAAAAAAAAAAAAAAAAAAAAGAAAACAAGAAAAAAAAGTGATTGCTTATGCCTGCACTTAATGAATGACAACAACAAAAGTCATGCTGGAGTAACTTAGTGTTAAAAGTATTTGACCTCATGTAACTGTAGATGAAGCTGGTGCATCAGAAGAACTAATGGCAAAATGTGTTTAGATTCAGCAACTGAACTATAATGCTGTATTCCATCTGCAGGAATAAATGAAGAACACAGTAGACTCCTCTCCTCCAGAGTCGCCTAAGTGTTTATCATTAAAGGCTTATCTGAAACGCCTGCAGAATCTGGTCTTAGATTAGGACACTTAACCTGCTTTGCAATTCTGTTGATGCCAGCACGTGAAGAAGGCTGGTGCACTTGCTCCTTCTGCAAAAGGCAGAGCCCCCCAGAGTTTCCCCAAGAAGGGCAGGAAAAAGCAGCCGATGAGGTTGCGAATGAGAACATTTATTTGGGCAACGTTTGACAGAGACATGGGGTGGGGTGGTGCGGAGGCGTGCCGAGCTCTCTTTGTCCATAGCCGCGGGGCCTGTTGGTGTGCTTGTAGGACCATAGGCGAGTAGAGACGGGGTCCTTGTGTGCTTCCTGCTCCTCTGGTGGCTGTGGTTGTAGAAAGCTGCAGCAGCCTTCAGGTCAGTGGCCGCGGAGGGATTAGGCAGAGGAAGGAAAGGCCAGTGGCAGACCTTGGTGTGCTCAGGGGTATCTGCTGGGCAGAGAGGAAAATGATCAAGAAGAGTAGCCCCAGGCTGTTGCCAGAGTCAGCCCCTGCATCCCTGCGTGAGGCTCTCCCAGCCTCACTCCAAGGCCGTCCATCTCCCGTCCCCCTGACGGCCAGGAGATGCCCATCAGAGCCCAACCATCTCGTCTTCAGGCATGCTGTGAGACGGTGGCGGGGAATGGGCTGAGGAGAGCTTATCTGTTTTGTACAGCTGTGGCAGTTCTTCCTTCCAGCTGAGTTCTCAAGGGGTGAGTGGACAGGAATGTGATGTGGACTGCTCCCATCGCTCTGTGTTTCCATCTGAAAGAGGAGAAGCAGCCAACAGAGCAGCACGCCCTGTGACCATGGACAGCCCTTACCTCTGTGCCCAAGAGTCTCTCGCATCTCACCACGTGCATCCGTGTCCTGTTGTCCTGAGGTCACTGCCGTCCTGGCCTGAGTGTGTCACCTGGCTGCTGGCTGTAAAACCATGTTGGGTGTGGGTTGGGGTCATCTTACCTGTCCTGTAGTTGCGTTGGCAGCTCTTCCTTCCAGCTGAGTGATTGAATGCAGTGAGGCCAGGAGTGTGCCTTGGTGTTGTCCCATTGCTGTGAGTTTCTATCTGAAAGAGAAGAAGTCCCGAAAGGAGCAGCATCCCCCTGTGACCATGGACAGTCCTTACCTCTCTGCCCAAGAGTCTTTTGCATCTCACCACGTCCATCTGTGTCCTGAGGTCACTGCTGTCCTGGCTCGAGTGTGTCACCTTCCTATTGCTGTGAAACCTTGGTGGGTGTGGGTTGGGGCGATCTTACCTGTCCTGTCGTGCGTGGGCAGCTCTTCCTTCCAGCTGAGTGATTGAGGGCAGTGAGTGGACAGGAGTGCGATGTGGTCTGGTCCCATCACTGTGTGTTTCTGGCTGAAAGAGAAGAAGCACCAAACAGAGCAGCATCCCTGTTACCATGGGCAGTCCCTACCTCTGTGCCCAGGAGTCTCTAGCATCTCACCACATCCATCTGTGTCCTGTAGTCCTGATGGAGTGGTCGCTGCCGTCCTGGCTTGAATGTGTCACCTGGCTCTTCCCATGAAACCATGTTGGGTGTGGGTCGGGGCGATCTTACCTGTCCTGTAGTGCGTTGGCAGCTCTTCCTTCCAGCTGATTGGTCGAGGGCAGTGAGACCAGAAGTGTGCCTTGGTATGGTCCCATTGCTTTGTGTTTCTATGTGTAAGAGAAGGAGCATCAAAAGGAACAGCATCCCCCTGTGACCATGGGCAGCCCTTACCTCTCTGCCCAAGAGTCTCTCGCATCTCACCACGTCCATCCGTGTCCTGGTGTCCTGAGGTCAATGCTGTCCTGGCCGGAGTGTGTCACCTGGCTGCTCGCTGTAAAACCATGGGGGGTTTGGGTTGGGGCGATCTTACCTGTCCTGTCGTGCGTTGGCAGCTCTTCCTTCCAGCTGAGAGGTTGAGGGCAAGGAGGCCAGGAGTGTGCTGTAGTCTCGTCCCTTTGCTGTGTGATTGTGGCTGAAAGAGAAGGAGCACCAAAAGGAGCAGCATCCCCCTGTGACCACAGGCAGACCCTGCCTCTGTCCCCAAGAGTCTCTAGTGTCTCACCGAGGCTGTCCATGTCCTGTAGTCCTGATGGAGAGGTCACTGCCATCCTGGCCTGAGTGTGTCACCTGGCTACTGGCTGTAAAACCATGGGGGGTGTGGGTTGGGGCGATCTTACCTGTCCTGTAGTTGCGTTGGCAGCTCTTCCTTCCAGCTGAGTGATTGAAGGCAGTGAGTGGACAGGAGTGCGATGTGGTCTGGTCCCATCACTGTGTGTTTCTGGCTGAAAGAGAAGAAGCACCAAACAGAGCAGCATCCCTGTTACCATGGCAGCCCCTACCTCTGTGCCCAAGAGTCTCTAGCATCTCACCACATCCATCCGTGTCCTGTAGTCCTGATGGAGTGATCACTGCCATCCTGGCCCGAGTGTGTCACCTTCCTGCTTTCTGTGAAACCATGTTGGGTGTGGGTTGGGGTAATCTTACCTGTCCTGTAGTTGCGTTGGCAGCTCTTCCTTCCAGCTGAGTGATTGAGGGCAGTGAGGCCAGGAGTGTGCCTTGGTGTGGTCCCATTGCTGTGTGTTTCTATCTGAAAGAGTAGAAGCACCTAAAGGAGCAGCACCCCCTGTGACCATGGGCAGCCCCTACCTCGCTGCCCAAGAGTCTCTCGCAACTCACCAGGTCCATCCGTGTCCTGTAGTCCTGATGGAGTGATCACTGCCGTCCTGGCCCGAGTGTGTCACCTTCCTGCTTTCTGTGAAACCTTGGTGGGTGTGGGTTGGGGCAGTCTTACCTGTCCTGTAGTGTGTTGGCAGCTCTTCCTTCCAGCTGAGTGGTCGAGTGCAAGGAGGCCAGGAGTGTGCAGTAGTCTCGTCCCATTGCTGTATGATTGTGGCTGAAAGAAAAGAAGCACCAAACAGAGCAGCATCCCTGTTACCATGGGCAGCCCCTACCTCTCTGCCCAGGAGTCTCTAGCATCTCACCACATCCATCCGTGTCCTGTAGTCCTGATGGAGTGGTCACTGCCATCCTGGCCCGAGTGTGTCACCTTCCTGCTTTCTCTGAGACCGTGGTGGGTGTGGGTTGGGGTCATCTTACCTGTCCTGTAGGTTGTGTACAATAATCCGGCACAGCTGTGGAAAGGAGCGGCTGGGAGTGTGTCCTACAGGACACTACCGTCCGTGTCCCTTAGGGCGCTGAGAGCTGTTTGAGGTGAGGGCCTGAGGAGAGAGGAGAGTGGAGCTGAGTTCCTGTGGTTCAGTTTGCGTCCAGAGCGGAGGCTGGAGCGGCAGGAGAGGAGCAGGCAGCCGAGCAGCCTCCCCGTCAGCACGGGCAGCCATGGCAGGGCTGCCCAACCGCCCAACTGCCGCTGGGGCCAGCGTTCTGGGGCAAGGCCGTCCCTGCCCCTCTGTGACATGGGGCACCCCCTTCCTGCTGTGACATGGGCAGGGTAGTACCGGGGTTGGGGGGGCAGCAGGTGATGCGGAGCCCAGGCCCGGGCTGGGAGGTGGAAAAGTTGCCCTGGTGTTTGGGCAGGGCTGTGGGGCCGTGCCAGCAGGCTGTGGGAGCATGCTGGGGTCCGTCTGGGGCTGTGCTGCCTGCCCTGCAGGGCTCTGAGAGCTCCCCGCCGAGGGGGAGAGGCCAGAAGCGTGCCCCAGTTGGGTCCCATCACTGCCTAGGTGTGT
The DNA here is from genome assembly GCF_964211825.1 of Aythya ferina. Lineage (NCBI taxonomy): Eukaryota > Metazoa > Chordata > Aves > Anseriformes > Anatidae > Aythya > Aythya ferina. The sequence goes on from NC_140297.1 coordinate 96,071,588, forward strand.
GGCTGGGAGAGGAAAAGGCTGCCCCCCATCTCTGGGCAGGGTGACACGTCTGTTCTGCCCACCACGGAAGCACGAAGGATAAACTAAGTGAAAAATGAACATTAAAAAAAAAAAATAAAAATATATAAATAACTACATGGCAGTTCTGATTTGGAGTGCCATTTTGAAATAAAATATTTTTTTCTGAATTACCATGCTTTGGTTCTTACTGTGGAGAGGTTTTGGAGTGTATGACCTAGATGCCTCAGAGAAGAATTGAGAGGAATGTGTGCTGCAGGAACACAACTAAATTTTCCTCCACCAGAAATTGGTGCTTATCCACAGATATAGAGCTAATCTATATGATGTTGTGGACACTGGGTCCTAAGTACCAACAGTCTTGCTTGGCAGATTGTCTCTTCTTTCTCTGCACTGCTCACTGATGTTCACATACCCTGTCAGAACTGCAGTTGTGCAGTTCTGTCCCAGGATCTACTGATCCAAGAGCATCAAACTACTGAGAAGGAAATGTGATGTCTTCTGCTGACGTCTGTGCTTGGTAAATTTTGCTTTTGAACAGTTGTTGGTGTTCTCTGGTTTTTGTTTCTGCATCCGTGGAAGCCCAAAGAGTCATCTTGAAGTCAGAGACTCTAATATTCACAGTGCTGGAACATGAGATAATATGGGTGGAATTAGCATAGAGCTTGTTCCAAGTGAGGCCTCTTACATTCTTACTCTGGACCTTACAAGGTTTTACTGAAACTACTGTTTTGTAGAGGTTGAAAATAATTTATTTGCACAGTTCAAGATCTTCAGTCCAGAAGAAGCAACTATGACATTTAGTTTGACATCCCATTAATACACAGGTCTTTTATTATTATTATTATTATTTTGAATCTAGTATGCATTATTGTACAACCTAGTAATTTATGGGTATGCTAGATCATATCTTTATAAAAGACATCCAATTTTGATTTAAAATGTTCTTCAGAGAATCCAGCATACCCTTAAGTGAGGTGTTCTATTGATTCATTGCACTCACTCTTAAAATATTTTCTGTCAGACTTTGCCTAGCCTCAGTCACCAGTCATTCGTCTTTGTGCCTTTGTCTGTCATGGTTACCACTGAAAAATTATCACTGAAAATTCTTTTAATACAGAGGTACTTACAAACAGAGACTTTTCTTTCCAGTTCAGTAAAATCTACATATATTTTCAAAATACTTTGAAAATAAAAATAAACCAGAATTTAAAACAACAGTTTTCAACACTTTCCAATTTTGGGGGAATAAAAAGGAAAGGAGAGGTACCTTTTTCATTCTCTATATATAGTATAGTTATACTGAGCTTGCAGGAAAGGGGGGAGGGGAAAGAGCTTTTTTTTTTTTTTTTTTCACCAGACCATGGCCAGAAGTTCAAATGAAGGCCTGCTATAGCTTTCGTTTTTGTTACCTCTCAGATAACATCATTTTCAAACATATGCAACAGGGTTTTTTTTTTTTTTTTTTTTTAACAGTTGTATCTCAGAAAGTTGTTCTTATTGCAGCTGCGACTAGATAAAAGGCACAAGCACACACAAATGATAGCATTAGAAAAGCAAGTACCTAACGGGAATTGTAGAAAAGGTGGAGCCAGGCTCTTCAGCCTGAGGTATTGCAACAAGAGAAATTCTAATTAAATATAAATATAAACATACATATGTATATATATTAGTTTAATGTCGGACTGATCAGACACTGGAACAGGTTCCCAGAGAGGTTTTAGAATCCTCAATGATGTTCAAATTTGACTGTACATGGCCCTGAGCTACCTACAATAGAAGGCTCTGCTTAGAGCAGGGAGCTGAACTTAGATGATCTGCAGAGGTTCCTTCCACCCTGAATTTTTCTTTAATTCTGTGAATACTGCAAGTGAGGTTACATGGTGATTCAGCCTTTCTTTCACGGAGGGCTCCCTGCTCAGCCTGGCTGGGCACTTGCCTTGGAGTTTGTTGGAAGTTCCTGTCTTTTAGATTCAGAGAACGCCACTGCAAACAAATGGTCTGAACAGCTAATCTTCATTTCCCTAGGCCAGTAGGCCCAAACCAGACATCAGCTCCACATTTAAGCATGTCACATGTGAAACAGTGTACTATTGAGCTGGTAGTCTAAATTGCTAGCTGTGTTGACATGAAACAAACAAAAAAAGGATTATAAATGGGTCTAGGATTTGAACTACTTGTGCTATATTGCTGGTTACTAAATCTCAATTTCATAACAGATCATTTGTCAGACACATTTTGGTAAATGGTGACATCTAAAATTTATCTCAGTGTTTTTTTCTTTGCTTGTGGTAATGAGTAATTTTATTGGCATGGTGTTTGCATTTATTGAAAATTATACAAAAAGACACTAAAGATCAGGAAATAGAACTCATTTCTATTCACTTGCCATTTGTCTCCCATTTCTCTAGCCATTACAAAATATTGCCTCTCTCAGATAAGCCAGTGTTCAAGCAATGCAAATTAATAGTTAAAAGAAAAATGAATCTCTTATTCTAGCGCAGTGTATTGTGTCACAAAATTTAAACAAGTATTATTCTATTACCTAATTCATTCCTTTTAATCAAACAAAGGATATGCCTGTCTTTGTGATTTTTTCCATAAATAAACCTTGAAGTCTGGAAATTTTTAAATCGGGGAAGCCAGGCTGTCAGTAAAGTCACATGTGCAGCTTTCAAATTCAAGAACATCTCTAATATTATCGTCTTTGATATACATCTGATAAAAATAAACTTGTTACATAAGGTCTTGATTCAGCAAAGAAATTAACTACATGCTTAACTACATAACTTTTAGGCATGTAAGTGATCCCAGTAGTATTCAATAAGTGCATGCAGATTTTAATTCAAAATTATTGAATACAGAGAGTCGTTGTTAGGAACATAACTGTGTTTCAGTTCTACTGATAATATGTTTGGTGGATTGTTTGTTTGGTTTGATTGTTTCTTTTAGCATGATCATATATTTCAGTTGCTGTTGACCTATGGTGAACTTATTTCAAGCAAAATTTTCAACTCGTTAGGTAACAGCAGTGGTCAGATAAGCAATATATTTGATCAAATATGGTTACTGAAAACACCACACAATTCAACTGTTCTAATTCCATGACCTCTTTCTCCTCTTCCTTTGTACTCTCTATGTTCAATTGTGAATTGTTTCAGTTAATTATCAGCAAACTCCCATCTCTCTTCTCTTCCTCTGTTTCTCCTATATTCTTCTCAAAATTCCTGTCACTAAAACTAAGTTAGTATTTTCATTTATCATCTTTGTCCCTTTTATATTATTAGTATTTTTACCATTAATGTATTTCTTTTACACAGTGCTTGATTGTTTCTATGTGAGAACAAAACATTTTTGTTCTTTTTTTTTGTTTCTTTTATTTTGAAAGCGCTGTTTCAGATATTTTTTTTTGATAGTAGTAGTAGTTCAAAACAAAGAATATCTCAAAAATTGCAATGCTTATCATTTTTGAATCAGTTTTCTATATGATAATAGGGACCAGTTATAGGGACCAGTTCCCTCTTCTTTTGGTTTGAATCTACTTGGAATATCACAGAAATAGAAGATGGAGAATGCATGCTGATTTTACACAGTTCTGCATGAGTGTATTAGGGGGTGTGTGTGCTCTGTTTTGTTTTTACATGAAATGATGATCCAGCTCTTAGACTACGAAATATTTTGTTTTGAATGATAATGTTTTCTCATAAATAAATTGATCACAGTGCACATATGGTTTGACTGTCTTTTAAGCAGATCATGAATTGAAGTTTTTCATACAAATTGTTTGAAATGTACCTGAATTCATTTGTGTTTTGCAGCACAATGGCATCAAATTCTCTGACAGCAATGTCTGTATTTTGCAGTAGCAGCCATTAAATTCCATGGAAATATCAATTTATTTTATTGCTGAGGAATACGCTTCTTTTTCTTCACTTCTGCCCCTTCCAAAGACACAAACTATGACTCATAGCTGAAAATAATCAACAAATTTTATGTTGGTTTAATATTTTCAACAATTACTTTTACAAGCTTTCTAAGCAGTATGGCCACATATCTTAGGCTTTGACTAGTATCATCACAGAACCTCAGTCTGAACCTGCTTTTTTCAGTGTGCTGGAGAAGAGAGTAAGCTTGAAGCCTATTACAGCATTTTTTCTCCATAATTTCAACAAGTCTATACTACTGCTTTGGTGATAATGTTGCTTCAGGTCTACGGTGCAAAGTGCACTGTAAGAATCTCTTTGGAACTGATAGTCTAGGTTGTGTAGCTGAAGTTACTGGCCCTTGTTCCCATCTCTTCCAGTTCTCCCTGCAAATCTAGCACTAGTGTTTGATCCCATCTTTTGAACCATTCATTGTAATCTAATGAGAAGCACTCAATGGATAAATCTTCGGAGTAAGACTCAGCTGCGAACAGGAATGGCTGATTGCTTTCTTTACATGGATCAGGAAGATAAAACCTTATCTTTTAGTTTATGCAGCTTTTTGGTATGTTTAAGTTTAAACTGAGAAGGTTTCTCACCAGTCTCTTTGTAAAAGTAGATAGACTTGCAAGGGACTGGATCCTGACTCAAGAGGTTCTGCCCAGCCTATGTTCTGGCCGAACAGTGAAATTAGTAAATCAGTCTAATAAAAATGGAGAGAGTCAAGAAGAGAAAAGACACCATTCAGAGCTGTTTCAGCAAATACATGCAGAATATCCACATCAATTTACACTACAAATTTAGTCTCTTCATTGTTATTTAGCTTCCTTATTGCCTGTTGGTTTTAGTGTGTGATTATGAGAAGGAGAGGAATTAGGTACCTGCTGAACTATAGTCCAACATTCTGGGATGTAATTTTTAATGAAAGAAGGAGTTCTGGTGTATCGTTCCGTGAAGAAGATGAATTGTGAAAGGAAATGCTTGTGATTTTTTTTTTTTTTTTTTTTTTTTTAAGAAAATGTACATTTTTCATACTGAAGATCATGTTAATAGTACATTCTTGACAAATTTATGCTTTTGATCTTCTTCATAATCTTCATTTTTATCTTTTCAAATCTTTTCAAGCCTTTCTGTAGCTCTTGATGTCACTGCCTTTTCCATTCAGATTATTGTAGTTTTGCAAGTGTGATCTCCCTAGAAATTCACCAAATATATGGGGTCTAGAAGTTCTTCTTTAACATGAGATGAAGGATATTTTCCTGACACAAAATATAGTTGTGTAGAAAGTTTACTACTTCAGAGTAAATTTTATAAAACCAATTTTAACTTTATATATTTTTTATATCAAGTATAAAGACTTGTTAAGATTCAGAATTGTGAATTGAGTGGTCTTGGTAGGTGAACTGAACACATGATTCTGTGTTTTTAATAAAGTAAATGCAAGAAAATAAAGTAAATGCCAGAAAATTATATGATTTACTTTTCCAGCACTACTGGAATTACTGGATTGCTTGTTCTTATGTTTCAGAAACTGTAGGAAGAATGTTTTGAGGACTGGAATATTATATTCATTTAGAGAATTTTATTTGTCCACAGGGAGTTGATTGATAATCTTACTGACCTTTCTGACTTAGCAGACTAAATATGATGGAATTCAATGTTCAACTAGAAAAATTCAAATGTGTGTGTGGGGAAACATCATCTTTGTTTGTGAATGGTAACTGCAGTCTCCTAAGTGTTGTGGGAGCTGTGCTCTTACTGGAAGTCTTCCACGTGGTATATTCCAGGTAAACCACAAGTTGTTGGAAGTTGTTGCAGGAAGTGTTAAACAAGTTTCTCTTGTCTACCTTAAATGAGGAGCTGGGTATGGGGACTTTGGTCCTCACATCATACTCATCCTCCTTGTTAAGCATGTAGGGAATGTTTGCCACCATGCAGCTGACAGATAGAGGTGAAAGTCTGAAATAAGAAAGGCATTTTTCTGTATGCTTGTCTGTTCCCAATTCTTTTCTTTCACAACTCTTGTGACTACAAAGAGGTTGCATTGCTGCTTGGGATCTCTGTTGACATACCTAAGGGCTTTTAAAACCCAAGTTACAATAATTATTCTCTGCATTACTTTCTAATGGTTATAATCAAGAAGAAAGCTATCTGAACTGTTAAGTAACATAAAGAGAGAAACAGTGAATTATTCACTCTATAGGAGGAAGATTTAAAAATCTCTCATTTTTTCTGTCAGTTTTCAACATCTACTGTTAAAACAACTGTAGTACCTATGACAGGAGGGTTAGTCAGGTATTATGGCTGTTTTTACAGTGAAGACAAGCTTTGTTAGGAAGCAAAAAGTCTAAAAGGGGAGAAGTAATTCACTAGGGAAGCACTAGAAAAGATAATGGATATACTTTCAAAGGCTTTCAAGTGCTTTTTTGTAAGTTGTGTTTTGATATATACCTTTACTGCAAATAAAATCAACTCTGAAAAGTAATATTACCTTCCTACTGACTGCTTGGGTACTCAAGCAGATCAATGATATAGATTACTTTTATATTTTATTTTCTTTATTTTATTTTTATTTTATTTATTTTCTTTAGTGATATATTTAATATAACCAGAAAAATAGTTTTAATACTGACAGAAAATCTACTGAAAGTGATATAATTTCTTTCCACTAAGTTTCTAAACTAATATTTACTCAATTAAATGAAGTTAGAATGTTTTCCCCCATGCAGAATCCAGTGCCCTTGTAAATAATAAATATATGCTTAAAAACAAACACAAATTACCATATTTATTTTGACACTGTAGATAGATCTAAATCTATTTTGTAGAATCAGTTTCTGATAAACAAGCTTTGTCAGTTTCTTGCACATTTAAAGTAAACAACTTTATCTTTCTTAAGTTGTCTTTCTTTTTTTTTTTCACATTATATTTTTCTTTTTTTTGAGAGAAGGGCAGCATTTGTTTAAATAAGGTATTTGTTTGTGGTTTTTTTGCTTCATTGATTTTTTTTGCAGACTAGGATAAAGGAGGCATGTGGATTATTAATATGTGTCTGTTGTTGTGACTGGAGAAGCAATTTACATGTTATGACATTTGAATCTTCTCTGAGAAAGTGACAAGGAAGACTGCATGTGGTATTTTTTTTTCCACTTTGCCGCTTTAATATTGGCTTACGGGAATCTGTTCTATTTTCAGTTATTTTACCAGAAATATTCTCACTGTTTGTAATTAGGGATTTAGCTGGGTGACTCTTGAAGTTTAAGGGACAAATTAGGGTAAGGATATATTTATTGATGTGTATGGGTAAGAATTTTTGAATAGTTTCCATTTTTCTGGCTCCAGAAGGAAAAATCTGATACATGCACTATGGCTCTTACTGTAAGAATATTTAAACAGTTCTCAGGAAAATTAGGTCTCTCTACATGCCCAGTTTAATGTATGCTCCTTTTTGGGAGAGAGGAAAAGTGTTAATAAAGTTATTTCAATTTGTTTGTATTGATTGACATTACTATAAAGGTGTTTTATAATCAGTTAGTTGTGATGGCTTTTGTCTAACTCTAAAAATTTAGAAAGATTTTAACCATTTTCCATGTATGAAAATGCTAATATCAATCATGAGTTTTCTCTGTTTCTAACGGTAATCCATTTTTTATCTTAATAAAGTACATTTTTCATTTTTACTCAGCTGTCCTTTCTGGGGATAGGTTATGTCACTATAATTCAAATGCACAATTTGTTTGCAGTGACATAGTTTAGTACTTGCAGTGGAAGGTTTCCACTTCTGATATCAAAGGTACCAGAAGATACTCCTTTGACAATCACCACTTCATTCTTTACAAACAAGATGAGCCCTGCATTTGCTGTCATTCATTTTAATAATCATCAAAACTTTGAAGTAAAGAATATTTTTAACTGAATGTGAAGTGAAGGAAGTTTCATTTGTCCTTGTTTCTCTATAATACTTAGTTAGGGTTTGCTTGCCAAAACACCTTTAATTTCAGAGTCATAAAAAAAAATAAATCTTTTTATGTGTCTATCATTCAGTACCTCAGTGTGTTAGAACTGAACATTGTCTGCAACTCCACAGCTTTCCTCAAGGATAATTTAATACATCTGAAAGATGCTTGCTACTCCGTTACCTTAAAATACTTTCTCAGTTTCTTCTTATTGCTTAATGAACTCTTGCCTGTGTTATTAGGCAGTGGTGATTGTTCTCTGACTAGTGCTGTCAGCCCTGCTAAAAATGAATTCACTAGCAAACATTATAAAATCCTGTTATTGTTGTACAAATTACATGGTCCGGTATGCAAGATTTTTCAACAGATGCTACAAATCCACCACTCCCCTTTTAGTGCTACTACTACTAATAATAATGATAATAATGTAATAATACTAATAATACATAGATTGTAATAAGTTTTCTACTTTCTCCTGTATGCTATCCATCATCTCATCATGGATTATTGAATATTCTTTATTATGCACTTATTATAACTTTTCCGTGAAGGCCAAGTGTGTATTATGTCTTCTCTGCTCTTTCAGGTTCCAGGCAAGAAGGTATTTTTGTTCAGAAAGAACATGACGCTTGATTTGATGCCCAGAGCACTGAAGACATATTAATAACTTGTTTTGCATTTAACTAAAATTAAAATGCCCTTCTGCATGAGACCTTAAGACTGAACACATCTCAAGGGGAAGGCCAACTTCTACTTTTGCAGGCAGACCCTGAACTGTCCACCTTCTCTTCCCTTCTTAAGTGTATGAAATAAATAATATCTAAGTGTACTACTGGTATATATAGGAAATCTCTTTGTGAGTCCACATGTCGCAAAGAGCTGGAAAATCAGTCAATTTTAGAACCATTTTTTTTGGCTTTTTATTTTCTTCCTGGCATTCCTAGAATTTTCTTTCCAGTTCATCCTGTTTCTCATTTACTTTTTTTTTTTTCTGTGTTTCATTGTTTTTGAGAACTCCCAGCTGATCCTCCTTTGCTTAAGCTCCACTTCTCCAACTCCTTTCCAAAAATGTATCGTTGAACAGTTAATGCCAGCACTTAAAAAGAGTGAACAACCCAATTTGATTAACTGAGAGTGGAAGAATTCACGTCTCAGACTTATTCTCTGCCAGCTGAGGAAGACAAAAGAACATCAAACAGCTCCCAGGTTCTGCCATGAATAGCAGTGCAACATATAATTGGGTCCATAATGTCCATGCTGGTGATGATGTCTCTCTTTTCTGCCTTTAGAGGGTAAGGACATTTGCTGTATGCTCAGATAAAATTAAAGAGAAGAAATGAGAGAATTTCACACATTCAGCCTTTTAGATTTGGGATGTGAACAAATATCTGTAACTAGCTAAGTTATGCTGGGAGCTAAACACAGTAGCTAGCCCTGCTGATCTGGTTTGTGGGTGTTCACTACTCCATACCTACATACATCCATACCTACAGTTATCTTCCCCATGTGTCAAGAAGTTGCATCCTTGGTCCTACATTGCCCTCTCTCTCCCCAGCCTTGGAAAGAGAACAGAGTCACAGTGCTGGTATGTTTGTAGACAGCTATCATGGACATCTTCCAAGTGGGAACTGCAGGGAATACTTTGATCAAAACACAGTGGAAGTTTTTGTGTAACAGCTTGTAGAGAAAGATGTGAAGTGCACAAAAGGATATGATGATAAAACCGATTTTCTCTCAATGGAATATTTGCTCCTCTCAATCAACAGATCAGAGTTCTTAGAAAGGTTAAAAAAAAAAAATCATTAAAATGACTGTTCTGTGGTTCACTCAGTGTGACTGATACAGTAAGAAGGTGATTTTTATGTCAAGAATATATGCTATTCTTCCTTCTGGCCTTCCTGATCAAGCTTCATATAGTTCTGAATTGTTTGCAGCTGTACTGTTTATGCTTTATGTGGTTTTGGTTGGTTTTGCTTTGTTTTTAAAGCTCTAAGACAAAGTTATTACTGAAGTACTGGTGAAGTACACATATATGTATATATATATATATATGCACATATGTACAGATATACCTCTCCTCCTCAGAAAAAAATGCTGACAGGACCAGGATCTAAGCAGTGTGTTTCAGACACCAGTTGCACTGCCACAGATCAGAGGTTAATATCACCACCTTTATCAGACAGCATGTTGATAACCTGATTTCAGTTCCCCACCTTCCCCAACCCAGTGATGAATAAATTTTCAATGCTAGCCAGGACAAGGGCATAAACTAGTCTTCCAGAGGTTTCTAGCTGAATATGATGTAGTCTTTACATCGCTCCTCATCCTCAGAATAGAGATAAGGTCTTGAACTTCTGAGATGAATTTCTAAATTTGACTCTATTCTCTATATTCTCTTCTAATTTCTCCCTCAGTGAAGGAGATAGCACAAATGGTTTGTTTGCAAGATGTACTGCCAACAGCAGGACACCAAAACAGAAATTCAGTTTATTGTGTGTGTTTTACTTGGATATTCTTTCTTTGCCCAGCAAGACAGAAGTTCAGAGATGGTGAAGATACACAGCCTCAGCACAGACTGGTGTTTTGGAGAGTTGCCAGACACTTTATTTGATGTCTGATGTTGCCTCTCATTTGCTCAGGCCAGTTTGTAACTAATCTCCTTTAGGTTTAATTCTGTTTTGGGTCAAGAAGCTAGTTAGGTGTTGACATAAACGCATCGTCTCTCACTTTACCTGCATAAATTTCAGAATAAGTGGTTCTGAAAAATTGTTTCCACTGGAATTCTTCAGAGATGCTATATATATAAAACAAACAAAAAGAATGGTGTGCGAATCATTTAAAATTAATTTTCCCACACCTTCTTAATTTCATTTTCAAAAGGTGTCATTGAGGGATGTCTGGAACAGTAATTTCTTACTAGCATACTATTTCATACTTAGGAGTACTTCTGAAAAAATAAAGTCTGAATAGACTTTTGTGCTAGAATTCCTGTGAAGTGATTTCCACTGGTTAGTTTGTTATGCCTTCAATAAAATTCAAATGATGAATATTTGTCAGACATAAAGTGAGAAAATAGTTTCACTGTGCTTTAGTCACTGCTTAACAAAACATGTCACTGGTTAATGAGCTGGACAGAAGCCTTCCAACCAGGTTGTAATGTAACCAACCAGGTTACATTAACTGATATCCTGGGTTCTTTGTTAAACTTGAAACATTTCAGTAAAGCTTCATACTTGGGACAATATTTAATTCTTCAAAGTAATAGTTGTTGCCAGTCCTTCCACAGTTTAAAGTGGAATGGGGTTATTAACAAAGGGACACTGCTAGTTATTAATCTTCCTTATTTCTGGCTGTAGCCAGTGCAGAAAGAGAGAGCAAGAGACTGTCCTCTAGAGAACAAGATCAGCCCCTGAGTTAGGCATTGCCTTCAAGAAGAGTCTCTCCATCGACCACAGAAGAAGGCTAGAGAAACTAAAATAGCATGTACAGCTAGCCTGGATTTCTAACTCATTAGGAATGCTTAATTATATCAACATTTGGAGATTTTTCTGTGATATAAATTCACCTTCCATCTGCACGACCTTTTCAAGACTTATTTTTTAGCTTTTCAGCTTCTAGTCAAAATATCTGCTCCATGAGTGTCGCAATTAATATGGGAATGTCACTGAAAACTGTTTCAGATTTTGTATTTGAGGAAAATGTGGAGATTGCATGGGAGGCAATAAAACACTACATAACCTCTTATTGCATGTTGTTCATTTTAAAATGGGTTTGCAAGGAGCTGGGCATTCTCTATAGCTTGTGCATCCAGTTGGTAATATTTATTTTAAAACAGTACTTGAAAGTTCCAGTCAAATGAAAGCTGTTTCATATACAGGCAGAACACCTACTTTGTAGACCCATATTGACAAAGATCAGGCATCACATGCACCCAAAACCTGAATTTTCTACAGTATCCTATGTATGATGTATTCTCAGTACAGATAGATAGATTTCACACACTTGTTTTCATTTGTTTTGAAATATATATCTGTATTACACGTCTTAGTTTTGGATCAAACATGGTATTTTCTGTTCTGTTAATTCCATTGGAATGGTATGTCTTTTAAATACAAGCTACACAGTTTTATTCTTTGTAACATAAAATCATACCAAAAGTTTCCTGTTGCTGAACTGAGTGAGCTATGATATCTGCTGCTCTGTTTATTTACCATATCAGAGACTACTCTTTAAAAACATACTAATTTCATAATTTTGCATTGAAGAAACCAAGATGTTGGTTCTATATTTTGAGCATGAGGGTTTTTTTTTGTTTGTTTGTTTGTTTTTGTTCGAATCTTTGGTTTTAGTTTGTACTTGTGAAAAGGTTGGGATTTCTAGTAGAAAGTGTAGTTTTGCAGAATTCCCACTCATTTTGTTTAGGTTGGTATGTTTTGTTTTCTTACATTTGTAGCCTGTTTTATTCCCTTGCATGCTGCATTCTACCTATGGACCTCCTGCCAAGGTCCATTTCCAAAAGTAACTGCTGTGTTCAGGTTCAATTCTGTCATAAATAAATTTCATTTCCAGGTAATCCACATTCATGTGATATAGCTGCATTACTTAGTTGCTTACCACAACTCAGGGGCTCTATGGTGTAGCTGATTTCACATTAATAAAAGTGGGTTGTTTCCTGACTAGGTACTTCCAAATATCATTGAATGAGTCACTTAGAAATTTCAAACTGGCCATCAGCTTTTGGAGAGCATACAAGATAAACTTATAATATTGGAACAAGCAATTATGTTGAAATTAAATGATTTATGAAACTGGAGGAATGTTACAAGAGTTTTTGCTTGAGTTTGTTGTTGATATTTTTATTATTAATTATTATTATTTTTTAGAAAAACTGACAAAATCATTTCAGGGAGGCCAAAATGGATGAACTAAAATTAGTAGTTTCAATATTTTATAAACAAAAGAAACTTCACTGTCATTTTGAAACTATTTCTGTTTTCATTCTTTTGTTGTATAGCAAAGGAAAAGTGGAAATTAAAATAAGACTTTTCAGCTAACTCAAAATAAGACTTTGTACAGAATTACACATTTTCTTACCTTGCAGTGATCCAGAACAAGCTTATCTTTTTTAATCCTTCCTCTGTGTTCCATTACTCCATATAGTTATTGTGTTCTTTCAGCTGACTGTTCCCACTGGTATTAAGTGGAGACCTGTCATGTTTCTTGGGAGGGGGTAAGAGGATGCTACTTCAGACACCCTGGAAAAGGATTGGAAGGTTGGAAATTAGTACCTTTTTGGTTGAAAGATGCAAGTGGAATTATTCTATTTTGAAGTGCTCTATTTCTGTCTACATGTAATTAGCATGCAACACAAATGAATATGGATAAAAAACGTGGACTCTATGTCTAGGTGCTAATTACAATGCAGTCAGACTGACAAGGAATATTGCTTTGGTCACCCACTGGGCACTTCATCTTAATGACTCCAATGACCAAAACTGATTCTATTTTAAAACATGCAGCTCATGAAAGTGAAGTAATTTTATCTTCAAGCTGTTGATTCAGTAAGGCATCTTGAGTAATAGGTGATTCTCTTTGGCTAGTTCTTTTATACTGGGAGGTAATTTACAACTGGGAACTGTCATGGTAAGATAGAACTATTAGTCCCTCTGTACTTTATGAATCTACAGATAGGTCTTGTTAGATTCAAGTAATTTGTAACACTCACTGAATCTGAAGGTTGTTGCCCAGTATTAGCTGCAGGACTTTAATTAGAAAATTTTGATATTTTATTTGGGTATATTTAAAAGCATTTGCATGTTTCTCCATCTTACAATTACTTTTCTAAAGGATCTACAGAGTACTGTGTTGCGTGTTTTCAGGTACTTTTTTTGTGTTTCCTTACAAAACAACTCTCTTAAGTCTGACCACTCTTTTCAAGTCATCCCATTTTGATCTCTAAAATCTTGATGTGGATCGTATTACTTAGAAAATCTAATTTTATTGCTGAATTTCTTAGTGGTGATATAAAGGAATCTTTTTGCCTTGCTTTAACTTGTCCCTAAAGAAAATATAGACATGCATTAGTGTTTTATACTCTCTGTTTTTAGGGTCTGTTCAATATCTCCAGTTCCTGAAGTTATCCATTATGCATTGTGCTGCTTTATTTTCTCAGGAATTTGTTGAAATTCCCCAGTTCTTCAATAATTTTCAGACATTTGCCTTTCTATTTCTCTGGGCATGGCATTTACTTTATCCTAGTATCATTGATACTACAATTTGACCTGCTTTTGCTCGGTTGGCTATGCCGACCTTTTTCCACTTGCAGATCTTTCTGCAACTGATTTTGTTGCATTTTAGTGTATTTTTAGTTCCAAATTATTTTGCTATATCCAGATCATTTCAGCTTATTTTTTGACAGAGTACCTCAGTGGAACATAATTGAGCCAGGTGTGATAAAAATAATTTCAGTCAGTACATACTGCCATACATGATACTTGCATCAGCAGTTTAATTTTGACATTTACCGTTCCAAGTAATTAATTTTACAATCTCTTTTATAATATAATTTGTAATCCTAATGTCCACTTTTGAAATAAATACAAACAGAACAAAAATTGCCCCCTCAAAATCTGAGACCTACTTTAAGTTAAGTGACCTAGGTTACAGAATCTAAAGACAGATTTTAGAAATCCACCATGTAAAACTTAAAAATAAAATAAAATAAAATAAAATAAAATTTTTGAAAGGGGCTACTAAATAGTAACCTTCTGTATGGTTCAGTCACTTTTATTGAAGTACATGGCAGGGAGCTGTTTCACTGTCAGACCTACAGGAAAGGAGTATAATACATGTATATCTTTTGGGCTTAATTTTTCAATGATTTAATTTTATAGTGAATAGGGATGGGGAGGTGGGGGAAGTTTAGGCTATACATTTGGTGAGATGGAAGTTCTTTCTTTCATGTCAGAGGTATCCTTTTTATGTCTTACAGGACAGGATATAGCAAACAGAAGAAAATATATTGCGAAATACAAGAAAAATATGCCAGACATTTGTGTTATCTGTAGGTAATGAATAAAAAATATTGACAGCACTTCCATTTTCTATTTCATCTGTTTTTGAGGGTTCATTTATAAGAAGCTTTCTGTCCCATTTGGCTGACAAATACTAACATCTGAATCTTGATGCAATCGGCATCTTCTCTTACTAAATCATTCATGAATGTTGCACTACTTTTAGTCTCTTTATTCTGTCAATGACTTTGTGATATAAATAGAAATAGAGCTTTTTGATTTCAGCAATTTGATGCATTCATAGTTGATGCAGATCATTAGCTCTTTTAAATGCATAACTCATGGACCCTAATTTTACAGTCTTTGGGCTTTAAACCTTTTGGTAGTGTTTGCACTCGTATCTTAAAGGAGTAACTTCACAATTAAATTTTTATACTGAATGGAATCAATCATCCTACTATAGTAGATACATACCTACAGAAAAAACAATATTAAAATTAGTCTCCTAGAAGAAAGAAGAAATATTATTAGCCAAAACCATACACAATAGAAAGAACTTGTTTTATTCAACTTAGAGGAAAAATAAGATAATGCATGATAGCATTAAGCACTGTAGGGAACAAGAACTGTCCTAAGAACCATAGGGAAAACAAAAACTGTCTCCACCTCATTATATGACCTTCAATTAAAAGAAAATGAATTTGTGATTCTAACTAGTGATAAGCACTTAATGCTTCAAGATGTGTGCTGTGTAAGAGCTACTGACCTAAAAGTTGAGAAAAATGTCAACCAGAAGAAAAATTGTTGCTGCAAGTAAATCTGTTGGTGTGCACAAATGTTTCTGCAGAACTTTAACAAAGGCAGAACAACAACGACAACAAAAACAGAGTATGCAGCTTTACTTGCATGCAGCTTTACTCAAGAAGTAGAAGAAAAAAATGGCTAAAAAGAAAAAAATAGCTAAAAAGAAAAGACTTTGCTCCAGGAGCAAGGAATCTGTGATCTTTACTCACTTGAATCATGCTGAGCAGCTGAAGAAAAAAAAATAAATCTCATTTATATCATTTATATATTTATATATATACAATTATTTTTGTTAAGAGAGATTTTGACTTTCGTGCATTACAGGAGCTTTAGATATAAAGTAAGCTGCACCACGGAGGTATTAGTAAGTTAATGTATTTACATATTAGTGCATTAGTGAATCCGTGCATGAATTGCTTGTCTTAGAAAAAAAATAAAATTGCTCTAGGATGTTTCAGTGGGGATTGCCTTTATGTTGATGGATAAAAATAAATAGATAAAGACAGCAAGAGATAGATAGCTTCCAAATTACTTAAGAGTGTGTAAAGTTTAGTTTGATGTCAATTAGCTTTTAGATATCAACATTATTTTGTCTTACTTACTCCATTGTTAAGCCACTTACATGATTGTGTGGAAAACTAAACATGTTGGGTTGCTTTTTTAAATCTATATTTAGTGCCAAATGAATTTAAAATGCAAGTCAAGAAATGGAAATGCTTATATAGCAAGAAAAACAGAATTTAGATTAGGCTGCAGGTTTTTGCTCTTGAAGAACAGGCAGCTGCAGTGATTTTTCTTTTTATAGAATTGAAAGAGAAGAGATGAACAAACTCCAATGGAAAACCTCAATTTGAATGGTATGAGAGTGTCTTTCATAGAAGAGGAAGCAAATTGTTTTGTGAAGTGTGCTTTGTTTACTCCATTTTTGTTTGATGAGAAGTTGCCTTTCATTTAAAATTCTGTAAAACATTAATGCAACAACTTATCTCCTACAGAAAGGCTGAAATAAGTGACAGTAGTCACATATGATCTGATATAGTTATGGCTCCAACAGTTTTTTTGATTAGTTTGCTACACATGAACCGGGAGTGGGATTGGTA
Source organism: Aythya ferina (assembly GCF_964211825.1). Classification (NCBI taxonomy): domain Eukaryota; kingdom Metazoa; phylum Chordata; class Aves; order Anseriformes; family Anatidae; genus Aythya; species Aythya ferina. The sequence goes on from NC_140297.1 coordinate 96,088,402, forward strand.
GGCCCCTGGTATAAAGTGCTTACTTCTGAAATGAGCATAGGTAAATACAACATTGCATCTGAAAGTTAAGAGCGCTGCTGTCTTCTGGATACTTCTCTCTTTAGTTTTCTTTGTTCTTTGTTGAAGAACTGTTTCACAATTACAATACTATTATTTTTATTATTTATTTGTTTGTTTATATATTATGAATGGTTATGCTATATAAAGATATATTTAAAAAACCATAAAACCATAGAATCATTCATGTTGGAAAAGACCTCTAAGATAATCTAGTCTAACCTTTAACCTAGCACTGACAAATTCACCACTAAACCATGCTTACATGGTAAGCATAAGCTCTTCAAGTTTCTTGAAGACCTCCAGGGACTCAACCACTTCCCTGGGTGACTTCTTCTAATGCTGCACAACTCTTTCAGTACAGAAATTTCTTCTAATATCCAATCTAAACCTATTCTTCCCCTTGTCTAAATCACTTGCTGCCTGGGAGAAGAGCCCCATCCACACCTCACTACAACCTCCTTCAAGGTAATTTAAAAATACTTAGAAAACCTGAAAAATTACCTGGGGAAAAAAAAAAAAAAAAAAAAAAAAGAAATAAAAAAGTAGTGCAGTAGGACGCCAACTAATGCCAACTTGGCATCTTGCCAAGTTTCTACTTCAGCTATTTGATACTGGATTGTATTGTATGATTTATCATTTTATTTATTTATTTATTTATTTATTTTCATGGGAGTATAAAAGCATGTGACAAGAAGAATAAGAAACAGGGTTTTGTTTGGCATTATTTATTTATTTATTTATTAATGTTTAATAAAATTTGCACATTTGAAGGATTGGGACTCTAAATATATACTGAAAGGATTAACCTTAATTGCTCTGCTGAATCTGGAGAACTATTTTCCTTTTCTCACTTTACCTTTCCTCCTCCCCCCACTTGATTTCTTTCTCTCCATCGTCTCTGATAGAATTTATGTTTTCCTAGCCCCTTTGCAAACTCATTTGTGTCCCTCTTTGTTTTCTTTAGTTTCACACTCTAGGAATCATTCCACGATTTTGATTATTCTTGACACCCTTTGTGCTTAGAGTTTAAGAGCACAGCTTTATATGCACTTAAATAGAGTTGTGGATTTTGTATGGCTTTACTACATGAATATTGCATCCTGTGTACAAATACTATCAATCTGCAGGTATACTGCAATTGTTCATAGAACCATGGAACTGTTTAAGTTGAAAAAGACCTCTAAGATCATCAAATCCAACTGTTAACCTAGTACATGCTCATCTAGTTAACCTAGTACATGCTTCCAATTGCTCATCTGCCTGTGAAACAACAACAACAAAAACATGTTTTGGCACAATTTAATGTCTCGTATGGACAGAAAAATATGAAGGAATTATTATTTTCACAATTTCTAGAGAGATCTGAAAACAATGACGTGGACATTAAAGCATTTTTAGTGGATATTTAATTTATTTGATAGCAAATAAGCTAGCAAAAAAGAAAAGGTATAGAAATTTTCTGCAGTTAAAAGGCATTTACTAGCACAGATGTTCTTTATTGCAATCTAAATTCTGAAAGTGACAGCTGAAAACTATGTGTAGCTTTGAATGGAAGTGTTAATAACAACTGAGACAGTAGAATGTAATTATTGCATGTTATTATACTATCACCTGTGCAGTTGTGAGGTGTAGACTGAATATTTTGCCACGTTCAGTCAGAAGATAATACTAGCACTTTTCACTAACAGGAACCAAGCCCATTAAATGAGAATTTAAATCACTGCAACTGAAGTAGCAACTATAAAGTCCTCCCACATTCTGGCCAACAAGACATGTTTCATGATTATCAAAGCTCAGTTTTTCCAGATGTAAGTCACCAAAGCTGGTAGTTTGGGTGATGTCTTCATTTTCATCTTCATTTTGATTCATTTGGCCTGTCAGATTTGTATGATTCTGTTATGCTCCCTGAGAAGTGGTTGTCACAGGAAATGTGTTGTCCTGGAGAATGGAGCAGAAGAAGACTTCCCACCATGTTTCTAACAATGTCCCTATGCACTCTTCTTGGTGCTTACCATACTGTTCAGCCTGTTTTCCAGTCTCTGGAGAAAATGCCTCTACCTTCTCAGTCGAACATACTTTTCCTTGCAAATGGTCCCTGTGGGGCTGCAGCACCTTCCTTATTAGAGCCAAGTGATAGGGCAGTGACATGGTGAGTTGACCTCTGTTCTAGGAAAGAAATCAGTTACAATGATTGATCTTCCTTTCATGGTAAGAGTTTATTTTTCATGATCTTAAGACAGGCTGAACTTGTAAAGGCATCCACTTGCCCTATGAATGTTATTGCTGTGATCAAGCAGCCACTGGAGTTCACAGGAGATTACGAGATTCGCAAACTCAGAAATGAGAATTTAAAAATTGCTCGGAACTCCAAAATTTTAGTCACGTGTCAGATAACATTTCCTGTATTCACTATGTTTGACTACACTATATTTATGATAAAATAAAGGCTTAGTTGGGGTGAATTAATCTAAAACACCACCTAGAAGGTCTCTGTAAGCAAAAAAAAAATAAAAAAAAAATCCATGTTTTTCTGTTATCATTTAGACTTACCTCCTGTATACATGTAAAATAAGGTGCTCAATCCAGTAATCCTCATAACAAATTTATAGCTTTAGATTTAAGAATGCAGGTACTTCCTACCTACTGATATATATAAACTGAGACCAATTAAAAATTTAGTCTCTAATTTGTTATGAACTTACAAGTTTTTGACATGTTGCTGACATATTAGCATTAGCATTTGACAACTCTAGTCGCTTTTATGATAGTCACAGACCCATTGAGGCTGGAAGGCACCTCCAGAGATTGCCTGGTGCAATACACCTGCTCAAAACAAGGTCATCTTGGAGCAGGTTGTCCAGGACCATGTCCGGTCAGTTTCTGAAGATCCCCAAGGAGGGAAACTCCACAGCCTCTCTGGCAACCTGTGCCAGTGCTCTGTCACCTGCACAGTATGGAAATGCTCCTTGGTGTTCAGACAGAACCTCTTCTATTTCAGTTTGTGCCCATTGCTTCTATTACTGTGCACCACTGAGAAAGAGCCTGTCTTCATCACTTTGCTTGAAGTGTTTACACACATTGATAAGATCCCCCAGAGTCTCCTCCAGAATGAACAGTTCCAGCTTTCAAAGTCTATCCTCATAGGAGAGATGCTCCAGTCCCTTAATTGTCTTTGCTGCCACTTTGCTGGCTGGTCTAATTCGACATAGTCCATATCGTGTAACCCAGTTTCTTCACAAATGTTCTTTTCACTATTTTCTTTGACATTTAAATGGTATATTCTAATGAGTCCTCTTTCAGATCACCGTTTCTTTATTACAAACACAATAGTAGAATCTGTACTAGTTGTACTTTGATGCTGACTGATGCATGAAGTTGGACTCTTTTCTCTGATTCTGCAATTGCACATCAAGTAAAATGGAAAAGTACTGGTTTTTAGATTGTGGTACGTCAGTTATACTTCATGTCAACCAACCAGACTTGAAACTCAAATGTGTCTTTTATTTGTCATAAAAAAAGAAATTTGACATCTCCACCCAATTAATGTCAGCCAAAAGAAAACAACACAGTCCTATAAAAAAACTAGGCAACGGTACTTTAATCTGTCAGAGAATACCAGCTTCCTTCATCTAAAGAATTTCTGTCTGCAGTCCTCCCACACTTTAAACTGTGACCTACAAAACAGCACCCATAGCCCCAGCCAGCAGCACCAAAAACTCCCCACTTTTTGTTCGAAGTATTGCTGCTTTTTTATATTACACAGTTGGGTATTACTTTCATTTCTAAGGTTTTATTTTGTCCTTAACAATTAATAAAGTATATTGATTTAAAATATAATTAAAGTCTATCACTTCATAGAATTAAAAAGTAATAATTTTCTTTATTTGAAACATGACTACAATTTCACATGTTTCAGAGAACAGTAAAAGTAAACCCTAAAAATGTCATGCAAACCCCAAAATTTCACATCATAATGTGTCACTATTTGGTATGAAAAAAAAAAGGCACAATGAAAATAAGCTTCACATATAGCCTGTCTTTGAAATTCTTGCATTGTCTTGTAACCATTTCATATTGGCAATTTTCAGGCAGCAGACTACATTTAATTTCTTGATTTTTTTCTTACTTTTTCCCTTTTTTATTTAATTTATTTATTTTATATAGAATTCTAGATGAAGAATATGAAGTCAATACTTAAAAGAAAATCATATTTAAGAAATTTATGTCTTATTCTCATGTGGAATATTGAATAAAATATAGCATATTGAGTAGAGAAATGTTATTATTTGAGGGTTTGTTTTGGAACACAGAGTAATAATGAAGATTTATTATTTTTATGTCATGTGCTATATCTCAATTTAGAAATTAAATATCTTAGTTTTGACCTTCAGGACAGGTGTAACAGGTGCACTTTTGAAGTACAGCTCCCTGTGAATTTCTTCTTATCAGTATGGAAAAATTTGAAAAATCTTCTCTTTAAACACTCATTTGTTATTGTCAATGTCTTATTTCCTTATTTCAATTAGTAAAGTTAGGCTGTTGTTTTAATAATATGTCTGGCATTTGCCTTTTTTTTTTTTTTTTTAATTTTCTTTATTTATTACTGTCATACCTTGGTGACAGTGTCCTATAGAGTGATTTATTCTGATCAGCTGCCGACAGGATGATGCTGTGAACAGTGAAGTAAAGTAAGTAAAGTAAAGTAGAAATAGGTTTCAGACACCATATTAGCTCAAGAAATGGTTGCAAAGTAATCTCTTCTGGTTCCACAAACTCATGACTAATACTGTAACTACTGCAAGACCTACAGTCATCCACTCCAACATCTTCAGCGTGTTTCTTCCAGAAAAACTCCAGGCTTGGAGTTGGAAATCTACCCAAAAGAAAAGTGAATCTTCAACAAAATTATCTTCTCAGAAACAGACATAGTTTTTCGAGCATCCCTACAACATGTGTGCTATGTCTGGAACAGCTGTCACATGGAAAGGTCTTAAACACCTTGACACTTGGTATCTCAAACCCCTAAATAATGAAGGAGAAAAAAAAAAAAAAAAAAAAAGTGTTACATTAAGTTCCCCAGTAGACTTGATGACAGTTTTATGACTGCTGTTTTTGTCCCCTGAGATACGAGAGACAGTCCGCCTAGAAGACTGTTACTCTGTGTTGCATAAAGCTCTCTGCTGACGTTCCTCTGGAGACCTGCCCGCCCTCTTTGCCTCCAGCCCTATCCTCTCTGCACACCAGCTGTGTCCTGGCAGCTCATCTTTCTAGTCAACAGGACTTCCCTATCCACTGATTCAAATGCACTGCAGTCTCTGCTGTCTTTCTTTTTGTCCTGCAAGCTTGACTGTCCTTTTATTCCTTCCTTTTCTTTATTCAGGACAAGGACAAGGTACAAAACCTAGCTTGGATTCTTCCCCCTGCGTCTTTCTTAATTCCTTCACCTTTTTAAAGATATTCTCTGGTCTCTCCATCTTGGACATAAAAAATAAAAATACAGTCCAGACATCCTAGGAATGCTGTGACTAAGGTAATTCTGTAGCACGCAATGGCAAAGCAACTCTATGACTATGAATGCTAGCATGCAGCTTTCCCCACAAATTATTTCCTACTGATAGGCAGGCTATATTAGCTCTGTGTCACTCTGGGATGGTTTGGTGTGTTCTGGACCTGAGCTAGAAGTGCTGCCTGGCACTACACTCTGTATGTTTTAAAAAAAACTAACCATGTTCATGGTTAGTTCTGGCCTCTTAGGCATGTTACCCACACTTAGCTTAATTACCCTATGTTTCCTGTTGTTGTACACCTGAGTGTGGCTATTTTCTACACAAACATGCACAGGCCTTTCTGAAGCAAATCTAAATCTTGCAAATATAAATCTATGAAACACATAAATTTATGTTAACAACAATTCTGTGACATACATTAGAAATCTGCCTTGCTTTGGTCTATTTATTTATTTCTTTTAATCCATTTTTAAAATTATTATTATTTTTTTCCATTATCACTTCAATGTTAATGTTTTGTCTGGCATTCAAGCAATTTCATACTGGTTTCTTCCTTAAAATTGAAATATACTCATGTTTCAATGTTGCTGAAACAATACTACAGTGCAAAAACTAAAACAAAGCTTTTATATTTTTTGCAGTCTGTTTAGTGATATCTCTTAATTGCTCTAACAGTGGAGCAGGATTTTCACAGAAACTAGATTTTTAATATAAGCCTAAAAGTAGTCTCTTTAGAAAGATTTGGAAACCTTTGTAATATCAGCTTTAGGGGATTTCGTGTATCTGAAATGCAACAGATAAACAAGACACTTATGCGCCTTTTTAGTACTTATATCTATATCTGATGATCCTATTATGCCATATATATATAGTCATAAATATAGTACTGCAAAACAAATAATGGTCAAATATGAGTTCTTCCAGTTGCATAAAGATAGCTAATGCAATATTTTGCCTTTCCTCTTATTTTGGTAGAAATTATCTCTACACAGACCAGAAACAGTCAATATCACTAGTGAATATAATTGTTCCCCTCCCTCCCCTCAACTTCCAGAATCTTATAAAAAAGAATTTGCCTAGCTTCTCAGAAGAGTTACCTCTTATAAATAACATTTTCATTGAAAGAAGGGAAAAGCAAGTCATGATTGTGTCTTAGCTAGTCTTGCTTTGAAACTCAGGTGCTCTTCTGTGTTATCACATGCCATTTGCCTTGAAGAAGGTACAAGGCATGGTTTAATGAAGATATGTTCCTTGAAGCTCACAATTTCATGAGGTCATTTTTAGATATTTTTTTTTCATTTTATTTATTTTTTTTTTTTTGGAAAGCCTTTGCCATTGCATTCAGTGGTAACCACACTAAGTCCTTGTGGTCTCCAGAATTCACCAGAACAGTTCTTTTCAGCACATGCGCAGTATTTTTTCCCTGAAAAAGCCTGTAAAATAGCTTAAAGTCAGGATCAGTATGGCAGATATCAGTTTAAAGTTCATCCTTAGTAATCTTGTCCAAACTTATTTGCTGGGGAAGTTTCTTGATTTTGTTCTTAGCACAGTATACTTTTATGATTTGCAATTCTTCAGAAAAAGAGAATGTGAAGTAAGAAATTGTGTGCTGAATGAAGTATTGCAATTCTTTAAGCTCGTTTAGAAAACAACTCATCTGAAACTGAAAATAATATGATTTCTGAAGCTGAAGAGTTCATCTGGTGTGCTGCTTGGTGTCATTATGACCAAGCATGTCATGTCTCTGTATTTGTTCCTGTGACCTTAGGTATGAGTACAGTAGTGTGAAGTACAACATAATATTTGCTTAATCAATATGCCTATTAAGAGATGACTCATCTGTGGCCTTATAAGTACCTACAAAGAAAGATGTTAAGTAAGGCCCTTTATGGTATCATGTACTCAGTGTCTAAAAGGTAAAATTAGCAAATTAAGAATCATATACAAAAGCTTAACAGAAACCATAATTAGGCACTGGAGCAGAGTGATGATTTAAACTCAGTGTCACTTGGAATATTTAATCAGGAATTCTCCAGTTCACTAGGAATTGGGTGAAGTTAGATGCTATACAGATGATCCGACAAGTTCATATAATCCTTTTACTTTAAAATTCTAGTAGTCTATAAAAAAGCTTACAAAACTTACATGAATTACATGATTTACAAAAGTGTAGTCATAAAAGAGAAAGAACCAATTATGCAGAAACAGAAGATAGTCTACTACTTAGTCCTCTTTTGCTCCAGGTTCTTATTTTATTTGGAAGTCTTCACAACTGAAAAATTGACAAATACATTAGGAGGTGGAGAAAAGGTGTTAACAAAAATTGAAAGTGAACAAGATACAATTTAGTGAATCTGTAAGAGTGTTCAAACTATGCTTCTTGACACAACAGAAAAAAAAAGTTTAAACACAGTTTGAGTTTAATTAACAAAAATAATGTTTTTCTTGAAGATGTATGAGCACTAATTGAAACACTTACTTGAAAAGTTGTTTGTATGTTTTTTTTTAACAATAGATATTAAGTTATTTATTTCAACGTTCTTAAAATGTCTAACTGATAGGAAACTTATAGAATCATAGAATGCTTGAGGTTGGAAGAGACCTCTGGAGGTCATAGAATCATAGAATCATAGAATATCCTGAGTTGGAAGGGACCCTTAAGGATCATCAAGTCCAACTCTCGACACCGCACAGGTCTACCCAAAAGTTCAGACCATGTGCCTAAGTTCACAGTCCAATCTCTTCTTAAATTCAGACAGGCTCGGTGCAGTGACCACTTCCCTGGGGAGCCTGTTCCAGTGTGCAACCACCCTCTCTGTGAAGAACCCCCTCCTGACGTCCAGCCTAAATTTCCCCTGCCTCAGCTTAACCCCGTTCCCGCGGGTCCTGTCACTAGTGTTAATGGAGAAAAGGTCTCCTGCCTCTTGACACCCCCTTACGAGGAAGTTGTAGACTGCGATGAGGTCTCCCCTCAGCCTCCTCTTCTCCAGGCTGAACAGGCCCAGTGACCTCAGCCGTTCCTCGTACGTCTTCCCCTCCAGGCCTTTCACCATCTTCGTAGCCCTCCTCTGGACACTTTCCAACAGTTTCATGTCCTTTTTATACTGTGGTGCCCAGAACTGCACACAGTACTCGAGGTGAGGCCGCACCAGCGCAGAGTAGAGCGGGACAATCACCTCCCTTGACCTACTAGCGATGCCGTTCTTGATGCACCCCAGGATACGATTGGCCCTCCTGGCTGCCAGGGCACACTGCTGGCTCATATTCAACTTGCTGTCTACCACGACCCCCAGATCCCTCTCTTCTAGGCTGCTCTCCAGCGTCTCATCGCCCAGTCTGTACATGCAGCCAGGGTTTCCCCGTCCCAGGTGCAGGACCCGGCACTTGCTCTTATTGAACTTCATGCGGTTGGTGATCGCCCAGCTCTCCAACCTGTCCAGATCCCTCTGCAAGGCCTTTACGCCCTCATTTGAGTCCACAACTCCTCCAAGTTTGGTGTCATCAGCAAACTTGCTCAAAATACCCTCTATTCCTACATCCAGATCATTTATAAAAATATTGAAAAGTACCGGCCCTAAAATGGAGCCTTGAGGGACCCCACTGGTGACCGCCCGCCAGCCTGACGCAGCTCCATTTACCATAACCCTTTGGGCCCTGCCCGTTAGCCAATTGCTCACCCATCGTATGATGTTTTTATTTAGCTGTATGGTGGACATTTTGTCCAGTAGGATCCTATGGGAAACCGTGTCAAAAGCCTTGCTGAAGTCCAAAAAAATCACATCAGCTGGTTTCCCTTGGTCCACCATACGGGTCATCTGGTCCAACCCCACTGCTCAAGCAGAGAAACCATGTTCAGGTGTTTTTTGAAGATCTGTGAAGACAGAGACTCCACAGCATCTCTGGACAGTCTGTGCCAGTGCTCAGCCACCTGCACAGTACAGAAGTGCTGCCTGGTGTTCAGACAGTGTGCCAGTTTGTGCCCATTGCCTCTGTTCCTGGCACTAGGTACCAATGAAAAGAGCTCTGTCCTTAGGAGAGGCACTCTAATCCCTTCATCTTTGTGGCCTTTCTTTGGACTGTGTCCAGTAGCTCCACATCTCTGTTGTACTGGAGAGACCAAAAGTGGATGCAGTGCTCCACATGTGGCCTCACCAGTGCTGAGTAGAGGGGTAGGATCACCATCTTTGACCTGTTGGCAATTTGTTTCTTAATGCAGATGAGGATACCACTAGTCTTCTTTGCTGCAAGGTCACATTGAGGAATCATTTTCTGTTCATCACTAATGAACAGGGAACTGCACAGCTGATTTGAAATTAGTTACTTATTCATAAAAAATCTGTTCTTTTTTACTGAGACAGAAGTACAGATACCTCTGTGCTGGAAAGAGGATGAAAAGGCTACAAGTTTAGTTTATAGGCACTATGTTTAGTTTATAGGAAGCATTTATGATGATATAAGAGTAAAATAGTTTGAGTGCATATCCAGTTGACAATATCTGCTGAAATATACTATCAGCACAGAATGAAATTTAGGTAAGTGAATATGTTCAATATTTATTTTTTAACTGTACAGTTTTGGTTGTATTAAAATAAATATTCGGAATTAAACACTAAGACTGGTTTAGAAGCAGTGATTTCTAAAGTCTGTATTGTGGTAAGTTTGGGCATTTAAAAAATAGCACTTGTACAACAACAATGTATAGCAATGCCCTCATCGTTTCTCTGTTGACATATCAAAATCTGTTGCAGCGAGCAAAACCTGATTGTGGCCTTGGAAAATGAAGAGGGGGTATTGTAAAGAAACAGCTTGGGTGGGGGAAGGAAAAGGGGAAAATAAAGTCTTTCAAACCAGCTCTTTACCACAAGTGACAAACAGGTTGTCATTAAATGACAAGCATAAGGACCTCTTTCAATGTCTATTTATTAGCTTCCAGACATTTTTCAGTCTATCAGTTACTGCTACAAATTGAAAGCATGATTAATCCTACTGCTCAGTGAAAACCTTATGCCCACAAGAGAAATCAGCGATTTCAAGAAAAATTTTTATGGGTACAAAACACTGTTCCTGTGATGCAAATTGCAGAAGTGGGCTCTGATTGAGAGCTATACTATAAGGATGAGAGATAACCTTTGCTTGTGATTAAAAATTGGTTAAAATCATTGCATAATGGATTGGTATTCAAAAGGCTTCTGGAAAAGCAGAAAATGTAAATATTGTGGTAAGAAAATCTTAAATAAAAACAAAAAATCAGAAGAGGAGGAGAAGCAATCCTTGTATCCCCAAAAGCTCTTTTGTTGTTGATTGTTTCAACAACTTTAAATTTCACAGCTCTTAATGATATTTTAATATATAGTTTGAAGATACTGAAGAAACATGTATACTAGAATGTGCATAAGGAGGGATGAAGTTTGTACCAGAAGCCTGCCTAATGCCACTGTTAGTTACTGACACGGGTTTTCGATTTCCATGTAGTCTGGGCACCCAAAAGCTTAGCTTGTCTGCTCCTCTCTTTTGCTTAGAAAGAGAAGAGCTGGTTCATAATTTTCCCTATGTCAGACATAGCAATACAGAGGGCACCCACACTAGTACATCAATTCATGTGTGTAACTATAATCTGACTGGTTCTGTACATGTATGTTAATAAAATGCATTGCAGCCCTGAGCATTAACCTTTACAGGTATATATAAATCCCACATTAAAGAGATATAAGGAGAATGTTAAAGAAAAAAATAATATATAACACTTCTATTAAACAATGAAAATAGTTTGAATATTAGAATGTAAATAAGAAATTGATATATTTTAAAAAGGTTGACTGGCATGCATTCTCACAGAAAATGGGGAAGACAATACCCACAACCATAGTTTTGCTCAGGTAAAGATGTTAAGACAGCAATGACTATCATACCAATACTACCACTTTGGTTGGAGGCCTGTGGTCTGCTTGTGTTGTGTGGGGGGAGAGCCTGTTCTCTAGATGTCATATCCAGCAGTTCCTGTCTTGGCTGGGGAGGATGAGACCGGCTCTCATGTATGGATTTTTTCTTCTTTTGTCAAGTTGACAATATATAGGTATGAGGATGCACTCCTTTGGGAACTCACATCTTAATGGTTTACTATTATTCTGCTGCGTTCTTTCCATGGAAGCAGAAGTGAGAAGAAAAAGTTGCTCTGTTAGTTGTGACTTCAGTCAAGGACCCTCAGTCTTTCTGAAATTATCTTGAAACTCATTGCAATTAAAAGGCTGAAAGACTCCCAAAGACAGATACTCTGCCTAAATCCAAATATCGAGTAGTTAAATTTTGCAGTCTCATGTGAAGTTGCTTGTCTGCAATGATTGATTGTTTGTAATGTAGTATTGATAGATATCCATTAGTACTTTAAACCTGTAGATGTAAGTGAATATTTAATTATTTTACTATCAAATCAAGTTTATAAGAACACATTTTGTCCATTTATTTCTCTAAGTCATTGGTAATGCCCTTGCTGACATTGTTACAGATGCACAATATGACTGGTGACTTACAGAAATACAAGCACACTTATTTATTTATTTATTTATTTATTTATTTATTTATTTATTTATTTATTTATTTTAATTGTAGTCTTTTTCAGGGATGGATCCATCAGTGCACTGAGTTTCAGCCATGATGCAGCACAAACTGCAAGGCATAATTTGATGCTCAGTGCTTGGTGTTGATGCACCTTAATGAGCATGGATAGGTGTTTACAATATGTTTGTAAAACACGTTCTGTCTGTGTTACATATTTATATGTATATATTTATTTTTCTTTAGCAGTCGATAATGACAAAATAGATGAGGATCTGTTTATCATAAATATCAAAAGCAGTACGTGCCCCCTATGTATCAAACTTCCAAGATAAAGACAAGCCTTTAGCATGGCTTTGGCTGTTATTTTTGGCAGAAAATTTTCCCAGATCACAAGAGTCCTGAAAGGTATATGTGCTGTGCCTGTTAGAGAGTTTTATGACAAAGAATATGAGGAAATGCGGCAAGTTGTGAATTAACATATATTTTGCTGATACTTCTGTGGTGGTTTTACTGTGCTAGGCAGCTAAACACCACAACCACTCCCTCACTCCCCCTCCTTAGGTGAGGAGGGGAAGAAGTAAAGTAAAGAACAACTCACAGGTTGAGATAAGGATAATTTAATTAAAGGGAATAATAATAATAATGATAATAATTATTATTATTAAGGAAAGATTATTATTAACTAAACAATTTAACTAAGGGGGAAAAAAACGGAAAGGGGAAAAGGGAGGGGGAAAGAGAAAAAGATAAAAATAAATAAAAATAAAAATAAAAATAAAAGGCTATGTGGAAGTGCAGAGGAAAGAAATTACTCTCTACTTCCCACAAATGAGTGATGCTTGACCACATTCTTGAAGCAGGGCCTCAACACACATAGCCGGCGTTTGGAAGGAGGACTGACATTTTCACAACGAGAGCCCACCCCTCCCCTCTTCTTCCTCTTTCCACATTTTATTGCTGTGTGACATCACATGGTACGGAATATCCCTTTGGTTGGTTTAGGTCAGCTGCCCTGGTGATGTTTCTCTTCTCACTTTTTTGCCCACCCCCTAGGAGGGTTAGAGAGAGTCCTGATGCTGTGCCAGCACTGCTCAGCAGAAGACACAACACTGGTGTGATGCCACTGCTGTTCTAGCTACAAGCGCAGAGCACAGCACTGTATGGGCTGCTGCAGGGAAAGTTAACATCCCATCCAGACCCAGTACAACTTCTTAAAAATATCAAGTACGTAAGTACACTGTACGGATTAAGGAAAAAAATCACAGAAGGCTCTCCCCCTAAGAAAAATGGTGCTTGGGGTTTATGGACAATGCCTCGGCCTTAGTTGGCAGACAAAATTACTTTTGTCCAGTTGTTTTAGTGAGAGTTTATTTAAAAAGCAAATAAGAAGGAGAAGGTGGATAGGAAAAATGATAAGGCCTATTCTGCTCCCACACAAACACTTAAAAAGCACTGATTGTACTAGAATAAATTATTTATTTGTATATGTATTTATTCATTGTATATACAGTTATGCAAGTATCATCTTTGGTTTTCTTATTTTTTAATTAAAAATCTGGTTGCATTTGCTGTTGGCCTGACATGACATTACATCCTATGCAGTCCTGATGGCAGCTCAGTAGGCTACCACAGACACTGCAGTAGAGCAAATGCCAACTCATGCCTGCAGGCAGATGGGAAAGTAAAACATGTGTGTTAATTCCAAACCATTTAAAAGAATAACTGCTCTTGCACCATCAGATAAAAACATATTAAAGAAAATCTGTCTTTTTACACATTTAGATAAATATGTTCTGTAAGACCAATTACATTGGGTAATGTGTTTGAACAAATATGCAGCAATTAGGATATTTTGTTGAGTCTGTCTGCTGTAACTACCAAACATGTTAAAATCATATTGGTAGTAATCTTCTTTATTCTTTTTGTTGCTTAAAAAGAAATTGAATTGTGAAAAACTGGAAGTTAACAAATATTTGACACTTTTATTTTTTTTAATCTGTTGTATATGTTCAGTTAGAGAGTAACTTCTTCCTCACTAGGTATTGTAAAACAGGAAAGATAGCATCTTTTCTTAGCATTGTTCTTCTTGTGTCATACTTCATTTGGGATAGACTGACTTTTCCAGTACATGAAAAAATACGCGCACACACACAACAAACAAACAAAACCACAGAACCTGCCGTTCTTCTTCTGACCAAGGAGAATGTGCCTCTGCTTTGCTGAGATGAGGAAGTGCCTAGTATATATCTGTAACTGCAGTCCTCTGTTCCCATTGTTTTGGGTACATTAAAAAACAAAAACAAAAACAAACAAACAAACAACAACAACAAAAAAAACCATACTTTCATGGTGGTGTTCATCTAAAACATGCTTCTTTTGTATATTTTCTGAGTATGAGTAAGCATTCATTTTTTTTTTAGTAGTAATTTGACTTATCCAGCTATACAGAAGAAAATTTAGATGATTGAAAAATTGCTGAATGCTGGCAAAAGTTGAAAAAAGTTGTAGATAATTAAAAGCAGAGCTTGTCCAGAGATTGTAGGCCGTGTATTCAGTGTAGGTTTCCACTGTTGGAGGAAATGTTATAATGGTTTTAATAGAAACACACTAGGTTTAAAAATCTTGATTCATATTCTGTCAAAATGCTTATTCTTATAAATAGGAGTAATAAAAATATACATTTTCATGCATCTCTCATTTAAATTTTAAGATGTAATATTTGACATATTTGACTGGTTCTCTGCATATAATTTATATAACAAGAAAAATTGCAAAAAATATAGGTTAAACAACATATGAAAGCAGAAAGGTGGGAAATTGAGGGGTTTTAGGTAGTCCTTCATAAAACATCAGGTGTAGAGTGGAATCAGTTGAAATGATATTTAGGATGTTTATTTCTATTCATTTTACAGTATCTTATTTTACTTTATTGTATTGTATTTTATTTTATTTTGTTTTGTTTTATTTTATTTTATTTTATTTTGTTTTGTTTTATTTTGTTTTACTTTATTTTACTTTATTTTACTATTTTATTTTACTTTTTTTTAATTTCTAAAGAGAACACAGTTTATTCCCAGATCAAAGACTAGGGTGATGGGAATCTGTATGGGACACTAAGTAGGATATACAGATTTAAAAAAAAAATCAGACTGGATCACCCTGAACTTTTAGGCATAAGCCTGAGAGACATAGCAGGTCTTTTCTGAAAACAAACAAAAACAAACAAACAAACAAACAAACCCACTTGTTTCCCATTTTATGTTTGTATAGGTGATTATTTCCATCTGCAAATGTAATAGCTTGCTCATATTTCTATCAAATTCATTATTTTCAAGTTATTTCTTCAAATTATCAAGAATTATTGTTGTTGTTGTTCTACTTTTGACCTTTAATTTGCTCACATCCCGTCTTTAATTTATGCTGTGTGCTGATTTAGTGTTTGAAGGCTATTCAGTAGCTAACGAAACATTCCCATATTCAGACAAACATGGTGGTGGAGTAAAAAGATAAAACACAGTAGTGGCATAAAAAGAAATAGAAATCTTGGGAAGAATCACCATCTCCTGATATCTTGTAGCTGTGCTCAGAAGTAGCCCCTGAGTTTGCGTATTGATGAGCAGCTTCTGGAAAGTTTTCTGTGTTTTGCTGGTTTCACTGGCAAAAAGAGCAATTCAGGAATTTGACACATTTAAACACAGGGACAAAAATGCCAGCAAACAGCAAGAAACACCCTGAATTTTGAAGAACTGTGAAATAATGTCCTTGAGGAGCCAAGAAACTAGTGAGTTCATGAGCTTTTTGGCTCTGTTTTTGTGTGTTCAGGTAGTTAGTACAACTTGAGCCATCAAGGGCAGTCTGACTTTTGACTCTACCATTACTTTCCTAAAAGAAACAACATAATAAAGCCCAAAAAATTAGTTCAGCTCTCTGACCAGCAGGAGAAATACAAGGGGAAATACGAAACAGGTAAAGGATAAGCAATCTCTGAGCATGACACTTGAAGGTTGTGTGCTCAGAGGTGAGCAATGAGAACGATTATCAGTCCAGAAAACTTGACCTGCAAAGGAAAAGACCAAAGGAATTGAAGTTACAGAGGAAGGGTGGGAGGGAAGAATGATAACAAGTTTAAAGCATGAATGAGGTGACTGAAAGAAGGAAGAGGACAGAGCCAGGACCTTTCCTTCACTGTACTGTGAAAGATTCAGCTCAGATTTCAGAAACAACTTTCTACTTTTAATAAGTGTTTGTTACCCTATTATTTAGGCAAATGGAGTACTCTATCTGCCAAAACTGTTAAAGCCCTTTCCAACCCACTGTGGGATTGTCTGACTTGATTTCTGTTATGCCACCCTCTCATACCTGACTTCATTTCCTGGGTCATTTTTACACTTTTAAAGGCTTTTCCTCAGCTGCTTTTTCTTCTGCATATGTACCTACTTAATGATTATTTTTCTTCATCATGGATTAATACTTTTTAAACTTCTAGCCTTATTTAACAGGAAGCTTGCAACCACTGACTAATGTTTTTCAGAAAGTCATTTTTCTATTTCCTAAACCATTTCTGTTTTCTGTGCTTCAAATTCCCATTCACAGCTGGAGACTACAAATAAATTTATATTTTCAGAACAGGGTCTTTACTCCATCTATACCCTTTTATAGCATCTATAAAAATACCTTGTATTCTCCTTATACTATCTTGGTTCTTGGGTTAACGTATAATTCCTTCCTCCTGTGTGTCACTTAGTACATTCTCTTCCTCCAATAGGTGGAAATTGTCTGCTTCTCTCTAGACATATTTTTTGGGTTATGTTGTCTGGTAAAAGGCCAAACCTCAGTCTGCTCTCAGTATAGCTAGTCAACTGATCAACTCCCCCAGAGCAAGAGAAACCCATTTGTGATATGAAACAAGTTGTTATAAAAACTTTACGGGATTATTCAAATACAAGATAGTTCATCAATCTGTTGTCAAATGTAGGAATGCTTTGACCACCTAACACAAAGCTGTAGAAGCCAAATTTTCATGAAATCTCTGCCTACAGTTAGTTGGCATGTCCTAGTGTAACTTAATACTCTGCCAGCACTGACACCTCTACTGGTACATGCAGCTGAACTTCTGTAATCTGAGTGGCGTAACACCCAATTCTTGCTTACACCTAATTTTTTCATAAATCTCCTGACAGCAGTGACCAGAAGTCATGCTGTGAAAGTGTGCCATGTGATCAGATTTCTCATGAAATGCAGTGGTTACCACAATTTCCTCTGAAGTGCAACAAGAGTCTGGAGAAGAGGAGGCTCAGGGGAGATGTTATTGCTCTCTACAGCTACCTGAAAGGAAGGTGTGGGGAGCTGGGGGTCAGCCTCTTCTCACACGTAACTAGTGATAGAACTAGAGGGAATGGCCTCAAGTTGTGCCAGCGAAGCCAACTCTCCTGATGACACTGCAAATGGGGAGAAGCAGTGAATGGGTTCTGAAGGTCTTCTACTTCATTGTGATTTCTAACTAGCACAGAAAAGCCTTGAGGACTGATAGAATCACTTTGAAATGATTAAACTTTGTGGTTGAATCTGCAAGAGCTATTGACAGGTCCAAGATCTGGGGGAGGTATGAAGAAAGCAGACTCTTCACTTGCCAGTCCTGCAGGGTTGAACCTGTTGGTTTGGTGATTGCACAAATAAGATAACCATTCACTGATGGGGGTGTTCTAATTTTAAGATGACTCTCTAAAATCTAGTTAAGTAATTTAGGAATATAAGGGCTAACTTGCCATGGATTTTCATTATTTAGGGAACAAAGAGGGAAAAACATTTTTTTAAGGAGTTTTTTATTCAGACATAGACTTTAAGTTTGCAATTTGGTGACTGCTCCAAAGCCATAAACCCACATTTACACTAACTTGTTAATTAGGACCTTATTCTTAGTAAGTGATTAACAAACTCAGTTGAGTCATCACCCAACAGATAGTCAGTGGGTACATATCATTTGTACACAAACTCCCTCATTTTCAGCCCCTGCTTGTCAGCTGCCAATGGCTGTATAGACTGAACAGAGCTGTCAGGCCTCAAGATTCAACTGCAACACGTGTGATATTCAGTGTTTTAACACCTCAGTTCCTGACTTCTTGTTGTTATGCAAGAATCTTTATACTCCCTACTCCCTTTTCCCAAGTGACTAGGCTTGAAATATGAACCTTTTAGAATGAATGGAGGGAAAACATGAGAAAGTCACTGTGATTTCTTTTTAAATTTACTTTACTTGAGGAAGTCAACAAGTGTGTGTGTTGTTTGTTTGTTTGTTTTAAATACTTGATTTTGGTAGTACTGTAAAAAGTGCTGAGGGTTTGTTTTCTTAATCTGTTTGTCTCCATCAACAGGGGTAGACAAGTTATAATAGGCTAATTGCTAAAATGGATTATTTTAGATAACACTTCTGTTAATGATAAATACCTGTTTCTTCAGTGTCTTACATTGAAGATTCACTGGATAAAATACTCAGAAGCATTTTGCTACAGCCATGTGGAGATCGTGCTCTGTTTTCAGTAGACAGCTTCCCTTTGTTTAAAAAGTTCTTCAAAACTGTTTGGAAATGCTTTAGTGGCATTATGCTGCTTCAGTGCCATGTCCCGTTAGTCCATTCAGGAGAGGCATAGCTCTGTGATGAAGTTCATTGGTCACTTCTGTTGTTGTAGCTGGGTGTTTCAGGACTTCTGATGTGCTACTCTTTTGCCACAGCCTGGTGTAGGTTACAGTGATTTTCCTCCTTTGTGAGTAATGAAAAAAGATATGTTGTCCCTTCTGAAGCTACCTGGCTCTTGAAGGAGTTGTGGTTTTGTTTTTGTTTCTTTTATTCTGCCCCCTCTCCCCCCCCAAAAAAAAAAAAAACAGGACCTAAATTAAAAATCACAGTGCATACTTCTTTTTAGAAGGATTGCTATCTGTAGGGTAAGTTATGTTGCTCCAGCCAAAGGGACCCCAGGCAACTACTGACAGCCTTTAAGTTATGTGAATTCACAGGACAGTAGCCCTCTGGTTCTTAAACAGTAATGTAACATAAAATTCTCAGAAGCATATTTTGCACAGTATTGGCAGGATACTTCTACTAACCTTAAAACCTTGCAAGCTATTCAGCCATTGTGTTTTTATATTGCGTAGGTCTAGGGTGGTTGTCATTATCTTACAACGTAATACAAGCCTGCTCTTTTACTGTACTATTCCAATTCCCTTTCTGGTATGTCTGAATATCTGTATCATTGTACTACACAAGCACATTTTTCATACTTAAAAATAGAATCAATAACCATTTTCCTTTCATTTTGCAACTGCAGTAGCAACTACATTTCCTGTCTCAATAGGACTTACGAAACAATTAGGCAAATTTGGGACAGATCTTGCCATTGAATTCTAGACAGAATTCTTTCTATCCTCACCAGGCCATGTATGTGCAAAAGCTAAATAATTACACACTGAGGCATGGCTTTATTAATGCCTGTGCAATAAACACTCTTCCAGTTCTACACATGGACCGTTTGATTTGGTTTCACAAAATTAAATCAATGGATCCTATAACTGGTCATTTGTAATTAATTAATATCAAAAATAATGCATCTTTGTTTCTGTTGTACCTTCTGTTTTCTTCACTGACTACTGCTGATAATTATACTGCTGCAGGAAATTATTAGCACTCAAATTAGAAAGACTTTGAAAATTAAGTAAGTCAAAAAGATTTAAAAAAATCCAACAACAACAACAAAAAAGTAAAATCCCTGTCCTTCTTCTGAAGGATTTCACACCTTCTCAGAAAGACCCCCAAATCACCAGGGTGCTGGCTGTTTAAGACTTTGAGGGAAGTTATATATCCTCTTGTCAAAGCTGTTATTAAGGACTCATCACACTGGAAAAGAAAATAAATATTTTGGCTCACCAGCTACATATACTAGCAGCTGTACTGGGAAAGGGTTATGAGTTGCCTTGGATTTCAGGCTGAGAACCTGCTGAAAAATAAAACAAACAAAAAACTACTACTTATTGTTTCCACTGACTGTGCAGTATGGAATAAAATACAGTCTTGAAGACTGGAATGGATGGCAGAGAGCCCAGAAGGTCTGAAGGCTGACTGCTGAAGGGATCAGAAAGCCAAAACCAGTGATGGGAGAGACCGTGAGGCCAGGAAGTTGGCTGAGAAACCCTTTGCACGTGTGTGCCTGTGCCTGAGGAGCCTGGACCCCTTTGTTTCTTACTGCAAGTTTTAAGTTTAATATGTAGGGAATATTTTGTGGTTTGGGGTTACTGGAGCACATGCTGTCTAGACTCTTACTACAATTGCTGAAACTGGATTTAAAAAACAAGATCTAGTTTTATATTGCAGTAGGCAGATTATAATGACTACATGCTACCAGCTGATAGCTATCGCTTTGGAAAGAAGTATGAAAGAAAGTTTGGCCTCTCCTCCTCTACTAGTAGTAACAATATGCTACTGTATCAACATATATCATCAGTCGATGACAAACTCCACTCCCAAAGACAGCACTCCTGTTTGTAGCAACAGCATGTCCTTCTTCCTGCAGAATGTCACTACTGATTCACATTCAGCCTTTGAACTATTGTATGCTCACATCTTTTCTGTCTATACAGGACTAACAAGTTCCCTTTTAACTTTTTTTTTTTTTTTTTTGAGGGTGGGAGAAGAGGAGGATTGAATTGTTCCTAAAGCTTACAGACGTTTTTCATTTCTTCTGACTAAATTTCATCCTATTTTTTTCAATACAATTTCTCTCATTTACCATTGTTCAGGTTTGTTTCCTGCCAATAAAAACATGAAAAATTTTCTAAAGCTCTCCTGTTGACTTTGAAGACATGATAAAACTTGAGGTTAATCGAGGATTTGGCAGGTTTTTTCCTACTCTTTAGCAGAATGATATTAAAACACACTTCTATGTTACAGGATTCAGAGGTTGAATTGCAATATAAATTTCATATTATGTTGATTTTAAGAACAATTTCATTTTAACATTTCCTTGACCATGTCTTCTTTGAGATGCAATGTGGAATTGTTCCATCTCGTTTATCAGGCATTGAGCATTTCCATTTTTTGTTTTCAATTGACATTTAAAATCATAATAAAAAAAGTCTGACATATTCATGAGTAATGGCACTGATGTCTGAATTAATTTTTTTTGACCGTCTCTCATCTGTGTTAAAGACTTTTTTCAGTATTCAGAAGCAGAGCCTCTGTCTGTGTTCCCAGCAGTGTAGCTTTCAATATTTTCACGTTGCTCAAAATCTGTGTGACTTTATTAGCACAGTGCTGAGCCTGAGCTAATATACCCTGCTGAGGGACTTAGCTGCTGCACAGAGTTCTGGCAGAGTATCTCCTGATATTATAAGAATTACTCGTTAAACTCTATACATGTTGTTGACATAGCAGCAGTGTTTTGAAGCAGTGACTAATGCTTCCACAGCTGTAGGTAGTATCAGGCATTTGGTTATTATTAGGGAAGTTGCCAGCATATTAGCAATGTTTGTATGCAGTTACTATAGCCAAAGGTACTATTTGTTGTTAGGCATCACCATTAGAAATGTTCTTAAAATGTCTTAAATCTCCCCTTACTGTAGCCCCAGCTGACTGTGAAAGCTAAAAGCATTGGCAAAAAGCTCCTTAGAAATGATAAGCAACACCAGTATGCCAGTGTTTGTTGCTAAGTGAAATAAATTGGTAGTAGCACTGCCGACTTGCTGAAGCTGCTTGCAACAGCTGTGAACCCCAAAGCAGGTGATTAATGTCAGCTCGAAGCATTGCCGGCTGCCTGACAGGCCGTGTACCACCCTTGAACTCTGAACCACGGGGCTTCTGATGGCTGCAAGCAGTGCTGACTTTCAAGCAATGTATGTAACAGCTACAAGCCCTGACACACACGCTTCACAGCATTTTTGCTTTTGTCCATCTTTACTTGGCTCTAGTGAAATCTAATTGCAAAGAGAAAACCTGAGGAATTTCAGAAAGTCTATGGAATTATTTTTGCTGGTAATCCAGCTGATAAATTTAATTCCATGAAAATATTACATTTGTTTTTACAACTTAACAGCTGCCCTTGCAATTTCAAGATGGGGGCTAGATTCTCAATGTGATTTTACTCTCTATTTATTGCTAGGGGGTGGGGATACGCTT
This sequence comes from Aythya ferina, assembly GCF_964211825.1. Lineage (NCBI taxonomy): Eukaryota > Metazoa > Chordata > Aves > Anseriformes > Anatidae > Aythya > Aythya ferina. The sequence goes on from NC_140297.1 coordinate 96,110,686, forward strand.
TTACAGAGCCACTTATAAAATTCTTATCCTGGGAGCAGTTCCATGCTATTTCCTATCTCAGTATAATTGAAAACAGCCTGAGGATTAGAGATTTAGTTTCCAACTAAGAATTGCCAGAGTTGCAGCATTGTGCCAGCAGCTTCCACCCTCTGCTTGTTGTCTATATGGGGAACTGCAGTGAGTATTGGAAGAGCTGGTAATAAAATATAAACCTTCAAAAACATTAGTAGGCCAGTTGTCCTACAATACTTAACATGCCATGTTGCTATAAAGGCATTGTTTTAAGTCATGCAAATAATGATAACATTGTTAACGTTACCAATGAGATAAACAAAATTTTCGATTAATCTATGATTATAATAGTATTTTCTCATGAACATCTACTTCTTATTCATAGAAATATTTCCACTGTCTCTGCCACAATCACGTTTATCAGTCTTTGGACTGTCAAGCTACTGTGCAACTTCAAAAACCAACTGAATTAGATAAATTCATGGAAGGGGGGAAAAAAAAAGAAAAAAAAAAGCATGAGGGATAGTAAATATGAAGAGGTTAGAAAGATACAAGTAAATCATTGTGCCACAAATTTCTGGAGGATGCAAGTTTTCTTTGGGAATGTCTCTAACAAGGGCTAAGAGCAGGCACCTAGGAAAGAGCAGGTACATAGGTGAAGAAAATATCTGTGCAGATTTTTGCTTTGATCTTGTATGGCCTCTGATAAGCTCTTAAATTTTCTTTGAATCAAAGTGTGTAACTCAGGCACAGTGGACCACAGCACAGGCATTTGTCTGGTCTGCTTTTGTGAAAGATCTGATGGAATAACATTGAAAGTTGTATGGGTTTTTCTCACTCACCTCATCAGACTGCCAGCTTTCTGGCTTCATGAAGGTGAGTGAAGTGATAATAAATCCATGGTGTGTGTTTTAGGTAAAACTTGAAGTTGCTGTTTTATCTGTAGTTATTAGATGGATGGTAGTTTCTGAGTTCAGAAGCAATGAGATAACTGTGTTTGTGGGATTTGTGCATATGCATTCATGAAATCATGTATTAGAATTATGTGACACAAATAATGGTGTTTTTTCAATGGCAGCCATCTAAATAATGAGACACTAAGCTGGATGCCTGAGCCTGAAATACAGTATATGCAGTAACTGCATATACAGAAACAATACACGGGATTGAAGTTGAATGCTGGCAGTTTAGATTTAGTGAAGATATTTTCTGTAAAACTGCATATGAATAGTAGGGCTAGGGGGCATCATTCTTACAGAGTAATGTATTTGCTCTATGATCAATTTGTTGGCAAAGGGTGAAATAGAGGGATACACCATACCTATTATCCTGCTTTAGAGCTTTAACTCTGAACTGTACCTTAGTGATTTTTAGAAGTCATCTTTATGACTGTTTTATTTTACTGGCTTTATTTTTCTGTTTTAATTTATTTTTTATTGAAAACATTCTGAGAAGATGACAAGTGCAGAATTTAAGTACACATGAAGGCAGTAAAAAGAAGATATTATTTAATATTTAGACTACAGAGATCGATACTGGGGCCAATACTACTTAACGTCTTCATTAATGGCCTGAATGATGGATGGGATGAAGCACACCCTCAGCAGATTTGCAGATGGTACAAAAATAGGACAGGTGCTTGATATACCAAGTGGCTGAACTGCTGTTCAGTGGGATGTAGAGAGGCTGGGGGTCTGGGTTCTCCTGAAGCTGAGCGAAGAGAAAAGCCAAATCCTGCCCTTGGGGAGGAAGAAACCTTGGGCACTCACCCACGCAGGCTGGGGAGTGTTTGGCTGGAAAGCAGCTTTGTAGAAAAGGATTCAGGGATCCTGGTGGACAGGAAATGGAAAATCAACCAGCAACATGCCCTTGATGCAAAGGTGGCCAGCAGCATCTGTGCTGCATTAGGAAGTGCTTCACCAGCCGGCTGAGAGTGATTCTTCTCTGCTTGACCCTGGCATGAGCACACCTGGAGTACTTTGTCGTGGTATCAGCTTCCCATAACAGTGGCCCTTTGGTAGATTTTCCCAGACACTAGAACACTGGGGGAGGTCTATCAAATGGCCACTGTGCTGGGGAAGGGATCAGGGCATCTGTCATATGAGGAGAACCTGAGAGAGCTGAAAACATTGGCTAAATTAGAAGACTCAGAAGATCTCATGTGTATAAATATGTACATATGTCTTAAAATGTATAAAATCTTTAGGGATTTCCTTCTACTTCCATTTTATAAGAATAAAGGCAATAATTGGCATTATAAGCAACATTTTTTTTCCATGATTCAAAAATAGGAATCCACTATAGGAAGCCACTTGCAGCAGGCTAGTTAACAGGCTAGTTAATGTTATCTCTTATTTAATACATCCAAGTCTTTTTTGACAGCAGCGGTCTTCATGTGCCGGTAGTGCTGAGTTTGGATGGAACCAGCAAAGGGCAGTGTTGCTGTAGGTGGCTGACCAACTCTGCTGTGTCAGGATACAGGGGTGGGCTGTCCTGTTATCTGCTTCTTACCCAGCCAGTGGGATGGGAGCTAGGGAGAGGGATTGTTCTGGTTTATCTCCAGCCTTTTGAGTTGCTTGGCTGCTTGTTCAAGCCTCAGCTTTCTATTCCACCTCTTCGGAGAACAGCTCCCAGTTCATGTCTTTTCTAAGCAGTTTAAGAGGAGGTGAGTTGAGGTTATAGGGCCAGGGATAGAAGGATGGCTGTTTGGGGGACACAAGTGTGCATTTGTATTGTGGGTCTCAAGAAAGCTAATGTCCTGCCTGGCAGGAGCAAAGGGAGAGGTAGGAAGACATAAGGGTGAGGAGCACATGCATATCTATTCCCAACGTCACCCTCCAAAAATTGCAGTAGCCTCTCACTCTTTGAGAGTTGTTACAAAACAGTCCTGTACCTTCCCAAAACAAGAACACAGAAATAGCGATATTCATTTCGGAGTCATTCTCCTCTTTCCCCTCCTGACCAACTCTCCTCAAGTCACAGCACTGGATTGAGTCCTGCAGGTTCACAACTTGAATAGATGATTGGTTCTGCTTGCAGTGAGACATACAGGCTGTCAACGCAAGAAAATTTTGTGTATTGACCATTTATGTATAGCTTATGAGTTCGCAATAACATCAATAAGTAACGGTGTCCAAATTTCAGAATTACTACTTTGAGTGAATACAGAAAAAACACTTTTCATCAGCAATGGGGTCATTCTATTTTAATTTGATCACTAACTTGGAAGTAGGCATCACTTTAACACAAAATGACTTGAAACAAGTATGATTTGAATGACGTCCCGACCCATCAACGTGTATTGCAGCAAAAGCGGGGAAGGAGAGTGTAATATTTCCAAATATTTTTTCTTTCCTTTTTTTTTTTTTTTTTCTTTATCCACTAATCCAAAACATTTTCAGACTCTGTGTTTTTGAGGCTTTACTCTATTTTGCCTTTTGTTTGTGTCTCCTATTATCTCCAGGGAAACTTTATGCCTGTAATGCACTATTTTCTGCTAAGAACAGTGAAAAATCCTTGACCCAACTGCCTCTCTTTTATCTTAAGTTGGCTGTCATAGGGGTTAATTGTGTCTGGCTCTCCAAATCAAAAATGGATTGGGTTTGGTTGTAGTATTTGTCCAGTATCCTCTTCCCTGCAATTACGCCACACTTTTGCTGCAAAGCAAAGCAGGTTAGTGGAGAAAAGTGTGGGTTAAAATTGTAGTCTCTAGTCTTCAATTTATTCCTTTAAAACATATTTCATGTCATATTTCAGCTGTGTTGCACTCGTATTTTGGTAAAGCAGAACCTGCAGAAAACTGACAGCCAGAGCAAGTACTCAACTCCATGGCAGTTTACAATAGCTGAACTATCATGCAACAGTTGTATGGTAATGGAAGTGGGACCCCATGCATGTGCCAAGGATCCCATGTGGCATAATTACACGACAGGTGATTTCAGTGGAAGTTCAGCAGCAGACTTCAGCTGGGCTTGTGTGTACCACAGGTCTGCCTGTGGCCTTAGGCATGTGAACTTAAGTACAGGAGCTTAAAAGGAGCAGATGCAAGTGTATGGGCATTTATTTGTTTGGCTGTTGCTTGAGAGTTAAAGTAAATGAGCTTGCTGGTCATAGAGGGATATTATATGGAGGTGAGACCATGCTCAATGACACTGCAAAATCACTGGTTGAAATTGCAAGTCATATTCAACGAAATAAACAATTGTATCACGAGTAGCTTTGAGTTGTCTATGTAGAAGTGAAAGTATTATGCTGTTATGAAAGATGTGGCAAGGATAGTGTTAAGACTATTTTGAGACACCCAACCTGAATCTTCAACAATTTTAAGATTGTGATAGATTACAGTGAAAATTCAGTTACCTTAAACTTTAGCACTTATAATAAGAATTTTTCTGGACAGTGAAGATGTAAATCCACTTGAACATTTTGTAACATCTGCATTTATTTTTAATATGATTTTTCAAGAATTTAGGCATCATCAATTTTACTAACCATTTAGTTAAAGAGATCAATTACCTGAAAATCGTGAGGGTCTAGGAGGCCAAAGTGCCTTCTAGGTGCCTCACTGCTTAAATCACATGCTTAAATATCTTTATAGATCTGATAATTTGTACAGGATTCATTTGACCAAGTGTAGTGTAGGCGGCTGCATCTGATATAGTCACTGTTGTCTCCCATCAGTGCCTACAGTGGTGAGAAGTAGATGCTTCTAGGGAGTGATTCATCTCACCTTAAAGTTTATCTGAGGCAAGTCAATACAAGTTATGATGCACCAATATAAATCACATCACACTTGAAGCTTTACTCTGCTGTAAATGTGCTGGGAGGTAAAATTCCTTGTGTAGACTTAAGGAAAGTCTTAGAAAGCACATGCTAAGCAGTACTTACTGCTACCTCTGGTCCAGGCAAGCCAGGTTTTTCAGTCGCTGCAGACCTCTGAAGTTCCTTAACTGAACACAGGCATGTGTAACCATGCAGCTGGTTAGGCGCCTCTCTTTACATCAGCTCAAGTATTCACAAAGCCCAGATTTCAGCATAATACAAATGAGGTCAAGATTCCTTCTGGAAACATAACTATTAGCATGTTCACTGCATCTATCCACTGTGTCTGTGTTTTGTTTCGCTCTGTTCACCTCTTTTTTTTCCTATAGCGTGTCTTCTCATGTGCTCTGAATATTGCCTCCTTGGTTCTCTCTTGTCATTTGTCCATCTATCTCACAATCTCTTATCCTGTTCTTGTGCTGTTACTTATTTCCTGCCTGAATTTCCTCCCTGCTTCGTCTTATCTTCATAGCCCTGTTTTGGAATGGGTCAGGAGGCAGTATTCAAGCTGTCTGCCAACTGAGAACTCCTTATCTGTGCTCTAGGAGGTGCTTTACTGCTCAAACTAATCAGAATCTCTCTACAAGAGGAAAAACAGGACTCCAGGAAGCTGGAGAATGAATAAACTGTTAGTACAGTAGAAATGAAATATGGAAATTCCAGTATCTTATAGATAATGGAATGGATGAAACTGATAACCAAATTAAGGAAAAGAAGGGGGCAAAAAAAGAGAGAGAAGAAAAATGCCATATTAATTTCTAGGTCTTTCTGTGAACTTGCTGCAGAGGTTTGCCTTCTCTTTTTTTTACTAGGTAATGATCAAATACGCAAGAAGTCCCAAATCTCAAAGAGATGGTTTCCTTTAGTAGATAACTGTTGCTCTTCAGTTAACAGACTTAACTATACGAATTCAGAGGATTTCAGAATAATCTGTTTGTAGAAAAGGTAATGAATATAGTTAATCTGATTTCATTTTTCACTCAGATGCACAATACATTAGTACAGGCTGTTAGTGCATGCCTTGATTATATTCTTGATAAACCTGACAGCATTTTTACCTGAGGAACATACTTCAAAATTCATAGTGGATGTATGTTAGCATGTAGTAAAGTCTAATTCTTTAGAAACAAACAAACAAAAAACAACAACAACAAAACCATTCAGATCATCCATTTAATTTCTGAAATCTTTAGCTGAATATTCATGATTTATATTTTCTGATCTGGAATCGTAATGGTAACCTTTGTCAAAGATGCTTTCCATTTGCTCTCTTGTTTTTACCATAAAGCGTTTGTCCTGTCACGTTTGTCTTGTGTACAGACAGTAAAAACAGTAGATGCTCACACTTGGCAGGGATATGTCCAGCAGTAGCATTTGTAAAAAGTCTAAGAGAACTCAGCAGTAGCCAAAATAACAGAAGTCAAAGTCCATAAACTGTCAAGACCAAGTAGACAAAGCCACAATATATATAAGATAGTAAAAAAAAAAAAAAAAAAGCCTCAAGATAAAATGACAATTTAGTAAAAATGTATAAAAATTAAAAGCAATTTAGAAAAGTAGATCACAACAACAAAAAAAAGTTGAGAAGAGGCAAGTGACTTTGAAAATTACAACTTAATCACCACACATCAGAAGTGAATAATAAATAATGAATTACATGAGATTGAATTAGGAAAGATGATATGTAAACCAGCCTTCCAAAACTAATAAGCACTACCAAACTCTAATGCACATAGTGAGTTTTCATATGTGAGTGCCTTCTCTCAAATCAATATAACTCTCGAAATATTTAAAATTAAATGATATCCTTAAGCACTTTCCTGACTCTATGCCAAAGATCAAGCACAAAGATATTCCTCATGAGTGAAAAAAATTAAGGCTACACTGGGTTTAGTATTACATATGATTGTGGAGTGATCCAGTTCAGTTTTTGTCTAACACAGATGGATGGATGGATCGAAGTTATGGCAAATACCGTAAAAAGAGCAGATTGATAAGGGCTATTTTCAGGAGCAGATGGGTTTGTAATGACCAATTTTATGGAGTAAGTGGCAAAAGCAGGTAAAAAGGTCTAGAGAAAACATTCAGTTGTTGGTCAGCAGAAATGTGGATGATGGCAAGATCTAAGGAAAAATGGTTGAGAGATCTAATTGAAGTGTACATGATCTTAAATGGTGTAGATAATGCTTTGTACCTAAAATGCATTCTAAGACCAGGGGCAAGTACTGTACTTAAAATCAAATGCAGACATAAAGAAACACTTATTAAATTAATAGTAACCTCTGAGGTGACCTGCAAGGCATAGGTATTGAGAGAAACACATTGAGGGTTATTCAGGCAACAATTAGCTGATGTCCTGGAGGCAGTGGTACAGGAAGGAAATGTATTTGCTTTGTTCCACTTTGCCAGTGACATTCAGAAGGGATTTTTGTTTTGTGACCATATTTAGACCAAGACAGTTTGCCAGTTTCCCCCACCTTTTTTTTTTTTTTTTTAGAAATAGGATATAATGCCTCATAAAAATTTTTATAGCCATTCTTACTTCAAGATTAGAAACCACAGAATATAGCTTTGAGTTGACAAATAGTTTTGTTATTTAGATTGTCTGAAAAGATCTGCATGAACTTTTCCTTTCTGCATACGTTACTAGAAAGTGTTGTATGTGTAGTTTTCTGTCTAAAACATCTTGATAAAATCTCTATTCACTGCAAATAAAGAAAATTACCAAGTGTGTAATCTTAGTTATTACTTAGAATGGGATCAAATGTACATTTGACATTTTTATGCCAAATATAGTATAATCATAATTGTGATTGGCATTTCTGCTGAAGGCTTATAGTGACGATGTAAGCCAGGATGACCTTGCTTCTGGGCATGGAAGAAACGTTTTCCTTGGCAACAGTACTAATTTTTCTGGCAATGGTTGTTGGCAAATAAAGTTCCCTGATTTTTTACCAGTCTCTGTTTCAACACCTCCAGCAAACTCTTTGAGTTAACCCCTCTTCATCCATAATAAGAGAAGGTACAGTTCAAAGCAAACAATGTTGTTTTTTTCTCTGAGCATTTCTAGTGGATTGTGACTGCACCATGCAGTGCTGAGACATCAGAAAAGCTACAGACCTGAAACAAAAGGCAAATTAGTCCAAGCAGAGTGCAGAATTACTGTTATGGTATTGCTTCCAGGACCTGATAAGGTATCTCTGAGCTGTGCTGCTCCACACAGAGTAAACAGCATATTTTTCTCTACATTGTACAGTGAGGATGTTGCCTGTTTTGGCTTGAAAAATATGGGATATTTTGCTTAGATTTGAAGCAAGAGAATGAAGGAATAAACAAACTGCTAATTCATGACTTAGGGCTATGCAAAAAGGATATTTTTAGGGATTTCAGTAAATCATGAATTAATATTGTGGTCTTCAGATTCACATTTCTTCAGATTCTTCAGATTTCTTCAGATGCCGTATTTGCAGCAACAAAAGAAAAAAATAGAAAAAAAAAGCAGAACTGGGAGTGAGTTAAGGTGTCTGTCCCCCAGAAGAAATTAGGAGTTCTCATCTTAAATCTCACCAATGGTCCATCTACCTGATTCTAACAGAATGCAGTGTAGATTTGTTTACATGAAAAGACATCCAGACATCCCATACTACACAATTAAGATATCTTTGAACTGGGGAAACTTTTCCCTACTTTTCATCATTTAGAGGAGAAAAATTATAAAACAAATATCTTATTTGAAGTCCAAATGTAGACAGAACAGATGTAGTTTTAACATGTGTTAGCTGGATGAAGTCTGCCGAACAAACAATACTAATAGAATGATAATAGTTTTGGGCAGCCATCCAGGAACAAGCTGTTGTGAATAGGTCTGGATCTTTTTTTTTTTTTTTTTTCTTTTTTGTGCTTGCTTGTTCATTGTTTTATTTTTATTTTCAATATATTTTTGCAGCATAGCCTGTTTTGTCAAAGGTGACATATTTTACAAAGTTGTTGCTTTGCAGTGAATTTTGAGGATAACGTCTTGTAGTTAGGAGACAAGAAAGCTGGGTAGATAGAGTATGAGTGTAGGAGACTTTGCATGATTTGGGATAAATAACAATTCTGTGATTGAAGCAGAGCAGGGATTTGAAGCGGAATTCTGGTATAATCCAGGCCAGTAGCCAACTGCTAAGCAACTGAGTGTGACAGACAAAAATACAACCCCCTCTCACAATGTAGTTCCATTTATGAAAACGCTTAAAAGATTTTGTTTCTTATTCTGTTTGGAAATTAAACAGTTTTTGCAGCAATCTCTGTAGATCTGACATTTGATTTAAATGCTCTGATCAACCTCCAGCAGTATACAAAACACCTGTGTTAGTTGTAAATGATTTGTGTCTACTATAAATCTGAAAATATTCTCTAGAGAAAAAGCAATCCATAATTGCCAGATTTATTCCCTTTTCTGAGATATGCTTCAAACTGTGCTAGATTTTTTCAGGTGAACGGTCAGAAGAAATGTGCAATGAAAAATGTAAAAGTTGTTTATTTTCCATTAATAGTGAAAGAATCAAGTTAGACTAATGCTGAATGTGGTAATCTGTTTGAGATGATTATTCTGCTTCATGTTCAGCTAGCAACTGAAACAGTGTTTAAATGACGAAGTCACTTTCAACTTGACTGGTTGCACTGTTAGCCATTGAATTGAAGGATCCTCTCCATAACTCCATGAGGTACTTCCTTGGCATGTCTCAGAAGTAAGTGTCTCAGAAGTGAATTTATTAGGTTTATTAAGTAGCATTTATTGGAACTTAAAATGGATCCCATTACTTGGACTTGGATTTGATCTGTAACTTTATTCTTCTTTGAATAGCTCTACTATTTTCTGTTCATCTGAAATGTTGTTCAAGGAATTCCTTTAACTTAGTTCTTCTATGAAGTTCTTAAATGTAGGCAAATGCTGGTGTGAACAGTTGGGGGAAATTTTAATATTCCAATCTAAGAAGCAGGTGAAGTACTAATGTTAATGTCTAGACCATTTTTTTCCTTCTTTTCTGGGAGGGGAGGGGGCAGATCTGCTACAGTTTTCAGCTTTTGTTCAGTCTCTCCATTACCTGAAGACCACTAAAACATGAAAGCAAACAAACAAAACAAAAACAGAAAACCAAAAACTAACAAACAAAACACCTCACTTGAGGTTCAGTTGTATCGCTATACTTTAACATAATCTATAAACTTATGGGAGTAGCAAGTCTTTACACCAAAAGATAAAACTTCGTCTGGTCTGATTTTCTGCATTCAAACATTATCAGTTCCTACCATGTCATTCCGGGTGTATGTCAGGCTACACAAGCTGGAAGTAAACATGACTGAATGGTTCTTTCCCATAAACCTATAATGTATTTCAGTTGAACTACTAGTCATATGGATTTTATATATATATATATTTATATATATATATGCATATATATATATGTATATATATATATATATATATATATGTGAACCAGTTTCTATCCTCAAAAATATTGATTTGTTCAGTAGCCAGAATTGCTTCCTGAAATGTCTCCAGAGCAGCAAGCAGCTGAATGTCAATTTTACTGTGATTGGATTAGTTCACTGGAATGTCACCAGCATGCAGGCGGGTGTCTTCCAACCTTGAGACCAGCTGGAGGTTCTTTTTCTGGAAACTCCCAGGTGCCAGGAGGCAGTCAGTGGAAGCAATTTCAGCCACAGAATTAATGAAGGTAACAGCAGATGATACTGGGCAGGAGTGTTTGGCAAAACATCTGACTTTAAAAGGAACAGGAGTGCTAATCAGATGGGTAATATGTTTTAGATGATGAAAGGATGTTCATCCATAAGATCCATTCTTGTCCAGTGCATTTAATACCACGTGTGCTTTTATGTTCCCATTTAGATGGGGCATCCTTCTCATTTACCAGCTAGGGATCCATCATAGAGGTTCCCTGAGGCTTCTAGTTTGCTTTTTCAAAGGTGATACTGAAAGCCTTTACAGAGTTAACAGAACATTTTTTTTATTGTTCATTAGTTGTATTCATTATAGCACTGAAGTTTGTCTCATGACAATCTCATAAAACCTTCTGGATATAAGTACAATGGAGACTCAAGAGCTTCATTCTGGTAAAAACTTAAGAGTACTTACAAATAAAATTGTAGGTGCTATAAGGCACCACTTCTTATTATATATATTTTTTATTTTCCTTTTTTCTTCTGTCTGCTTATGTTAGTGCATCACCTGTGCACTGATCAGGATTTCAGCATAGCTGGTAGGGAAAATTGCCACTCTGATTCTTAGGTTCAGTTACAATCCAGCTCCTTTACTCTCGGTCCATAGACACCCATCACCAGTGTCTGTGCAGGCAAATTGCCAAGAGAAATCATCATTGTTTCTTCATCTTTATTACTGTGTATTGCTTTCATCAGCTTTGAAAATTTGTGCAATGCCTCAGCCAATGAAGTCACTGTACTTAGCTTCTGTTGGAATATTCTCCAAATACATCTGTGACTTTGCAGTGTTATTTCTACATATCTTTCTTCCAAATCATTCATCAAAATTGATTAGCTGGTGCATTTTGTGCATTTTTTGCATGGTATCATGTAATTTTTAAGATTATCTTTTGATTATATATCTCTGGTTTCTTATTCCAAGTACTGTTGTTGTATTAAAACTTTATACATAACTTGACTAGTAATAAGATTGTTTGGTAGTAGTGAGACTGCACTTCTGAGCAAAGTGGCTTATATAGTAGGCTTAATGTTAATCTCTAAATACTAAATTAACTTTTAACCTAGATCTTTATGTTTTGTGTCTTTCAGTATTTATTGCAAAACATGACTAACTCATCAGTTACTGTTCAATAAAAATGCATTTTAATGGTTAGGCTTCAATCCATTCTCTGGTTCTGAATTAAGAGCATATTGTTTCATTCTTGATGTGACATCACTTAGTACTGTCTCAAGTGTTGCAGCAGGCAAATCTTTTAATTCTTCATTAACTTCCATTCAGGTCCTTCTAGCTCCTGGGACCATCAAGTCATCACATGCCCACACTCAAGTATTATTATTGCTGGCACTGGTTTGTCAAAGCTTTAGAGCTCCTGACAAGGCACACAGTGGAGTTGTATATGATGTCACAATTAGGCATTGCTGCAAATTATTGTCTTCCTAAGTTTTGACCACATTACTTTCTTATGACAAGATGCTGCATGTGCAAGTCTATACCATTGCATTAATATTTTCTGTGGAGCTTTCTAACATTCTGCCTTCTTTTTGGAAATAATTATTTGTGTTTTCCATGTTCACAGAGAATACTGCTTCTTAACTAAGCAAATATGACATGCAATCTTTAGTTATGATGATAATAAATGCTATCACTGACCAATTGAATCAACAGTACTTATCCTGTTTGGCAATGTTGATTTATCAGCATAATACAGGCAGTATCTGCCACTTAAGTGTTTATATATGTATTTGCATATATAAAACTCTCCATCAAGACTTGTTTTTCAGCAACAGGGGCAAATTTAAATTTCTAGGGATCATTAATAAAACACTTACATAAACCACAGTGCAGAATCCTAGCAAAATTAAGCTAATCTCTCTGGTGTTCAATAACCCAATTTTCTAAATGCAAGTATGAATCAGTTGTTTTAGCAGACGATGTTTTATTAAAGGGAGATTGCCCTGTTACCTAGGGCATTTTTTTTTCTAGTATACAGTACTGCATGCATTCAATGTGTAGTTATGTTTCAGATGTTTCAGAGCCTTCTTTGGAGAGGCAAGTGGTCAGAGTGACACCTTGTTCTGAGTTTGGGATTGTCAAAACCAGACTTTCTGGCAATCCTCGCCAGAAGGCAGGGGTCGCCCTCGAGCTGCTGGGGAATTTGTGATGGGAGGTGCTGCTGTTCAGCCACTCTGCTCTGCTGGCCCCTCTTTGCTTTAAGAGAGTGAAGTTTTGTGTTCTGCCTTTATGTACAAACAACAACTTTGCTAAGGGTTTTTGCTATTGATTTCCTTTAGGTAATACAGCCCTTGTAAATAAATGTGTCACTTAACGGATCTTTTGCAGACCCTTGGTTAGGGTGACTGCTTACCCTAAAAGTGCAGAGCATGGGCTAGTTTTGCACTCTTATTTTTCCCAGACATCTATACACTAGTACAGTCACAAATTTTTGGCATAAATTCTTCCCTGAGATTGTAAAACAGCCAAACATCAGAAAATAGCTTCCCTTATCTGGCATCTTCCTTTCCTTCTAGAATTCTTGGGACTGCAGGGTTGCTTCAGTCTTCCAGTTTCCAATGTCCAGACTTCTATAAATAATACATACGCTCTGTATATAGTGTTGTTTTCTTTTCTAATTTTGTTTCAGCTCTTTAATATCCCTTCTGTCTTACATAACTCCTGGTATTTCCCATTGACTTCATTAGTGTTGCATCCCATTTTCTTAAATGAATGCTAGAGCTTATCCTCTTAACATTCCTGCTTTTGTATTGACTTTCCTTAAGGGAATGCATTCTTCCCCAAAAAAAGGAACATGCTTGCTTTAACTTGATAGTGCTTTAGATTGATGTTCTTGACTTAATCCATCATGCTTCATTTCAGACTGATAAAGGGTTACAAAGCTAGCTTGTGCTCCTCTAGTGCAGAATTGTTCCTTTCTACACTTAGTTTTAACTTTTTTTCTCCCTGTCTCACTGTATCTACTGTTGGCCAAAACTCTTCCACAAAACTGTATGGATTTTCAAATAAAATGTTTCTTGTTCCAGAAAGTACCATCTTTCTGGAGAAAATTTATTTTACCAAAACATATGCCTGACCCCAGCACCTTCTTAATAAAATACTTGATATAATTTTCAGTTTTTCAGCAAAGTACCCCAGATCAAATTCTTTAACCTAGCCATCTGTCGTATTAGGCTGAAGCTTCTCTCATTTGGTACCACATTGTATCCTCTCCTATTGTCACATTATCAAATCCTACTTTCACCTGCAGCAAGAAGCCAAAGAAATTCCCTTGAATTCTGTGGAATAATTATATTAATTATATATATGTGTGTGTGTGTTTGTTTGTTTTGTTTTGTTTTGTTTTTCTGTGAAAGCAGAGTTTGTCTCATGGGGTTTTCAATTTTGGGTTATTTCCAATATTAATTATTTATTTATTTATCATATAAGAAAAATCCTACATTTTGTGGCCTCAAAACTCATTAGTATAAGATGCTCACACAGTGCTAACGGGTGCTTTCTGCATTACCTTTAATGTTTTGTTCGTTTTCTATTTCACACTGATTCCTGAACTCTTTTGCTTTGAACTCATTCCAGAACTGTTATTCACTGCTTCCTTTCTATTAACGGAGTGAGATAAAGCTATTAGCCTGTCTTTCTGCTCAGTTTCTCCACTGTTAGTAATGAAGCACAACTGCTCTTGGGCAGCTGTGTATTTTTTTTTCAAACAGAAGAATCTGCATTGCCTCAGATCTGAGTGTAGGCAACTGTAATATGACAGGATCAATAAATCAAAAAGTTGCAATTACAGCAGTATCATTAAATCACACTAAGTAAACCTGATTTTCAGGTATTCAGAGACCTGAAAATTGGATTTAAAGGAATTTGGTGAAAGTTTTGGCACTGACTTCAGCGAGATTGAGACTTCATCTGAAATACTGGTTTGCAGTCTCCCCATACATACCTCTCTAGTTAGCTGGTCTTTTGCTCCCCTGTCTTCTGTATGGTACATTACAGGGAGAATACCACAGAAAGCAAAGCATTGTATTAGTACATCAACTTCAGATGACAGACTTGAAAGTCATTTTATGCTGGTTCCTTTCATACTTATTCCCAACAAGAATGATTTCTAGGGTATTAACAGTACAACTCATTTAAAAGAGTCAGAAATAGTGCATTGCAGCTGTTAATAAAGTCTTTCATTTGAGAATTTACGTAGACTAAAATGTGATATTAAGGCAGCAAAACTTTTACTAAATTATGTTTGTGGGTTTTTTTTTTGTTTGTTTTGTTTTGTTTTTATGAAGAAATAAGCATTTATTTTTCAATATCTTGGTCTATTTGCTTCTCAGTTTGAACTATAGTTAATATCCTTAGTTGAATGGTAAATGTTATCATCTCTTCCATTTAAAAGTTTTAAACTGTTTCGTCTCTGAAATCTCACACTGAGTCATAGGGTATATGCTTCCTTTCATTTCAAGTTCTCAAGCAGTTGCTTGCAAAATTGTTTCAAACTGTAAGCAGATTTTGTAAAGAAAGGTTTCCCAGGGATGACCTGAAAAGTAGCTTCAGTTTTTCTAATAATATTCAAACTGATATATATTAAGTACTTATATTATAGTTTTTTTTCTATATATCTACATATGCACCTCTTTGCATATTCACATACACTCATTTTTGATGTATCACCTGGTATATATAGTGTGTCTTGCATTTGAAATTTGAAAAAAAAAAAAAAAAAAAAGTTTTTTTCAGCCTTTCACCCCTTCTTGAAGTTTCCCTTTTGGACAACATCTTATATAAAACAATCCCCTGTGAAATTGTACATCATACACCCCACAGATATTTATTGCTGAGTTATAATCCTGCATGTAAGTTTTTTGATTCCCACTTTTCTTCTATGTAGAGGAGCAGCTACGTGACATCTGTAACAATTTTTTTTTGTGTACTCTGAAAATACAGGAATGTAAAAAATAGTACCTTTGTGATTTGCAAAAAGTTATATGAGCAGTAGGATTGCTATTTACCCAGACTTTTGGGTAAATAACTAAAGGTTATAAAAAGAAATTCCAGTAACAGAAAACAGAATTAGATTTGTATGGCTTTCTGTCCTGTAGAATGAAGAAGTAAAGAAACTGAAAAGGTTGCCTTTCAATAGGTTCAATTTTTAATCGCTCATGAATAAACAAATTTTGCCCTAAAATACGGAGGATTTATGTTCAGTAAACAGGGCCTGTGCCATCACAATGCTTATGGGTGGACTGTGTTTTGGTCTTACTTGTGTTATATCACACAGATTTAATTTTTGTCAGTGTTTCTATATAAATACACTATTATCACATGCTTTTCCAGTAAGTCTGTTTTGTATCAATTTATTTATTAACATGAGCTTTTCATTACAACTTTGTAAAACATATAGTGATTTTGTTTCTTCTTTTTCCTTCTTTGTCCTTTTCAATGCAGACCATTAAGTTCTGGAGACTGCTGGGTTAAGTTCATTGCATGTTCCCAAACTCTCAGAGGGATGATTTTGTGAGAAGTTAAATATTTTCACTGACTGACTTTCTGTGAGAAAGGGAAAAAAATATGGACTGACATGACTGTTTCAGGTTATTTGTCCATCTCTAATAGATGTCTTATTAAAATGGCAAAGCGATGCAGAATGTGACCAACCATGGCATATGGGATGCGTGAAAGAAAGGCTTCTGAACGTATCCAATGTTCCAAGACTTATTTAAGCATGAAATTTTCCCATTTTAGATTTTAATAAAACCTGTCATGAAAAAGAAAATGAAAAGGTGAATTTCTTGTAATTTAAATGTCAGTAGTATTACACATAAACCTGGATTCACCTCACATAGTTTTACAAAGCTGAGAAATCTAAGTTTTGAATCTTCATCTTTCTTTAGTCAATGACAAGAGGTAATGTTTCACTTAATTGTTTCCTAAGGTAATTTGGACAATTAGGATCATAATTTAGGCATTTTATTTGAGTCACTAGAATGTCAAAGGATGGTTCTGATTTTGCTTGCCTGTTTCACAGATCTTTCCCCTAAAGCCAGCTCACAGCTATAAAGATACTCCCCATTACTAAGGCTTTCTGTACTTTTGATCAGAAAATTTACTGTTCCATCTGTGAACCTTGCCTATGTTGCTTGTCACTACTGTGATTTCAGCCTTGTTTTTTACTTCTTTTCCTTAAAGATCAATCAAATTACATTCAATCCAAAACCACAATAATTTGAAAAGCAAGTCCTTTGCAGTAACCGGCTGAAACAGACAGGCTGCTGAGAAGCATTCCTCTTCATGCTGGATTTCTAGTCAAAGTTTCAAAGTCAAATTTTCTCGTTTATTTACCTTTTTTTTTTCTTTTTTAGTCACAGTTTTCTTTTTTTTTCCACTTTCATTATGCAGTGTCTACTTGATGTTCAGCACTACAAGGCTAGACACAAAAGCTGGATGGTTCCACCTAGCAGACCTTCATTCTTTCTCACTTGAAATTAGCTCTTTGCAAACTCGTTGCTGATTACTAGATGTTATGAAGTGCTAAGTGAGCCAACCAGTACAGGTTTGAAAAATTGTACTGGGTCTGGCTGGAACGTTAACTTTCCCAGCAGCAGCCCATACAGTGCCGTACTCTGTACTTGTAGCTGGAACAGCAGTGTTATCACACCAGTGTTGTGTCTACTGCTGAGCAGCAGTGGCACAGCATTGGGCCTTTCTCTAACCCTCCTAGGGGGTGGGCAAAAAGTGAGGAGAGAAACATCACTAGGGCAGCTGACCTAAACCAATCAAAGGGATATTCCATACCATGTGGTGTCACACTCAGCAATAAAAGGTGGAAACAGGAAGAAGAGGGGAGGGGTGGGCTCTTGTTGGGAAACGTTGGTCTTCCTCTCGAACACCGGCTGTGTGCATTGAGGCCTTGCTTCAAGGACGTGGTCAATCATTGCTCATTTGTGGGAAGTAGAGAGTAATTTCTTTCCTCTGCACTTCCATATAGCCTTCATTCATTTTGTTTGTTTGTTTTCCTCCCTTCTTTTTATTTTTCCTTTTCCCCTCCCTTTTCCCCTTTCCCTTTTTATTTCCCCTTAGTTAAATTGTTTAGTTCATGGTAGTCTTTATTTAATTACTATAATTATTTCCCTTTAATTAAATTATCCTTATCTCAACCCGTGAGTTGTTCTTTGCTTTACTTCTCCCCCTCCTCATCTAAAGGAGGGGGAGTGAGAGAGCGGTTGTGGGGTTTAGCTGCCCAGCACGGTAAAACCACCACAAAAATCAAGATCACAATATGACAGTACCTCATAGTGTACTTTCTTCATGAAATCTAACAACAGAGCAATTGCTACATTAAATATATTTTACATTAGACTTGCATGGCAGTCTTAAAAGTCTCCTCTAGCTGCTAACCGTTGAAGAGAAAGCATCTCCTCTTTGTGAGTAGAGTGTGAACTTTAAAATTATGCACACTTTAACTTGTTTGGATTTCAGGGTTTGTAATTAGGAAAATAAATTTTATTCAGGCTTAAGAGCTTTTAGCAATGCAATAAGCTCTTTGTCAGTGTAAAATCAGAGAATAGACTCCTCCCCTTCCAGCCAAAATGCAGATTTTACAAACACGAAGAAACAGCTCTGTTATTTCAAAGCAAATCTGCCTATTCTGAATTTCAAATGAAGGTTTCTAGCACAAATATACAAAAATCTTGACTGAAGAAAGTATAAGCTTAATACTGTGGTTGGATGTACTTACATAGGCTTGAATTCACCTTCACTTTTTGACTCTTTATTGAGTTTGAAAGATTTAATATAACTGTATTAGGGATCATATTTTTCTGCAGTCAAACCAATTTGCATTAAATTGGTACTTTAAAAAACCCTCAATTGTTATGCATGACTGAAAAAAAAGCTTGAGAAACACAATTCTAGTAGCTTTAAAAATATTGGAGGAAATAACCATACGTATCTTTGGAATTAGAGCATTTTAAGAAAATGAATATTCAAGTATTCCATACACTGCCTGAAAATTATTCACATACACACACACACACACCAAAAAAAAAAAAAAAAAAAAAAAAAAAAAAAAAAAAGCTACCTTTAACTTGGACATTCAGTGCCCAAAATAATTGGGAATTCAGTGAAGTGATGGTTTTGTTTGTTTGTTTGTTCTTGTTTTTGTGTGTGTGTGTTGACAGGTTTCCTCTTTTCTTTCAGTATGAACATTCTCCAACTACATTCCAATCCTGGTGTTTTCAGATACGTAGAATTAGCCACTGGGCCCCTTTTGATTACTCAGGTCACAGGGGGCTTCTTCACTGAAGGAAAATGGGAGCCAGGCAAACTTCTGTGCTGCAGTCTTGGCTGTCATAATTATTCCCTTTCTTTCTGGTACCTGGGGCTGTTTTATTACCTGATGATAGAAAGAGGTGCTACTAGAGGATTGTGTCTTATTGCACTGAGTAGAGCAAAATTTTTCTTCTGGCTGCTAGATGACTCATGGTGACTTTCATTTCTTTGTTGTCATTTCTGTTTTGTTTTGTTCTGTTTTTCAGCTTTCATTTGCAGCAACAACCCCAGAGTTGGCTGATAAGAAAAAATATCCTTATTTCTTCCGGACAGTGCCATCTGATAATGCAGTAAATCCAGCAATTTTGAAGTTACTCAAGTATTATCAATGGAAGAGAGTAGGAACTTTGACCCAGGATGTACAAAGATTCTCTGAGGTAAGATTTGCATAATTTCCAGTGCACAAAGAGAGCTACTAATATCAGACTTCCAAGGAGCTGGTTCCTCCATTAATAGCAATTAAATAAAAAGAAACAGATGAACTGCTTCAGTCTTGTTTGGTTTTGTCTTACTAGGCTGTATTTGCTGTACCAAATACACTTATTTCCCTTCTGGGGCTTATTTGACTAGCTATGGTTATAAACTATTCATCCTTTCCCTTGACTTTTTTTTATACCAAGATCATTACACCCAAATGCAAAAAATAATATTTGTTTTGTAGTAAAGGATTCTGTATATGCTTTGACTTGCCTAAGTGTGTGATTTTGAAGGAGGTTTCTAACTTGACATTGGTTGAGTTAAAAGAGAGACTAAATCTAATTTCATCTTGTTTTTCCTCTCACGCTCTGATTTATTGGAAGTGTCAGTCTGAAATACTGAGGGACAAAATCTGCTAAATGTATGGTTGAAGGAGTTGTAAGAGCTTACTGTGACGGAAATGACCGCAACCCCCAGAACTGTTAAGATCAAGTATTATGCACTCTCCAAATCCTCTGAGTTTCACCCTGAGCAACATTTTGCTCATAGAAATTGAAAGGAAGTATGGGACAATTGCCTTAAGCATGGCATTAACAACAGAACGGTTAAAAGAAAACATCCTATAAGTAATTCATTAGAGCAAGACCAGGGAACGAGTTGGCCAATTAACTGACAGGCAAAACTAATAGATGGATGCCAGTTTCATGGTTGTTTTTGTCTTCCTTATCATTCATTAAAAAAGGCTGGCTGTGATCTGAAGACTAATATAATTAAAACCAGTGAAGAGGGGTAAGAACAGGTTAGCGTCTGCTTGGATGAGTCAGATATTTTCAAATTCTCTGTCACAAATGGAGTACTTAATAAATCTTAGAGATCTTTGAGAATTCAAAGATGACAAGTAAGAGTATTGCAGGGGGAGGGAGAGATCAGTGTGCCTGTCGTTCCAAAAAGCACACAAAGACCCAGGGAATTATAGAATTATAGACCACTCAGCCTAAAATAAATTCCTGGAAAGATACTTGAACAGATTATCTGTTTAGAATTACCCAGAAGAGAAAAAAAAAAAAAAAAGTGCCAAACAATGGCCAAAGTGGATTTGTCTAGAATAAATCATGTAAAGCAAACTAATTTCCTTCTATGACAAGATAACAGGACTCAAGAAGATGGAGTAAATTATAAATGTGACGTTATATGGCTTATAAAAACATTAAAGCTATTCCTAAAGAAAACTAGGGAAACTTGATCATGAGGAAGATACTGTAAGAGCAAGCAGTCTCTGACAAATATTCTTGCCACCACAAGGTTAATTGACATCAGATCAGCTGACTGTTTTTAAAATGAATGCTGAAGAAAAGTTGTCAAAGAGTATGTATGCTTTATCCTTCACTGGCTTGGAATTATGATTTCAAAGAGTAGTTATCAGTGGCTCATTGTCAAAAAAGAAGGATGGGATTCTGTCAAGTGGTTTGCTAGATAGATAAAATGTTTATTAAATATGCACTTGATACCTACTTGGGAAGATCTCCAAACGCTTTTGCAGGGGGACAGGATTAGGTTTCAGAGTAATCTTAACAAGTAGAGAAAGGTTTAAAATAAATATTATGTAAGTGAAAAAGTACAAAATACTGGACTAGACTAATAAACTATTTTAATGAAGAATGGCTATCTAGACAGCAGATCTCCAGAGAAAGATAGGGGAAGCACTACAAGAATTACCAACTGAGTAAAAGTCAAGAGTAAAAAGTAAACTGTAAAAAGTAGAGAAGTAGCAAAGAGCTTCCATTTCAACAATCCCAATGTAATGCATTATTGAGATTTAAGACACATAGAGTAAGCTTCAACACTACTTAGTGCTAATTAGATGGAAGTTAGAACATCAGGTCTGATATCATCTTCAAAGGGAAACAGATCAGAGAGGTCTCTTTAAAAAAGTTAAGAAATCTAGAAACCTGTGTTCCAAGAAAGATTAAAAGTGGAAAACAGTGAAATAGAGTGGATAGGTTGTTGAACCTCCATTGTAGAGGGTTTGTTAAGATACGACTAGACAAACACAACATGGGTATTCCAGGTCTTCCGTTGGGATACAGGAATGGACTTCATGTCTGTCCTGATCACTTAAGAAATGTTAAAACTGCTGCTTTCTAGGGTTTGGTAGAATGTTAACTTGAGTTCAAGGTCTTTCCATTCCTCTAGAAAAGTGACACCCTTCTGTGTCCGACTGCAAACTCAATTTAGTGTCATTCATTAAAGTGTTCAGGTAATGAAAGATCCAGTTAACTTCCTTCAATTCAAGTGACTTCATAGACCATATTGAGTCCTGAGTCTCCTGAAATAATTAGGGCTGCATCCTTTCTTTTTCAGCTCCATGCAGTTTCTCCATTCCCTCTGTATTCTTCTGTAGACAGTGAAAGCACAGGAAAAAAATGCAGGAAATAACTGACCAGGAGAAGTGAGGGATAGGACCCATGAGCAGCAGAGGGGGACAGCACCTGGTGGCATGGCAGAGCCCAGCTCCACTACAATGGAACCGAGGAGGCCCAGAGGATGGGACCAGGTTCAGCCAAGGATGGGGCCAGGTTCAATCAAGTCCATGGCAATGAGTCAGGTCTGAGGAACAGCTGGGAAACCTATTTGTAGGTCAGGGTCAGGTCTAGTGATTGCTGAGCAGATCTATGGCAGGGGTTGAAGGCATAGGACTAAGCCTAAGTGGGACCTCTGGGGTCGATGTGAGTGGAGACCGCTGGTGAAAGACCTTTAAGGGTGACTTCTGGGTGCTGATACAAGTCTATACATCCACTCTAGAACCACAGTCTTTCCTCTAAAGGAACATCAGCCAAAACTATCATTCTAAGTAATGCTTAAATTATTAATTTTCCTAATGTTTTATTGAAAATGAAAAAAATGTTAAGTAGTATCTTAAACATATCTTTGTTGTAAAATCCCAGTAACTTTGGGATGTGGTTCTTCTTTCTATGCTAAAAAGATATTGTATGCCGCTAGGCAGAAAGTAACTGAATGTTATTTATGTTTACTCTCATATAAAATAAAATAAGCAAAAATTAATGTGGTCCTTGAGGGAGCCTGTGTAGTAACTCAGGTGGCTTTACTGTTAACAGCAATTTGTTCTACATGTAATCTCCTGCTCTCTCCCATTTTTTCCATCTCCCAGAAAGTCTGTATCTGTTTGAAAATTTGCATTTTCTAGAATAATTTATATAGAATAATCAGCATATATCTGAATTTCCTCCAGTTGTTCCTCCAACCCCTATATGGGGATACAGATTGCTTTCTTGTTCATGTTACATGGGAAAGACTTTGTATCCTTTTAGTTTAGACAACACGAAATCTAACTGCCTCTCATTCACAGCCATCTAATTTAATTTTTTTTGTAGTTAATGACTCTTTTTTAGCTGGATCACTGTCTCCTGTCTTTGCAATTTGTACTGCAATCTTATATCCTGATGAAAAAAAAGTTTACTTAACTTGTCCACACTGTTAGCTGCCCTGAAAGTCATAAAACTGTTTGCCGGTTTACCTTGTCTTGTAATAAGGCAGTTGTCTAAATTGCTTAGAGTATCAATCTTACTCTAATTTATTTCTGGAAGCCAGAATTACAGAGGACTGTAATTTTCACCTGTTTCCCGTGGAACACTTCCTGCAGACGTTATCACCCATTTCCTCTTGGTAGAAAAACTCCTCTTTCTTGTAAACAAATATTACATCTTCCTTTATCTCTAGGTATCATAGATCAATCAGAAGTAGGTAGAACAGAGAATTCTTGAAGCGTATACATAGGCAATATCTGTGTATCTGACACTGGTAGTGTGACTTGAGGATCCTTTTCTTGACATTGCTTAGAACCTAAGGATCATGATTTTTAATGTGACCTGAATTCTGTCGTTCCCAGCTCACTAGTAGCAACATCTGTAAGTTCTTTACATCTATTTGTACAACCAGAAAGGTCTCTTCCATTGGATTAATGTTTCAGCTGTGTAAGTCTTCATGGTATAGGGGTGTTTTTTAACTAGGGCAAGTTCATACCCATTGTGCTTCTATGTCCTAGATTTTTTGGATTGCAGCCCTGTTCCCATCCTCTGGGAGAAGATTCTGTTTCAAAAGTTAATAATTCTATGGCAAAGGTTTATAAATGAGGTTATAAAATATTTTTTCAGGGTTTTCAGTTCTAAATGTTTGCTATGGCACAATATCATAGGATAATTCAGGTTCAACGAGACCTCAGGAGGTTGCCTGGTCCAAGCTTTTGCTCAAAGCAAAGCTAGCTTTAATGTTTATCACCCCTGAAGAACTATGGTTGTTGCAAACACAGTTCTCAGGAAAGTCGTGACTATGTCCAGTTTCCAGTTCTGAGGTGAGCTTTCAGCTGACTGGAGATTCTGCAGGAAGTGGTGCCTCTAATTCTGCTGCTATCTGGAACTACCTGTTTGGGATTGTATTTTGAATTAGACAAACCAAGCGATATTCCTGTGGTTTGTGTTTGCTCTGTTTCGTGGTTTGGTGTGAAGAGTCATGAGAATGAAGTCATATTTAGCTATCAAAAACTCACAACTGTTGGGAGAGTATTGTAGTATTGTTATACCAGTATTGTAGAAAATATAAAGGCTTCAGAATACGACTGTGAAACAGAAAAGTGTGTAATGATGTATTGATTTTCAGGTAATTCTGTATTTGCTAATAAGTAATTCTAGTGTGCTTTACTGTTCCTACACATTGACCATTTTGTTTATTCATGTTTAGGTTCATAGGATGTTTCAAACTGAAAGTTGTCACTTAATTGCACTGATATGCTTAAAGGGACTCTGGCACAGAGAAGGACGCTTATTCTAAGCTGTCTTGATTACTTTTTGCTCCTCTGTCATGTTAAAATTAAGTGAAATTGCATTTTAGCTTTTCTTTTGGTAGCATGTTCTTGATATTTCTAGATTCTTTTAAATATATATTTTCCTCCCACTGAGTATCATGTCTGGGATTGTTTTTAAAACAAGTTAAATTCTGATCATCTCAAGTGACTCTGTTTTTCTGTACTTCTTAATAGTCATCTCTTTGTGTGATTTCTCTGCTTCTTCCTGGAAATATTTAAAACTCCTAATGTAATTTTATCAGTGTAGGTGGCATTTGAAAAAGACAGAAGAAATGAGAAGTGTACTGTAAGCTAATGAAATAGATTAACAATATGAAAAATAAAAGATTGCTTCATGATTCTATCACCACCTTCATTTAGTTTAACGACCTAAAAATACTAAAACCAAACTTCCCTTGTCAGTGGACAATGCTACTTTCTTTGGCTGACATGATTAACATTCTTAGGATTTCCTGTTGTTCTGCATTTCATACAGTGACATCTACTTCAAAAATTAGCGGTTTATCAGAGTCCATTTTACCTAAATTGAAATCATTTAGCATCTATAAATACAAATTTCTCATCCCAGAATATGTAATACTGTGCGAAAGAAAACTGTCTAAAAGAAAACCTGCTAGTAAACAAGCTTTCTCAAAGTAGTATATGTCTATTCCTGTAGAGAAAACAGGACAGAGGTCTTGTTAATCTAGAAGTATATTTACTGCAGTAGTGCTCTCTCACAATGGAGTCTGCAAACTAAGATCTGAATTAGTAGTCAGCTCTGATAAAAATTGATTGGAGAAGTAGATACAAGGAATTACATACAATGACAGTTACTGAGGGGCTGAGATGGATTAGGCAGGGAAAAGAAATGAGATATCCAGGTACCTTTAAACTTGAGCCAGAAAAGAAACCTGAATACTAGTTTCTGGCATCTGTAGTTAAAAACTGTGCAGAGTTCAAGGTTTGATTGCATTGTCTGACTTCTTAGATTTGGCTTCTTTGGAAAGACGGAAGAGCAGAGACATTCATCCAGTCTGTATCTCAGATACCAAGAGGTGTTAGGATAGCAAGGAAAATATTACTTTTTCTACAAGAATAAGCTTGGAAGCATTAAATTTACCAGATACCAGTGATGTTGAATCTGGAGTCTCCAAACAGTACCCATTGATTTAATTCTTGGAGGAGCCCTATACTTTCACCTTTGAGGGTAGAAAAGTAGAAAAGTAGGAAAGACAGACAGAATTCAAGAGATGTGAGACAGAAGGCAGTCAAATCAAAATATTGGAAATGGAATGGAGAGAAGAGAGTGAGAGCAGGCCAACTGAGACATTACAAACATTATTGTTTAACTGTAGAACTTCTTCAAACTATCTCTTCCTAATATATAATTTTTTTTTTTTCCAACCTGCCATGTCTTCCTTATATATTCTACCCATCTCTTAGTTTTCTGCTTCATTTCATTCTTTCCACAAAGTCTTGCAGATTTCTTTTACTGGTTCATATTTTCACTCCTAAGGAAAACTAAAAGATCTCAACCTGCTGTGTGTTTCCTTTCCTGGTTCCATCCAGGAATTTCTCCCATCTCCATGTGCTCAGCTGTCTTCAGGGAAGGATTAATATTCTCAATGCAGATTGCTACAGTTGGGACAAAAGAAACAAATAACTTCTGCCCAGTATTCAGTACTATTTATAAAGCCAACTGGAAATAAGATAAGTATTGACTTTTAGAATACTATTATAAAGATTTTTAGGGAAAAGTTGTTATTTTCCTCATTGTTATTGGACAGTTATTGACATAGTCTATTCTTCCTGTGTTTGAAGGGTGCTTGACATACTTTAAGTATTCTTCAAATATTTGTTGAAATATATATATTGTATCTAAGAGGGTTTTTTTGTTTGTTTTGTTTTGTTTTGTTTTGACTTTTCTATCACTGGTTTAAAAGGAAAACAAAAGCAATTTTTCACCAAACTGGGATGTATACCTTGAAAACTGTGAACTATTGCTGTAAAAATGCTAGTGAAACAAGGTCTGTATTTAATCTGCCTTTATTCACTTTATTTGTTGGCTTTTTTTTTTTTTTTTTTTTTTTGGTTGGTTGGTTTTGTTTTTCCTTTGCAAAATACTTCAGGTTCCTGATCCCAAAAGCCAAAATCTTTCCCCCAGATAGTGCCAGTATGATAAGTAGAAATATGGAGATTCTGTCCTCTGTGGTTTCTAAATTGTTCCGTTAGGCAGAGGTACAGGCACAAATGTTCCTGAGATATTCTTTTTTATCATTCTGTTCCAGATTCTTGCCTGATTGCTAGGGCAAAATCTCAGGAACAACTTATTTCAAGTTCTCTTGAGCTTATAAAGAAGAATGAGTTTCTCTGTTCTGTCTTGTAATTAAGCTTTTCTATAATTCAATCTGATACATTAAGATCTTCACAGGCAGCCTATAAAACTGGCTTCTAATATCATATAAATGATATATATAAATCATCCATATAAATGAGAAAGTGCATCTTTGCTTATTTGTTTCTAATTGGTAGGAGTTGTTGCAGGAATTTAAAATGATGAAAAAGTATAGAGAGACCAAGACATTCATTTCAGTAAGAAAGTTTGAAATGTGAAAGGAAGACATTTAGTAAAATACAAGTTGTCACTTGTTAGAATTTTCTGAACAGCATGCATATTTTTGGCCTTTTGTGCAAATGTCATCCATGCTAAGAAACTTCTTTCTTTTTTCATGGCACTAGCATTTTATCCAATGATTTTCACCTTTTCTTCTGTTTGCCATTACTTATTTTTGTTAACTTCCAAAAACCAGCAAAAAAAAAAAAACAAAAAAACCACGAGGTTAGAACATCACCTGACAAAGAATTGCGGCTATGCAATGATAAAAGAAGAAAAAATCATCAAAGAAATGGTAAAGGAAAAAATCATTATAGTTGTGTTATATCTTGCATTGAAGATTCACAGTCAACTGTCAGCATAAGAGGCCACAGGATTCCCATGAACTGAACACGTCCTTATCAAACTTTGAGTGTCTTGAATAAAAACAAATCAAACTTAAGATTATTATTTTTTTTTTTTAGAGAACTGCTCGCCACTCCTTCACATTTAAACTTTATCTTGTGCATATGTGACAGGCTGGTATTTGCAATATCACATGAAGCAACAGAATGATCAGTACCTTCACCTAAACTTTAACACCTCTAATAGCTCATGGCTGAGAAATTCCATATACTTGTTTCCCAATGCATATGATATAAAAATCATCACTCTATCTGAAACCAAGACTAATCTAGACTTAAACAAAATAAATCCATTTAGATTGGATTGAAAACATGTTCCAAGACAATGCTTGTTATGACATATTGAAATTGAATATTGCTTATACTGCTGAATTGTCCTAGTTCTTTTTTAGGTTTTGCTGTGCTTTGGTGTTTTCACTGGTGGTGATGGTGGTGGTTTTTGTTTGTTTGTTTGCTTTACATTTTGTTTACATTCCTTAAGTCAAAGTTACATTGTGACTTTAGAAATTTTGAACACTACTGAAGTGCTAGATTTGTTGTAGTTTTTCAGGGTTCTGGTAAACATTCAAAACCATGAGATTATGGGAAAGTTACATAATTATGACATAGCAGTGAGAAATCTGAGACAGGACCTTATCCTAGGTTTGTCCCCATTTATAGAAAACAGTCTGTGCATGCTCAACAAAAAAGTACGGGCATTTGTAGGTGAGAAGTATCCTGCATTGTTAAATTGAATATCTTATCTCAATGAGAACATGTCTTTGAGAAACGTGACTTAGTAAATTTAATGGCATTCTTCATTCCCACTTTTTTTCTTAAGGATTTTTATTTGACACAGTCATATTCTGAGCTATTTTGTTCCCAGTGATTTGCACTAAGCATGGCTTGCATGAAAATTAATTTTTAATCTCTTTCATAGCTTGGAAAAGGGTACCAAATTGTGGTTGATAAAATCAACCTGTATGTAGCAGGCCTCATACACTTGTTCCTCCTGGTCAGGTGGGCTATAGCAGACACCTACTAAATATCACCCATATTGGTCTGCTCTTCAATCCTCACCCCTAAGCTCTTAGCTGGCTCACCATCCATTGCTAAGCAGAGCTCCATGTGCTCCAGCTGTTTTCACATAAAGGAGAACTCCACCTCCTCATCTTCCTGGTGCACCCTTCCTAAAAATCCTGTATCCCGCCATTAGAGCACTGCAGTCAGATGAGCTATTCCACCACATCTCTGTAATCTCACATCACAGAACAGCACACAAATCTCCAGTTTAGGCTTATTCCCCACACTGCGTGAACACATTAGCATATAGGGACTTTAGAGAGGCTCTGCAGCATGCTGGTTTCCCAGAAAGGGTTTTGGGGATTGCCCCATAATGGTGCCTTGTAGACACTTTCTTGCTTATGTGCAAATGCTTAAAGTGACCCTGCATAAGCCCTGTTTTGCTAATTCTGTGATACCTTTCTGTCACATCATTCCAGGCCCTTTGCTCATCTGCCCTGTTCACTTGTCCCTCCTACAGCTGCTGGTAAGCATTTCCATCCATTCCTTCCTCTCTCCTTTTGAGAGCGAGAAGCCACTTTCAGCAGCCTAGGATGTGGAGGCCAGTACCCACCATCCAAAGCTCCATTTGTGTTGAAGCCTCTGCTTTGCAGGATCGACTGCTTTAAAATCTGCTGGGGCACTGCTCTGCACTATCTTACCTGAGACTATTTATGTTGGTTTGAACACATAAACTATACCTTCTTCTTTGCACCTCCTCTGCACAAACTGCTGCATTTGTTGGTTGCACTCTCAGAACTCTGCTCTAGCCCTGTCTTATATAGTGCTCTCCCTGGCTAAAAGTGTGCTTGACAGGCCCTAATTAGGGTGAAGTTATAACAAAGGCTTCAGTCACCTTGGGCCAAAGCAGCTGATCAGACTCATTAGAAGTTACAAGAGCTTCCTAGTACGTGTATCCTCGTGGTTCTCCTTACTTCATCTTTACCTGGCAGTAACTGGTACCCTCAAGTTTCTCAGAGGGTTCTCAGGAGTTCCCTGGTGATGCTAAGCCTTGGCCCCTCAAGCTCCCAAAGCAGAGCCCACAGACTACTATATTTGAACAGGATGCAGGAATAGTAAAGCTTTGAAAGAAAGAATAAACAGGGAGGCAGATGATAAATCACAATACATTTTTATTGGCAGAAGATCATGCTGGAGGTGGTAAGATAATTTATTTTTTATTTTTATTTTTTAACTATTAGAGTGGATTTAAATGCTTAACTTAAATCTAAATTGGTTGGTACAGTGCCCTGTAGGAGTGGAGTGGAATGGAGATGTTAGAATAAGTGCAGGGAATTCTAAGGCAGGCAGGAACTCAGCTAGAGGCAAAACTGCTGCAAATAGTATTATAAGAACTCTTCTCAGGGTAAAGAAATTGATAATGGCATATTTAAAGTAGGGGGGAGGAAGCAGGGGAATAGTCCTTCAACCAATTGTTTTCAGTGTATCAACTCATAACTTGGGGGAGAACAAAGTATGAACTTGTGAAATTTGTAGATGACACAGGGAATGAAGAAGTAGCAATAACATGAAGAAACATCTTCATAAAGGAAAATCTGTATGATTTTGTTAATCAGAGTTAGAAAAAGAAGTGTGGAACAAAACACACGGTGCCTATATTTTCCATGACTTTCACAGATCTCAGCTATTGCAGGAACCTAGATATGGGTGATGCTTTCAAATTTTCTTCCCTCTACAGCTCCTTTCTTTGGAACATTGTAACTGTAGCTTTTAATGTTTTATTACAGGCTTAAGTTTTGCTTTTGTAAAGTTACATTAAGCTTACATTAAAGCCTGCATAGTATACTATACTGTAAAGCCTACATTATTTGAAGAGACCTCTCAGTGTTAAGTTCTTGTAGTTTTCATATACACACATTCTTAACAAGAATCTCCTTTCCCTGCTTTCCTAGATCTAATCAAGTTTATTTTTAACCTTGAACCTCTTCTGGGATTTTCAATTACTGTAAGCAGAGTGACATTCCATGACATGTAGAGAAATTATTTCATATGAGCATGTATTTATTTTTGTTGGAAAATATCGTTGTAATCACGCTATCATTATTCACTTCAAGATGTGTAAGTTCTTTAGATACCATTTTTGCCAGATTTCTGGCTTGTTTGTGTTTTAGTTTAGTTTCTTAGTCCAGATCAGACCAGCTACTTGGAGATTGTATTAGTATTTCCTGGCTGAAATGGATGCAACAGTGCTTCTAGCACACGTGTTTCTAAACTTCTGCCACAGTCAATACAGTTAAAGAGGACTTGAGACAACTCTTTCTGTAAATGTCAAAAGCTAAATTGTATACTTGTTGAAACTAATAGAGGAAAGCTGTAAATAGGAGTTAAATTCATTAGAAATGTTATTGCAGTGTCTCTTGGCTTAGTTTCCAGACCTCTTTGTAATTGCTTTGACACTAGAGGATCCTTTAGGTAGACTCATAAAGCTAGATCTGTAAAAGCATTTAGGCTCCTTGCTCCTAGATCCAAGAATTGTGGAGTTTGATTGTTCTTCCTTACGAGACTGATAGAGTAGTGGATAAATCTTTTTTGGATTCCCAAAGTCAGATTCAGAAATGACAGAAATGAAGGCCAAAAGCAAAGGTATCCAAGAGACAATGCTGTGTTTCCTGTGTGTTTTTGAGCCTGCTCCTTTCGACAGAGGCTAAAACATTTCTCTGAGGCTATAAGATGTGCTTCTGAATATGCAAGATTCACATCCCCGAATCGTTTTCCGGACCATAAAGTTCTACAGTCCATAGGTAATGGAGGCCAGTTCTTTCTCCCAGAACACTGCTTCTGCAGATGATGATATCTTCACCTTAGCTGCTCTTTCAAGAACTCACCAAGGAAGTGGAAATTCTGTTTTCTGTTCCCTTCTCCTTGAATCCCTCAAAAGGAAATCACTCACATCAGCCCACAACCAGGACTGAGCCCTAATCAGTAGAACAGTAGACACCTGCATTTTTTTCTGGCAGTGACTCCAAGTACTTTCACAACAGTAATAAATGGGACTGCAGCCCATTCCAGAAGGGTATGGTGTAGGTGGTGGAAAACAAGGAATGTGTCCAGAGACTCTTAAACAGATGTATAACAAGAAATGCTTGTATTTGCTCTGCGCTACTCTGAGGGAGGAAAGTGGGTGGTGAATTCCTGTACTTCATTCTGCAAATTACACATGTACTAGAGGGAGGAGGATTACAGAACAGAATTAGGTAGCATTATAGAGAACATTTCACTTAGAAAACTTTTTCAGGTTCAGCCTATATATGGACATTGAGCTGGCAGATTTTTGTGTGATATGAAATGAGCAGATGTTGGTCTTTCTCTAGTCGTTCTTTAGATATGCACAGTTAGTAACATGGCATGTGCAGGAGTGTCTTTTCCGTGACTTTGTTTATAGCATACAGATAGAGTGGAGGTTTTTCTCATGCAGTTTGTGTTCACAGTCTTAAATAGGTGTTGCCAAGAGAAACTGAAACAGCACCAGGAGAGACAAGATGATGCACAGCATCAGTAGGTTCTAACAGCAGGGCAAAGCTCCCTTAACAACTGTGTGTGATCAAGTACAACTTGCCAGAAAGAACAAACTGGTATCAAGGACTGGGGGAAGCTATTGTACCATCTCAGATGCAAATCTCTAAGACGCAGTCCCCATTCCCAATAAATACATAAATAAAGAGTATGTAGAAAAATACATTGCTCAAAGTATGTGTGTGGGAAGGGTGAGGCTATGGATTTGCAGTTACCAGGAGGGGTGCTTTGCATGATGGTTGCTGAAACCATGGCTTCCTATAGAAGCAAGGGTTCCTCTGTAAGACTAACCTCCTTCTTCTCCACGGTTCCAAGGTTTTGTATTTAGTCCTGACAATCACTGTAAAAATTCTTAAGAGTTCAGAGACCCCTAGGCTAGCACAGATCCAAATTGCCATGCTCATGCAGTGTGTTTCTTGCAAAGTTCCCAGCTCTGTTATTGTTCTTTGGCTATACTGAAAAATTGTACTCCTTGTAGTTCCAGAGACTGCAGGGCTGTCTACACCCCAATGAAATGGTATGCCCTGGAGATGGAGAGGAAGGGAATATATGAATTATCTTTTGATTATGATATGCTGCGGTATAGTATGTAGCCCTCAGCTCTTTTGCTTTCCAGTCGTTTTCATCACTTTAGCTTTATTTGTTTAATTTCAGCTTGTGATGTTCTGATGTACTAGCAAGCTAATTTGCCTACAGCTTAGTAAAATGTCTTTTTTTTTTTTTTTTTTGCCTCTGTCAGGTCTAATGATTGCAAAAGTGTTTGCTCTTGAACTGGTGGAACAGACAAGTGCTCTGTGTTACCCTTGTCAGTCTTCTGCAATCAGTCCTAAGGCCTGCCCTCAGACCAGCTTTGTTTTGCTTGTCCAGTTTGCTGAAATGGAAAGCAATGGTGTTTGCTCTGTAGTTTTTTTTTGTGATTGATTCCATCACCCATGGTTTCATGATTGCTTTTGTTTATATGAATAGTAAGCACTTTGAGCCAGATGCTTGTCAAAGACCAAAAACCAACAACTTATCAATCAATACCCTTTCAGTTGGTAACTAGTTGTTTTCAACTTTTCTGTTCTCTTTGGAATTATTTTTTTCTTTGTGCAGCCCTACAAATGCAGAATGAGAGAAATCCATGCAGCCTTGACTGCCTAGTTTAGTTTAAGCCATGTTCTTTACATATTTTACATACCTTGTGTGGGGTTTTTTTGTTTGTTTTTTTCCTTTCATAGAAAATACTTCACAGCAATTTATTAAATTTACTTCTGACTGAGCCTTTCTTTCCCTGGCAGAATTCCTGTATATTGTGGACATGTATATTGTGACCTTTACATTTTTAACTGCAAAACTAGGTAAAAATTGATTCTGGGGAAATTTGGTAAAATGAACTTTTTTCTATCCATTCTTCTTCAAGAACTGTGCCAGTATGGGTCTGTACCATGGGCGGCAGCTCCCCCCAGACCCTCTGCTCCTGCGTGGGCTCCTCTCCATGGGCTGCAGCTCCAGCCCGGGGCCTGCTCCTGCGGGGGCTCTCCATGGGCTGCAGCCTCCTCCAGGCCACATCCACCTGCTCCACCGGGGGCTCCTCCACCCACGGGGGGCTGCAGCGTGGAGATCTGCTCCATGTGGGACCCATGGGCTGCTCCACCAGGGGCCTCTCCATAGGCCACAGGGAAACTGCTGCTCCAGAACCCATGCTCTTCACTAACGTTGGTGTCTAAAAAATTGTTCCTCTTTACATTTTCTCATTTCTCTCTTCCAGCTGCTTCTGCACAATTTCCCTTTCTTAAATCTGCTCTCCCAGAGGCCCAACCAGCATCTCTCACTGGTTCGTCTCTGGCCAGCAGCAGGTCCCTCTTGGAGCCTGCTGGAGCTGGCTCTAATCTGACATGGGGCAGCTGCTGGGCGCTACTCACAGAGGCCACCTCTGCAGCAACTCTGTTACCTTGCCATGTAAACCTAATTGAGTTTAGGGACAATAATCATCAAATCAGACAGTTCTGACATAAACATGGAACATGGCTTGAATTTGAATACTGGCTCTATATATTTTCATAGAAAGAAATGTGTTAAATTCAAATAAATGAGTTTATTTATTTATATATATATTTATATATTTATTGCGTAGAAGTATCAGTTCTGCTAAATGACTGTTTACCAGTCTGATAATTCATAACGAAGTGATTTACATTTACTAGAAGTCCAAGTGACATTAAACAAAGCTCCCATATCCTTAGATACAACATTAGGAATCTTATGTCATTTTAAAATCAAAATGTTGACTGGTACTGAATACACATACCTTTTCAGTATGAGAGACCTTGTCCTTATAACATTTAATGTAAGGATGAATGAAAGGCAAGGAAAAAAATATTTTCAGATGTACACAGTATGGATGTTTGCATTTCGGTCAGCAATGCAAGGAGAAACATTTTCAGCTGTAATCAGTCCTCTCTGCAGACTTTTAAAGCTAAATGCAATTACTTGACAAATAAACAAATTCTAAACTCTATGGGACCTGAGATTGCAAGTGTGATTCTAAGAATATGTCTCTATTAAAAAGTAAAAGTTCTCACCTGTCTCCACGATAGAAAGGACTTTCCAAAAGGAATTTATTTATTAGGGCTTAGATTCTGTTATCCTTCATGATTTTGAAGCAGTACTTTCCGACTAAAGTATTATGCCCTCTATTTTGCAGGAGCTCAGACTGAACAACAGATATATTTCCTTCCACCATTTAGATCTTGGCGTTCTCCAAAAAAGTGTGTTACATACCAGTCTATATTAATAGAATGTTGTGTGCGGCATAATGTAAACATATTTCACTGAGATTTTATTGCTGAATACATCATATAGTCTTGAATATCCCTTTGATTTGTTTGGGTCAGCTGTCTTGGCTATGTCCCCTGCCAATGTCTTGCTCATCCCCAGCCTATCGACTTTCAGGGACTGGGAGGAGGGAGAAAGCTCTGACACTGTGCAAGCACTGGTCAGCAACATCCAAAGCATTGGTGTGCTATCATCACAGTTAAAGTCACAAATGCAAAGCACAGCATGACACAGGCTGCTATGAAATAAGTTAACTTCATAGCTTCATCTCAGCCAGACCCAGTAAATTGCATTTCTGCTTTGTGCTTAGGTTCCTATCAGTGAAACAGATGTCATGAATATTTTTCATTTGTAGATCTTTAACATTTAAAATGAACTTGATATTTTTCTTATCTAGAGGTGTTTATTCTCATTTTGGCAATGTAGATGCTGAGGTACAAATCAATGTAGGGTATCTTGTTTTTTTTGGATGACGGTCAGACATAATGTCAGTAAGAAATTCAGAATGTGAAGGCTTGGTTATCGCTCTGACATGAAATCATTGTTCCACAATCAAAACCAATATGACCAATATGCTTGCTTTTTTTTCCCCTGAAGAAAAATGCTGCGAGGTCTAACTCATACGTGTATATTTTTGTTGTTTACCATCTGTCAAGAGCATCAGAAGGTGGCTAGTGATATACTTTAAAAAATGCATCTTACTTCATCTGTAGCTTCCAGTCACTGTATTTTATGTACTTTTGTCTGCTAGATTAAAGAGACCAGAGTTAGAAATTCTCCTTAAGTAGGTAGTTTATCATGTACAGACTGTATCATCATGATTCAGTTCTGTCTTAATCCATCTTGGAGCTCATTTAGTCTCTTATTGTAAAGTCTATTTCCAAATCGCAAATCCATCTTATGGTTTTCTTCTAAATTTTCACTTTTTCTTGGCATTACTTTTAGTGGAAAAACTGAATAAAATTGGCTATCTCCACTCTTGGGAGAGGAGTGTATACAGACTCTAGGTGCTTTAAGCGTATGTCTTTTTTTTTTTCTAAGTATATTTCTTGAAGAGTAAGTCTTTTTGCAAGTGGCCACAAATTGCCTTCAATCCACATTGCAATCCAGGTAGATGCTAGCAAGCTCTGAACTATGCCCAACTAGCTGTGAGTAGAGCTATGGATGCCACTGAGCAATTGTGTCCAAGTGGGGTTATATATATATATATATATTTATTCTTAAAAAATATAAGGAAGAAGTTAAGCTTTGCTAATATTTAATACATGGATTGACACTGACATCCTTACTCAGACCTTATGTCAGATACTCACATACAGTTCACAAAGTGCCCCTAGGGAAGAGTGGGTACTCCACAATGTGGAGGGGTTGACAGTAGTATCCTCAATTAATTCATATGCTTTCAATGTGTTGCAGTGTATTGTAGTTTATCGCAGTTTAATTCTTTGCTGCATCTCATCGTAGTTACATATGTTAAAGTTGCTGCTGGTTGTCTAAAAGAATAGGCAAAGCTCATGTGTAGTTGGCTGTAAAATACTTTGGAAATTCCTGCAGTAGTCCAGAAACTGCAGCACAGTGCTTTTTGTCTATCTTATAAATATATAAGGTTACTACTGCCACTTTACTTTTATTCAGTGACCTCTATTAATAAAACCAAGAAGATGAATTAACTATTTTTTTTATTTTTTTATTATTATTATTTTTTCTGTCAGAGCTCTGGCATAAGCAGCTATATTTATGCATCATGAAGTTTACAGAGTTTAATGGGAAGGGCTCCACCCTTTACACAATCCAAGTACCCATTCAATCCAGCATAGCTTCTGTAGGAATAGTTGCTCTGCTTTTGGATATTGCAGTTCTGCCAAAGATAAATAACCTTAATAAATAGGTCCATTCAGTTCTCGTGGACTCATTTCACACCATTACATAGACACTGTATGAAGACACTTAGATGTCACTTTCCCTTGTAAAGCTGAAAATTAATCTATTAACCTCTATTATATAACAGTCTAGATAACGGATAGGAAACTAGGAGAAGCACAATATTATAAGATACTCTCACTCTCTCACTTTTTTTTCTTTTCTCTTCTCCTTTAGGAGAAACTGAGGAGGAAAATAGCTGGTGATCTAGAGAATTGCTGAAGGAGTGTGTGTGGGGGGGGGGGGCGGGGGGGGGGGGGAATTCCTCTGCTTTTCTTTCCCCATTACACCTTTTTAGATCCAGGTGTCAGTGGTAACTTTTCTGTTCCCCTTAATTTGGTGTGTTCATATAATGTGGAGGAGAATCTGATCCTATGTCAATGGATTGATATTCATGCAAATTACTGACAAATGGTCACTAATGAAAAAAATAGTGAAGTGTCTTCTGTAGAGATATCACGAGAATTTCTGAAGAGCTGTCATATCATCTATACTTCTGGCATTTTGGAGTGCCACCATTTTTATGGAAACAAGCTTATTCAGAAATTATCCACCAAATTCTCTGAGCTCTGGAATTAGTAAATAGATGAAACCTTACAAATTCTTCAGACTGCAGGTTGAAACATTTTAAATGTAAATGTCTGCACAGCTTTAACAGGAATCTTCTGCTTAGGGGAAAAAAAAATCATCAAAATAAAACAAATGCCTTTCTCCTAAATCCCAGTCCAATATAGCTGCTTCTTGACAGGACTCTGCTTGTATGGGCTACTGGGTTTCTCTTCCCTGTGCTTCTGATTCATTTGTAAAGGTCTCATTCATGTGTAAAGGAGGGATGTGCTTTCTGAGTTCAGTGTATGGACTGTGGAGGAAGCAGAATATGCACTGGAAAATTGAAGATGTTATACAATTGGATAGATATTTGACAATGTTGTATATGGCCATTTTCAGATATTCATAATGTCTGTGTCAGTTTGCATGCAGCTAACAGGGAAGATGGTTAAGTCATTATCTTATTAAGTAAGCTTATTTTAGACATTGTCAGGATAAATTTTTCTAAAACTTACAGTTTTCATGGTATATGAGGAAAAGTGGTGATCCAGAAGAAGTAGTGGATGCTTTTGTTATAATTATTGTGCTGCTTAGGTGCAAGTGCTGGATGATTTAAAAAGAATCAGGTTTTTCCCTAAATCCAATCTACTATGCTTTGAAGTTTTTCTGAATCTTCAGTTGGGCTGGCAGTTAAGTTTAGAATAGAAACTACAGATATTAAAAAAAATACTAAGTGGAAATTATCCTTCAGATGAACTAAAAGCATGTAATAAATAGTCTGGAATTTATCTAAAACTCAAAATATATATTTTTAAGGGGATTGTTCAATTCTGGTGAAATTAAATGCATAACCTTTAATGATAGCATTTGTATTTTCTCCTCCCTCTTTTCAGAGAGCTAAAACAAAGCATTGCATATGCCTATGAAGGTACAGAACATTTTTTTTTATGACAGATTGTTGTTAGTGCTTGTGGGGATACAGAAGGGTGAAGTCTGATTCCAGGTGATCTGTGAATTCCAAGCACAAACTGTAATGCTGAAATGGAAAGGACAGTGACAGTAGAAAGAATTAGCACACGTGGTCAAGGAGATGACTGCCAGTTCATAACAGACAGACTTAATTTTCACCATGCAAAGTTGCCAACGAGTTGCCCAAAGACTACAAATGAAACTTCCTGCTTCTTTAGAGCATAAAACACATCAAGTAATTCTCAGGCAGCCTAGAAGATTTTGTCTTCTGGATTCTATACTGAATTAGGGATTTTATCTCAGATACTCCTGATAAACTGCTTGTATTTTTGTATCATTTTCCCTTTAACTAATTCCTCGTTAAGCAAGGAAAGAAAACTTCTTCCCTTAAAGTCATGGATAAAAATGGCTTTACTTTCTTAAACCAGTTAGCTTGTATTAATGTGTCCGTGGAGGATTCTTCTGTAAGAAAAGAGACCATGAAGCCAATGAAATGAAAAGATGCCACCATGGTATTTCTAACTACATTGCTGTAAAAGAGACAAAACTTAGGACAATAACGCCTGTTCAGTATCCCATTCAAAGTAATGTAAATCAGTAAAATGATGTGCAGAATTTATTTGTAAAGGAGTTGATTATAAGATATGCCAAGAATTGCTGTGATTTAAAGAGCTTAAGGAAAAGTACTAGAAGGAAGAAATTTCAGAATGTAGAAGTCTGTCAGGGAAGAGAAAAAGCAAGCACAATTAATGAAAGCATTAAAGTGTTCAAAAAAGATGCATACAAGAGCCAGGGGAAAAATTCTTGTCTAGAAGGACTTTTCACAGGTAACTGGAGTCCAGCTTTAGCTGACAATTTAAATCTCAGTGGAGGAATTACGTGAACCAAACTGAGAAGCTCAAGTACAGTAAATTATCACCACCATATGGCATCCTTCTGAGGATTCTGAAGTAAATAAAGTGTGAAATAGCAGCCATACGCCATTGCAGGAAATGTTGTTGCAAGTTTTTCTTCGATATTCAAAAAACTGTTAATATAGCTTCAGTGGTCTCTTTAAAGTTGGAGGAGTAAGGGATAATCCCCAAACTATGAAACAACGTTTAATTATGTAGTAGTTCTATACAGAAAGATGAAAGTGGTCTAGTAGAGCCACTACTTTGTCTTGCTTTACTTTACTTTAACTTGGATTGAAAAATTGATGTTGTTTAAAGTTAGCATAGTGTATATTAACTGGATTATTTTAAGTATTTTTTTCTGATGCAGATTTATAGTGACTTTCTCTCATTCCTTTAAGCAGCCTTGAACTTCAACTCTGACATTACACATGAGAGATGGGGAGAACTTTGGGGGCTTCCCTGAAAAACACAATTTGACTTTGTCTCAAGTGCATGACACCTTTTGAAAATACATTTTAGTAGTAAAGAGTTGATATTAGGTGCCTGGATGTCTTTTATTAGTCTTGAATTTCTCAGCTTTATTTTTAATTTTATCCTTTTTCCTCAGGCAATGGGTGGCATTACCATGCTAATTAAATGTTAGATGTCATTAATTTTGCACATGTAATCCTATTCCACTTCATGTGCCTTTCTGACATTTCCTAGAACTGCCTTTCCTTCTTTGGGTTTGGAAACAGAACAGTAACATCAAGACATTTCTTCAGGAAGCATTCAGTTATAGGCATGCTGAGGTGAGGTTTCCTAGCAGGAATGATTCCTTGCAGAATGATCGCAGCCACTGCTCACCTTATCTGGTGGCAGCAGTTGAAGGTGGGTGCATAGCCCCCGTACAGCTCTTACATGGCTGCTGCTTCCTTCTGCTGGGATGGCTTTCACAGAAATCAGTGCTTCAGTCTTTTTAGGATTAATGTCTCATCCTCAAAGAGGTGAGCAATTCAACAAACTCTGGATTTTGATTCACAGATGAGATGGAGGAAAAATTGTGTTGAAGATACACTGCTAATTTATATAAAACTTTTATTGATATTGTGTACGCTGATTGCCCAAAAAGAATGACAGCATGATATGAGTTGTTCTGGTTACTTTTACTTTGTCTAGATCATCTTGGTATCTGGATCTTTAGATCTTGTTTAGGGCAAATTTTATGTCGTAGCATGCTTTAAGTCTATATGAAGTGCACTGAGATTATTACTATTGTTTCCAGGACCTTTTTTTTTCCTTTTTTTTTTTTTTTTTTTTCCTCCCAGCCTGCTTGGTCTGGCATAAAAAAACCCTCATATGACTATGCTGCCTTAAGAAACAGAAGAGTTTGGAGCTGTTGAAAGTGTTTGAAAATGTGTAGTCCTGTATGTTTCTACATTAGGAATAACTTTGGTTTGACTGTTAGCTTCCTGCATATTCTTATACTACAAAATAGCGATGCATAATCTATTTCTTGATTAAAAATTAAAAAAAAAAAAAAGGAATTTGTGCATTATTTTACAATGTGGATATTTTCCACCTGAACGTACCAGTGAGTCATTGACATGTGCTATAGCCCTTATGAAACTACAATTCAGGCTGTGTTTCTGAAGTGGTTCTAAAAATGACCTTTTAATTGTTATCAGTAGTACCTTGTACATCAATAGTATACCACAGGTGGCTTCCCACATTCTACTTGAATTATACCGCTACCACAGGATCTTCATCTTTGGCCAGTAGAGTCTTGACCTAGATATCAAAAGATTGTTAAGTTTCTATTTTCTCTGGAATTACGTATTTAGGCTTGGTCCTTTACGTATTTAATGGTCCTTTGGTAGTCTTGAGGAATGCATGCTATTTCCACACAATGTCTAATGGATTAGTCTGAATTTGGAAAAGCAGGATGAAAATACACATTTGGGATTTGCTTTATTAGGAAAAAAAGTGACTCAAGTGAAATGTCTATGTACTGTCTATGATTTAGAAGCTAGTGAAACTATTCTTTAGGTAATGTATGTACTTTTACAGACTTACTCTTAAGCACTAACAGTACACTTTTAGAGGACAGACTCAACATTCATAGAGAATTAAAGTGCCTTACCCTATTTAATCTGAAAGCAGCATTCCTTGTAAAGGTGATGCAGGTAACAGGACATTTCTATTGATATGTACAAAATATAATGCGTCTCTTCATGATAAATGAATTTCTCCCCTTTCTCAAATTCATTCTTAGTATTCTGTAGTTTAATATCAGCTGTTTGATAACTGTCAGAAGTTTGTTAAGTATCACGACCTGGTTGGCAGCTCTAATTTCTTAACAAATCTGTGTCTTTAACCATCTTCAAGGAAGTATGGTAGTCTCAAGTGGCACTGTGTACTCCATCATGTGCATTGTTTGGTAGGGTCAATTTATCAAGAACCCACTTTTTTTTTTTTTTTTTTTTTTTTTTAAATGCAGTGTGTCTTCTCGATATTGTCTGTCCCACCATTGATGAAAATACTTCTTAGGGAATTTATTTTTCATACAATTAAAACTGGACTAACTGCATTACACAAAGGTTTTAATTGCTTACTGTAGAATTAAGCTTTTAATGCTGTGTCTTTTCAAAATTTTACGTGAATGAATACTGCAGGAGTTTCTGTGGACATCCATGACACTACACTCAGGAGTCACAGGTCACTGCACTGAGTAATGAATTTCCCAAATAGAAAAAATACTAGTTGTATTTGTTTATTTGTACCTCTTTATAGTGTCAAATAACAATAAAATTGAACTTATCAAGTATTCTTACCAGAAATTTTACAGCACATTACACAAAGTAATGTAAAATATGTAGATATGAATGTACTAAAAACAAAGTGCAGCTACAGATATAATAAAAATTATTTTTTGTTTTCTCTAACAATTACTATTTGGTATTTTAAAGATAGTATTTACAGAAGTATTTTCTGTATATGAAACCATGATAGGGTTTCTGGGGAAGATCTTTTTCCCACATTCCCCAGATTATTCAGCTAGCTTGGAAGATATTATTTGTATTAATTAGAATATAGAATAGTGTGAGGAGACCCAAAGGGAGGAATTTGGTCCCTATTTTGAAGACGGTCTCTACTGAAAATTTGTTTGTTTTTTTTTTAACTTTCTGAATTGTGGACTTGAAAGTGAGTAGGAAAGATATTGTCTTGTAGCACTGATAGTGTCTCAGTTCCTTATGATTTCATTACTCCTTTGTTTCTTCTGTATAGATGAATGAGTGCAAACTCTTGATTATAATAATTATTAGCCAGATTCACATTCCTTCTTTGGAAGATCTGAGCTGCAGTTGATTTGCATGGTCTCACAAATAGAGAGGATCCAAAAAGAGATTGTGCTTCAGAAATATTTGTGAAATTAGTTTGTTTCTCTGCATTATAAAAAGGAAT
The DNA here is from genome assembly GCF_964211825.1 of Aythya ferina. Classification (NCBI taxonomy): domain Eukaryota; kingdom Metazoa; phylum Chordata; class Aves; order Anseriformes; family Anatidae; genus Aythya; species Aythya ferina. The sequence continues at coordinate 96,153,050 of NC_140297.1, forward strand.
AGAGTGCAGGTATCTGTCACAGATAGTGGATGGTGAAAGGTTTTGACAGAATGATCATATCAGCAGTGTTTACAAGCCCAGAATGGGGACATTTAGATCTGTAAATTAGTTGCTCCCTCAGAACAACTGTGTCAGGGTCCCAGTGACAAAAGAAAGTTAATCAGTATGTTATGCTTCTTCCTTTAAAGACTCCAGAAGGTTTGTAAATTATTTTTGATAGTTAAACATTAATATGAAACTTCAATAAATACCAGTGCAAGAAATGCCCCTCTACTTTCGTGTCATATATCTTCAGTTTGATTTCTTCTAACTTTAATTCCAAATGGATTAAAGTTTTAGTCTTAAGTAACACCCACTACAAAAACTCAATCTTATGAAAAGAGAAAAAAATGGCACTGTTTAACAGACAGGTGCAAGTGAGGAAAATTCTTTGTATGTAAATAATACACAATGGAAGAAAAGATGAAACTATTTTTTGAACCTCCTGATTGCTTTTCTTTGCTCAGTACCATCACTCTAGTCAGCATCTAATTTAGTTCTTGAATGTAGCAGAATTTTTCTGGCTCAGAAGAGCGAGAAGCAAAGTTTTTACTGTCTCCTACCTGGAAGGAACATGGGGTGGGAGTACCATTCATATGGTAAAACTGTCATGATTAGCATTATCATTTAGGGAAATGGTTTAGTGGGGACTGTTAGCGTTAGGTCAGAGGTTGGACTCGATGATCTTGAGGTCTCTTCCAACCTAGAAAATTCTGTGATTCTGTGTGATTTGATTCAACATAGTCCTGTGAAGGTCTTACGTCCCCGAAGTAGCATCTGTATTCCCCTTTTCATCTGGGAGAAAATTATAGATAGACTTATGAAGTTTAAACAGATCTTTTTTACAAATTTGATCTAAACAAACCTGTATGGAGCACTATACTGCCAAGTGCAAAGTGAGTTACTGAAATTTTTTATCATGGTAACTCAGCCAAGTCTGCCACTCCATTCCTAAAAAGCCTAAAGCCCAAATAACCTGGCGTATTGCGATGAGGACAAATACTCCCATAGTTCAGACAGAATATAGAATTAAATCTTAGTGTGATATTGTTGACCGTTCTACATTTAGGAAGACTGAGGAATGTGGTTTGCTATTTCAAAGGATTATTGAACTAGTAATAATTTCCTATTGTCTGTATTCTCACAGGTATGATTTCTATAATCCCCCTTTCATCAAAATGACATCCGTTTTTTGTGTTAGGTAAACATTTTTATTTTATTTTATTTTATTATTATTTTTTTGTTAATTTTCCACCGAAGGTTCTACTCATAGTTTTCAGTTACTACAATGCTTATTCCTGGATACAGAGGTTTTCATAAATATTGACATAGTCCCCTGAGTCTGATGTAATTAAGCCATTAGCAGATGTGGTGTTTTCAGGCTGGTAGGTAGCTATACTACCACACAGCTCTCTATTTCCCCCTCTTCAAAATAATGGGGGTGAAAATATGATGAGAAAAACTAATGGGTTGAGATAAGGGCAAGGGAATCACTCACCCATTACTATCATGGACAAAACAGACTCAGCATAAGGGAGATCAGTATAATTTATTGCCTATTGGTAACAGACTAAAGCAGTAAGAAAACAAAAGCAAACCAAAAAACACCTTTCCTCCTTCTACCCTCTTCCACCTCCTCCGGAGCAGCACAGGAGGACCAGGGCACAGGGGCTGTGGCCAGTCCCTAACACTTCGTCTCGGCCACTCCTTCACAGTCACTCTGCCCCTGCTCCCCGTGGGGTCCCTCCCACGGGATGCCGTCCTTCCCGAACTGATCCCACATGGACTGCCGACAGGCAGCAGCTCCTCAAGCACTGCTCCCACACGGCTCCATCCCACGGGGTCCATCCATCCATCCATCCCCCAGGAGCAAACTGCTCCAGCACGGGTCCCCCCGTTTGAATTATCCACCCCTAATGAGTTCTGTTTAGAGTTGTTTTAGTAAATGGGCTCTTTCTAAGTAGTCTGGAATGTGTGTACTTAAGAGCTACTAATAATTCTATATATTGTCCACCTGTAGTGATGTAATTTGGTGTTGAGAGCCCCTAACTTTTAGTTCATTATTCACACATTTCCTGTGCCATGAGAAAGATACTACAGAAGTGTTTTTGAGAGTGATATAATAGTTTATGCTTCAAACAAAATACATGGTACTTTTTTAAACTATTATTTTTTTATTTATTTCATACGTTACATCTTATTCTGTCCATATTTCCTAATCTTGATCAAATTCACCAATGTAAATCAGATTTAGTATGCATTCTAAATATTTTTTTTAAAGTAGTTCTTGTTGTCAAAGCACATCCCCTAAAGCATGTGATTTTATTATTTTTTTTTGTCAGAACACATATTGTATATTTTTCATTGTATGTTGTTAATTACTTGCCACAGATAATATTATAGAGTACCTTTATTTGTCTACCTCTGTATTACCTCCAAGATTTTAACACTCCTTCTTATGTGACTGCTTCCACCAACTTTCAGTAGTCCTATTACATTAATTTGCTTTAATAAACAAACATTTTTGATTTCTTGCTTAATTTCTTCTGGCATTGGTTTTCAATTTATTAAATAACCTATTCTTAGTATGGACACTACTTATTGTAGTGTCCATACTACTTATTGTAGTGTCCATAGTACATGGCATGAAACTTATTTTTATATAATGTTACATGCTTCAGACCCTTTGCTTTTATTCTACTACCTGTAGCAATTAGGTCTGATAAACTTGTAGAAAAGTGTCCTATTTATCCAAACCACATGGCCTTCAGTGTTCTAGAAAATATATCACATTCAAGGAACCAGAAGTATATTTTGTGTATATTTGCTTCTTCGAGTCTGTTCATCAGTGTTCCTGAAATCTGCATGGAAACTGCTGTTGTAGCTGATCTACATCATCTTTGGGATCCTTTCTGGTTTTGCAATGCCTTACACATTTTTTTCCTAAAGGAATGCACCATGCCTTTTCCCTCACCCCTCTACTGCAGAGTTGTGCACTTTCTTAACAGCCAGTCTTTATTGAGGAGAGTTTGTTTAGCTGGACTCTTCAAAGCCCTGCTTAACCTATTGTGTAGATCCTTATAAATTTGTAGAGTAAGCAGAACATATGCTTTTTATAAATCTCTTTGTGTGGATCTGTTTCTTTTTCCTGGTTAAATTTTAATGTCACTGTAGTATGCTGGCATTTGGTAGCAAATGACCTCATGATGAGATAGATTGATTTTCTGTTTTTGTTACAGAGAAATCAACTTCTAACTGTATGCCAACTTTAAATAAATAAATAAATAAATATAATAGACATCCCTCTAAAACAACAACCCTAAATTCTGATTAATTCTTTTTACCCACAGCTATTAGGAATAGCATGAGAGTTCATGATTACTGTTAGTTTCTATGACCAAAAAGCATAAGAAAAAGGAAAATCTACTTTGTAGAATTTGGGGGAAAGTTAGAGCATTTTATCCTAACTTCATAAAAACTTATGCTTGAATAAGCATGAGCTATGAGGTAATCATTCACATAAGCTTTATGTGAAACCGCATTTACCAGAAAAAATGGAAGTCCAGTACATCTCTGTTTTTCTTTCTCCTTTACACACACACACAAAAAAAAAAGTATTTTAAATTTATTTATTTATTTATTAGGAAGTGTGATTCTATTCTTAATACCTGAGATTATATTTTACTGTTTCCTTTTGGTTCATCCATGCTTTTGTTTGGTGTTGTCTTTTTGTTCAAAATAAGGTCCTACCTGCTCTTTTGCTTTTATAATCCCAAATGTTGTGTGTATCTATATAAGTATACCTCAGTTTTCTCCTATATTTAAGGCAAATGACAACTATTAGCATTTCTAAATCTCTCTTCTCCAGATACATTATTTCTTGTAAGTAAATTTCACTTAGTGCTCCTAAACCTCTAAATGTGAGGAATGAAAATAGGGATAATTATGCTTGCTTGTAACACATCGTATCTGGTGAGATGCTTCTATCTCTACTAACCCCAGAAACCATAATCTATCCATTGCAATTACTAACAATTTATGTTTGGTCTATGCAATGAGGAAGTGTCTTTTTTTTTATTTTAATTTATGTATTTATTTTATTCTCATATATTTATATATCTATACTGAAACTCTGACAATACATTATAAAGTACACAGTATAAATCTCAGCAGCAGGAAATCTTAGTAAAATATCTGACTGTAATCTCTCTCGTCTGACCAGTTCTTATTCATTAGGAGTCTCTTATGATCAACATCTGGTAGGATTAGACTGCCCTTAACAACAAGGATTTAGCTTGCAGTACTTACATGCAGCTTTAGTGAACCAAAATGTCATTGGAAATATCTGTTAAAAGCAAAGTAGTATGATTAATCTAAAAATTATAAAATGTATTTTGTAACCAGCAGAGTTAGGATTAAATGAACAAACTATACCTTTAAATATATCATCTGAAACAGAGGTTGAAATATTAAGTAGTGGAGGCTACTAAATCCAAACCACCATCCCTAGATTGACAATTCATCAGGAACATCTCCTTTCTTTACTATTTTCTGGGAAAAAGGAATAAAATAAAATGAAATACTGAGATAAAATGAATACTAGCAATTTACTCTTGGTGAGAAGATGCTTATGTGAACAGTCCCACTGAGGTTAGTAATATCTGTTCACCTAAAATAAAATCAATACTCTTGTCACTTTTGTATCATTGTGAAGTAGGGGGTCATCTGTACTTTGAGCAGATAGAATCATCTTATGGAGATCACACAGGAAGTCAACAACATGCCAACAATAGAAATTCAGTGTCAGGGACTTGAGAATACCAATAGCCCTCTCCACCAATAGCTCCCAAAGCCTGCCCTCCGCCCACAACCCCATTTCAGCTCGTCCCAGGGCCATCAGTCCCTGCCCAAGTGATGCTGAAGTAGTGCTGGTCCCTATCTTCATCACAACTGTGAGTGGCATGGATGTAGTTGGTTTAGGCCCACGGACTTGACTTCCCTGCTTGTTCTCAGACCTGTCGCGTCAGTGCCCTGCAGTCACCAAGTGTGCATGACAGTAGTTCCTCTCACTGGATCCGATCCTTTCCCTGACTCATGGATTGACTTGTAGCATTCTTTACCTTGGACCTTATCACTATGAACCTGGCTGATGGTCTAGACTCATGGTTGAAACTGGTAATATCCAGACCTGTCCTGATCCCCTCACTTGGGCAGTGAGGGATGGAGCCCTCTCAGGCAAGGGCCCTTGTCCAGTTAATGTGTAATAGCACTCACTTCCCTCTTCCGTAAGGACAGCCCATACAGTTTCCGAACATTCATTTCCTTTTGTTAAACACGTATTTCCTGATAAAGACCACATGAATGTTGTAGTTTGGTCTCATCTAGACTTTCTTTTTTTTTTTTTTTTTTTTTTTTTTTTTTTTTTCCAGCTCATTTAGTCATTGTGTCTATTCTCTCAGTTTGTTGAGATTAAAGAAATTCATTTATTTCTTTTCAATGTGAGTTCTTGGCTCCTCAAAATCCGTGTATTTCTTCCTTCACAGGTGCAGGGTCAGGGACTTTGTTGTTTGGCTCTCAAACATCACTGAATTTGATACAGCAGCTATGAGGTAGGCAAGTATTGCTACCACCCACATCACAGAAAGAGAAACAGACAGAATTGGTAGCAAACTTTAGAATCTTGTTTAGGTCATATGAGCTATATCACAGAGCAGCTCTGGTAGGATGAGGAATAAAAAACAATTCCCTTGTGTTCCATCCATTGCCTCAAGCACAAGGGCCATCCTTTTCTGACTGCAGCTGCATTCCTTACATATGACATAGAACCTTATTTTTTTTTTTTTTTTTAGCTTGTTGCTAAGTAAGCATATTTGTCCTCTAGTAATTTTTGAAGATGACTATATATAGATCTATTAAATATGAAGTAAGGTGAAATCCCAATTTCATCCAGCTTTCTATGAAGAGCTGTGTAAAGCACTCTTTTTTTTTTTTTGTGAGTGAAGGACTAGAGTCCGTCAAGAGCCTTATTGATTATCGGGTCTGATAATCCTGGTTTGGGGAAAATGAAATATTAGTTTCTTTAAAATGTATAAAATTGTAAACAGACATATAGGTACAAGCTTCACTAAATTATTAACAATGGACTAAATCACATGGAATTATAATATCTCTGTTTTATAAATTGATGCAAAATTTACTTAGGAACTTCAGATGGCCACCAGATTTTAATGCAGTTTTATTACAGCTTTGTACATCCATTTCCTCCAGTTGAAGTTATCTCATACTACACAATAAGCAATAAGCAGAAGTGTATTTTTTGTTTGTCTGCTTGCTTGTTTTCAATTTTCTTTGCTCAGAGTGTTGGTGGAATGGAACAATTACTGCTGAGCTCTCAAACTGCATGTACTGCTGGTGGTACACATTCCAGTACCTGCTTAAGCAAAGTGTGCAGCATTTTCTATTCCGAGTTTCACAAATTCAGTCCAAAATTGCAACATTTTCTACAAGAATTGGCTGCTGTAGAAACTGGAGGCCAGTTTTTCCAAATTCTAATGTCAGACCCAAATCCAAATCAGAAGAATCCAAAGTTAAATTGTTTCAAAGAAGTGAAGGACTTCTGTAAGAAGGCAGAGAAACACAAGTCTCAATGCTGTGTCAACAGATACTTAGAATATTTAGAAAGAAAAGAACCTGAGCAGGGTGCCAAAATTATGCAAATAGAAAGCAAAGACTGAAAAATGTAGTGAAAACACCCTGAGACCAAGGCATAAGATAAGATTTGTTAGATGAGTTGTGTGACAAATTGGGGAAAAAAACTTACTTGATTTGATTGGAGAAAAAAAAAAAAAAGGTGATGCTGTAAATTCTGATAAAATTTCTAATATCTAGTTGTTATAATAGAAATAGAAACACCTTTCTTTTGGCAAAATCTCCACAACAGATGCATCTGCAAAACAGCCAAAATCTGATTGTGGCAGTGAAGAGAAGAAAGGTTTTCAACTTCTCTGGCACCAAATGTAATAAAATGTGTCTTTGGGGAGATTAAGAAATAGTTCAATGGAAAGTCCAAGTTCTTTGAAAGCTTCAGAGTACTGGGCTTCTAGAAGGTGGGGTGGGATGAATAGATATTTCTCAGTGGCTGAATTTAAATGTGTTGTTCAAAAAAAAGATTCATTATGGTTCCTAAGCCTATTTCTTAAGAAAAAGGAACACCTCAAATGTAAAGTTCATGAACAAGTTCTAAGCATAGCAAGGCAGTAGCTGGTCTGAATGGATAATTCTTCTAATCAGGTGCAGTCCACTGAGTCTTATCTGTAAATGCTAGTCTATTTTAATAGTTTTTAATTTTTATAATTTTCCCATGGTCTGATTTGACAAGAAGATAGTTGGCGTGAATCAGCTGTTCTCCGCTCAGATCAACTGAGTAATGTTGATCTAGTCTTCCTGAGATTGCAAAAACAACTAAAAACTGTTCCAGGAAAAGAAAAACTGAAGAAAATATCAGAAAAGCAAGCCTGGGGAAAAAAAAAAATAAAAAAAATCTTGTTTTATAGAAGAAGGTAGGACACTATGGGCTAGAAACATATGACAACTTGTATGACTTTGGAAAGTACAGTTCTGTTAGCTAAGAGAAAATTTGCTTTTTCTAAGCATCATATGATAGTTTTAGTGAACTTCAATACTAAGGAGATGGATTTTGAACATTAGCTAAACTATGATCAAGAGAGGTCTATTTTCTTTTGATATTACCAACTGTCTATTTCAGAAAGGCAATTTTACATTGTATCAAGAAAGACTGGTATCATAAGGAGCAGCTAATGGGATTGCTGGAGCTAAAATATCAGTCCTCCATTTCACTAGTATACTTGGAGAAAACAACTATTTACTGTTTTGTTGGCTTTTTTGTTTTTCTTTTTTGGTCAGTGAATATACCTTCATAGAATGTCTATGAATGTCATACAACTAACTATAACATCACAAAAGAATGAAGAATATAACCCAAATCTTGGTGGGCACATTCTGATTTTTACTTCTCTAAAACTGGTTAATTTTTAATAAAATAATTGTCCATGTGTCCACTTGTTTTATGCCTTGTAAAAAGCCTTATAATAAAGTAACAATATGGCTCGGTAATTTGAGAGTATGGCTAAAAGTGTTAGGGTGAAGCAGAGGCCTTAAAAGAAGTAATAAAGACAATCAGTGTCATCATAATGACCTTTAGAAGTACTTCATTGGTCAACCAAGAAACATGCAGAACCAGCTTAAAGAGAAATTCGCAAAAAGGACTGTTCTGGTTTAAGCCCAGTAGATAGCTCAGCACCACACAACCTCTCACTCACTCTCTCTACATGGGATGAGGGAGAGAATCAGAAATGTAAAAGTGCAAGAAATCATGGGTTGAGATAAAGACAATTTACGAGTTAAAGCAAAAACTGTGCATGCAAAACAAAGAATTCACTACTTCCCATCATCAGGCAGGTGGTCAGCCACTTCCAGGAAAGCAGGGCTCAACACATGTAACAGTTTCTTTCAAAGACAAACACCATCACTCCGAACATCCTTCCCTTCCTCCTCCTTTCCCACAGCTTTTATTGCTGAGCATGTTGCCAAGTGATATGGAATATCCCTTTGGTCAGCCTGAGCCAGCTGTCTCTTTGTCTCCCCTCCTGGCTCCTGGTGCTCCCCCAGCCTCCTCTCTGGCAGGACAGCACAAGAAGCTGAATGTCCTTGGATCTGCTCTGCCACACCAAAACCATCAGTGTGTTATCCACACTATTTTCATCAAAAATCCCAAACACAGCATCATGCAAGCCTCTACAAATAAATTATTCCAGCCAAAACCAAAGTACAAAAATGTCCTTATTTTTTACCCCCAAAACATGTCTTTATCTAACAGTTAAACAGCATACCAAAAATAGTTGCATAGTATTTTGTCAATAACATACAAACATGAAATACACCCAACAGAACCACTTACATGTGTAGACTGGGAGACACTCACAAACATGCATTAAAGAAAGGCAGAAGGATTTTGAAGTGATGAGTTTGTCTGTAAAGCTGCCAGTTAAACTGAGATGTCTCACCTGTGACATTTCATGTCCCATTGCACCCTCTAGCTTTTACTGCATTCTTAGGCATGAGCGTGACAGGCTTTCAGCAGAGGGAATATATCAATACCTAGGTCTTTGGATGGCTAAATTGTCTTCTCATAAAATAAACTTTACAGTTATCTAAATTTGAATGGAGGAGTTTCTACTGGTGAAGGACAGATAACACTTCCTGTTCTTTTCTTGGCCATGCCACTGTATAGCAAATATTTTCTAATTGTTTAGAATGGACTGTGACTGTCTTTCAAAGGACATTAAGGAAAAGGACAGTTAGAAGGGAGATTTAAAATCTGTAATTCTACTGACTCATGGAGAGGGTCATTGGAAAGTATCTGCATATGATTTATGTACTTCTAAATTTTCCAACACAATGTCACATACGCATTGTATTTCCTGTGTTTGTATGCAATGTCTGTTTTTATTTCTTTTACACTATGATTTGTTTCTCCTGTTTCTGATATTGTTACAAACAAAAAAGGTAATCAGTGAAATGAGTGTGATCATAATTTTATTAAATTAAAATCAGAGTGCCTCTCTCTTCGCTTCAATCTGTAACCATGTTATCTCCATCTAAAATTATTTTTGCTCATGTATTAGAAACAGTAACACAAAGCTCTGGTTTTGCAATCATATGACTGGAGGAAAAACAGCAGTGATTAAGACAGAAAACCTTGAAGTGGTTGTATAGAAAACGGGAAACAAACAAACAACAAGAGCAAACACCCTACAACTGTCCACCAGATTGTTTTGTATGTTATTTGGCATATTTGTGCTCTTAGGCAGCTCAGTTATCTTGCCACCATAAAATCAGATGAGAAAATCTGTAGATAACATGGTTACTTGTGTCACCTTTTAGCAAACCGTGCTTAAACACTTGATGCCCCACGAAAAGATGCATGCCATAGGAAAGGGGGAGGCACAGAGCAGTTCATTAAGCTTTATCAACCCTAAGTGACATAAGCTAAGCTCTGCTGATTCATGCTAGGGCCAGCTGATAGTGATTTCAAGTCAGTCCTTGGAATTCACAATCTTAGAGAATTTTCTGACAAGTCTTTCACCTTTATATGGTCTCAAACATTGCTTTGGCTATAAGAAAGCTTTTGGTCTTAGAAGCACTGGAAATTCACAAGAATTGTCCGGTCCCGTGTTTCAAAATGGGAGTCCACTATGAAATTTTCATCACATGTAATATAAACTCTTGACATGGTAGATTGGTTGATAGTAGATTATGGTAGTAAAAGAATTTGCCTTGATCAATTTTTAGATGAAATGGAAAAAAATGTGTGTGCATATTACCACCATTGAGACTATTGCTTGTCATTGCAGGGATAAATATGGTCCATTTTCTTCTGCCTCACTGAGTTCACTTGTTTGCCTTTTTCTCAACTTCTGACAGGTGAGGAATGATCTGACTGGCGTCCTGTATGGTGAAGATATTGAAATTTCAGATACTGAGAGTTTCTCCAATGATCCTTGCACAAGTGTAAAGAAGCTTAAGGTATGTGATACTGTTTGTGGAATAAAGAGAAGGTGGTGACTATGTTGTGATATTTGACTTTTTTGTCATCTGTAGAAGGCTAATAAAATTTGCCTAAGAGTGACTACAGCAGAAGTGGCTACAGCATGTCACTGCATAATAAGGTTAACAAATGACATTTTGAGGGCCTAGTCCTGCCCTCAAATGTCAATGAATGTCATCATAGAATCAAAGAATGGTTTGGGTTGCAAGGGACCTTAAAGATCACCTAGTTCCAACCCCTCTGATATGGGCAGGGTCACCTCCCACCAGACCAGGTTGCTCAAAGCCCCATCCAACCTGGCCACTTCAAGAGATGGGACATCCACAGCTTCTCTGGGCAACTCGGCCTTGCCACCCCAAGAGTGAAGAATTTATTCCTTGTATCTAATCTAAACTTACCCTCTTTTGTTTTAAAGCCATTATTCTATTCTATTCCATTATTCTTATCCTATCACTATAATCCCTGATAAAAAGTCCCTTCCCAGTTTTCCTGTAGGCCCTCATATGCCCATGCGTATCAAAGTTTTTATAGTTACTGATAAGGATGTAAAGCAAAGCAAGTTGTTGCTGGTTTAATATTCATACCTAAAGCATCAGTCTTAGTCATATATGTGAAAAAACTCTTAAGTTTTGGACTCAGAGCCCTTTTAAGGTAGATTATCATGTACTGAAACACTGAGCATCTTTCCATTAGCTTCATAGCATTCTAGATTGAATTATTTGCTTATAGTGATTTGCATTATTTCATATGAATAGTAGAGAAAAAAAAAAAAAAGAGAGAAATTTGACAGAATAATTTAGCATCTCTCTCTTATAATGATTTTTTAGGTTCTTGGCATCTGGTAAAATTAAAACTATATTTTAGCAATACTATGAAGTGCAACCAACGATAAACTAGATATAGGAGTTATGAATCTTATATTGCATATGAACATGAAAAAATGATTGAGCAGCAAGAGGAAGCTTTTTTAAATGGTGCTGATGGCATCAAATACATAAAATACATAATCAAAATCCTGCAAATGCTTAAATATGCGTAAAACCGGAAAAAATAATAATAGACTGAACACTATTGAAATACTGAAATTTATACAAGGATGTCAACCTATATAAGTTTAGGACACTACAGAATCTACCTGGAAAAGGTCTGAAGCATGGCAAACTAACTGTGCGTTATTCCTACAGATGCAAACTTGAATGCTTAAAGTATAAGATCATGTTTATATAGAACCATATATGTGTGTCCAGTTTAAGCCAGTTTGTATTTCCCATCTGTGGTTGAAAAGACTCCAGTATGTGTTATTGGTGAACTCCACATTTTTGGCCAGGTGTTTAACCCATGGTATCAGAAAACTAAGAACTTTGAAGCCAGATTTTTAAACCAATATGTTAGAACAAGAACAGATGCATATAAGCAAGTGTGTTTAGGCAGGAGGTTAGAAAAAGCAGTGAGATTCCAGCCTTCCCATATGTCAACAACATATTGTTTGTTTTATAGGAAAGACCAGACGAGTCTATCAAACAATATTTTAAAGTTATCTCTTGATTTCCTCTGCAAAATGAATTACTAAAGCAATAAATAAGCATATATCTAGACAATCACTTATTCTTCATAGAAATATATGATCACTTGTTAGGTACATAACTTAGCTATTGAATTCTGAAAATGTTCATTCTTGTCAAGGAGATGTAAACATAAGATTGGTGAACTGGTGGCTGTTTACTGTAATTGTGATGAAAATAGACATAAAATACCTTTTATTTTAGTAAACACAATTTAAATTAATTAAATGAATTTCAGTACAATATAGAATTGTGCAATGCAAAATAGAAATATCTATTATGATATGCAGAAATATATGTTCTATATTTTTCCTGGAAATACAGTAAGTTTTACTACATATTGACACCAGCCTCTTTGAATCACAATTGGAAAGTAAATTTAGGCTTAAGGATGTCTTTACAAGTCATTTTTAAATTGTAGCTCAAAGAAAGGGATGTTGGAAGATATGCATTAGTACATCAACTTAAATACGCTTGAAAATTCTAAGCATGCACGGGCAAACTGCATGAGTAATAACACTTCTGCTTTCAACTGACTTGTATCTTGCATGTAGGAAAAAAAAAAAGAAATATATGAATTCCAATTGAATGAAACAGTTTCCATCTGATGTCCCAAATACAATAGATGTTTTGGATGCTGACTGAACATGATCTCATTCTAACAGTCAAGTTAATTGAATTTTAAAATTTGGGGCCAAGGACGGGTTTGGATGTGGCCTCAATCTAAGCGAGTGACATGCGTGCTAACATAGATAACGTGGTGGTGGAGGTGAGAGCTGAAATCCTCCAGTTCACCTTCTCCACCAGTAATTCCATAGCTTAAGTTAGAGGCTCACCTGCAAATGGACATCCAGGCATTTTGGAGGCAAAACATGTGGATACCTGTATTGACAAAGCTACCCAGCTATGAGTAGATTTATTGATAACATCTTGACTGTCAGATACATGGTAGAGAATATGACAGAGTATCTGAGCAGTTCAATTTAGATATTTCATAAAGAGCCTGCCAAGACATTGACTCTTCCTGGCAGATGAGATATTGCAGCAATCCTTCTCTGGAAAGCTGTGTAATACAACATTGTGGTGTTATTCATTAGAAATGAGACAGATTAAAATCTGATCACAGCTCTGCAGGCTAAAAAAAATAAAATAAATAATAGCTGCCTATTCCAGCATAATGTAGTGGTTAGAAACTGAAGAGGCTAAAGAGTGCCTCATATCCGGGATACCAGAAAGGGCAGTGGAAGACAAGTTCTTCCTTTCTCCTTAGAACATCTTAGATGTCTTGACCTTCATTCAGGGTTTATACTACCCAGCTGCCAATACAGTGTATTACCCAGTGCCAAATACACTTTATATTTAGAGAATATCTTTCCCCATAAGAAAGAAAGAAGGGAACAAGAGAATCATTCACTTTTAAGGCTGTGTGGTAGTCTTCATTTATAAAACATTTTTATGGAGAGTCCAACACAACTGTGGGTAAATGAAGTGTAGCTTTTCTTAGTTTTCTTGTCTAAACTGTAGTTCAAAGGGTAGGAACATATGTATTGCTTACTGAGGGGCAAAGATTAAATGCTGATATTGCTGCTTTAATCTCTGAGAAGCATAACTATGACAGCTCACCATCTGGCAAATGGTCTAAACTCTGGTCTTTTTTTTTTTTTTTTTTTTTTTTTGTAAGTGTAGTTTAGTGAGTTGCCTTCCCCATGGGATGTTTTTAATCTTCTCATAGATACCTGCCTAGTTCCGTGAATTAAAACTTGTTCTGTCAAATATGCTTCAGTTCCATAAAACCAATGTACAACTCTATGAAAAAGACAAAATACTTAGCACTTGCTAGGATCCAGTGGATGGCCTCTTTGAATCCTACAAGAGAGTTGTGCTGTGTTAATTTGCATCAATCCTATGAGAGTTGGTGTAGGAGAATAATGTATCTGTGCCAGGAAATCATACTGGTTGAATTACCAATGTGACCTAAGGAGGGAAAAAACTATGTGCCAGAAAGTGTCTGATGTCTCTTTTTGCATAAGACTATAACGTGGACATATGTCCTAGCACATGAGCACTGAAATGAACCTGGTTCTGATAAACTGCAGTGCAGATAAAATCTATGCATGGGATTTGAATTATGCCCAGACACATGAATTTGTAGCTTCAGTGCCTGTTTTACAGGACAGTCAGCAGTCCCAATTCTGGCTTCAAATTGAACTAGGCTTATTTACCACACTGAATGCAATTCTCTAGGGACAAATCTGGGAAAAATGTGAACGGAAATGCAAAAAGCAGAGTTTGAGAGAAACAGGCTTGCTGAGGAGCATGTCATTGCATAGAGAAAGATGTTATGCATGGAAGATGAAGAGCTATTGTACAGACTTTCCTAAATGATTTCCTTCTACATATGTTCTGGCACACAATTCTTAGTTAAATGGTTGCATACTAAATTATTCACTCTTTTTAAACTGTAATCCATAAAAAACCCTACACTGCATTTTATGGCATTGTATTGATATCTGCATGGTTTATAAACAGGAGGAATCTCTTTTGTTGTTTCCCTTCCAAGGCTAACCAACTAAAATTATAGATTATGAAGCTGGACAAAGAAAAAGATAGTTAACCAGATGTTCACTGGCAGCTTGACCCTGCAATCCCATACTCTCCATTTAACCTAGCAACTCCTTGACTCATTCTGAGTCTTCACCCCAAAGTACCTTGCTTGCTACATTCTGCTTCTCTGATTTGTCTGCCTCTGAGCACCTTTGTCTAGATAGCTCTTCCATTTTCTTCTGAGAAAAGCTTACTTTCTGAGATTGAAGTTGTCCTAAGTGTTCCAAGAACTATTTGTCAACAAGAGCAAGTGCCAGATTCTGCACCCAGCACGGAGCAATCCTGGATGTATGTACAGTCTGGGAAAGAGAGGCTGGAGAGCAACCCTGTGGAAAGTGACCTGGGCATTCTGGTCAATGGCAAGTTAAACATGAGTTTAACTACCAGCATTGTGCCCTGGTAGCCAAAAGGGCCAGCCGTGTCATGGGGTGCATCAAGCACAGCATTGTGAGCCAGTCGAGGGAAAGGGATTGTCTTGCTATGCTTTGCACTGGTGTGCAGTTTTGGGTACCACAGTATAAGAAGGACCTAAGACTATTAGAGAGTGTCCAAAGGAGGGCTACAAAGATGGTGAAGGATCTAGAGGACAGAATGTTTGAGGAGCAGCTGAGATCCCTTGTTTTGTTCAGCCCCGAGCAGAGCAGGCTGAGGGGAGGCCTCATGGTGGCCTGCAGCTCCCTCACGAGGGGAGCGGAGGGGCAGTTGTTGAGCTCTGCTCTCTGGGGACAGTGACAGGACCCGAGGGAACAGCATGGAGCTGGGACAGGGGAGGGTCAGGCTGGGGGGTAGGCCATTCTTCACCCAGAGGGTGGTCAGGCACTGGGATACCCCCAGGGTCACAGCACTGAGCCTGCTGGAGTTCATGAAATATTTGGACAGCACTTTCAAACATAGGATTTCTTTTTTGGGTGGTACTGTGTGGAGCCAGGAGTTGGGCTCAATGATCCTTGTGGGACCCTTCCAACTCAGGATACTCTATGATTCTGTGATTCTGTGTGTTTGGACGTGCAAGATTTGGGTCTGAGTGCTGTTGCCAAATTGGTTGCACAATGATGTTAGCATAAGACAATCCCAGTAGCCAGTAAGAATATTGAAATGGAGTAGGATATTTCTGGGGAAAAAAATAGGTTGGACCGTACACTTCTCATGGTGCTTTACTATAAAAGCATATTTACTGTGGGAAATGTGTTGTGGCTTATGTGATAATCAGTTTTAAGTAATGTCTTAAGGCATGGTACCACAGGCACGACTATATGTCCACCAGAAGAAGGCACTTCAGTTTAAAAGTTGTCTACAGCCAGTGAGCAGTGATGCTGCACATCCATTCTTACCTTGTACATCTTGCCTACAGCCTTTGGCACTCCTAGTCTATGAGATAGCACACGTCCTGTGTTTTTTTTTGTTAGGTTGTTTGTTTCGTGGTGGTGGTGTTATTTTTATTATTATTATTGGTTCTCATCTTGTTATAAAATGAAAAGGAATTTATTCAATTTTAAGTTTAATAATTCAGTGCTGTGTCACTTTTTTTTTTCAACAAACCTACTGTTTTTCAAATATTAGATATGTGTTTTTATGTTCAGAGAGGTCAAGTAATTTGGAGTTCCAAGAGTGAGCAAAATGATTGCTAAAATGTGAAAACTAGAAAACATGGATGAGCTTTTTAGCCACTTAATTCCTAAATCTACTTTTTGTCTTTACAAAAAATGTAATACTACTGGTGACAGTGAGTATAATTTGTGTGATTTGTTTGTTTAGTTTCACATGACCTTGCTAGATTTGTTTAAAAATAATCTAATCTGCTTCAGTAAGATTTATATTGTTTTATCAACCTGTGGCTAACTATAAAAATAAAGACAAGTAGGCTTATTGAAAATGCACAGGTTCAGAATGAGCAAAGCATATTATATATTTTACCATTTTGACCATGCGAAGATAAATTTCATGCACTGAACTGCAGACGCATTATAGTATTTTTCTTCACTGTCCATAATGGTATTTTATACTGAACAGGAAATAAACATAGAAATTACCTAAACTGAAAATCTTTGATAAATTGATTTAATTAAAACTGGAATGTTTTTCACCACTGAAATTCATACTGAATCATCTGTTTCTTTTTTCCTTGGAGAGGGAAAGAGTTATTAGTAATTCTAATCCAGTATTTTATAAAAGAAATGAAAAATCATATTTGCTCAACCTATTACTGAGAACCCAGCTTTTGTGTGAAATAAAAGGTAATATTAAGTTATAAAAAGCTGGTTTTGATTTTATGGAAGTTAGCCATAATTTTTCATGTGAAAGAATGCCAGACCAGTTCCTCAAGGAATACTTAACTCTATGTGCTTCAGAATTTAGGAATATTTTGTTAATATACTTCTAAGTATGAAAGTGAAATGATTTCTTTTTAAGTCAGTCATAGATTCTAAACAGCAAAAAGTACATATTTCCAAAACATTTTCATGTTTTAATATACAAAACTAACAGTAAAGGAAAAAAAGTCTTGCAAGACATCAAAAGAATATTTGGTAATTTATTGTTTTTGAGTAGTAATATTTCACAAGATAAACATTCCAGTTTTTTTCTCATAAGTGCAATTGCTTAAGCGTTTTTTCAAACACCTCAGCTGCCCCCTTTTGCATTGTTTCCAGATCTTGAACATGTAAAACATGGAATAGTTCTGAATGAATTTTGCTGTCTGCAGCTGTAATCTGTTCCAACTCTCCACATGATTTGAATGGCCAGCTGAAGTTGTTTCTGGAAAGGCTGTGACTGTATTTAACTTCCTTGCATCTTATTTAATCTACAGGGTAATGACGTTCGGATAATCCTTGGCCAGTTTGATGAGGAAATGGCTGTGAAAGTTTTCTGCTGTGTAAGTAAATATATGCAATTGCATATCAGAATAAAAATGTGGTACATTTGAATAAAAATATATTTGAGTATAAACAGTTACATATGTTTTGCTCCATTTCTGTTTCAATAAAATACTTTGCAGTTGATTTTAGTGGAATTTAGTCACAGCCTTCATGGTTAGATTTTGTTTCTGCTTTCCTGTTATGGAATTAAATGCCAGATTGAACTTCATGTCAGGTCATAGGAAACACTGTAGTTGTATATGTACATAAACAATGTAGTTGTATATGTAGCCACAGATGCAGAGAACTGCCAGATTTACATCATGTCAAAGAGCTGCATTCTGGTCTGCATATACGTATTTTTGCATGTTTTGCTCTGGAAGAATAAAAAAAATCAAACAGTTCCTCTAGAGGTTAACCAAACAACTCTATTTCTGCTACCCAAAATGTTATTAATTGCATAGCCACCATTCACTTCCCACTTACCATACATTTGACATATTTTACTGAAATAAAATATTACTTTGTAAAACTATAAAGAATTTGAATTAAAAGAAATGTAGTAAGACCAGCATACATAATTTCACTGAATATATCTTCACCATTTGTTTTTATGTATTTGAATATGCTGCAGTCTGATTGCCATTGAAAGAAGCAGGAGTAAAATGTAAATTTATTTTTTTTTTATCTGATCAATAAATAAATGAACCCCAGATATAGACAGATTTTAGTGGACTTAATTTTGTACTAATATTGAATTATTAGTCTAAATAACCAGATTAATTCAGTATGCCCCAATAACACAAAGAATATAGTGAAAAAGCAATAATGATGGTACTTAAGCTTCAGAGGGTGTCTTTCGATGTTCACTTAGAGAGACAAAGTTGCCTATCCAAGCAAAGAAAGGAAAGGCAAATGTTCAAAATCTGAGTGCTACATGTGCCTCAGACATATGTTGGCTCTTATTCAGCATCTGTCATAGTTGCTGGCAAAATTTGGAAAGGAGCTATTGCAGAATATGTTTGGAAGGAGCAATATCTGTTTGCATCCAAAAGGAAATGGAAAGCATTGTTTGGTTCTTCATTCTTCTCAGCTCTGATTGGTCTTTATATATAGATCTTTTTGTTCCAGCATTTAAATTGGATTGACAAAGATAATCTTCAATTTTTCCATTCCTGCAAGAAATAAGGTTCTTTCCATGGCTCACATCCTCCACAGATCTCTGGTGAATGGGCTTCATTTGTCTAGCTGTGGTGTCCTAATCACAGCTGTCTGCCAACACAGTACTTGGCAAGTTTTTGGCCTTACAAAGGCCACTGCCCTTAGTATGTTATTGCTTTCCTCTCCTCTACAGTTCTGTTCCATGTTTGTGTATCCATGAGGACACTGAAGAAATCCTAGAAATCCTCATGGGCAAGGTGTCTTCTTGTCCATACTGAGGGTTGAAGAGTCTGAAGGACTTATGGCAGGGACTGTCTCTTGAACACAAAAGCTTGGTGCAGCTTTCTACAGGAACA
The DNA here is from genome assembly GCF_964211825.1 of Aythya ferina. NCBI lineage: Eukaryota > Metazoa > Chordata > Aves > Anseriformes > Anatidae > Aythya > Aythya ferina. The sequence continues at coordinate 96,172,254 of NC_140297.1, forward strand.
GTTTAGTACTAACACAGGAAGCATGCGTAATTCAAGTTTCAAGAGTGACAGCTTCTTCTAAAGTACATCAGTGTCAAAAATAATAAGGTGGATTTTTATTTTTTTTTTTTGGAGCCTGGAGAAAACCAAGATGTATTTATGTATTTATGCTTTAATAAATGTATTAATATGAGAATTTCAGCAGGAGACTGAATGCAGGAGAGGGCAGTTCAAAGTAGGTCATTTATATATTAATACACTACAATGTGTCAGTAAGCTTGTTATTAGTCATAAAATATATTGTTGACTCATGCACTCCTACAGCTATGTGTCTAAGAGCACAATAACTTAGTTATGTCAAGTTTTTTAACCCCTTTCCTCAGGTGTAACTTCAGACAGGTTTTGTTTGTGATTCCCTGTTATATTTTTCAGAATATAACAGAGCTTTAGGTTTGTTAGAGAGAGGTGCTATTGTACCAGTGGAAAATATATATATATGCATTTCTGATGGTGGTTATAACAGGAATACTATTTGCTAATGATTTATGTAGGTGGCAAAGTCTTTAAAGTATGCCTCGTTTTTCTGGCTGGATTCAACAATCATACACTGTGAGGTTTCCTCAGGACCTCCATTAGAGGTTATATGCTCATTTTCATTTTACCTGGATGTTCCTTGCACACACATGCATATACACATGCAGGAAGCATTGCACATAACAATAAATGGACTAAAAGGTAATCTAATTCAGTGGGAAACTTTAAAAACATTACAGGACTAATTCAAGCCTAAGTGAACGTTAGCAGGTGTTTCCTATGATGGCTTCCAGTAGACTGGAAGCTGGCAAATGTTGTGCAAGTTTTCAAGAAGGGCAAGAAAGAAGACCCTAGCAATTACAGGCCTGTCGATCTCACATCAGTACCTGGTAAAATTATGGAGAAGATAATCCTTGAAGTTACTGAAGCACACCTGGGGGACAATGCAGTCACTGGTCCCAGCCAACATGGGTTCGTGAGGGTAGGTCGTGCCTAACAAATTTGATTTCCTTTTATGATAAGATCACCCATCCAGTCGATCAAGAGAAACCAGATGATGTGATCTTTTTGGACTTCAGCAAGGCTTTTGACACAGTTTCCCATAGGATCCTACTGGACAAAATGTCCACCATACAACTAAACAAAAATATCATACGATGGGTGAGCAGTTGACTGACAGGTAGGGCTCAAAGGGTTGTGGTAAATGGGGCCACATCAGGCTGGTGGGTGGTCACTAGTGGGGTCCCTCAAGGCTCCATTTTAGGGCCAGTCCTCTTCAATGTTTTTATAAATGATTTGAATGTAGGACTAGAAGATGTTTTGAGAAAATTTGCCAACAACACCAAACTTGGAGGAGTTGTGGACTATGATGAGGGTGGAAAGGCCTTGCAGAGAGATCTGGACAGATTGGAGAGCTGGGCAATCACCAGCCACGTGAAGTTTAACAAAAGCAAGTGCCGCGTCCTGCACCTGGGACAGGGCAACCCTGGCTATACACACAGACAGGGCGACAGTACGCTGAGTGGGATGACGAGAACACAGATATACAGACTGGGCAACGAGATGCTGAGACATCTTCGAAGAGAGCAGCCCTGCAGGGAGGGATCTGGGGGTTGTGTTTGACAGCAAGTTGAATATGAGCCAGCAGTGTGCCCTGGCAGTCAGGAGGGCCAACCATATCCTGGGGTGCATTGAGCATGGCATTGCCAGTTGGTCAAGGGAAGTCCCACTCTACTCTGCGCTGGTGCGGCCTCACCTCGAGTACTGTGTGCAGTTCTGGGCACCACAGTACAAAAAGGACGTTAAACTGTTGGAGTATGCAGAGGAGGGCAACAAAGATGGTGAATGCCTAGAGGGGAAGAAATATGAGGAGTGGCTGAGGTCACTGGGCCTGTTCAGCCTGGAGAAGAGGAGGCTGAGGAGAGACTTCATTGCAGTCTACAACTTCCTCACGAGTTGGAGTGGAGAGGCAGGCGCTGACCTATTCTCTGTAATTACCAGTGATAGAACCCGTGGGAATGGTGTCAAGCTGAGGCAGGGAAGGTTTAGGCTGGACATGAGGAAGAGGTTCTTCACTGAGAGGAAGGCTGCACACTGGAACAGGCTCCCCAGTGAAGCATTCACTGCACCAAGCCTGTCTGAATTTAAGAAGCAATTGTGCTGTGCACTTAGTCACATGGTCTAAACTTTTAGGTAGACCTGTGCAGTGCCAGGAGTTGGACTTGATGATCCTTATGGGTCCCTTCCAACTCAGCATATTCTATGATTGTATGGTTTAAATAATCTTGGCTATTCATTTAACATGAGTGTCAAAAGAAGTTAGCAATTGTAATTCAGTGGGAAATCCTAGCTTTCCATTGTTTTCACTTCAGTGGGATGAATGTGATATTTTTTAGTGGAATAAAAATAAGGGTATTTTGCTCAAAACTTAACAATGCAAGAATCAAAATGTTCAGCTATGTTGGACCATTGTCAAGTTTTGTTTTGTTTTTCATTTGAAATTGGATTGACATGCAACTGCACTGTATTCCCAATGAAAACTTCAAATTCTGCAGAAAATCTGTCTAAAAAACTTAGTGAGAATTTTTCCACATATCATCTTTAAGCCATAGGGATAATGAAGTATAGCCACATGCATATCAAGTCAGCCTAACTGACACAATTATCTGTCTGAAGACAGTTAAAGAAGGTAAATATTACACATATGTCACTGCATGAGCTTTGTGTGTCTATTTTAGTAAACATTGAATAATAACGAAAACAAGGCTTAATCAGGCCTGTTGATACAGAAGGATTGGATTCTACTCTCCTTGAGCTCATAGAATTTTACTGCTGAGGCTCTGCTTTGGAATTAAAGGCACCATTGATTTTTAATGAGAAACAGATGGAGGTTCATTGCAGTTCAGAAGTCTACAGGCATTTTGTAGAGGTGGGATGTTGGATGTGTACATGCCGACATGATGGAAACATGATGGAAAGACAACGGGGGTGAGGTTTTGCAGCCACTTTTGCACAATACGCCAGTATTTGTTTCCTACACACAGAAAGCTTTCTTACAGAGGCTGAGGTGATTCATCTTTTTGATTTCCACTTGATCTCAGATCTGAGATGTTGAAAGCAAAACTGGCTTTCTTTAACTACTAAGAGGCATTGTTATTTCTCACAATGATTTTTTTTTTTTGGCTTGCTTATTACACATTTCCTACCAGTTTGTCTCTAATAGCATTCCATATATGTGTTGAAGATGAGCATTTTAAATGAACACAGAATGTGCTATGCTCTGTTTTAGATATCATGAAATTTGAAATAAGGCAGCATCCATAAAATAGCTTGCAGATAAAATCCTAACGATATTCAGTGTAATGGTTCCATTAGCAAAGGCAAAAGCTCAACTAAGAGCAAAGTCTTTTTTTAGAAGGGTGTAGAAATGTTTCCTTACAGAATTAAGTGTGTTTTTTTGTTGCTGCTGTTTTCTTTTAAACTGGAGCAGACTTTCATTTGCATATGAATGCAGATTCAGCACCAGCAAAGATAACCTGTAGCTTTTTATGAATGCGTTGCTCCTGTTTTGAGTAATGCAAGCCCATTGTACAAAGCAATCAAAGAGAAGAATCAACATCTCTGCTGATACACTGAGAACCACTTCATAGTTAAAACTAAAGTTCTCTGTCATGCACAAATAATATAGTATATCTTCTTCAACCTTACATCCCTTACAGTCTGATTAATAAATTAATCATTTCATAACATGTAAGTAATTCTGTTAATTAGCTTATTCTAAAACTAATTAATAGCAAGGGTCTCTTTAAGAAGTGCATGGTGCCTGCTTGTCTTTTGTCCTGATTTCTTTATGCCCTTAATAGAATAAAACAATTTCTTCAAACTTGCTCTATAGTCATAATTAATCAAAATCTCCAGCATAATACACTTTAGAAATTAGATTTAATTTTGGCACATTATTAAAAGCTGTTTGTATCTAATTCCTATAAGGCTCAGTTAGGCTTACATTTTAAAAATCATTTAAATAGTCAGTTAACCTTTAAGTATGGCCATTTGTAAGTGCAAAAAAAAAAAAATGTTTAATTGATCATCTCATCTTTGGCTAATTTCTGGGCAGCAGCTATGTTTGTTAATGTGAGTTTTTGACCGAAGGGACAGGGTGTATAAAGCACAAAATAGATGTATAAAGCGCTGAGCCAGAGTTTCTACCTCACCAAGCATTTTACAATTCCAAATATATATATATATATATATATTTTTTTTTTTTTCTAAATAAGTATCTCTTTATGGATTCAAACAAGAATTATAAGGTTTTATAAAAAAATACCAAATCCAGTCTCACAAAGGCAGAAAATACTGAGGATATTTCGCTAGGTGCTTGGCAGTAACTCAGGGTTCTGTAGCCTACATAGGGCATACAGGAAGGATTGGGGAAGACACTGTAACTACTTTACACTGTTCTGATCATATAACGCATTTGTAAGCCTTTTCTACCCTGCTCTTTTGTGCCAATAAATCTTTCTCATGGAATCTGAAACCTGTAAGAGGTGATCTGTGTTCAATCAAACAGCTCAAGAAAGATCTGTATGTTTCATGTCAAGGAAATGCATCTTTCAAGCATCAGAATCATCTCTATGCAGCAGAATCAACAGGGAGGAAACTGTGGGGAAAACAACCAAAACAACTAAACCTACCAACCAACCAAACAAACAATATTTTGAAATATACTCAAAGTCTTCTTTAAGCCAAAGCACTAGTTGTGCTATCACTGGAAAAGTGACATGGTGCTCAGCTTTGAGGGAACTAATATTGTTCCTCCTCCTTTTGGCTTCCTCAGATCACTCTTCCAGCTCTGTCATTCCGCCAGATCTGAATGGAATAGTTGCCAACACTTTTTTGTTGTTGTTGTTGTTGTTAGCAAAATCTAAATATTTAACCAGATTCTTGCAGGTATGGAAAAGTTTCACCTCAGCCTTGTTGGGAATGATCCCTCATTTTCAAGGATGGAATTTCTGGTCATTTGGAAACTTTTAATTTTTACACAATATCCCAGGCCATTTCCAGATTATGTAGAAGACAGAGTCAATTGCAAACAGAGTAATTCCAACAGCTCCAGTTTCAGGATACTTCATAGCTAATAATTCCCTGCAACATATGGTTTGATACTTCAATCTGTATAGAGCAGAGGAAGCTGTCAAAGCCTGCCCTTCTCTAGAAGTGCCATTCTTTGTTAATTTGTGTTCTCAGTGATTTGAAAACAGACAAATAAAAGACACTATATGACTGAAAGGTCTTGAATCACCTCATTGTGTAGAAGAAACTTGTTTGGACATCAGAAGGTATTGGTGGATGAAATTGCTGTTTTCTTCAAAGGTGGACATGGGATGCAGTGTCACTGTATCAGTAGAAGGAGCAGAGATGGACAGGAAAACAAAAACAGATGTATTTCTGGAAGGATAGAATTAAAAAGAGAGACAAAGACAAGTAATTTAAGTGGATTGTATAATAAAATGTGAGATGGCAGACACTGGGTTTCAGACCAGGAGCACTTTCGAGCAGCACCGTATACAAATGCATGAAATTTGATTTTGGCTGAACATCAGCTCTTGCAACCAGGGGCCAAACAAAACTGCTTTATGCATAATACATCTCTGAACTGAGTTTGCACCATTGTAACAGATTTCAAGCCCAATTTTAATTTTACTATTAATGTATTTAGGAGGCTTTCCTATGTTGTATTTTTTGCTATTCATCTTTATATATCTGATAGGCTTTGGGGAAGATCTTTGGGATACTTTTCAAAGCAGTTATGCTCTGAGTGAATAATATTTCCTCTTCGCATTCTCATAGTTCCCTTCTTCTACTGTTATAAAGATTCTGTAAAGAGTTAGAGGTTTTCCAGTTAAGAGCTTTAAAGTTGCACCACATATTTATAAAAACTTTTTTTTTTTTTAATCTCATATGTCTTGTATCTCCAGTATTGCTTATATTAAAACCAAAGAAGCATAAAGACTGCTGTTTGAAATCGAGTCTACCCGAAGTGTCAAAAGAAAACTATCTAGTTACAAGACAGCGAGAGAAACATCTGAAATATAATTCACTAACTTTATCCTAGAACATTCTTCACAATAAAATATCTATTGTGAATAGATCAGCTTTTAGGTACACTAGCATATGTGCCTATTAAGGAAATACTTCTGTTTATTTTCTTCTGTGTATTTAAAAGGGATCATCATCATCTCAGTATCCTGAAGTACAATAGGCTGTATTCAGTATTCAAACAATCTAGAACTTCACCTGAAGAATTATCATGCTGGAAAAAAAATCACAGAGGTTTGCTTGCTTTATTGGTTGACCATTGATTAAAGCTCATCAGAAGAAAGTGTTTACTTAGTGTCCCTGTGGTCTCTATTTTATCACAGTCATGCCATTCATATTTTCAATGTTGGGATTTGATGGTGTCTAGGATCTATGTTTTCTTGCTTAACCTCACTCTGTTTTATGTGCCTTTTAGTCTGATAATAATATAGCTTAAATATGTTAGCATGGTGGTCCTACCACAATGGAAAAACTATGTTAAGTAAAATTTCTTATGGAAACACGGTGCCTTCTGCCAGTGTTCCTCTTTATCTCTCCTGGTTTTAGAATCCAATAGTTTATTCCTCTCATTTTGAATAAATGTTCTATTGGAAGCAAAATAGATTTTATTGAATTTTCTTCTCATGACCTTAATTTTAAAGACAGGAATCTTCAAGAAAGAGGTATTCATTGTCAGCAAGTAATTATTCTAAACAGCTCTAAATACTTGTGTGTTCTTCAGTCAGGCCATTACTTCATTAATGATGAAAAACAAAATAAACAATATTCTTTATGTTTAATATGTCTATTAAAATATCTATTAACTTTTCTATTTTTCTTTCATTGTAGGCTTATGACGAAGAAATGTATGGCAGCAAATATCAGTGGATTATTCCAGGGTGGTATGAAAACCTTTGGTGGGAATCCTGGATTAATTCCTCACAGTGTCTCAGCAAAAATCTTCTTGCAGCCATGGAAGGTTATATTGGAGTGGATTTTGAGCCTCTCAGTTCAAAAATGATAAAGACCATATCAGGAAGGGTTAGTATTTTTCCTCCAGCTATTTTTTCATACAGTCAGTAGTGTCACAACATCACGGCACAATAAAGCATGGAGGAAAAAGGTCAAGTTACAAGATGCTTCTGCAGAGTTGGTGTTCATGCTACACATGGCAAATGATGCACATGCTACATTGTAGCAAATTAGTATAACTGAGCACAGAAATAGAAAACTCTTATGTTTATCCCTAATCCTGCAAATGGCTGATTTTATTGGTGATATGTAACTCTGAACTGGGGGCTGGTGGTGGGGCTTGCTGTAAACATGTAAATATGTGGCATTTCCATTAAGTACATAGCATTTTATCATAGAACAAATGCATGCAAACTCTAGCCAATGAATAAACATGCCTGATTTTGCTGCTTTTCATCTTTTTTCATCTGTTGTCTTTCATGTCTTGCTGACTGAGCACTTTACAAAAAGGCAACTCATCATAACACAGCACACCATAAAGAGCATAGTAAACTTGTAAAATGTACACAAATTGCCACTTAAATAATTGCACATTAAGCAAATATTTGCTTAAGTAAAGATTAATTGATTTGCATTATCCTATAGAATGTAATCAGAGCAATAATTTGCAGGCGTACAGACTTAGTATGTTTTGGTATTATGGCTCACCAATATGCACCCCAGACCGACAGCTTTGGTTGAACTAAAACTTTCTGTATGAAAGCAAAACAAAGTTGTCCTTCATACAGAGAAGCCCAACAACTGCATTTCAGTCTTTTTGTCTCTAACCCCCTTCTGGCCCCACCACCAGTCTGTAACTCAAGCAGCACGTTTTTGGAATTTTTTGCTTCTTTCTCTGGTTGCCTTTTCTATATTAGTCGTGCAAACATCTAAATTGGAGCACGCAGTTCATGGTGTAGAATTGGACCCAAATCTGTAAAATGTTAAGTATTGAAGTAAGACTGATTTTTTTCTCCTCTGCAGACTCCACAGCAATATGAAAGGGAATACAATGCTAAACGAGGTGATGGGCAATCCAGCAAATTTCATGGTTACGCCTATGATGGAATATGGGTGATTGCCAAGACTCTGCAGCGGGCAATGAAGTATCTCAATACCACCAACAAGCACCAAAAAATTGAAGATTTTAACTATACAAATCACAAACTTGGCAAAATTTTTCTGGATGCTATGAATGAAACCAACTTCTTTGGAGTAACGGTAAGTCAAAAAAAAAAAAAAAAAAAAAAAAAAGAAAGATAGCTCTGTTTTTCCTTTATCTTCAGAGCTTCCTCAGTTCTACTTTATCTTCACAATTAATGCGGATGCCTTAAGACTATTGTTCATTACCACCTTGTGGTGCTGAGAGATGACACTGTTCAATTACTCACTTACCAGATTTTTAAGCATGGATGTGATCTGAATTAACAACTCAGATCTGTATTAAGGAAACCACTAGTTTTGCAAACTGCAGTAACATTTTTAAGTGACTGTTTACACAGCTGAGGAGTAGCTGGGGTGTGATCTGAAAACACCTATTTCTCCCATCTTTTATTTTCAGTAATAGGTTATAGTACATTAATGTCTCCAACTCCAGTGCTTTAAATCCTAAAAAATCCTCCAATATATTTCAGTAACCATTTACCTGTATTTAAAATTTGTATTCTTTCACAGTCAAGTACAAAGCATGTCTATGACTGAAGAGCTGGTCACATGTAGTAATAATCTCATTCTGTTTTCAATTGCACCATTGCAAATTCATAGTAGGGTTTGGTTTGTTTTTGGTTTGGTTTGGTTTGGTTTTGCACTGCCTCTATTTTTTTTTAGCAGAGTAAAAGAGGCAATAAGCAGTGTAGCCCTAAAACTTCTTAATTGCTTAAATGTATTTGAGACATAAGTCAGAAGTTAAAGGAACAAAAATATTGAAGAGAGTCTTGCAGAGCTCTTCAAACATATTGAAGAGAGTCTACATCACCAAGAGAGCTGAGCAGACTTCATTTCAGGGAGAATGGTCTTCACACTTTCCAATAATGTAATATATGTAGTAAATAGTAAATGAGAGAAGCTCCTAGAACCCATTTTGTTATGCCACATACTTGTCCTGCTACATAGTTAGATAAGGAAATCAGAGTTTTGAAGAAAAGTGTAACTCAGTGGTGCATGCAAGGAATGCTTTTAGGAACGTCTCTACAGCAAGAGCATGCAGAGAATTGGCATCATTTCTGCTGCTGTGCAGTGGCTTGTCACGTTCTGTCCCCGAGTTAATTTAAATTGTCTTGGATATCAGTAAACCTCAAAACATGTTGAAGCAGCAGAACTAAGGTTGTCATACATGTCACAAATGGTTTCAAGGAGGAAATGTCAAAGTATAGTTGTGAACAATGAAGCAGGCTCAACTTTTTGGTGTCCATATCAATTGCTAAAAAAACCTGCTATATGTCACTATGCGAATGAAACTAATTTAGGATTTGTAAATAATAAACAATCAGATGGCAAGGCAATACTAGAATCTAGTTGCCTGTACAATATATATATATATATATGTATATATATATATTTATTTTTTACACTGTGTTTAGCTGAAGGCTTCAGTAAAAAACTTGTTCAGTTCTGGGGTATCCTGTTGCATTATAGCAGGACTGAATCTTTGATAAATCTGTCAGTCAGTGGCAGCTGTAAACCAGACAATACAGGGACTCAAATGAGAGTCCTGAGTTACTCCAGGCACAGTTACTGAGTTACTCCACCACACTCCACACATCTGTGAAACTGTATAGTGGCCATGTAGCTCCTTTACTATTTTTTTTAACCCCCCTAACCTTTTGTCCTGTTGTTTTTGTCTTGACAGCCCATTATAGTAAATTGATAAATCTCATTAGCACTGCTTAATTACCGTCTTATGACTAAACCCCTACCCTTCGCCCAGCCTCTCTCCACCCCAAAGGGGAAAAAACAAACAAACAACAACAGCTGCAAAACACACACATGCACACAAACACACACAAAACACCTCTAAGATGTAGATGGGTCTTTTTTGTTACTTTTAGAGACACCAGCAAAAAATCAAATATGAACTGCCTCCTCTTGCAGAGGGAATGAATCAAAATTCTGCCAAAAATATTCAATCATGTTGATAAACTTTATTTCTTCAGGTATAATGTTTTCTAAAGCACTTACTGCAGGTTTATTCAGTGTGTTTAGTACTTTTCTGAGGAACTTAATAAAATGTTTATTTTAAAGATTGGTTCACCAAGTCATTGTAACAATGCACAGACTAAATATATATCAGTGATATATATATATCAATAAACATAGATTATATTTGTTTGTTTGTTTTTGAGTACTTAGCAATATTAAATTTACTTTCTGTCTTCTAATCTATAAAGGATCATATTTCACATTCTAAAAAATATATATTAATCAAAAAGTTAAGGAGATAATAAAATCAACACCAGCTACATTTTCTTAGGTTTTAATTAGATCAAATAATACTTAAGGTTCTTCTAGAACATGTGAAGAAGAGTTTCATAGCAGACATTAAAGTTTTGCATTGCAATGTTCAGAAACTTGAAGGAACAGATTGAATCCTACCAGAAATATTTTTAGACTTTATATTACTCAGTCTAATAAATTGCTGTCATTTTTGACCTACTTTAAAACTTTCATGGGAACAGAATCTTTAGGTCTTGGAGTGCCAAAATGCATTTTTATATTTTTACATAAAAATATTTTTGTGTAAGATTTTTACATTTTACTTTTAATAACATATCCTAAACAGGAAAAGGATATTCATTTGTTCTAGGGAATCATCTATGTCAAATATAAAATGAGTTTCTGAAAGAAGAAATAAGAGGAGGGTCTAAATATGATGAATCCTTTAACACCTCATCCAGTGATATAGTAAAATATGTTGTTAACATATTTCATATTTATATGTAACATATTGTTACATAAGTAAGAGGAGAAGATAAGAAAGCTTTAGACAAGAATCTAAAAATGCAAAATCTTAATAAAAAGATTCATCTTTCATTATCCTTTCTGTGCACTGACACATCATAAAAAATAAATCCTTCCATACAATATTAATTTTATTTGAAATTATATATAGTAAAACACAATAAATATATTAATTGTTGAGTAGTAGGTTTTGTGTTGTTGTTGTTGCTTGTTTATTTATTTTTGATTTATTTTGATAAAAATTTTGAAAGTTTTTGTTGGGAGTGAAGCATGTAAGTTCCTGATTATACAGAATGTCTTTTTTTTCTTTTTTTTTTCTTTTTCTTGGAGACTGGATTTAGAAAACAGTTTAGGTTACTGCCCAAAGACATGACAGAACTAATTGTCCTTTTGAGCATCAGAAGTTCTATACGTAGATGTTACTTGTTCTGTTTTACTGTTAGAAATCTTGGTTGGAAAGAAAACTATAGATATTCCTTAAACATCACTGAATATTCTGCTTATTCACAATTTTTTTTTTTTATTTTCTCTTAGAAAAATGGTTCTTTTCTTATTTTTCAACTGAGATTTAACTTGTAGTTAAAGACATTACCATACAATGTTCTATTGTATTTGGAATATAGACCAAGGAAACAAGTATTATTTGGTGTTTTATCAGGAAACAGTAGTACAGTTATCTGCTACTATTTTTTAAAAAGCTAAGTTGGATACTATTGTAAAGGTACAAAAGAACTTCGTGGTGAGAAATGCAATACAAACAAACAAAACACCTGCAGAGGATGTTCCTAGAATTCTGTTAGTCTCTATATCCTGATTCTACATTCAGATCTTCTGAAGTCAGCCCTTTTCAAACTGCATAAGGTATTGTGGGGTTAGAGCAGTCCAACTGCAACTACTATCTTCCAGGAATAGGAGTCCTTTTGATACAGGAGTAGGTTTAAATTTTTCCAATTCCTTACCTACCAGAACACTTACTTTGGAGAGTTATTAGAACAAAAACCTCTACAAGGATTTTGGATATTTTTTCCCTGCTTTTCTTAGTCAAGATAAAGCCAGCTATATAACCTCAATGCAACCCTGTCACCTGCATGGTTTATAAACCACTGGATGTCTGTTAGCATGCTAAATATATCCCTATCCTCTTCTCAAATAATACACATTCTTCCTGATAATGTAAGTGACAGAAAATGAAAGAAAGAAGTATTCACACAATTTATTTCAACCCATTGTAGATGTCTGAGGAACATCCTTTTATAACTAGTAGATCCACTAGAGGTTATTTAGAGCTGGACAATTTGCTGAGGTCTCTGTTGAAATGTAACTGGTTTGAATCAGTACAGAAAGACAAAGTGATAAGAAACAAAATTTGTATTTCTGATATCTGTGTATTTATATACCAATCATACAGTGGTCAGTAGCATACTTCCAATAAAACGCCCAACAAACATGTGAAAAATAAAAAGTATCTTCCATGGAGCTAGAATAATTCTAAAGCAACATCCTTTTTCTAAAGAATTAAAAAAAAAAAGAAAAAAAGAAAAAAAGAAAAGTATAGCAAGACTAACTTTATTTTGTGTAATATTTATATGCTATAGCTTGGAAGCCTGATAATTACTGAAGAATTTTAGCTGTCTTTCACAAGGGCTTTTGTGGATACTGGGTCATATTTAGTGTATACTGAATCAAAATCCATCTCGGAGATGGAAGGATTTATTTCAGTCCTTTTTCCTTTTTTTTTTTTTTTTTCCTTTTTTTTTCTTTCCTTTTTAAAAGCTATGGAGGGTTACACCTTAGAACTACAGAAATGATATTTGTTTGGAAAAAATGATGGTTATTCTTGGAAAGATTAAATGCCACTTTGTTTTCAGAATGGTAAATGTTTGTAGGGTAGCCAGGTGGTGAATTATTCTTAAAAAATGCCTTTTAAAGATTTATTTTATTTTATTTTTTTTACTTGTATAATCGCTTCACCTTTGGCATTTGTTCCCTGTAGCCGTTGTGGTAGGGTATTCTGCTGCTTGATTTTATTGCTGCTGTCTGTGATTATAAATCAGGCCTCAGAATTATTAATTTATTTCTCATCCATGTAGCCTTCTATTATTTGTGTGTAATGGAAAAAGAATTACAGTGGAGGAGAGAGAAAATTAAATACAGTGTTGTATTTCCTTTTACATCAGCCAGAGACTCTGTAGCACAGTAGGATAAAATTCCATCACAGTAGCTGCTGAACAATTGAAACCACTGCCATGAAATAGCTTTCATGTCTGTCCCTGGCATCCTGCATTCAGACGGATCCAGTCATGATTCAGAACTGGAAATGTTTATTGATATGAAGTTCATTTCATGTTTTGATGCTGATTATTTCTGAAGATTGATTTTAGCAGTCCGCCTCCGCTTTCCAGGCTTCAGCAGCTATTGTGTTGTCCAGACATCTCAGAAATATAGGAGGTATTAGCATCAGAATAGCAACAGGGAGAAAGTATTTATTTCATGGCATCCTGGAAAAAACAATGTTCCCTAGGCCTATGAAATTGAGAAATACCTGGGTCCATGTCAGAGAATCAGATGAAATCAATTAGGACTTCAGCCAAGTGAACTTATGCTTAATAGGGGAGTCTAACAAACATTTCTGTAGTGACATTGATCACTGTAATTAATTTTGCTTGAATAGTTCAGTATCAAGCCTCTATAATTATTTATACCTTTTATACCTAGAGTCTAAATTTTCCTTCCTCCCTTCCTTCCTTCCTCCTTTCCTCCCTTCCTCTCTCCCTCTGGAGGAGGAGCTAGCTCCTTGTTAACCTAGGATTCTGCTTTCAAAGTACATTTAATCTCATAAAAGGCGGGAGGAGAGGAACCAGTGTGCAATGTAATGCCTAAGTCTATAAAAATAACTCTCTGTTTTCATGTTTCTCATAGCTCTCTTTTTTGTGTTTCTTCAAATTTGACTTTGTCTTAATTTTCAGCACTTGAAAATTTGCATTTGGCCATTAGCCATAAGGGGTGATTTGAGGGACTTCAATAAGATAGCAAAATGTGGTTTGGCAACTATAGGTGCATATATATCCATATACTTGCACATGCTCATAACCCTTCCCAACTATTGGCAGATCTCAGTTTTGTTCACACCTGACACCATGGGTTATGAGCGTGAATCACTCTGAACTTAATGCCTTGTGTTTCCTTTTGATTTTTCAGAACTTGCTTCTTGTGACAGGCTTTCTTGTGTAGCACAAGAAAGAAAAATACTTGGGGTCTGTCTGTGTGAAAGACCTCCTTTGTGGTTTTCCTGAACCTTGAATCTGAGCTTCCCTCAGTGCAGTGGAGATAAATGTGGTGAATCTCTTACTTCCTTACTCCCTCCTGACTTCCACTGCATTATCCAACTCAGATGAACAACTGAGAGTGCTATAAAAGGTTGAGGGAATAATTTACTCTCAATACAGTCAATTCATTTATAGGAGACTCCTCCAAAGAGAGAGCTGCTAAAGTAAGCCATCAGCAAGCTTGCATAGGGTCATAAATAATGCTGGCTCATTAGGAAAATTCAGTGTAAATGTTTTCATCTGCCAACAATGTAAAACTGCATGCAGAAGGAAATCCAAACTTCTAAAGTGAAAACTGAGATTAACTGTGACATTTCAAGATTAGCCCTCAAGCTAACCAGCAGTTGATGATTTAATAGGTATAGTAGATGGCAAATAAAAAAGCTTTAGACTGAAGTTGTAGAACACTTATTACTGCATCTGTCACTCTAATAGGTGGATATTTGATGAAAGTAAATGAACAACAGACGTTTACAGAAAAGCTAGTAAAACATTTTCAAAGATCTGGATCGTAGCTTTCTCTCTCCTATATTTAGTTTTATCTTAATCTAGACGGTGTTTAACATAACACAAAATATGCCATGAAACCTGTTTTGTTGCTACTATGGGTGTAACTAATGGAAACCCCTGCAAATAATAA
Source organism: Aythya ferina (assembly GCF_964211825.1). Lineage (NCBI taxonomy): Eukaryota > Metazoa > Chordata > Aves > Anseriformes > Anatidae > Aythya > Aythya ferina. Next base: position 96,187,278 of record NC_140297.1, read on the forward strand.
TAAAGAAACAAAGCTCTAGTGAAGGTAATTGTGTTTGTGCTTCTTCAGGCTTCTAAAAAAATAAAGTACATTTCAGTACGTTCAACACACTGTTTTAACTGAAGTGTGCTTTGATTTGTACCTGCCTGCTTACAATCCACCTTGATTTTTCTCCTTCTTTTTCTTTTTTCTTTTTAACTGTTTTTCTGTTCTATATTGTTTAAAGTTGAATGATGAGAGATTGAAGAAAATACTAAATTTATGAAATTTAGAAGCTCTCTAGGTCAGCAGTTAAGCTGGGAGAAGGTGTCAGCACTTTTAAAACCAGTTCTCAAAATAATGTCTGCCATTTGGTTTTATCTGAGATTGGTATAAAGAACTATTAAATATATATATATATATAAATATATATATATATTTCAATTGAAAGAGTGAAAAGATATACATCCTGCACAACCGACATAGGAACTATGAGTTCTGGTATTACTTGCATAAGTAGGAGATTATTTTTCCTGATAGTTAAATGATCTTTTGCATTCCATTTAGACTGAAGTACTAAATAAGTGAGGTGTTCTTTTGCCACCCCCTCCAGCAGATGGTGGAAAATGAAGGAAAAATGTTACACAGCTTCTGTGTCCTACACAGGTCTTTAGAAGAAATAGTAAAAACTGTTCAGGTACCTTTTAAAAAGGGGTGACAGGATTGAAAATATAAAAATATATTAATAATAATAATAATAAAAAAAAAACACTTATGGAGAAATGACCCTCTTGCAGTAAGTGTATCAATGAAATATCATTTCTGAAAATTAATACAAAACCCTGAGTAGCTCTATCTACCTATACTGTGACTTCAAACCTTGCCAGTAACTTATGATCAAAGTCAGCTGACACATCAGTGTGCATTGCTGGAGCTGATCTCATATCAGCAAACGAATATACACCACATCTCTCTGTGGTCCATGTCCAAGAGAGCAGAAAATAGTTAATGGTTTGCAATATATGCTGTAAGAACTGTTTTGGCAAAGTCTCGTCTGCAATTATAATCCCAAATGGAAAATATGGTGCAATGATGACAATGATGGACAATGTTGACAATTTCTAACAACTAGAGGTTGTGAAATATAGCCATTTCTTTAAGTGAAATGGTGGCTGTAAGCTCCCAAGAATACACTAGGACACTGCTGTTAAGGGAGGTGCAGAAGGAAAGTGAGGAGTGATAGAAAAGAGAAAGTCCCAGATGCCCTGGAACCTGATGCAGTTCTTGGTATCTGTGGTAGCACATAATGTGACAAGTAATGTAGTAGCCTAGCAAAAAAAGTCTTTACATAGCACAGGTAAAAATTATGTCAAGCCCTTTACAAGTATTATTAACTGCAAAGGCAATACTGACCCTGATGAAGAAGCTGCAACCTCCTGGGATGGAGGGAGTGGGATCTGGATGGGGAGACCCTGAGAGAGAGTAGTTACAGATTATATCCATAGCTATGTCTCCCCACCTCCTCTCACACACACACCTTTTCTTTTTTTCTTTTTTCTTTTAAGAAGTCCGGAATAGGAGACTGTAGGAGAAGGTGTATTGGGGAGAATATAATGGGAAAGGAAGAAATTTCCTGGAAGGCTTTTATATAATCTGCATCACTGAGCAGTTCTGAGTTTCCATTCTCTAGTGTACCTTGTTCTGCTTTGTATAATAGCGCATAGAGTTTAACGAGCATCATCTCACCTGACTGTTCTTCTCTTGAAGCTGATTTTACTGTCCTTGTTGAGAGCAGATCATTAACAGAGTACGTTCGTTCCAAGGAAATATGTCCAGATATAGACATATCTGTATGGGCTGTGTGTTTACTAGATGGGCCATGTAAGTGTTTATTAGATGGAGCTTGATGGTCCTGAAGAGCCAACAAAGCTCTTTTATGGTTAGCTGCCAGATGGTGTATGAATCAAACAGGTCCAGGCTGGTGCAGGCACAGCTGAACTGTGTTTCCAGGTGAGATTTTTGCAGCTGATGCAATGACATCTAGGCAGAGATCTATGAATTAACGACCTTCCAGAGTAACAGTGGTATCCAGTGGTATAAGTATTCCTGCATTTAGTGTTGCTAGGAGAAGAAATAAAGATATATGGTGAATTTGCTACTGCTTCTATCTGCTGCAGCTTCATTTAAAATGACAAGCAATGACATCTTCCATGGATGTTCCCAAGCCCTCAGCTGCCCAGTGGTTTGGGGATGAAATTCGCCAAACGTTGTGCATCCTTCAATTGCAACTTATTCTCTCAGTACGCTCAATGGCTGAAGCAGCAAGATTAGTTATCCTGCATTGGCCTCAGTCTGCAAACTCTTTCCTTTACCTGCCTCTGGTTATCTTGTCCCCTCCTAGAAGAGATCACTGCATATGTACCTGAATTTGCTCAATTAAAAAACACTATGATGGTTAAAAACATTTGCTCAGTTAAAAACCACTATGATTGTAGAAAGAACCTATTTTAGAAGTGGTATAAAACTGAATTCCTGCATGCTTGAGGAGGTTGCAATTCTTGTTGTATTTTTCACTGGAACAGATGCTAGCCCTGCTGCCTTGGGATTGTTCCAGCTCTGGTAATTCCATTCTATGTACCTAAAACTCTCCCTGAGATTTCAGGTGGATAAGGAAGTTATTATTTACTAGCTTTATACCAGGACTCTTTTGGGATAATGCTATAAAGATGCAAAATAGTATTTTAGTATTATTGCTCTCACTTCTTTTATTAGACATTATATTTTATTATTATTTCCCTGTAAAGGCAAAATACAGTAGGATTTTACCGATTTTATCCTGTTCTGTTACAGTCAGTGGCAAATCTCTTTTAACTTCACTGTGAGCCTGAGGAGGTCCTTACCTAGCAAACTGCTTTAATAGCTGACTTGTGAACATAACTCAAAATATTATTCTAAAATCCTTTTCACTTATAGAATTTGTTTTTAAAATGCTTCGGAAATGCTTTCTAGAATTAATGAATACATTTTAAGAGTGCTGATCTGTTGTAGTGCTGTAAGTTAGTAATGAATGATTAGACACAAGAGCTTGTTCAAGCACACTTGGAGAATGCCTCTAGATAGTGTGCTATGTGGAATTACATGACTCAGATGTCAAATAACTATGAGCGATGGAAATAATGTGGTGGAGTATAGCAATTTACAAAGTAACATCTACTGATGCCTATAAAAGGCTGCAACTTCTAGTGTGGATTTTGTAAATCATAAAAATGCTAAATATTTTAGTGATCATTTGCTCAGTTGCATTCATTATACATGTATATATTCTTTTCGCATAACACTGTAATTCTTAACTGTGTATCAGATATTTGGGTATCTGAAATAGTAATATGGAAAAGAGATAAAGGAGAAATCTCAGAGAGCATACAGAGAGTATCATGAAGGTCAAAGCAATAGGAAGACTATTCATATGCCAGTTTGTGAAAATCTTCAGAATATGTTTTTTACTGTTTGTAGAGCTATTATCATACTAGTTTAAAATCTCAACATCAGTTTGGCTTTGTTATAAGTATTGAGAGTGTAAAGAATGATTAAAACATGTAAATGAGAAATGTATTTCTATATATGTCCAAATCTTAAAGTGTCTTTCTTAAAGAAAAAAAATGACAACATATAAAAGTAGTTCTAACTTGCATTCTTTTTTATCCTTCACATCACTGCTTTAGATACTCTGAAAAAAAGAAATAAACAAAATTAATATCTATGATATTTTCTGTGTTATATGTATAATGATTGGTTGATTTAGATTAATTGGACTATTTCTCTCTGTTGCTGAATAATTGCATGGCAGTCTTTTTAATTTATATTTTGTTTTCATCTAGGTTGCTCTATCAATGGACAATTTAAAAACTTTATAAAAAGTAATCTTTTTCGGGCTTTATTGAAAGTGATCCACATTGATGTGTGAAGAACTGGAATTTAGCCTGATAAGATTTTTTGTGTGCACCTAAGAGCAAAATTTTCCCTAGGGTAATTTTTTGCAATGTGAAATTTTTACTTTCTGGCCAGCAAAAAAATTAAACATTAAAATTGTGTTTTAATTCTCTGTTCATACTAAAGTACTTCTGAGATTTTGGCCTCACCAATTAACATACTCTCTGCTGTTAATCTTTATGACAGCTCAAGGCAAAAATATTCCTTGAATATAGAATTTTGCTGAGTATTATGATTCTACGTGTAATATTAAAAATGGTGTTATTAGCTGACTTAGCCTGGAGATGCTCTGGTTGTCAGGTCTGATGTTCAATAGATTATATTTTCATACACCACTGCTCCTCTTTTCTGGCAGTCATGGTTTCTACAATGTGCTAGTTTTCCTCCTTTGAGAGGTGCTCTAGTTGTAAATAGGATTCTTGGAGCCTGCAAGCATTTTATTTGAAATACAAGAAAATTAAGGTATTATAATGACATTTATTCTAGGTATATACATAATACATTTTCAAACACTTTTCCAGTATTTTTCATATTAGTTTTTAAGACTTCTCTATTTGCCACCTTCTTCTCTCCACCATCATCTTATGGCAGTTTGTTGTCTCAAGCCTTGCTGGTGATGAGGATGGTTTCTGAATTATCTAGCACCTGCTGAAGTGATGTTAAGAGTATTCTATCTTAAGATTTCACAACGCACAGAAGAACTTTGACTTCAGTAAAGTATATGGTATTGTTTATGTGTAATCAAGACTTTTTGACTGAATGACCCTTTACCCTGTACATAACCTGCACAGTTTTTGTGTTATTCCACTCATGTGGTATCAGTGTAGTAATAGATCACATGGATGAAAACAACCCAGCTCCAACTAAAACAGCATAACTCAAACCCAGAGTGAATTTATGGTTAAACAATACTGTAAATTATGTAAATAAAGCTGGCCACAGTTGATGTTTCCTCTTCACTACAGAGAAGAGAACGGTCTGCTCACTGCAGGGTGCCATGTAAAACTCTGAGTGCCACCATAATACTGACAAACCGAAGAATTTTCCAGAGTAAATCAACACAAATCAAGAGATTCTAGAGAACGATTTGAGGAAAGAGTTGGCCGTATACTGCATTTCAAAATCAACAAAAAATGCAATGTTTTTCCATCTATGATAGATTGGCATATGTTTCATGTCAAATTTAGTATCGGTAGATGTAAATCAGATGTATAAGAGCCAAACCTTATCAGAGAATCACAGAATGGTTTAGATTGGAAGGGACCTTAAAGCCACCCAGTTCCACCCCCATCCATCTCAGAAATTTTGATACTGGTGCTTTTATTATGAATGACCCTGAAACTTGATGTTTGAGACCTGAAATATCTTACTAGTTAATCTTTTTCTTTTTCTTTTTCTTTTTCTTTTCTTTTCTCTTATTTTTATGTGCAGCAATGAGAAAAAAAAAAAAAAAAAGGCAAAAGTTATCTCAGGTAACCTGGAGAATACATTGGTAAATTGCATCTAGGAGTAAACCAGTAAAGCTGTATGCACAGCTAAGTATGTTCAGCTAAGGATTCTTTGCTGTTCCCTTCAGATGAGTGCAAAACCAACAAACTCAGTAGTAAATGTAATGTACTGGTAATGTACTGATAGCTGTGAGCTACACATAGACCTCAGCAGCATCACACAGCTTCTGTGAGGGCCTTGTACTCTCTGAGGTACTCACTGCAGTAGACCAAATTAAGCTTCTCCTCTGCTTAAGGTGTATTTCCCATAACACAGCTGTTAAGTCACAAGGGACACAGCAGCATCCATTTCCCCACTTAGAGTTGACGCATAGCTGCAAGAGAGGCGATGCAACCTGGTCCAGAGTACTTGTAACTTGAATCCGAGCTGCTCCTGGGCTACTGGAAAAACTGGAGCAGAGTGAGTAAAAGGCCCTGTAGATGTGGTTCAGAAAACAACTGATTAAGTAGATGTTGTGGATCACGAATATTAAGCACGCTTTCTTCTAAAACCTAGCTAGTAGCACCTGAATCACTGGGCTCAAATTTCTGTAGCTGTTACTGCAAATAGAATGTACATGGAAGGAACAAAGGAAGGAAAACATTATAACCACCTCTCCAATTATTTCTTTTCAGATCTGTTTTTTATATTTGGGCATTTGGAGCTTTAAAGTTCTGGGCGGTTTCAATTGCTGTATTTGTATGGTGCATCAGTGAGTAAATGTCAGCTGTTAAAAATGTTCAGGCAAGTAAAGATGCAGCTAAGCACCTAGAATATTGATTTTCTTGGAAAACCTATCATCTAGTATGTATTTAAACATATGCATACTGTATTGGATTTCTAATTGAAATAAATACGTAGAGAGGAAAGGAGATAGGATGCATTTTATGTATATCCTGATTATCAGATCATCTGCCCTATACAGAATCACAGAATTTCTAGGTTGGAAGAGACCTCAAGATCATCGAGTCCAACCTCTGACCTAACGCTAACAGTCCCCACTAAACCATATCCCTAAGCTCTACATCTAAACGTCTTTTAAAGACTTCCACCACTTCCCTGGGCAGCCTGTTCCAGTGTCTAACAAAACATTCAGGGTATTTTAAATAAGCAGTATGACAAACTGATAAATAGGTCAAAAGCTTGCCCCATGATGAGTTCTAAAAACGGGTGATATTAGAAAGAATTCCATGTAAACATTAAAATAAATGTGGAACATCCTACCTGTTGCCTATTTTCAAATGTAAAATAACATTATTTCTCCATTGTAAATCAAGTGAACATGGAATACGTAGCCAAATGTTTTTAAAAAATGTAGTATATTCTTTCTCTACTTCTTAATACAGATACTTTAAAATCTTGGGGGCAGAATTGTTGAATTTCATATTTTACTTCTATAAAATATTTTCCCCAAGGCTTTCAGACTGTTTATACTGCTCTTTCTCTTAGGCTGTGATTAAGTGAAGTGCCTAAGAGCACACTGAATATTAAGCATGTGTATTCCAAACGGGCTGGTAAAGGGCTGTATTGAATCAAGTCTTAAAAGAGTAAGTTCTTTGTTTTTCAAGATAGGCTGTGTCCAAGTAAAAGAAACATTTCCTATAGAGATTTAATGTTTCGTAACCTCTCTGTGTGGAACAGTTTTACAATATCATGAATGCTAACACTAAGAGAGAATAAACTTGTTATACAAAATGTATTATACAATTTTTAATGTGCATCTCAGTGAAATTAAAGGCATGTCAGATTTGGGCTTTTCAGTAAAGGCATGCCACAGCCCAAGGGGCTTGTCACGGCTGAAAATCTAGTTTGTGACATGCTTTTCACTTCTCTGAGCGACATGCGATGCAGTGTTACAGCCCAAACTACAATGTTAGCAGAGATATTGTGTGTTATGCTTTTGCAGACTGCATATATTTTGTGATCTTACTGTTATGAAAGTATCATACAGAGGTAATAAAATTAAAATAATAACTGGAGTGTTAGGTTAGCTTTATTCGTTGAGTTCTCCGAATGCTTTTTAAGATGTGTACATCATGGACTTGTCTCAGTAAAAATGCAACTGCATGTGATGCAATACCAATACAATTCAACAACATTATCTTCTCTTGCATCTTTCCAGCTAGGTCTAGCTACATCTGAGACTGCTTTCTCCAGCGTTCAATGATGCCTGGCACTACACAGGAGATAGTAGCCAGGAAAGAATCTGGTCCAATGCCCTGTGAGTCACCAGTGTAATCTCATTCAGCAGTGGATTGCCCATAGAAAGGGGAACAAGTGAAAAAAAATCAGAAACACAGCAATTCCCTGATGTGTTAATGAGATTTTAGGATGGGTAAAAAGAGCGATTGCTATCTTTTTCTGCCAAACTACTTTTTCTAGAGTACTAAAATTCATCCAAACAAACAGACAAAAAAAATCATTCATAATAATAAAATATTTAATGTCTGTTATGTTAACAAGGTTCTGTTATTGTTGTTTCAATTGTCTTTCAGTTCTAGTAATGACAAAAGTTCCTTGCAGTAAGTACAACCTTTTACATAAATACAAATTTAAGTTCATGCACCTTTAACCTTTGATAATTGGCAGCCAGTATAAGGCACAGTTTACATTCATAATTCAGAGTACACTATCTGTTTGACTTCAATGCTGATTTTAGTTAATCAAATGTGTATGGTTTGCTTTGCAGACAGTGGTACACATTCTTGAAGCCCTGTACCCATGTTTTCTTCTTTACCATCTCTCTTCCACTCCATGTTGACACTTTCTTTTACGCTTTTCTCTGTACTTGCAACAGAATCCTGCTGGTCGCGACCAAAACTTGAAGTCTATATTAAAGACATATTTCTCTCTCCTAGCCTTCTTTGTGCTGTAGATCTAATCTGTTCCTCCTGCTATAGTTCTCCTTTGACTATCTTTGCAACATTTTTCTTTGCTGATTGTCTCCTTCAATTATTTGTGGCAAGATCTCTTTTTATTTGCTATTCAGCCATTCCATATAGATGGAAAGATCTTAATCCTCCCCAGGAAATTAATCACTATAACCTTAATTTGATTTAAATTTTTCTACCAATGCATATGTTAAGAAATGGCAGTGAGCAGACTGTTGATTTAAATGTGTGATCTGAGAGAGGAAATAGTACTTGACATGCATGATGTTGGCAAAAGCTGCTTTTGTGCTGTGGCTTCCTGAATTTCCATTCATTAATTCATATTTTTCTGGAATGGCAGTGTTTGTGAGTGATCGGAGCTTTCTCAATGTAAGACATCCCAAAGGTTATTCCAAACAGATACAAGCACTTTCACATCCACTCTTCAACGTTTTATCTTGTTGCCTCTAGACTGTACATCAGTTTGTTTAAATCTACCATATTTTATTGTAAACACTGATTGCTTCTCCTGTCCAGATTCCAGAAGCCTGGATGTTTTGTTAGTTTGATTACAAAATTAACTGCAGGAGGGTAGAATTGATATAGGCAGGAATAGCTGGCACCCTCCCTGCATCCCTTTGTGCAGTCTCCTGGCAGACAAGGTTACAAAGTCTGTGATGCCATTACTGATAGAGTTTGTTCAGTCAATCTCTAAGGTTGACAAAGGCAAAGCACGGTATTTTTGGCAAGGATCTTTGCTAGGTAGTACATTTAATATGTGCAGAAAGTAGCATGTGTTTTTACTCACTAACTGCAGATGTTTAACATTAAAAAATATTAACTATTTTTTCAAATCTTGGATGTGACAAAATTCACCCCAAAATCATTTACAGTGCTATTTTTCTGCTCTACTTTTGTCTGACAAAACAAACAGTAAAGTATTCTTATTTTTATTTGGAGTCTGTGTAAGTGGAAGAAAAAAAAAAAAAAAAGAAGAAATAACCCCCCCCCCTCCCCCCCCCCGAGAAATAAAAAATAAAAACCTCCAAAAACCTAAATATATTATGAAGAGTTAACACAACACAATGAGTCTAGCACAGAGGCTTTTTCGTATTGCTTCTGTAGGAAAACTGTATATTGTATGCTACTTTGTGGAAGTTGTTGGCAAATACTGTTTTTAAAGTCTCCCTACTTGACAAAAAAAAAAAAAAAAAAAAAGGAAGAAAAAAAAAAACACTGATCTGACCTGATTTCTCTTTTAAATAGTGATTAAGTATAAGTTTAAAGATGATTTAATTTTGAAACCATCAGTTTTTCAAAGGGCATGTGTCCTCATATGGCCTACTAAAAAGGTGAAAATAAAAGTAAAAAAAAAAACTCAGAAACCAGATGGCACTGTTTTATTGAATGGAAGAGGTCACCGTTCTCTTTAGATTAGTGATCTAGGATATGAAACAAAAACAATAATTTATCTTAAAGAAAAGTGTCTTGTGTTTCTGTTTCAGGCTTGCTCTTCCTCTCTCCCTCCATTTTTCCGTACTCGTTCTTTTTGACTCTTGTAATATCAGCAAACCCCCCATGCTGGACAGTAAACTGAGTATGAAAATAAGTGCTTCCTTGAGGGGTTGTTGCTCAGAGTTCAAGTAAAATAACTGAGGAGCTGTGTTATAATAACCCTTAGATTGGAAAATGTGAATCACAGTACTGGGTCCCTGTGTAGGGAGTGCCTGTGTCGAGCCTGCTTTCACTTAGGTACCATTTCCAGCCCTACCTGAGGGGATATGCTCTATTAATTTACCTGTTGAATGCTGAGGTCATTTGGTTTCTGAGGCCAAGTGCATGAATAAGCCCCTAGTGCTGTGGAGTATGTCAGGAACGTAAGCAGCAGCCGACAAAACTTAAATTTTAATACATATTCTTATAAAAACGGTCTGCATGATCATTCTCTTTAACACATTTTTTTTGTGCATCGTGTCAGCATGAAAAACTTTTCTTGCATTTGTGGCACATTCAAATGAGCATCCAGATTTGGCAAAGCTTGAAACGTCTTGCTGGATCTGATGCACATAGAAACAAAATCTATAATTGTATTATAACTATTATCTATTGGCAAATGGTTTTAGCATTTCATGTACAGTAAAATTTAAAATAAAGCTCCAATAGAAGGTTGTGCATTTGAAGCTGACTTGCTTTTCCTACCATAGAATGTGGATAAATTTAGAATTAAAGATGCCTCATCTCAAGCTATAAGTGGAGGTACTTTTTTAAGAAACTGTTTCTGATCAAAGGAAGATTATAGTGAAAACTCTGAAATTCCAAAACAGCACACTAGTTGCTAGATTATTTTTTTTATGTGCTGGACTGATAGACTATCTTAACACAGATTTTACAATAATTTCATTAAATAGAAGCAATGAAAATGGGAAATACTTTGTGCACTATTTCCCCTATTCCTCTCCTGTATGTAATACTCAGTAACTTTGTAATGTGTGACATTAATTTTTATATAAACTTTCATATCTTATACATTTTTAAAATGGGAAGATTTTATATCCACCTGACCATCATTTTCACTCGCTGTCAAATAAGTACAGTAACTGACTTCTGCTATAACTTTAGTAAAATGCATTTTGTTTGGACAAAGAGGTTACAACGGCCTGTGGCAGTCACATAAAAAAAAAAAAAAAAAAAAAAAAAAAAAGGCTCATCTTTCTCACTGAGAGAAGATAATCAGAAAGCTTCTCTTGCTTAGGTGTGATCTACATTATTTCAACCGTTATTTTCCATGAGAATACTTCCAGGAGTAAAATCTTGGCAGAGTGAGTAATGGTTTAGCTTCCTCTAGGAATCAATCTTACAGAGGTTCAGAGGCTCAGAAACCCCCCAACTCATATTCTTTGCTAATAAGACCAAAGCATGTTCTGAGTAAAAATAGTCATTATCTGGATTCATTTTGAGGGAAAAAAAAAAAAAAAGAGTAATGTTAATGCTGTCCTAGAACAGAAATTTGCATCAAAAAAAGCTTCAGATATTTTCTTTTCTACTGTTGTTCAAATACAAATTAGAATGGCTGAAAACATGAAAGTTTTCTCCTTTAAGTAGGGTTGTGATAATCTCTTGAGGTTTATATATAAAAAGTTTTGCAACGAGGAGCAACTCCACCACCAGATCTACTACTTGCTATGGGAGCACCACTGTACAGGGACCAAAATAAAGTTCTGTCTTCAAAATGTAACCCTGGCAAGAGTATGAACATTATGTCTTCATCTGTAGGACAGACTGTATCCACCCTGGAAGACAAATCAGAGAGCACTGGAAATTGTTCCTGGCTTCAAGCCACAGAAATTATTGTCAGGATTTAGTAAGTAAAATTCCTTCTTCTGAATAAATTGAGTCAAAAAAGTCACATCCTCATCAGCAAATGTCTCACCTCTTCTATTCCTGTATGGTCACTCTGCCACATTGCAGAGGAAAGATTTTGAAGGAAAAAAGGAAAAAGAGAAAGAAAAAGAGAAAAAGAAAAAGAAATAAAGCCCTTTATGTCTCCAGGGGTTACCAGTGCACATTATCTGATGGTTAATAATAGAAGAGAGAGAAATAACATTGAAAAATAGTGCTGCTTAAATTCTTCTATCTAGTTGAACAGTAACATAGCCCAACAGTACCACCTGGTACCCAGATCTTAACTGAAGCTTCCTAATCATTTCCTATGAGTTCCTGTCAATGGATAATTTTTTCTTCTTTTAGCAGGAGACACAGTAATATGGGCATCCAAGGAAGGTGACTTGGTCTAACAGTTTCAGAAAAACAATCTGATATAAGGAGTATCCTCTGTATACTGTTGTTCTAAGCCCTTAAATACAAGATAATTTATATGCTAATAAGATTTCCATTATTGCAATGATTCTTTCTTGTCCATTAATTATGTACACTTTGATTAGTCAGCATTAGTACTGTGCATAAAATAGCTTTACAAATATTTAATAGATGGGTTCATATTATTAGTGTTTTAAGGACGGTTTTGCTACAAATTAAGAGGCTCCTTTTCGAGCTTAGAATATGAAGATAAAATATGATCTAATTTGAGAAGCAATTGTTTGGTTAGCTGTTTTGCAATTATTAATTCCTTTTATGAGTGATGGAAAGGAAGAGAGTAGGATCTCCTTTTAAGTGCTGTATCCTCATTCTAGCTGGAATTCAACATTGTCAGATCACTGCAATATAGTGCAAAAACATCATAAATATTCATTTCATTGCCAGTGGCAAAGAAGGAAATACTTTTTTATTCTAATAACACTTTCACTTGAGACAGATGAAATAAAAGGCTTCTCGTTAGTTACTTTGGAAAACTTAATACACTCTAGGAATGCCTTACACTTGGTCAATTACCATGTATGATTGATGACAAGTATCAAAAAAATAAAAGTCACTGATTTTTAGGGGCAGCTTTGAATACTGGGTTTGCTGCCATTGTTCAGAGCAGTGCAGTTCGTCAAAATATTAAAAAGAAATTTAGTTCCATTTTATTCAGTGTGAGTGTGTTGACCAAGATAAGGAAAAGGTCAAGATACAGGAGATAGCTGGAGAAAATAATGGAATCTGTCATTTCTCTTCCTTCAAGCTGTCTAGATGTTATTTCTGTCTTTCTCCATGTAGTCCTCTCTGGGAAGCCAGGAGCATCATGCAGGAGTGCTGTAATTAGAAAGTTGTCAGTGTGAACTTCGACTCATTGTACTTATTTAGAAATTGTAGCGTTGGATGTTTTCTGGAAAGATCAAGAATGCTGCATCTTTAAATGAAATTTTCTTTGTTTCCACGGAGTTCTATTCAAAGTAAAATGCTTTTCAGACCTTGAAGGTCTGATCAAAGGTTGGACTAGAAGATCTAAGAGATCCAACCTGATTTTATGATTCTATCTTTAAAGCAAGGCTGAAGAAAGAAGCCAGATTGCTAAGACAGCAGGTATATATACTGACATCGATACAGAAGGATCTTGAGTATAATGCAACCTCCTCTTTCCTTGAGAAGAGAAAAATGGGCTTAGTAAGGGCAGTGCCACTGAACTTGCCTTCAAAGATCTTGCCCTAAATGATTCAGCTTAGCATCCTCAGCAGAAAAGAGCTTCAAGGACTTGCTTCAGTAGAGGTGAAGTGCTGCCAACACTGGGCCCAGCAGGTTTGTATTGGCATCAGTCAATTTGTTTGGCTGATTTGATTGCTGGGGCTCTTACAGTAATTCTGTCCAGCTTAGTGTGATTCAGGGGTATAGGGCAGGGGCACTGCTGTTAGGATATTAATTTGGGGGGACAGAAAACCTATCCTTGTATTCAAGTAAGTACAGACCTTTCTGAATAAAAGTTAGGGAAATGGATGGGCAATTTTACAACTGTATATTTTATTCTCCAAGAAGTGCAATTATGAGTCAATCAAATATATTTGTGCTTTTGAGTGAAATTCTCCATGAATCAGCCTTCTGATTCACGCAAATCAGATACACAAATACTTTTTTTCAGATATTTAAATATATTTTGAAATATTTTCAAAAACATATAGATAATTGTTTTTACATTTTCTAAAGAAAACTTTCAACATTCTCTTTCAAATGAAATATTCAAAAATCTGAAAATAGGTTTTAAGCCCTTATTCCATGTGTGAAAATTTTAGGTTTCTTTTGTTTTCCAGGTTTTTCTGTTTGTACTTCTTTTAAAATGTATTCATTTTCCATTTTTTTATGCCACTAAGTAAAAGCAAAGGGCATAGCCAATATCAAACAGTCTCTTAATTATTAAATAACAGTAGTGTGTTATATGCCAAATTGCCAGAGGTCAGCTTTCATCACTTGATGAACAGGTGACAAGACACAAACTTGCACTGCACAACTTAATTAGTAATGCCCACATGCGGACATCATTTACACTACATGTTAGTAGAACGTACCAAACCAAAGCCAGGACTTTAAGTACAGGTTGTCCGTTCTTTGGACTATACCCAATACATTTGTCAGCTTTACCTCATGAGCTGCTGACCTCTCTGACTGCATGGGAAATGGAGAAGAGGGAATCTGTCTGGGTTTAATGTAGTTGTTTGATGTACTGCCACAAGAAAAAAATGACTAATAAAGGCAGCTGGAATATAACTGTTTTTATAGAGGTGGTCCCAAGCTGGACTGAAAGGGCTAGAAACTTTCCTAGCAGAGTTTCCCCAAAATGCCAACATCAGCTCTTGAACTTACGTTACCAGCTATTTTACTTTATGTCTAGCAATGAAAGGAAGAGTCATTGGTGCAACTTGTTGATAACATGGAGTTGAAAGGCACTCTTAAGATAGAGGACAATTAAAATATCACCTAGGCAGAACTGAAGGACCTTGAGGATTACGGTAAGAGAGACTGGAGAGATTCAGGAGTGAAAAATGCAAGGGTATGCACTAAGGCAACTGGTTGCTTTAGACACACCAGAACCATTTAAACATAATGTAGTTGTCCAAGATTCAGGGAGCAGTAGTTTGGAGGGTGCTTCCCCAGTCTTACCATCAGTATGCTGACATTCAAACCCTGCTGCTGTTCTGGAACATAGTGTCCTATATGCAAGAGTGATATTTTGGACAGGGTAGGTAAAAGCCTACCTCCTATATAGTTTTTTTTTTTTTTTTTTTTTTTTTTTTTTTTTTTTTTTTTTCCAGTGGAAAGATAACTCAGCTGTTTTTAACTTAGCCTGTGATGGCTCAGAGAATACCTGGTATGCCAAGAGGAGAACTACTTGTTCTCTATGTAAATATCGGCTGACAAACATAGGGGAAAGAGCTGTTTATTTCAAATTGCACTGTAAGACTTAAAAAAAAAAAAAAAAAAGCATATGGAGGAAAACTTAAAATGACAAGGTTCATACACAGTCTCACACAGTCTCCTGATGGAAAAGATGGAAGCTAGAAATTCACCACGCGGAGTTTTGTAATTCCAAGGGCTTAGACGTGAAAACAGCCCCCTGCAAATGCATGGATGGGTAGTAACACTATTCTGGTAGAAATTTACTGATTCTCCTTCTGCCTGCGCTCCTCTTGGAGCTAGAACTGAGAGCAATGCTTTAAAATTCTGTGCATATCAGTTTGTGTCCAGAAGCTGTTTTAATTATGTCAGAGCTGAGAAAGGAGATTCACTAGACCAAGCTTGGCACCCTGGGAATCTGAGTGTACTTTCAGACTCAAACTGATCGTGTTTTCCTACGTAAATTTACCAGTTCACTTGCTTGGGTGTATCTGAATTAGTCTGCATGACACAGTGTAGATACCATCTTGGCTACAAGAACATTGGAGGGGAAAAACAAAAAAAAAAAAAAGAGATGTCCAGCACTTAGCTATTCCATGTGATTAATTGGACTTTACACAAGATCCTGAGTTAGAAAAAATGCGAAAAGTGGACTCACTTTACTAATAACTGGAATCTTTCCTCATTTCTGAAAATTATCTAGTTTTACTTAAGGGTTGACAATGAAATATAATATGTTGCCCTGTTTTTATCCCCATAATCATGTCTATAGGAATCATGAAGGATTTACAAATATATTTTATTTAAAAAGCACACTTTTTCTTTTAAATGAGTGTGCATTCTATATATGTTTCAATTTTTTAGTGTAACATTGATTTAAGATTAATTTTAAGCAGAGGATGTATTTGAATCAAAAAAGTATTTCTTATTAAAAAAAAAAAAAAAAAAGAAAAAGAAATCCATCACAGTAGAAAGATGTTTAAATATCAGTAAGCCTTCACAGGAATGTTCTGAAAATGTGGGAAGAGTGAACCCAAAGTAGTCCCATTACTCTAAGCATCACTTTATGGCATCTGAAGAGAGTTACGCCTTTGAGAGCTCTGATATATGCCAGCTGGAAAGCTCTTGCACTATGTAGGATCTAATGACGTGTGATACTGATCTCTCACAACTCAGAGGCTGAACTGAGCATCTTCCAAGGTCTCTGGATCTGACCGTTTTCTGAAGAACATGGAAAAAGATGTCTTTTCTCACTAAAACTGCTGCAGGGATATAAATTGAGAATCTTTAAAGTTTCAAAAATATTCCAATTATATCTCATTGATACTCTGCAGGCTGTTGGCACAGGTTAGAACACCCTGAAGGATTAAAATGGACAACAAAAAGGGCTTAATTTGATTTTATAAAAAAATCTGTTGGCCAGAACTCATTTCTGCCACTGGCAAGTCTGTTCAAATCTCCCTGCCCAGTGCCACTAATACTGTTCTCTGCAGCTTTTGGTCAGAATTTGATGCTCATGAAAGCATCACCTGAAGGGATGTAGCACTAAGGAAGTAGAAGACGATGAAACATCTACTTCATTATCATCAAACATAGCTGTCTTCAAGAGCACTTGCTGATACGGAAAGCAATATAAGCAAAATCTGAAATTTTAAAGAAAGGTGATTCTAAAGCCCTAAGATTAGAAATAGTTTTGTCTAGGCTCTTTAGCTTTATAGAAAAAGCCATCTTAATTGCCATAATAATTCTGACAGTTGTCAAGCAAAGCCAAAACTATATCTGGGTTAAAATAAACAGCTGTTAGAAACTTGCTGTAAGTTTAGATGAGGTATTATCTTTGTTCCATTATGAAATGGAAAATCAGCCTTTCAGTGACTGTCACTGTGAACTATATATTAGAAAGTTAATGACCTGGATAGTTCCTATGCTTTGAATTGCCTTAATTGATTTGCCATAGAAAGGTTTAAAATCCTTTAGTCACTAGAGACATTTCATGAATATTGAATAGAAATATTTGAGTTCCTGTTTGAGAGCTAGTGTTGGGTAAGGAGGGAAGCTCCGTGTTTGTGTTCTAGACATGGATGCACTAAAGCAACAGCCTTTTAGTTGTTTACAAATGACTTTCCCGATAGGTATCAGCTTCACATTTCTGCCTGCATGGGAATTTTCAGATGTAGAGTAGCCATGGAAGACTGAAAATGAGTCTCCTATCATAGTCTTTTCTATAGCCAGTAGTAAGAATCATCCAAGGCTAACGAGGCTAACAAGCTTGAAATGCTAATTTGTAAAACTGGCTGGTCTGCATGCCTTTTTTTTTTTTTTTTTTTTTTTTTCTTTTTCTTACTCATTAAGGCAATTTTGAATAAAAGAAGTTTGGTCACTTAAAACAATAATAGTCAAAAGATCTCTGTGGTGAGATCACATGCATGTGAATAATACCAGCATGCTCTGCTTTGGATGCAAAGACCTTGCTAATAGCATAGGCTGGCTTCTTACTGGAAAAAGTGTAGTAAACAAAGCAATGTACTGTATTCAGCAGATGTGACAGAGACTGGGCAGGAAGAAGTATGCAGAGGGTAGGTAGTGGCTCCTACCATCTTTTGGGTCATCATCAGAACAAATGAAATGCAGTCTGTACTGTTCTCTCCACTGGGATTAATGGAGTTTGAAGAGAATGAAAGAAATTACTTCTGAACATCATCTGAAATTGCACTGTTGAACAGATAATACTGCTGCTTAGTACGGTGTCCTTAAAAGGCTTTATGCCATCTCTTCTGATTCATTCTTACAAAAACAGTTTAAAACACACACACACACACACACACACACATTCGTGGTGGAATATAATATACTGTTATGCTGTTTCTACAGACATACAGAGCAAGAAACTGAAATCATCAGGGACTCAACCTCAAAAGAACAATTCTCAACATCACCTCTGCAGTTCAAATTTACTTTTTTTAATGCACACTGAAAAGGGTTTGAATTTCTAGTCCCAGTGCTACAGACTATTTCTTCCTCCTCTTCTCTTACCACCCTGAAAGACAGGTTGTTTACATCCAATGATTGTACACACATCTCAAAAAAATTGCATCAAGAGTGAAGGCATTATTTGGCTTGTGCTTCACAGATCAGGAAACTGGCTAAATGTTAGTAGTCAGTTATACCACCAGACATGGAAGTATTTGTTGCAAACAACTTCAGTGTATGTTAGTTTTTTCCCACAGTATTCAGAAGAACTTGAAAAAAAAAAAACATTTGCCAGGTATTTATTTTAATTTATTTCTTGTCATGCTTTTAAACCTAGGACAACTAATTGTGATCATATTTTGCCTTCTGCTAATCATAAACCTACCTGAATGTGCAAGCACATTCTAGTATGAGTGACAAAGCATTAAGGTACTAGATCTATTCTTTCTTCATCTGCACTGGCCAGCAAGTGCAACACTGTTTGATTGTCTGCATGATTTTCTGGTTAATATACTTTTTTTTTTTTTTTTTTTCTTTTTTTTTTTCCGTATCTCCACCTGCTTAAGAATTTCTACTGTCTTGTCAGGAACCCTTAGACTTGCCAATGTGTGTAAAACAGAGAGCTCAGATGTTTACTACTTCAGCTTGCTGTGCTAAACAAAAAAGCTATGATTGTGCTGTCTCACTTCAGCATAGCTGTGTAAAATTGTATGTATACATCTGAATGCTAATCTAGTGGAACAGCTTAATCTGGGTTTATCTGATGACAATGTGCTGGCCACAGTACACTTATGCAAGGACAGCTGATGACTGAGGACATCATCTTCTCCCCTGAGCTGAGAAGAAACTCCATCCAAAGAAATTCTGTCCATTCCTTGTCTGATTCCTGCACTTCCCTGGAAATGGAGCTGAATGTCTGTCCCAAATGTGGTAAAGTTCAGGTAGCAAAATATTAGGTAGAAATAGAGGCACCCTTGTACACAGCAAGAGCATCCTCTCAAACGATATGCTGTGTTTCAGTTATGGATAGCCTTCCTCAGGAAATGAATAAGAAAATTGAAAAAGGGGTATAAAGGCTGGAGTTAGGAAAAAAAAAAAAAAAACGTCTTCTATAAAGGAAAGGTTGAAGAGACTGGAACTCTTCGTTTTAGAAAGAGCTTAGTGGAAGCATGATAAAATCATGGTAAGGCTTACAGTACTTTATATTTGCACTTATGTATGGAATGATAGACATACAAAGTTGTTACAATTAATTGTTTTATCCTTAAGGAAACCTTAAGGTTTCAAACCTTAAAATTGAGACTTAAGGTGCTGGTCCTCGGTTACCATTTCTTCTGCCCTGGCTGTGGAAGCTGGGCTCTCTGTCATTCCTGTCATTATTTGGAGAGGTATTAGGGGATGTAAAGTGTAGTATTTATTGAGGAATCTTGTTTTTGGGAAGGACGTGTAATTCAAGATGGTTCATACTAAAGGAACGGTGTAATCTCTCTTACTGCGTTATGCCATTCTCTCATATTATCACAGATGAAAAATAAGTCTTACTGAATATATAGATGTGTGTATATATATGTATATAACTTCAGTTTCTATAGAATGTCATTTATTCTGTAGGCTTATAGGCTGTTGAGGGAGATGTATGCCAAAGCACAGAGCACAAATGGCCAGTGCTGCAGTTTACTTATACAAGCTGTTGTTAACAGAGATGTTCTCCTGTCAAATATATGGCACTAAGCCCATATTTAAAAATGAAAATTGCTGGATATTTTTTTCCAAAACAGTTTGGCTCTAGGGGAAAAAAAAAAAAAAAAAGAGAGAGAGAAAAAAAGTGACACTTTTTTATGTCTCTCTCCTACCTTTTTATTTCCAAATATTTCCAAATGGCTTCTGATGCAAACCTGTACAACTGCTTATCCTGTACATCACTCATGTTGAAGCAGTTTCTGTAACCTATTTAAAAGGTCATGAATGTTTCCTGAACTCTGAGATAAAGCTGTTTTCCCATATACTCTTCTGTCTACAAAGAGATCACAGAAGAAGCTACATAGGAACATATGAAATGTCCCATGAGGTCAGTAGAGCAGTCCACCCCCAGACCCCTGTTTCTAAACAAAACAAACATGCAATCCACACTCAATGAAAGTTTCATAATTTTGCTACCTGCTGTGCAAAGAAACAAAATGAAAAATGCTACTGTTTTTTCTGTTTTAGACCAATGTCCTAATAATTTTGATGAACATCTCCTGGTTGTAATATTACAGGATTTGATGATCACCAGTTCAGCATTTTCTTTTTCCATCACCATCATAATTACCTGTGGTTTTTTGTTTGTTTGTTTTATTAATTTATTTATTTTTAATTTATTTTCTGAGCACTGTACCTCTGTAGCAACATCTGTGCATTTCATCTGTCATTTTCTGTCATTTAATCTTTCTTTCCTACCTTCTTTCCCCAAAACCCATGTATTCATGTTTGGGAAACTTACTCATTTGCAAATATTTTTTTCAAGCATTATTCCTGTGGAGCAGGCAAATATTTAATACTGTGAAGTAAGTTTTTTTTGTTGTTGTTGTTGTTGTTTTTTATGCATGTTCTGTCATAGCTAGAACACAAGTACATATTTAGTTGAGAATAATGGTAATGCTTCATTTAGAAAATGTTAGTCAAGACCAGATTCTTCACACCTGTTCTTTAAGCTGCTCTGCTTCTGCTGCTCTCCAGACACCAGTGTTCAGTTATCCAGTTCTCTTAGAAAATGTCATATGAGAGAAAACAGGCAGGGAAAAAAAAAATAATCCTGCATTTCAAATTTAAATGTTCCATTTTGAAAATTTTGACAGAAACACCTTTTCTGAAAATAGTCTTGAGGCTTGAAAAACTGCAGTAACTAGATCTGCTTTAATCACATGTTCTTAAAATGTTTTATTCACAGATATAAAATTCTCAGGATTCAGGAGCATTGTTGGTTTTACAAACCATTATAATTTTCCTCACCTCCTGAATTTGTTCACCTCTCCCTGTTCCTGTAACGACTACCTCTTTGTCCTTAAGGGGGTGACAATATTATTGCTGCCTGTCTCATATCCTCTCTCCACCTATGCTCAAGGACCCCTTTGTCTCCAGCTAATTGAGTGACATAACTAGGTCGAAACCAGAAGAGTTCTGTGCAGGCTGCCCTCCACTGAAAATTTGCTATTTGTTTCAGAAGTGAGATTAGACTTGCACTGATGAAAACTTGTTGGGTTACTGTTGTCTTAAAGGTTATGTTTGGAGAGTGGAAGAGGTTGTGGTTCACAACGTGTAGCTCTTCATCATCTAGACGTTGTGGAGCCAAGATCCAGCTTGCTCTGTGTATGGCCAGGAAGGCATAGATATGAGTCCTGCATGAGTAAATCTATGTCAGTGTATATGATGTGTAGCAGGCTGTGCAGACTGCCTAACACCAAAAGGCTTCTGGGACTAACAAAGGGTGCCATGCTTCTTGCTCCTAGCTGCTCCTTTGTGCTGGTTTGGGGTCTGGCACTGTAAAAGTAATTCAGAAACAACATCCCCATACACACCAAACCAAACCAAAAATAGCTGAATACATCTTGCTGATTTAACAGGCTGCCGTAGCCCACTTAGGGGCCTGATGAGTGCTGAGCTGCTCGTAAGAAGGTGTAGGACTGTGCAGCTGGGAGCCACATGGCAGGCCCTTTGTGTGTTGGCAAGCTCTCAGGTTTGCTGTCCTCTTATGCTTCACCCTCCTTGTCTCCTTTGTTTACCGGACTGGACACTAAAGGATTAGAAGAACACCTTCATTTCAGCAGATATTATGAAGCTTAACGGGACAGCTTAATTACAGGTCTGCCAATACTTGATATTCTTTCACAGTAATACACTGTTATATAAATAGAAACTACAACTTCAGTGGCCTTAATGATCCCACTGGTTTTCAGGTATTTATGTAGCACTTTATTTAAATGGTTTACGTTATCTCACATATATAACTGAAGAACGCCCAAAGTGACTAAGTTAATTTATTTTTGGAAAAACTGCTGACAGTCATTTTTGGAACTGGTGTGACTATGTAGGCTATGGGCATTTCAGGGAAACCCGCCAGGGATAAGCACTGCTATATAGGGAGATGACCCGCCTGTAGGGCACGGTAGCCCAGATCAGTGGATCAGTGGTAGGTCAGTGGAGTGGAACTGAGGAGGAACCCTTGAAAAGTATTGGCAGATTGGAAAATGCATGGACTAACGCCAACTTTTTTTGTAGGCATGGTGTGGAAAATCAAATAGATGCTATTTCTCTGATTAATATACTTGAGACACTTTGCAGAAATAAAGTAAATGAAGTAATAGTTGAAGTGTAGACCTGTCCCTGACTGACAGAGCAGTTAGAAATGTTCTGAACTTGCCTTTTATAGAGTGATGAAGAAGTGAAAGACGTGAATGAAAAAATGTGTTGGCTGTATGAGGAATGAAAGAATTTTGATATTGGCATGAGCCTATGTCCAGAGCAGATTAATAAAACTGTCAGTGATAATGCAAATAAAATTCTAATAAATACTAGTGCTCCATAGCTAGAAAAGAACTTAATATGTTCATAATAGAGCAAAGATAACTACTTAATATCAACCAAGAAAATATTAAAATATTAAAATATATGAAACAGCTGCTTCCACTGTAGACAAATGACTAACAATGCTATAATGACAGGGAAAGTCCCATGTGTCTAAATTAAAACTAATGTTGGCAAATATTTTATGAGTATGAATGGATGATTGTTGTGAACTTCTTATTCTCACCACAAATAAAGGACCGATGACTTAAAATGACATAAATTGAAGAAAAGAAGATGAAGATTGTACATCCAGGGAGACTGTACATTTCCAAGAAGAAACTGTCTTTTTAGTAATAAGGTGAAATGCAGTTATGCTGTATAGCCAAGTGTCTGCAAGTAGGACAGAAAACAATGCTAGGCTTATAAAAATGGAGCACACAGAAGAAGGCAATGTGCAGAAGAAACAGAAGGGTCATGTTCTTGTATGTGGCAGTTGTGAGACTAACATTGAAATGTTCGGTCCAGTTCTGGTTTTCATCATTTAAATTGCACATTAAAAAAATGTGTCTTTTTAGGAAAAAAAAAAAAAAAAAAAAAAAAAGACAAACAATTATAAGAAAAGCAGCTGGATTTGGAGATATCACTAAATCAAAACAAAACAAAAAAAGCAAAACAAAACAAAACAAAAAAAAAAAACACAACATGAGCTTCTACAGCTTTTAGCAATAATGAAATATATTTCAAGAACTCTGTGCCAGACTGAGCTTCTCTTCCACCTTCTGTTCACATCTCTGTGTATCAGACTCCAAGCCACACACTTACTATTTAATTCCCACCAACTTTTCAACGATAATTGCCAATGCAAACTGCTTGTCCATAACGGAGAGTTAGGCAGATCTGTTGTAGAATTGGTATTTACCGTAGCATCACCTTTGTAACTGGTGAAGAAAATTACTTTAAAAGAAAGAAAAAATAGTCTGTAGGTTGTAGATTGAAGAAAATAAAATGGGTGCTATGATTTCTGTGTGATTTCTATTGTTATCCATTGTTATGATGTGTGTTTATTGAAGAAGAAAGCTCTTTCTGATTAACTACTTTATTGTATAATAAACTATGTGGTTTGACCTAAGTGAATATAGTTCACTTTTTAGTTGATTGAAATGTTTGTTAAGGGAAGAGACCATATTTTGCATCTCTTGAAGTAAAATAATTACATGACTGGGAAATATTGTTTGAATCCAATAATCATGTTCTGAAGTCAGTATTAACATTACTTCTATTACTTTTCTTTTGAAAAGTACTTCTCATCTGTATAATCACTGTTCCCTTTGCTAATCAGTATCTAACTATGACTATTGTCACCAAAACACAATGAGGATTTTGCCTGTTGTTATATCCACATGGATTTCATCAGATCTTGTCCTTACAGTGAGTCACACCATAAACTGCAGTCCTTGCACATGTGCTGGACACTATTTAAATAAAGAAAAATAATAATAATAATAATTTATGGATCTCAACTATAAAGAAAATAACTCTCTAGCTATATCTTATATTGATAACAAACAAATGACTTGATGTGGGCCATAGAAAACCATCAGATTTTAACTCACTTCTTATGCCATAAAACCATTGTTTCTATCCATAAACCCATTGTTTCTACAAAACAGATTTCTGAAAGACTGACTGGTTAATAGCCATAATGGAAATCTTAATAGCAATAATATCGGTTTATAAAATAGAATATTAAAAAATATTGTATTTTTTTTTAGCCTTTTTAACCCAAATGTAATAGTCTTGTGTTTTACAAAATAATGGCTGTAGTTTGTCAACAATACCTACGACAATGTCAGGACTCATCAAACTGTATTTAGACTTTTTTTTTTCCTTTTAATAACCCATTTTACTTTTTAACGTTATTCAGTAAGCTTTTTTGAAGGTAAAATATTGTGATTGAATAATTTTGTAGATAACGAGGACATTTTCACGAGGTAATCTATAACTCTTTCCTCATCATCATCCATATCTTTGTTTTTCTACTGGTTAAATGATTCTAAGCAATAAATCTTAGCAAAGAGTTGTTAAAAACAAATACTTCTGTAACTCTATATATAAATATAGATAATATTTTTCCTCATATGTATTTTATCTAATTTTTTTTTTACATTTATTCAGAACATTCAGATCTCATCTATGTTCAATTGATAGTTTCATAACATATCAATGAGTTTGTATATATTTATCTCTAGTCAGCAGATGCATATGGTCTGTCCTATTGCATGATGAAAACGTACGGTGATATTACAAGAGGCAATGATAATATTGCAAACCAATTGCACTGGGAATCCAGAAAAATTCATGAGTTGGTATATTATACTGTCAATAATAGATGGCAGTCGTAGATGACTGTCATCATTGATGATAGCAATGATTCTTGCTGTATGCTTATCTCCAGCATTCCAGTAAACTACAACTTGCAATACTATTATCTTGTAATGAAAGAATAAGAGGACACAGAGTTAAAGTAAAAGGCAAGAAATTTAAAAGCAAATCAAAAAGTAATTTATACACACTGAAAAATTTAACTAGAGAGTTCTTTGTCACAGGCCACAGAACTGAGAAACTCTCCAAACTAAGGGAGATCTAGATGAAAGTTCCTAAGGTGCACACGTAAATCTGCCTGCTAATTTTTTATGTTGTCTCCCTGAGCTCTGGTAGTAGCCACTGAATTAGATTTATTTCCAGCTGGACTTCAACAGAAACAGTTCCTGTGCTCTTCTGTAGCTGTCGAGAGAATCTGTGTTATTACCAGTGTTCATTTCTCTTGCTCTCTTTTTTTGTCACAAATTGGGCTTTTTGGTTTCTAATCCTTATCACATGGTAGCTTACACTTGTTGAAATGTGTCTTCTTGTATTTACCAAAGGGGAGTGGTATTCTGTAGCTTTGCAGGAAACATGGGGTGAGTGTTTTGTAGACCCAAGAGCACTACACACCCTTGGTATGGTTCCAGCTGATCTCAGTGAGTCTCTTTCTGCTTTTAAAATTCCAATCGACAGCATATTGGTACAATAGTATAATAATATATAAGATCACATTTTATAGCAAGTGTAAAAGTTAAGTTTTTTTCTTGCATTGTTCTGTAAATTGAATATGACTGTGTCTTGCATCCTTTGTGACCAGAAAGGTTACCCATAATGGGACTTATACACAAAGAAATGTATGTAGCCGTACATGCTTTTTTAGTTTCTCTTATTCTAATATCTGCTAAAACAAAGATTAATGGAGATGGATGATAATAATTATCGAAACTGGGGGTAGAGTAAAACAGCGACCTATATTGACAACATTCAGCATTCCACTGTAAGTTCAAAATATTAAAAATACTACTTAGCATAGATGAATGAAAACCTGTTCTTTCACACTCCATCATAAAATAGCTGAAGTAAAGAGAAAATTAAGAAGATATATTCTTAATTTAACTCAGAAAGATGGAATGAAAGATGGGAGTAATTTGCTAGGGATATGTGAGCAGATTCAGCCTCAGGGATAGGTGATGAGGTGACCTTAATTTGAAGTGTAACAACATGTAGCATAACAAAGGGTAGCACTGTCTTACAGAGATCACATTTGAAAACAACACTTGGAAATACATGCTGATATAGTACAAAAACACACCACAAAAGCTTCTGGTATCTATAATCATTGATACAGGTAGATTAAATAGCCATTTGGAGAACCATACAATGAATGAAATATAGAACCATTTCTGGAATGACTCTTAATAACTTTCATATCCTAGATAAAAACAGTCATCTGGGATTCAGCAAGTTGTTGGCTTTATTGTATTTCCATTTTCACTCTCGAACTGTGGGTGATGACACTGATCAACTTTCTAAGGCCATTTAAAGTATGTGGAAGAAATCTTTAAGGAGATGTTAACTGAGTTATTTCAGTCTTGGCTGAATCTACTATTTTCAGTGTTTAAACCTTACTTGGGTACTTTAATAGTAAATGGAAAATAACTGCAGTTCTAATGAAACTATATTATGAGAGATTTATAAAACTTTTAAAAGTTATTTATTTATTTTATTTAGGGTCAAGTTGTTTTCAGAAATGGAGAGAGGATGGGAACCATCAAGTTTACGCAGTTCCAAGGTAGGTTACAAACAATTTTATTTTCATTACATTATTTTACATTACATTTTCATTATTTTTATTTCATTACAATTATGTATGCAGTTTCAAACTTATGTATTGATGGTATTTGTTTCATGTTTTAATGAAACATATTTTTTAATAAAACATTTTTTTAATTAAATAAAAAAAACATTTTTTTAATAAAAAAATATGTGCAGTTACTTTTAAAAGAAAGTGCTTGGAAGATGCAGCAAGGTAAAGGTACTTAGAAAAAAAAATTACCTGTTTTATTACCTGTTTAAAGTACTGTGTTTTGTACACATAGTGGTCTGAGATATTTCCAAGTATTTTCCTTTCAGAAAATCCACATACACATAGAAACTGTAGATCTATAGCAGCAGACAACAGCTGTCGGAAAGACTGATCCACTTAGTACCTAGTCCTTAGTACAGTCATTTCTGGAAATTGAATCTGAAGAGGGTCTTGGAGAGGTTTTGTTGTTGTTGTTGTTGTTTGTTTGTTTTTTCTCTTAAGCTCTTTCAAGTTAGCATTTGTGCTCTCTGAAGGCTTGCTTTTGATGTTCAGCAACTGGTTGCCAAAAGTTCTTTCTGGAGCAGAGCTTCAGCATGTAAAGGATGCAAACTGCCAACCTCATCCCTTAGAGGCAACAGTCTCCTGCAGTGTGACTCACCAAGACTGCTCCATCCCCTCAGCCCAAGCTCATTCTGAAGGAAATGGTCTCAGCAGCAGAGACCACAGATGGAGCCCCACCTTGCAGACACTAGGATTTGTCAAGGGTTGTTTGCAGCCAGGACGAGCTGCTTGCTTGATAAAGTTTTCTGCTGAAATGGTAATTCACAGAAGACACGTCATAGTTGTTTCTACAGCTCATAGAACATAATTATTGTTTTTATTCCTAGTCTGAGACTGAGATAAAGCTGGAAATAATTACATATTTGTGGTCTTGTGAGAGCAGTAGTGAGAAATGGAGATGGCAAATCCTTCTCAGGCAGTGCACAAGAAAGAGGCTCACTCTTTCCGTTTAGGAGATCACTTTAAACATAATCTTGCTGACCAATTTCAAAGGCTCATCCTTTGAGCAGAAATTGTCTGCTGTATGGGCATTATTATTAATGAACAGCAATGTACTTGAGGGGATTTGTTACTCATTCTAATTTACAAAAGCAATCTTAAGGATTGTTCTTGTCTTCACATCTACAACTGATGCTATTAACTGATGTTCCCTGAAGCATTTCTACCCACTAAAATTTTGCAGACGCCATCTCATGATAATATAATTTAGAAATCACTGCTCAACACTGATGATAAATATTTATTGCTTCCTCTGCTTCTCTCCTTCCTCCCATTTTTTCATAATAGTAATATTTACAGCAACATGAAAGAATCATGAGTAAATATTACAAGAGGATTTTACAAAAGGTGTTTATTCCTCAGAAGTCTGAAGGAGGCCCTGTGCATTCTGCCAAAGGCAGCTGCACCCTGCTAGAGCATCCAAGTGAGGAGGAAGTTTGGCACATTCCCTCTGTGTATTAATGATGTGATAGGGGATCATGGGGAGGTGAGACATGCATCTTCTGAACTAATCTAGAGGAACAACTGAAGACCTGGATAGCTAATTTTAGACAGACTTCTATTGCCAGCCTTTGAAATCTGAGTTTCTTTATAATGTTTTCCAGTTTTGCAACAGATGCTATTTAGCACCAATGGCTTTACGATCAGTTGAAGTACTGTTGGGTCAATAAGAACAGAGGAGACAGCTGCCCATTTTATAATTCCTTGCCATTACATAATGGCTGTTTCAGAACTGCTTCAGGCCCATACTCAGGATTTTGATCATCAACCAAATGTTTCCCATCAACCTACAGGAAAAAAGCCTACTTGTTTTCATTGTAACCCACGCATCCTATGGAGAAATGCAGAAGAAGGGCTGGATTATCTCTCACACAAGCAATAGTCCATCAACACATCTGAATTCTGTTTTAAATTTTGTTGTCACTAAAATTTGGGAAATGAAAACAATGTAAAAAAATATGAGAAATTGGAATAAGGAATGATATTCACAATAAGAAACAAACAATAGGGAAAAAACACTTTTTTTTTTTTTTTAACTAGAAATGATATTCCAGCTATTAACAGATTATTATTTTTTTTAAATTTTCTTTTCCTCTTTCATTGTTACAGTTTTAATACATGGCTATTATACCTATGGCATAGTTGTAGAAAATACCTGTAGAAATTGTAATTTTTAAAAAAGAATCTATAAAACATTGGTAGGAAAGCTTTCCAAAACATTCACATTAACTTTTAATAAATCTTGGACTATTGGAGCAGATCCAAATAATGGAAAGAAGCTAATTAAATCCAGTATTTAAATTGGTAAATGGGCTTTTCCTTTGCAATTATAGCTGTTAGGTGCTATCAGGCTTGAGATAGATATATATCTAATTCATTAACATTTTTTTTATGAACTGTGATACAAATCATCATGATTTCTAGGAAAAGAAAAGACAACATCAAAGATGTCTTTTTTTAATTATTATTTTTTATGAGATTAGTGTTAACGGTGTATAACATATATTAAATGCATTAGTAGCTTATTATCCAAATGTAACTGGGAATCATCAGTATCAGTGTTCTGTACTTCCACAGTCATTTCTTCATCTGCAATGGTTTATAGTTTTATTAATGACTTGAATTAAAACACACAATTATCACCAATAAATCAATGCAGAAAAATAAAACAAGTAAGTAGGTAATCATATACGAGAAGTAGGATTTCTTGGCCAGAAACTCTATTCCTCATTTGCCAGAGCAGAAAAACAACTCAGTTTGTGATGGACTCAGGAGCTTCAATTTCTGTTTCCTGCAGTATTGGACAGACAGTGCCTGACAACTCTAACAAGAGCTTAAAAGGCAAAATGGTACAAAACTGAGAAGGACAGGCAGTGAGCAAGACATTTTTCCCAGGGTCAAAGGGCAGTGCTCAAACTGAAATGATTTGATGTTTCCCTGGAAAAAGAAAGCCTCCATGTTGCAAGCTGCTTGACAAACTGTTGAAAAGAGAAAGTTGTCCAGGTGTCCTTAACACAAAATCTTTGCTGGAAACCTTTGTGTTAATGAGATTATGTGCAAACATTTTGGCTTTGGAAAAGTAGACAATGACATCTGCCAGAGGCAAGGGAAAACAGCCATGAGGGTTCAGAGGGTAACTGCGGTACACTGTAATGAGATTTTGAATAGCTGCCTTAATTTTGGAGGTAGACGTAATTTTTCCAAAACTCATGCTAGTCATTTCCCTTTTTTCAGCTTCTGTTAGTTTTGCAAGTGTTCAAACAGATGGTGCCAGGGATAGTTGTGACCAAACTACTTACTGCTGTATAGATTGTGAATATCACTCAGGAATGATTTAGTATTCAGCAGAGAACACAAAGCACATGTAACAGCATTTTGTTCTCCTACCTTACTGACAAATAAAGATCAGTCTGCCAGTCTAGATCAAATATCCATGTAATTTTTGAAAGTTGGCATCTTTCTGAATGAAGCAATTTTTCCACTGATGCCATTAAAGGACTATTGTCGTTGTCAAACATGTAGTTGGAGTAGATGGGCCAAAATCTTTTGGCTTGTGGAAGCTGAAAGAGGATCCTGGCAATTGTAAGCTCGTAGAGGATCCTGGCAACTGTTATGTGCATATCAGGAGACAGGGAAGGAAGCTGCAAAACTGGGACTGAAGATTGCAGTGATACAGGAAGCTGCAAGGACAGATACATACCCATTCTTCAGAGTGCTTCACTGTGGTAGATCATTGCTGATTCATCTGACTGGAGCCTAAAAAGCACCTTGCTTTCAGACATTTTCCTATTGACTTTGGTCCTAAGACTTTGGTGCTAGAATAGATTGGAAAGGAAAAGTAAAGCTGAATAAAAAAGTAAAAGAGTAAAAATATACTAAAAAAGCAAAGCTGAATTGAAAACAGACAGCATTGAAATGTATATAAATCGTGGTTCTTGTAGGTAGGAGGAAACATTTGGGGTACTTCATATTGAGAAAACTTGAAGACAGAAGGATGGTTACCTGCTGTGTGCTTTGGGGAAGAAAAGGTCAAAGAATTCAAGAGTTTCAACTCAAAAGCCAGGCAGTAGTCTAAGAAGTAGGCTATGTTTTTAAGACCATTGGTTTTCTTAGAAAAGCCATTACTGATTTTCTACAGTAAAAGCCGTAGGTTATTCTTTATTCAACAGATACAAATAAACAAATGTCTATTTTGTATTTAAGAACAAGGTACATGAGATTCCAGGATTGCTTTCATGGAGTCTGTGTTCATCTACTCACTTCTGACTTGTCTGGTGTCCACAACCATTTCAATGAAGGAAACATTAGCAATTCTCCAGAATCACCTACAGATACAACACCTTGTTCTCCAGGGGTATCAATTCAATTCTGGAAAAGTTTTCTTCTATTATTTTAAATACAATTCAGCAGAGTCAAACTACTTTGGGTTCCTGCTCTCATAAGAATTCATATAAATAATGAGACTAACTGCCTTTCAATATTTTTTATATTTATGGTATACTGTCTAATATATATCCTGCAGAACCAGTTTGTGGATTTTCGTTCTATGAATAATGTTGAAAGAATATAATCCAACAGACACAAAATATTCCGTTAAAATTCTGAAAAATCAAGTTTGAGATGTATCATGTCAAATATACAGAGTCTGTGGTGGTAAATATCCAGAATCAGTGGGTTCAGATTTCTCTATCTCAGCAGCATATGTACAAAATGAGAATAAAATGCTTAACAATGGCTGTGTCACACTCCTTCCCTCCTCTCCCTCCCCCTTTCACCCTGAGATTAAGGATCACCTTTGAATAGTCAGATATGAATTTTGGGGAAAAGTAAATAAAGGAATACAGAATTTTGTTTGCTGATCAGAATGCGAATAGTGAAATTTAAAGACTCACTAGTTTCATGTAACAATAAGGACGTAAAACAATTTGAGTTTTGTTTATTCTGGGTAGTAAATACAGCTGGATCCTTATGGAAAAGATAACTCTATCCTTAAAGAATCATTTTGCATGCAAAAAAGGAATAAATTAAGGAAATGGGAAAATTTGCTTCTGACATCCTTACCGGAGTGCTTTACTTGCAATCAAAAAACTTCGTTTGGTGAACTAAATCTTAGGAGTACCTAAGAAATGGAGTATCAACTCCACTGTATCTGCATATCAGAAGCAGTGTAGTTAGATTGTGGCCATTCATGTCTTCCTGACTAATTTTTTATATTAGTGATCGGTACATCCTGTTGAAGACCAATAAACAGTTACAGAATGAGCAGTAGCAATTTTCTAACAAACCACATGCAAATGCATAGACGGTAACTTTTTTTCAGCTCCAAGGCCATTAGTTGTGACAACATGAAAACTTTTAATAGGTCCCTTCTAATTGAAATCCTTCTGAAAAAATAGTTTTCAACATACTGTCAAATGTTTCAATACCAGTTCATCCTGGTAGAACTGTGGTATACAAAGCCACACTGGTGCTCTCTTGTCTTAAATCTGGTCATTTAGCAGGATGATTCAAAAATTTTAGGCATTGTGCTTCAGTCACACTGCCTCTGTGCAATACCACTTCGCTCTTTTGCTGCCAGTGACACTTAAACAATTTAGGAGAGTACTGTCTATGTGTAGCTACAGGGTGTTCACAAAACTGAGTCTCATTTTCTTGAAAAGAATAGCCTCCTAAAATGGAGAGATATAGCAAGGAGAGTCCTGAAAGGATGTGCCTTAAATCTGGAGTCACTGAATGTTGTCTTCACTGGTTAGGAAGATGAACTACAATGTGTAGTTATCAAATGCACAGTGGCCCCTGGGACAGCCAGCAAGCTCCAGGGGAACTAGACAAGCATTCAAAAACTTATTAACAAATTGAAGAAATAATCATGGAAAAAAAAAAAAAAAAAAAAAGAAATCTGTTTATTTATTATAAAATCTGTTTATTTGACCAGGTCAAGTGCCTGGTGCTACATTGGGAATAATACGCTGGGTAAATAAAAAATGGGGAACACTCACCAGGCCATAGTTATATGTAAGAGGAGGCAGGGGTTACAGTGGGCCACAGGCTGAATATGAATAAGCAAAACAACATAGAAGAAAAATAAAAATTTTGTTTTTGGGATGTATAAATAATAGCATACTTCTACTGTAGCCAGTGCCAAAAGTCTACAGCTAACTACTGTGTCCAGGGATGACTCAAGAAAAATGTATAAAGATGACAGGATTAAAAACATACCTCATCAGAAAAAGCAAAATATCTAGGTTGCATAAAGAGGAGACATGATGGTCAAAACATATGACAGTTCTGCTAAAAATAGAAAAAATTGTCTTGTCGTCTCATCGTCTGGCTGAGAAGCAAGGGATTTAAATAGTATCAGTAGATATTTAAGCCACATATTAGGAAAGACTTTCTAATGAGAAGGATATTTAAACTCCGAAGGGATCATAATATTGCTACCATTGAAACCTTTGAAGAACAAGTTGAACAGACCTCTAAAGTGTCATAGGTGTTTTCATTGTACCTGGTGACAAACAGATGACTTTTTATACATCTTGACTCCCCTGCTAGAAATACTGTATATAATTTTGAGCTATTGCTCATCTGCAGTGTATGCTATGTGATTCTGACACACAATTTACAAATACCCATCTATTTACTAATACCTGTCTACTACTGATACCAGTTGTTGTATTTCTTTGAATAGTTTCTAGTAAAAGACAGGATAAACATGAAACTGTAGACTGTTTAGGTGATTTGTGAGGAGAAAACAGATTTGGTTCCTCTTCTAGCATCTGTATTATGTTTTGTTTTGTTTAGATCTACTGTATTATTTGAATATAAATTTCTCAAGTAATCTTTGGGGCCAGGGCTGGAGAAGAGGTGAGGATCCCTCATCCAACTGAGAATCATAACTGTAATAGTTAATATAGCACTAGGCCTTCTGTCCCTGTTTTCTGGTCCACCAGTCCTGAATTTTTTGCTGCAATATTTTTAGCAGGACAAAAAGTGAGAGTCAATGTACAGACAAATGGATAGCCCATAGACATGAATAGAAAGAGGTAAACATTTCAGTCCTCTCATGCAGAACATGAATTAAACATGGGATTTCCCAAGCATGATGACTCTTCTAACCATTTATTTAAATAGCTACTAGGGAAGGGAAGTGCTGTGTCTCCTCTTCTGCTGAAGCATTTAAAGAAGTGACTTTCAGTCAGTTCTTGAAAGATGTTTTTCCCCCAACATGCACATACTTAAAAAAAAAAAAAAAAAAAAAAAAAAAAAAGGACACTGATAATTAAGTAATCTATCATAAGAGACCATTTACTCTCTGAAAACCCTCAATAGAAAACGTAACTTTTCCCATGTCTGTACAATAAGGTGTGGAATTTGAAGTGTAGATATTTTGGTGGTTCAATTGCCTAATGCTGTAGTACTTGATTCTCTGTTTGGAGAATTAATTGTATGTCTGGTTCATGAAGCATTACAGTATTGGGTCAGATGACAAGCTCTGTCTAGGTCAGTA